>NW_026889764.1:10530000-11730000 GCF_033153115.1 Saccostrea echinata
CACTATTTTATCAAGAGCCCCACCATTACACCAGCACATCTGATCCAGGGGTCATGCAATTCACTACTCTGGAAGAAGCACTTTTGCTAATCATAACTATATACTTAGTTTCTTTGCTTTTTCACTATATAATCAATAGAGTCACCCCCCCCCCCGCCCGCACCTTTTCACCAGAACCCTTGACCCTGGGGCCATGAAATTCACAATTTTGGAAGAGGCATCCTTGCGTATCATAACAATGTACTTAGTTTGTTTAAATAGTACCCAGGGGCAGAGAAGAAGATTTTCAAAGAAATAATTCACCTTCACAATAGGAGCTATATAGCCCCGCCCAAGCACCAGAATCCCTGTCCCTGGGGCCATGAATTTCACAATTTTGGAAGAGGCATCCTTGCGTATCATAACAATGTACTTAGTTTGTTTAAATAATACCCAGGAGCAGAGAAGAAGATTTTTAAAGCATTAATGCAATTTCTCTCTATAATAAATACAGCCCCTACCTAACATCAGAACCCCTAATCCAGGGGCCATGAAATTCACAATTTTGGTTGAGTCACTCTTGCTTATCATAACTATGTATTTAATTTGTTTAAATAATACCCAGGAGTAGAGAAGATTTTCAGAGATATAATGCACTTTCACTATATGATCTATATGATGGGGAGAGTGTCATAAACTTTACACCTTATTTCAATCTGCATATAAAGTGTCAGAAAGGTAGTGTAAAATAAACGTGTTTTAATCTTTTTTTAAAAAATCTAATATATCGAATATTTTAGATAACTTTGCTTTATTACTCTTGTTTACAAGTCAGCGTGTTCAAATATATATATATACGAAAATATACGTTTTGACATTTACACTTTTTTATACCCTTGGATAGAAGTAGAATTTATAATATGTGTATAAAAGAGCCTGGCGCAGGTGATTAATGAGTATTTATTTGAGATCTTTTGTGGAAATCTGTAGGAAGAGATTCCCCTCTAACTGAATCTTGCTTGGGAAAAATGTGTGATGGCTTTGTTTTAATACAGTTGACGATATTGAGTGGAAAATACCCTTAAATTTGTCGGTAAGTTGAATTTATTGTGAAATATTTTGTACAAGAGTAATAGTATAACTTTTCCCAAGCACAATTCGGGATCACAAGGATGCAACGAGTTTATCTATGTGACAAAAAGTTAATAATAATTGTGTTAAACAGCTGCGCCGAAGCGATTTGTTTGAAACACTTCAAAAAGTAGAAATGACCGTCACGTGATCAACGAGGTCATGAGATATCGTAACAAATACTTATATATATATAGCCTAGAGAACTCTCTACATAAATTGGCCGTACTTAAGTAGATAATTTACAAATAGAAATAAAAATCGACCTTGCAATGCAGTGTTTTGTTTTGAACGCATTTAAAGCTTCGGGAAGCCTTACCATTGCTGCGTAGAGATGAAGATTTTCAGAGAAATAATGCACTTTCACTATATGATCTATATAGCCCCGCCCTAGCACCAGAACCCCTGACCCTGGGGCTATGAATTTTATAATTTTGGTTGAGTTACTATTGTTTATCATAACTATGTATTCAATTTGTTTAAATAATACCCAGGAGTAGAGAAGAAGATTTTCAAAGAAACAATGCACTTTCACTATATGATCTATATAGCCCCCCCCCCCCCCCCCCCCGAACCCCTGACCCTGGGGCTATGAATTTCATAATTTTGGTAGAGTCACTCATGCTTATCATAACTATGTATTCAATTTATTTAAATAATACCCAGGAGATTTTCAAAGAAATAATGCACTTTCACTATATGATCTATATAGCCCCGTCCAAGCACCAGAACCCCTGACCCCTGGGCCATGAATTTCACAATTTTGGTAGAGTCACACTTGCTTATCATAACTGTGTATTCAATTTGTTTCAATAATATCCAGGAGTAGAGAAGAAGATTTTCAAAGAAATAATGCACTTTCACTATATGATCTATATAGCCCCCCCCCCCCCCCCCCCGCACCAGAACCCCTGACCCTGGGGCCATGAATTTCACAAATTTGGTAGAGAGCTCAATGCTTATTACAATCATATCAACAGTTTGACTGGTTGATGTCTAGGAGTAAAGAAGAAGATTTTTACAGATTGCATTAAGTTTGGTGGTTTTAGCCCCACCCCTCAGGCCTCGGGGGGGGGGGGGGGGGGGCAGGGACCATGAAATTCACAAATTGTGTTCCCCTTCACACATAGATGCCATATGCTAAAATTGGCTGAAATTGGTTCAGCGGTTTCAGAGAAGAAGCTGAAAATGTTCAAATGTTAACACACGACGGACGAAAACAGATAGCAATAGGTCACCTGAGTGACTCAGGTGACCTAATAATCAAAGCCATTGATATTAGGGGTGTTGAGATAATCACAACAATGGCTTTAATTGGGACATATACAGGAGTGTTTACATTGAAAATTGGAATGAATTTTCACTGGGTTATTTAAAATCAAAATTAATTTAGTTTCGATCATTATATTTTATTATAAAATTGTTTTATTTAAAACCAAGTGTCTGAATGATTTGTAACAAAAGAACTTTGATTACTGTAGATTCCTAAATATACGCGAGGAATTAATTATCGCGTAATTACGCGAGATGAACCACTCGCGAAATAAAATCACTCGCTTTATTTTTGTGGTACTGAAATCCACATAAAATATCTTAATCAAGCGTCCACTCGCGAATTATACTTCTCGCGATTTGTCGTCTAAGGGCCATTTCGCGATTTTAAGTACTCGCGCAAAAATAAGGAATCTACAGTACACATGCACATGGCATTTCCAATATTATTTAACTGTCAACAGATTATAAATCTAACATTTACAACAAGTTAACATTCTAACAATAATTCAGTAAGGTTTTAAATATAGCGGTAAACAACAAAAAATTGGCTATACTACAGTATGTCCGAATGATAGCCGTGCATGTTATACTCGACCAAATGTTGAAGTTCACAATCGATCGATTAGAATTTATTTATTATTTTGAAATTAAGCCGTGATTATGCCCTCATCGCTTATCGGGTTTTGTTTTGATAATAAGCCGCGATTTGAAAATAAGTCGGTTTTGAAAATAAGCCCAACTTTCTTACCAAAACTTAAAATACGCCGCGGCTTATTTTCAAGGTTTTAGGGTATTGGACTGCAAAAATTAAATTGTATTTCATATTCTGCCAGCAGAAGAATGACGACACTTCAATGTTTCAGCTTATTTTAATGATAAAATCGGTATATTCTATGCAATCAATCATTTCAATGTATCGTCAAGAATGCATTATATTACAATGATAATAAATACAAAGCAATATTTATCTATTTCAATGAGCTCAACTGAACATGTGATTTACATGGATGTTGTATATGTTTTAGAGGTGATACTTGATTTGGGACTATAAACAGGAAATTTGCAAAGTTTTTTCTTGTACAACTTCCATACTCTCTGATTACAAACATAGCTCATAAAAATAAAAAAGCCCTGTAGGCCATTCAGAATAGCAACAAAGTAGGATAAGACAGAGAACGCCACGAATGTATCTATGATCTGCAAAATCCACGACAACCCGGTCAGAGAAAATAACTTTACGTATACGGCAAAGTGGACCCTGTTACCAGTCGTACTTTCTATACTAGGGGTAGAATGTATTTTGTAGGCGGTTAGGATATAAAATATAACATTTGTCACACATACAAAACATAGAGGAGTTATGAGTGTTATAATAAATGCTAGTTTGTACGTCATTAGCGTTGACACATTGTCATATCCTGTATTTTCGCCTTTTGTGACAATCAACGTCACAAAGATATTGATTGTGACAAAAAATAAAGAACTACCAAAAGCGTAAAAGATATATTGCATCACTATTTTTCTGTTTTGATTACCGTTAAATTCTGATCGACTTTTTGCACTAAATACGCGATACATGTGGAAAGAGCAGACTTGAAGCCACAAGAACATGGAAAGCCAAGAAAAATGAGAGAGGGCAGATACTATTGCTAAACCTGTTGAACTAAAAGACGGCCTAACTATCATAAGAAATTGCGCTAAAAACAGAGATACCACTAAACACATGTTGTTTATGCCAGGGAGAGTTCGAAGAATTGGAAATATACAGTATGTTATAAATGTTATTAACAAACAGAGCAAAGAAATGATAATGCAAATAAGAGTTACAATTGTGAGGGTCAAGCTGTCATTTTTCACCACCACTGATCTCAATGCATTGGTGTATGATGGTATATCCTTAGCACAGACCCTTATTCCACCACCTTCTGAAGACCCAAACTGATGAGAGGAAAGAGAAAATTCTGAAAAAGTATATTCAATCCTGATTTTTTTCCAATTAATTCCAAATTCTTTGTCCCTCAGAATCATTTGAGGGCATGTCAACAAAGGGCTCACAAACACATTTCTGTATAATGCTGGTCCATGTTTCAATTCATTTGCAAGAACAAAACAGTGGACCTCTTTGTCAAGTTTCCACAAAAATGACGGTAAAAACAAGGACTGCTGACTTCTAGACACTTTGATATTCAACACAGATGAATTCCCGGATGGCAATGCTTTGACTATCAAATTCCATTTTGCAGAGGATTCAGTTAAATTAATCAGTGTTTTCTCCATCTTATCTCGATGAACGGTATCAGGGAAGAAAACTTTTAAGTACACAAACATTTCATTAAGATCAGCAATTACACTTGTGCAGCTTGTTAAACTCATTAGTATAATATCTTCAATGTACACATAAGTGTCGAGTGAATTAATCATCATAAACATAATTTGATCTCTCATATATTCCATCAATTCTTTAACTGTTACATTAACTATGCCAAATGTATGAACTTCAATCTTCATGGCTAGCGTATATCGCAAATGAGAAGTAAGAGCAAGTAAGGAAACACATGTATCGTTTATAAGGATCTTGCCAGGAAAGCATGTCAGGTTCCTGCATGTATGCTGAAACAAACCAATAAAATCATTTGAAAGATGAATAAAAAGAATTCCATTATTTTTAAAAATACACATGGTAGATAAATTTGTAAATCTTGTTAAAAATTGCGTGATTTGTTGATTGATTTGACTCATGTCAAAAAATTATGAAATGACATTTGATTGTAATGATTAGACTTGCATGGTGTTAACTGTTTTTAAGCCATATTTTGTATTCATCTACTAGTCATTTAGAGAAAAAAATTACCTGAATTTCATCCAAGACCTGATTCTGTTGACACGTTATGTATTTTTCTTGGTAAGTGTCTGGGGTGTTGTAAGCAGCTAGCGTAAATGTAGACCTGAATGTGCCAATTTCTTCAGGGGGAACAGGCGTGGGTGGTGAAGTGGGAGGAGGTAAACCTGTTGTGACTGCGACTTCTCTGTAACACTCAGAGACTGCTCCATTATTAGAGCACATTTCGCAGAAAACATTCTTGTATGGAGAGCAAACTTTTATATCAGGAAACTCTTGACAAGCTCTTGCAACGCTGGAGTTTTTGGGAACATCTCTGCAGGGACCATCAATAGAAAGTTCCGGAAATGGGTTACAAATGCTACAAAATTTATTTTTATAATAGATATTACCCACTTCAATCATTGGAAATCTGAAAACTTCTGTTAATTCGCAAGCGTTCTTGATATCTTCATTAAATGTTGTCCATGTTCCAGAAATATTACAACTTTGGATACTGTTGTACTGTCCTTGATGACAGAAATCACTGCATTTTTCAGTATCATAAGGTGGTGAAAACCTCAATACACAGGAACTACTGTTAAAATGATAAATGAGTTCTTGTAATGATTGAAAGTTTCTATAATTTATATATGTATTACAATCAGCTTCCAGAGGCCAAACGTATAATTCTTGTGTCAAGTTTTCAGAAATGTGTATTCCGTCTGGGGTTTTCTTGTTACACAAATAACAAAATAAATTTACATAGGTTTCTCTGAATCCTTTTGTCACAGGAAACGCCTGATAAAATTGTGACACATTACCATCAGTGCAAAAATGTTCCACACTTTGATCCCAAATACATCCACCAATCGCCAAGTAATCTTTACCTTGATCATCTTCGTCCCTGTTGAATTGATCATCAATACAAGTCCAAGGCTGTGTAAATGCAAAATCGTCACAGCAGTCTTCTCTGCATCCTACATTACATGAACAGGATTTCTGAAGTGTAATTGTGTAGTTCGGCAAGGATTCTGGTTTGCAGGCACCAAGAGATGAAAATGCAAAGCTTGTTATAAGTACACTAGTTATATTTATTTTTGGAACTCTAATCATTGAAGATGATGGTTTCTTGAATGAAAAAGAAGGTATGGGTGGCGAGTGTAAATCAGAACGTACTCCTGGAGGACCGATAGGAGAGGACTGAAAGTCAAATCGTGTTGGGCATTTCAACAGATAATTCTTTCTATAGAGGTTTTCTTTTATAGGCAGAGTATTTCCTAGAGTAGGTTTTCTGAGGACCTCATTGACGTATTGCTTTATATGAGCATCACTATAATCGAACGATATTGTGGATTGAAAAGGATTTTCACTGTTCTCATCATAGAACTCAAAGGCTGATTTGAAATCAACATCGGTATAATACTGAGTGTTGTTATCACCTTGGTTACAAACAAAGCAAAAGAAATTCTTGTACGGAAACGAGGCTTCTAATATTGGTTGAAAAGAACATGCTTTTTTGTAGATACTGGTAGAATTTTCACATTGATTTATTACTAAACGTTCTTCAAATTTAGGTGGATTGCACATGGCACAGAAAATGTTTCTAAAGATACCTATTGTAACATCATATTGGCTGAGACAAGCTTGCTCTATTTGTTTGTCATAAAATAACCACGATCCTGTAACATTACAAGATCCTATTTTTTCATCAGATTTCTTAGAACAATTTCGAGCCGAAATTGGGGAAATATATATTATCCTACATGACTGTATAATTGCTAAATCTATAATTTCTTGGTACGATGAAAGAAAGTTGAAATCTGTTTCCTTTTCGCATTCAATATTCACATTCCATTCTTCCAACAAAGATGCATTGTTACAAGAAGCACAGTACTTATTGATGTATGAAATTTTCGTGATGGCACTAGTCACTGGCGGATGAAGAAGAATATCCACTTTGGATCTCTCCTTTGTACATTCTGTTGATAAGTTAAAATTGGTTCCGACAGGGCATGAACCAATTACTTCTTTAAAATGTGTCCCATTCAATAAAACCTTAACATCTCTACATTCCCGAAGCCCATGCCTAAAGAAAACGTCTGGACAGCAATTTTCATAGGAGTAAGGAGACAAACATGTTTCATTACAAGAACAAGTTCCGCATCTTGGTGTATTCGAATCGCTTTGGTTTGGTATGTCGAAAATTGATAGAAAAGATTTGTCGCAAATTATTGAACTTCCACAATAAAGAATGCTTTGAAAAAGTACATGAGTGATATTGAACTCAAAACTGGTTGTTTCCAGATTCCAATCATTTTCGGCATAAGTTATTGTAATATAAACAATAACAAGCAGTAAGGATTGCGGGCTCCAGTAAGTCATCATTTTTGCAGGTCTGTGGGTAGAAAAAAAATCTTTATTAAGTAAATATTTTGTATTTGTGGAAATTTGTCAAATTTGTCTGGGTGTTTTTTTTAAATTTCAAATTCGTTATGTTTTCCAAAGGCTTAATAGTTAATATTATTTTCGTAACTAAAATACTGTAGTTTATCATTTTTAACGGATGTCGTCTAAAGATTATGTGATGTTTAGTATAATATAAGTTAGTTATTATTTTATCCTTTGGTTTCTTAACATGGTGGATATTTATAACATTATATAACATAAGGATATTTATAAAAATATTTAAAATATTTCATATATTTAAAATCTTGTACTGGTTTGTAAAATGTACAGAATGTCGGTCTGTTTCTAAGTTTCAAGCCCAACTCTTCACATTCCAACCAAAGTGTGAAGTTTTAAATCGGTTTCTGTTATATCTTGAAAGAAGTTTTGTTTTGATATATCAATACTTCCATGAAAAGTTGCTTTGTGGAGTACAATATAATTAGACGAAGTCAAGATTAAGTTCCAGTACCTATATTGTGTAACAATAGAGGAACGTTAAAGCAGGACAAAGAAACCATTGACAAATCTCAAACAAACAAATCTCAGTCTTTTAAGGATGATGAATTTTGTGTACATGTGTTAAATAACGAAATAAATAACTAAATATTGCTTTCAAAAAGTATTATTAAAATGCATTTTTTTGTATGAACGTTTACAATTCAGAATTATTTTGACAGTGAAAGAAAATCATAAATGGTAGTAAGAAATGAAATGAAATGTTTGTTTATGTTTAAACTATGAATGTTGTACGGATCATTTTACTTGAGAAAACTCAGAATCTAACAATAACAAAGTATATCACACAGTATATGTGTACAAATCTCAGCATTAATGTATTATTTTTAGAAATAAAAACGATAAAAATATTAAAATGCTCCATTGTATTTTACAAGAGTACATATGTATATAAAGACATTTTCCTTCCTAAAAGAGTCCACTTCTATTTACGACAAGTGACATTTGATGTACGGGGTTGATCAGAAAATAATGTCACTATTGCAATGAAATCAAGTCATCAGAAATGTTATAAAATAATACCTCTGTCTATTTTGATGGTTGCCCAAAATTCCATTCAGATATGTATGAGCTCATTTCATTGATTAAGTTTTTATAATGATCACAAAATTTCACACGTATTATCATGACTTTCAACTAAAACTCTAGGGAACATTGTGTGCATGTTGTGAATATCTATGCTCTATTTTATGCCACCGATTTTTCAAACTTATGTTTCGTATTTACAGTACCATTTTTTTTCATAATGTAGCAACCCTCTCCCCCATATTTTTATTCATTGTAATTTTAGCCCATGTAGCCCCCCCTTCCCCTTGTATATGTAAATTAAATCTGTTTAAGTTTAGGGAACAAGCAGCATTTTATCTACCATATTTGTCAGGGCAAGACAGATATATTTTTTAATTTAAATTCATTTGGATTAAAATCAATCAACGGCATTTTTTTTTTCAAGGAAAAAAAGAACAAGATCTATCTACAATATTGACTATAAAGTAATCAAATAAAAAAAAAATACACACACACAAACATTGACACACCTATTCTCCTACTTCCTTTCCCAAACAGTATGTTATAGTTTACAAGAAAAACAATGATGAATTAAATTCTAAGTTAGTTTTAATGTTAAAATATAACCATATAAGATAAGACATCTTTTTATATCTCCTTCTGACAGAAATAAAAATTCTCTTTTGCATGGACATATTTAGTTCTATTCCTTTTATTTGTTGTCTATTATTCGCTGTATACGACTGATATAAAACATCAAAAATGTGAAAAAAATTTAAAGTTATTTTAGCAATGAACTCATATTTAATATCTTTATCAGCCTTCGGTAAATAGAAGAATAATTAAGTACTACTTTTAGTTATCATTAAACACTGAACAATTTTAAACAATATTACTCACTTGTTACTCTTCATCTGAAGAACAGGACAAACAATAGAGAAGTTAGATGGTACACCACACGTAACGTGTGCAGCTTCCTATCCCCTGCCTCTCCTAAGGCAATGGACGCTTTATTGATTTAATAGGAGGGTCTATTAGTCTAATTTAGTCAACTACTACTAAGCATCGAATTTAATATCTTTTAAAGTTTCTCAGTATATTCCTGGTAATAAAGAGAAAATTACCTTAATGAGATTGACGTGTTTCCTGGTTTCATTCCATTAAAGAATTTTTGGAAAAAAAAATTAATTTACCTTGATAAGTAAAACTCATCTAAATTGTCCAGAAGGACCGTTTTCAACTTTAGATTGCAATTGTTTTCCTGAATGAAAGGATTTTGCAAAACAAAAACAAAAAACCAACCAACCAACCAAACAAATATAAAAAAAACAACAAACAAACAAACAAAAATAAGTGTTTTTAACTTAAGATTTGTTAAAATAAGTAAAACGAGTTAGATGTTACATTGAAATCAAAACGTTTTCTTAATTTCAATATTTTCAAAAATTGTTTATTTTGATAATACAATCGTTTACCGTTCGTCAGGGAACATGCCGATGATGAGTCGTAAAATACCACATAGGTTAATTCTGATAATCATCACCACTGCCTGCCATTACAACTCTCAAAAGAGCTTGGTCCAACAAAATTTGATGAACTGCACCACAGAATATGATATGTCCTTTTGTTTGCTTAAACTGCTGCAATCAATAATAGATTAAAGCAATTTCAGCAACACTAAAGGCAAATTGTAAATGAATGATTTTTATGGCAACCATGATTAACGAAAGGTCACACTCTTCATTTTCCATAATATAAATGATTTTATCTACTGTGTTATAGCCAGTGGCTTAAACAAAGTATCGTTTAGTCTTCTAGAAATTCTTGCATTGACGTGGAACCATAGGTAAATATGAATAAAATAATATTTTGCAGTAAATATCGTACTTTAAAGTTAAACATCATTAAAGTAAAACATTGTATTTATCAAGATAACACCACCTAAAACACTAAAACGGACAAACATCAATGTACAGATATGTGTTAGTTAGCCTAATACCAATACCTTAAAAAGATATCCTTTAACATTTTATTTTCTTACTTCCGACACGTTCAATTTTCTTCGGAAGAATTGTGATTTCTTTAACAGATGCGATTTTGGTCAGAATCGCACCTAAATCTTCTTATTTCTTGTTTAAAGTTCAGGCAGTTTGCTGTGAACCAAGTATTGTCTAAAACAGAATGAGGATATGAGTTTTGTTTTTACAGCGATCAGAAACTGCAAAGCTGCCAGCGAAACTTCCTGATCTGGAGAGAATATATCTCCATGCAGGAATCAACACCCTTCTCAATGGAAATAATTTGGAGGGATAAGCAATGGGGATCTGTGACAAAATTAAACCCTGTGATCATAATAAATTTTACGTTTGATTCATTAATCAATTTGATATGGTTTCTGTAACATTCTAGAACAAAGCTGATTATACTAATATCCACATTTAAAAATATAACATGACACCCAAATGCTTTGTTAGTTATATAAGAAGTTTAACAGTCGTATTAGACAAGGATATTTACCTGTTAAAATACTGTGTATGTCTTACAGTTGTAATTTAATAGAAAGGCACCTAACGATCTGTGTTCATTTATTTTTTTTATCACTAATACCTTAACTCTATCCCCTGAATAAATGTAGTACCATTAGTATCAATTTCTTATATGTAGCACTTCTGAATGTCGCTCAATTCCTTTTTTTTTTTTTTACATTGCTATCTATGTAGTTATGGCCATCGTTTCAATAAATATAAGAATTATACCACATAGACATGATCTTTGAAAAAGATAGTGTATATGTAATAGTCCCACTAGATCGGGTTAGAAACAACCAGTTTAAACATTTTTTTTTTACATAGAAAGAAATGGAATATCAGCATATAAGTCCATATCACATTTCTTCCTCAGATGACAAATGTTTATTAGAATTAAAGTTGAATTAAGCAATGTGTTTCATGAGTATGATTTTTCTCCAAAACCGATCTTAATGCCCTGTATTTCTAAGTTTTATCCAAAATATATTCACTCTTTTACCATCAAAAACAAAAACATTCGTAAACTATTAAATATGTCATATGGATATTTATAAGAAAGCCCAGAAGACTCAATGTCTAAATATTAACCCATAAAATATCAATATTACTGTTTTAATAGATCGAATACTTTATGTATCTAACTAGAAAATGTTTTACTAAGAAGTTGTGATTTTTCAGCAATTACAAAAAGGCTCTAACAGAACCTTGCTCTTTAGTATAAAAACAAAGTCCTAAGACCGGCAAAAATACGACTAAATGATAGGTTGTATTTGCTAACAAAGTCACTTTAAAGACCATAGCATTTGACGCGGTTAATATAAGCAATATTCTTAATCACAAAAGGGTCCAGTCTTGTATTCCACCATATTTCAAGTTAAAGACTACACCTTGTATTTCCTACAAATATACATCGACTATTGCTTCCAAACTTTTTAATTACAAGAACACTTTACAGGGCCTGGATATCGAATATCTGAAACATAATCCTCCATCGTGTTCATGTTCTTCTTCGCCCTATATCTATAGTCCTGCTGGACACGTTATTACTGGTGACGTAAATATAGTTAATAATGAGGACCTTAGATCACTAATTTTAAAAGGTCCTAAATTTAGGGAACCCAGATCCTTCAACTGGCGTAAGAATTTCATAAATATTATGGATTCTGTAGAGAACTACGCCAGGCGATGGGCCAGACATGAAAAAGAAGACCTTGACACTTTGTCAGAATGGATTAAATGTATCAGATGTATGTTAAAATCGCGCATTAAAAGATTGAGAGGCAATATGAAAACCATCTATACTTCTGTATTCAATAATCCAGAAGTGAAAAAAGAATTAGATTACATGATCAGTACGTACTGGTCCCTGCTGACAAAGCAGGTAACAACATTGTCTTTGTTTGTAAGGCTCATTATATTAAATGTATTTCAGAGGAACTTGGATTTAATTCTACAAGTGGTAATCCAACTTATACTCATAGTTCCCTTTCTAAGGAAGAAATTCTTCAAAATCATATGTCAGTTTTGAATATTTTTAATATTCCAAACAACCGAAATGAATTCGAATAACCATATTTATATTGGATTCCGAAACTTCATAAAAATCCTTACAAACAAAGATACATAGCGGGTTCCAGTAAATGTTCAACCAAGCCTCTATCTTTACTCCTCACTAAGATATTAACAGTGGTGAAGGAGAAACTTCAAGAGTACTGTGGAACAATATATTTGAGAAGTGGTGTAAATCAGATGTGGATACTTAAAAATTCCAAGGAACTTTTGGAAAATTTGAAATCACAAGATTTTACCAAAATCAACAGCTTAAAAACTTACGACTTTTCAACTTTATACACAACCATTCCGCACGATAAATTAAAGTCCAGGCTTTTTGATATCATCGACAGCTGCTTTTTCAATAAAAATGGAACTCGTAAATATACTTACCTTGTCATTGGTCATTTGCAAAATTATTTTGTTAAAAAACATTCTGATTGTACACACAAGTACTCTGAAGTTGACATTAAAAAGATGCTTGAGTTTCTGATTGACAATATCTCTGTGGTTTTTGGAGACCAGGTCTTCCAACAATCTATTGGAATTCCTATGGGTACCAATTGCGCCCCGTTATTAGCAGACCTTTTTTGTATTCATATGAAGCAGAATTTGTCCAAAATCTTGTACGTGAAAAGAAGAAAACACTTGCTGTGGCGTTCAACTTGACATTTAGATATATCGACGACGTATTGTCAATTAACAATGGCTATTTTCATTCTTATGTCGATACGATATATCCTGGTGAACTTGAGATAAAAGATACCACAGAGTCTGACACATCTGTTTCATATTTGGATATTTTACTTGAAAAAGACGTTAATGGTAATCTAACAACCAAGCTTTATGATAAACGTGATGACTTTAACTTTTCAGTCGTCAACTTCCCTTACTTATGCAGCAATATACCTTCATCACCTGCATACGAGGTATATATCTCTTAGTTGATTCGATACGCAAGAGCATGCTCTACGTATGTACAATTTCTAAAACAAGGTAAATTATTGACAAATAAGTTGATGAAACAAGAATATCAGCTGTCTCGTTTAAAGTCATCATTTCGTAAGTTCTATGGTCGATACAATGACCTTGTCAGCAAATACAATTTATCATTGAGTCAAACGCTGACTGACGTTTTTCATACTAATTGTTAGGCCATTATTTACACACTGAATTGTCGACGGATTTTTCCGTTATTTCCCGATCATGACAAGGAGCACACGGCGGGTGTGACTGGTCGGCAGGGGATGCTCACTCCTCCATGGCACCTGATCCCACCTCTGATGTTTGGAGGTCTGTGTTTGCTCTGCTCCTATTTTGTATTGTATAATGGACTTTTGAGCTTGAATACTGTTCGTTGTCTCCATATATTTCATTTACAAAATGCTAACTTTAAACGAGGTTGTTGAAATTCCAATAACATCAATTTATTTGTCAGTAGCCTGTCTTGGTTTAAAAATTGATCGTTCTCAGAGTATTGAATAAGATGCTAGACATAAACACCATATGCAGGTGATAGGGAAATATTACTACATATAGTTTTCATACAAATTAAGTTTAGGGGAATATGACTAGTCGATATATGAATGGAAGTAACTATAGAAATATAAAAGCAGGTCAGCCAATAAAGAAGCACATTTAGTTCCCATCAGAATTCCAGCAGTATGTTTGAAGACCTGATTTAAAAATACTACATAGATATCATGAGGAATTATGAGCAATGACCATACCTTAAATATCACTTCAGAATACTTGTGTGTAGAATGAAATGATTTTTAACAAAGTAATGTTGTTGATGACCAATCACAAGAAGTGAAAATTGCCGTGTTCCTTTTTTATTGAAGAAGTAGTTGTCTATGATATCTAAAATCCTAGCTTTTAATTTATCTTGAAGAATGGTTGTATAAAATGTAGACGAGTCGTACGTTTTGATGTTACTAACTTTTGAATATCTTGTGATTTAAAATTTTCTAAAAATTTCTTAAAGTTTTTGAGAATCCACATTTGATTTACACCACTTTTATGCAGTAACACGGTAGGCATGAAGTTTCACTTTTACAGCAGTAAAAACCTTTGTGAGGAGTAAAAATAGGGGCTTGAAAGAACACTTGCTGGACCCGGCAATGAATCTCTGCATGTTTGCAAGGATTTTTATGAAGTTTAGGAATCCAGTATAGGTAGGGTAGATCGATCTCATCTTCGTTGACTGGAAGTTTAAAAGTATTAAAGACTGAAATGTGAATCTGAAGATTTTCATCCGTAGAAAGTGAACTGTGAGTATACGTAAGATACTTGTATCTAGAAGTAGAATTAAAACTAAATTCGTCTAAAATACAGTCATAATCATGAGCCTTACAAAGACGATATTGTTACAAGCCTTGTCTGCTGGAACCGTATCATATTGTTCATGAAGTCTTTCTAATTCTTTTATCATCTTTCATTTAATGAAAACAGAAGGATAGGCGATCAACATATTGCGTTTTAACTTTCTAACACGATTCTTTTATATATTTCTAAAACACTTAATCCATTTTGACAAAATATTCAGTTCTTCCCCGTGATATTAAGCCCAAGGTGAGGCATAATTTTCAACAGAATTCATAATAGAAAGATCGAGGTTCCCTGTATTTAGGACCTTTTAAAGTACTTGCTTTTGGGTCATCATTTTCAACTATATTAACATCACCAGTAATGAAGTATCCAGGGGGACTATAGTTGAAAGAAGAGGAAGAGCAAACACTTAAGAGAATTTTGTTTTAGATGTTCAATATCTAGGTTTTTAAGGTTTTTATAATTAAAAAATACGGAAGCAACAGTTTTGAAATATCTTTAGGAAATGCAAAGTTTAGACAACAACTTGAAAAGTGGTGGAATGCAAAACTGAATTCTTTTATGATTAAGAATGTTACTAATATATTACTAATGCTATAACTAGCATCTATTCTTTTGTTGGCAGATTGAAGTTTAAGGAACCGACTGGTTGAATCGGAATTATCTTCTGACACAAGAGGCGGCTTAAAGAGCCTGTGCTGGGCAACATCCATAACATAAACACTAGCTTGTGCTTTGAAGTTCAAATATGGACTTACATTAAGTTTAGCTTCTTTAAATAGTCCCTTCAAAAATTTCAATTTCAAGGGAACCGAGTCATGTTTAGTACGGAAGTGATGAAGGCATCGTTGTTTATTGACGTTAGGTAAACTGAAACAAAAGAAACATCATGTATATTTGGTCTATTATGTTATCGATGTCCATGACTACTCTTTCCTCTAGTTGTATTTTTAAAAAGTCCCATCACATTCACATAGGCACATTGTAGGCTTGAAAGATTCCCTACATTATTCATGTGATCGTTGCAACATCTGATTAACACCACTTCTTTAATATGTTGTTGCACAGAAGTTTCTCCTTCATTGCTATCAATATTTTCGTGAGGAGCATAGAAAGAGGCTTGATAGGATAGAAAATTTACTAGAACCCGCTATGTATCATTGTTTATAAAGATTTTTGTGAATTCTAGGAATCCAGTATAGATTATGTAATTCAAATTCAATTTGCTTGTTGAGGATATTAAAAATATTTAAAACTGACATATGATTTTGAAGATTTGAAAACTATTCTCCTTAAATATGGGAACTATGAGTGTAAATTGAATTACCACTTGCAGATTTAAATCCAAGTGCGCAAACAAACACAAATTATTGTGTTAGCTGCTTTGTCAGCTGGGACCAGTACATATTGATTGTGTAATCTATGTAATTCTTTATTCATTTTTGAATTATTGACGACAGAATGACAGATGGTTTTCATATTGTCTCGCAACCGTTTAATACGATATTTCAACATCCATATTATACTTTTAATCCATTCTGACAAAGTGCCGATGTCTTTTTCATATTTGACCCATCGTCTGGCCTTATCTTCTCCTTTGTCATTGATAAAATTTTATCGCTATTTGAAGGATGGAGGTTCCCTAAATTTTGACTCTTTTGAAATAGGTGATTTAAGGTCCGCATTGTTAACTATATTCATGTCCCCAGTGATGATGTTCCAGTATATAGTTGTAGGGAGAATATCAACAAAGATTATGTTTCAGCTGTTCGATATCTAGGCACTAAAGAGTCTTTTTTTATTAAAAAGTTTGGATTGTATATTGTTTTACGTCCCATTCGAGAATTTTTCACTCATAAAGAGACGTCACCATATACCGGTGAAGGGCTTCAAATTTTGACCTTTACTCGGCACTCAGGGCCATTGAGCAGTGAGGGATCTTTATCGTGCCAACGCCTGCCGTGACACGGGGCCTCGGTTTTTAAGGTCTCATCCGAAGGACCCGCAACTTCCACTTCAAAGTGCCTAGCGCATGGCGAAGGAACAGTTGCTACCTATTTTTTATCGACTTAGGTTTGTCGCGGCCGAGATTCGAACTCACGACCTCCCGATCACGGAGCGAGCGCTCTACCGACTGAGCTACCGTGAACGGTAAGCTAAACAGTGCTTAAAATGTAATAGGATCTATGGGAATAAACTTTTTGTAAACCACCGTTTTGCATCCAGGATGAAAATGCAAGCTCCAAAGCCTTATTACACATCTATACAAATCTGAGACAAATCCAATCCTCCTCCTAGATAAAGTTTGGCTACTGCGTAAGATGTAAGAGAGATTTGATGCAGAAGATACTGTGAGAATGAAAATGGACGGGCCGAGATAGTAAATATGTATTTATATTTAACAATAAAAACACCCAAATTAAAGGAATGTATTTATATTTATATGGAGTGTGTCAAAAAAAAAAGTTGACACTAGGTTCAGAAGAAATTAGGAACAGTATATGTGAAAAGATCAATTTTATGCTAACACAATGTAGGGGTTATCTTTCCTTGTTTATATTCAAGTTGAAAAATCGATGGGAGAAAAAAATCAAGCATTCTAAGTTTTAGCCAAACCCTTTCAAAATATTTTTTTTTCTCAGCATATATTTCACTGCTCTGACAGTACCCTCGAAGCGAAACTCAAATATACAAAACGTGTTAAAACACTTTATTTTACATTTTCACTCACTAATACATAGGTAATTATGAAAATCTCTCTATCCCTCTCTCTATCTAATTGAATGATATTTTCATTTGTTACAAATTAATAAAAATTGCAGACACCAAAACACAGCCAACTTTTAATGAGAAGTTAAAAAACGACATGACAAAATATGACATTAATTTAATTCATATTATCATACATTGTAAAAGTAATTAATATTTGCCTTATTTCTAAAATTCACTTGTAATTATGAAGATATCGAACATTGACTGATCTCAAAGAAAAAAAAACAATTCATCTATTACTAGGGCATGAAACACACACACCTAGAAATCCAATAAGTGCCATTAGGTACCCAGGAGAAGTAAGCATTCCCTTGTCGACTGGTCACACCCGTCGTGATTCCTATGTATTGATCAGGTAGAAAGAATCTTTTCTTTTAAAAAATGAACTGCTCATTCCTAATACACCATAATAGTTTCAACTCTGGAAGAGTATAGTTTGTTCACCAGTAGGATTTATCATAGATATTTTCTTGATATCCTTGTATTTTTCTGTAAGTGTTAAAACAGCGTCTTGAAAATAGCCACATAGATGAGAAGCTTTTTTAGGATCGGGCATTTGCATTTCTCCAATGACAATAGCTATAATGTCGATTCTGTCATCCAATGCATCGCGTCCCTCTCTGTAAACAATTGCTCCAGAATCTCCTGGTTTTGCAAAAACTGCATTTTCTTCAAGACTTTGGACTAAAACAGCTTCTTTCCAGTCGGGTGAAAATTTCTGACTCCCAATTATTTTCCCTTCGGTCCATTCTGTTGATGCCCCCTTTTTAAAAACCTGCTCTCCTTGGAGACTTTTAATCTCTCTTGGTGGCACTAAGAGGAATACTTTTCGCTCTTCATCATTAATATCTGTCATAGCTTTCCTAACCGGAAATCCGAGTTCATCCTCCCCTCCTGTTATACCGACGATAGAAAGGTCACTCTGAATATTTAGCCCTTGTAGCGATTGCGTACTATGAACACAAGTTCCTAACTTCACAATGTCTCCATGAGAATCAACAAATACATCCTTACCTTCCACACAAACATGACTGCAGGTAAATGCAATTGGGTTCTCGTCATTAAGAAGAGCAGTGCATCCAAGAGTACCGTATCTCCCTATTTTATGCTCTTCAGCAGACCGGAAAAGTTTCTGTCCTTGTGCAGTTCGAGTATACAATGAAACAGCGTTTTCTCTTTCTGTTTGCAGAGTATAACTGAATGAACTCGAATGATGAGAGATAATTTCTTGAAGTACTTTTCGAATTTGGTTTTCTTGACCATTCCTTACTGTGACAAAGAAATCGTCATGAATGAAACCATATCTTACAACACTGTCTCCATTTCTATAAAGAAAAATGTGCAACAAATTAACGATTTCAATTAGATATAAAATGTCGAGAATACAGTCAAACAGATTGAAAACTGCAAGCATATTTTCAATATTCTGATAATTCTAAAAAGAAAATGGTAGGCTGCTGTGATGAATATGCACTTGGAATGGTTATAATTATTTCCCTAATACAATAAATAAAGTATTCAATGAATTTTTCCATGAATATATCTTCATTTAACCTTTATTGTACATGTACTTTTAATAATTTTTATTTACATATTGAATTTAGGAACTTGCACGAATGTATTCTGAAGTAAAAGCGATGTTGAATACTTTCAATATAGGCTTTTATCAGGATTTATAATTGAGCAGTTGTATTATGTTAGAAAATAAATATCCAATCATTCTTTAAACAAAGTGAAAGATTTGAATTCCTTAACTATCTTCTCTTGTTAAGTTGCAAGCATTTTAAATGTAAAAGCTAGAGAGATTTTCTTGCAAGTTATTTTACACTGGATATCCATCCAATCATTCATTATACCAGACATTCATCAAAAATATGATTCTATCCATCCATCCTGTAAGTCTTGTTTCGTATATGGGTCACCTATTTCTGTTTCCACAAAATATATCAACTCTCAGTTGTATGTTTCATGTATTATTCTTTTCACAGCCATTTTGGACGTGAAATGATTGATAAGTTGAAGTCTAGATATCTTTTTGGAACGTCTTTATAAGTGTAGACTAATTTTCGAAGAATGAGTGGTTTGAAACAAAGGAACTCGATAAAGGACGTCTCAAATGACTTATTAGAAAAGAAATTTGTCTGCATTCATACAGAAAGGTTGATATTAAAAAAATATTCATATAAAACGTTGAATTTTATTAATTGAATAAAATGTTAAAAGAAGTTTCTTTAAAATGTCTTAGAACTTGCATTATTTACAGAAAATTGAGCTATCATCGGCCCTAGTATCAATAAAAATATCGTAAAGTTCACCCTTGAAGTGCATCCTCAAGACCTGCTGGTAACAACGTTGTACATTGTAGCTTTTTCTTTAATGAAGAACAGCTATGCAACCTCTCCAACATCAAGGTCCAATCTTGGTTATTTTCCGCATCTTTCGTACTTATGCATGATTGTATGAATTCTATAAGATTTAATTCTAATGAAGAGGTCAGGTGTTCCCAGCATTCACGAGAATTATGGAAAAGGACAAATGAGCATTTGTCTTCTTTATCGATTCTCATGACTTCCTGCAGAACAAACACTCTCCAAAGAGCATTGGGTGAAAGAGAGATAATCTAAAATGTCATTATTGAATGATTAAGTACAACAACAACATCAGTAATAATAATAAAAATAATAATAATAATCTAAAATATTATTGCAGCTTTTTATTATGTAGTAAGTAAATAAGTAAATCTTCCTACCAGTCGGAAATGAAAAGATGATAATATTTCACCAGATGAAAGAATTTGAAAATATATATGTACTTATGATGATATAATTGTTACCTTACTGATCTAAAGGCATACACATAATAGAGTAAACTTAGAAGATATTACATGAAAGGAAAAAGTACCATAGGCACCTAATCCCACTTCTGGAATTCACCCGAAGAGAGACTGCTTTATTCATAAAACATCAAATAAGAAGTGAGTCGATAGGGCAGAATATTTTCCAGACCTCTCAAGACGATGATAAGCCTGGATTGTCTGTGGAGGACAAAGAATTTTTTGCCACCATGGATAAGGAATTTTCGTTACACCATTACCGTTTTATGAACCAAGACAATGACTTCCAGACAATAGACAAGAAGCACTGAAAAGAGCAATGCTTTTAGACGCTAAGGTCCATGCTTTATGTCCTGTTCACACTCTGTGTTGTTTGTTTGTTTATTTGTTTTTTCAGATCGATCACCCTACATTATCTTCACCCTTTGCATGTGATTTCAGTGCACAAAAAAACAAAAAAAAAAAAAAAATGCTGCGCCAATCGTGGTCAACATAAACATTGATAGTATATATCTTGATATGGAATATGACAGTGATATGCAGCAGTTTCTCTTTATTGAACATGTTTCTTATTGTCCACATTATATAAAAAGTGAGGGTCTACATAAAACAATCTAAGATTTAAGCAGTTGTCAACGCGCCGAAGCCTAAAATTTTTTTTTAGCTTCAATCATTTTCGGCTTTGTTAATTATGCCACATTTGATTATACTATGAATGGATGGAACTTTTCAGTGAAATCAGATGACAAGGAGTTGTATCACTACTTCTGACATAAAGATGAGCTAACTGTTAACAATGGATGTTTGTTATGAGGGATGAGGGTTGTTGTTCCAACTAAACTTAGGGGTCATGTACATGAAAGAAGTTTGATAAGGTTATAATGATGTGCGAGATGACATTGCACAAGACTATTGGGGTCCTGAGAAGTACGTTCTCTAGGAATGGTGTTACTACTGTGTTGGCTGGTGATAACGGACCTCAGTTTACTTCAGACTTTGTTCGTATCAATGGAATAAAGCTTGTGACATCCATTCCATATCATTCTAGTTCAAACGGATTATCGGAACGTTTTATGCAATCTTCAAGTCTGCAATGGAATCGAGCAAGAAGGATGGAGGTTCTGTGGAATACAAGTTATCTAACTTCTTACTACAGCAATGCAATGCATTCAACTACGAGAGAGTCACCCGCAAAACTATTCATGGGTCGTTCATAGCAATCACGACTTGATTAAAAAAATTGAACAATATGTTAAAGACAAACAGTTTAAAGTGGAAACTAAAAGATCAAGTTCATTGCGTGTGTATGAACCTGGAGAAAGTGTGATTGAAAGAGAGTACTATCGTCACAGTTCAAAATCGGAGTGGGTGTCAAGAACCGTTCAAGAACAGACGGACCAGTTGCTTGTAGAGTACAAGTTGGATACAACACACTGAGAGGACAGCTGGATTATATTCAGGATTCTACACTAAAGAATCAGGGAGTTAGATTATACCCGGTGATTTTGAGAAGATTGTGCCAAAGGCATTAAATTAACTCCTACTACTGGTGCAAAGCCGCCAAGTCAAGAATTTCGAAGTCTGTCCAGAAAGGCCAGAGGTCAGCCAATCTAGCTCAGTGGTCTCCAACAGAAGGATAGCGACTAGTTCTCTCAGGGGCAGACATGTCTGCCTGAAAACTCTTCATTTCCTGTTCGGACTGAATATCGACCTGACAAAACCCCAAGAAGAAATGGACAATCAGAACGTTTCAGTGATTGTCATTTTCAAATGGAGTGTACATTTTGTTTTGTATGTTGGCCCAGTTGTACGGCACAAGAATCCCGTGTCTTTTGTGTTGACCAAGAGGTCAAATTCACCTTGTATTTGTATTACATATTGCTGTTATTATTGTTTTGACCTGACGAAATATGTTTATAATGTTTCCTAATTTGAAATGTGTATTGTCCTAATCAATTAACGAGTACGATCAATTTTTAAACCGAGACAGGCTACTCACAGATAAGTTGATGTTATAGGGATTTCAACAACCTCGATTAAAGTCAACATTTCGTAAATTCTATGGTCGTTATAATGACCTTGTTAGCAAATATAACCTATCAACGGACGTATTTTGGCTGACTTGTTTCATGCCAATTAATAGGCCTTTGTTTTTATATAAAATTTGACTAGGGAATGTAACTTGATCAGAACCAATACAGAGGGCTCACGGCGGGTGTGACAGGTAAACAGGGAATGCTTATTCCTTCTAAGCGCCTGATCCTACCTCTGGTATTTCCGGTGGCCCGTGTTTACGCTCTGTTCACAGATTTGTATTGTTTGTAGATTTTTTTGAGATCGATCACTGTTCGTTATCTTCACCTTTTTTATCAGGTCTATATCTGATGTTAATTCTTATGAAAGTCAAAATTTAGGGGGAAGAAATATTATGATTTGGTCAATCTGATATTGTTATCTGGAAATATGAGATCTGTGTATTGTTGGTTCTATGTTATGTAATAGATGTATAATACATAATAATACTATAAATCAAAGTAGTTCTTAAATTAAAGCCTTCTTGTGAAGTTGTAGCCAGTACCCTCTAGAAGGACATAACGTTTTTTTTTAATCATTTTTTCAGCTTTAGTTTTAAAATTTTATGATTAGTATCCGTTTCAAAATGTTGTGTTGAAAAAAAAAACGTACTAATAATCTTAAGGAACTTGCAATTTTGTAAATGCATTCAAAAATTAGGGAAAAACCCATTTCTGTTCACGTTTTTGAAGTCAATTTAACTGAATTTAAGTATGGTTTCTTACACTGCATGTAATTATATCTTTATTTTGCATGCATCGCATGGTCTAATGGTTACTAATTGTGCTTTTTCTCGAACGCAACATAAGTAATTCTAGAATGTTTATTAATAAGAGTTCAAATTCAAAAATGTCCATGATCGGGGAGTTTATTCAAGGGATCAAAATAAAAATCACATAGAAGTACAACTTCATCAAAGCAGGAGGGACATTCTATCTCCCTTTCTAGGTCTTGTACTCAGCTGCAAGAATGGTATTTAGAAAAAAAGTGTTAATTATGAGCAATTAATTCAGATGGTATTTTCAGTATCACAAGGATAAATTATACTGTTTGTAGAGTCAGCATTTATTTAATAATAAATGCACCACACAGTTAAGGCACTATATTATCACACTAAAATGGGTTCAGTTGATGCATAACTCTTTTTTTCTGGGTTTTATCCAAGTCTAAATATCGTGATTGAGCATCAAATGTAATTCTCTGCCCAAAACGATAATAGAATATTTTCCTTGTCATAAATTCACAGTTGTAAATACTCACATTATTTATTTCCTTCTGAGCCATGTGACTTGTTTCATTTGCAACAACGAAGTGCAGAATAACGTAATTGTTAAGCATTCTTAACTCTGGAAAACATCAGATAAACTTCATATTTGTAATCAATGATACTGCAGGTTATTTATCTTACACGGGTGAAGTTCAAGAAAAATTAATTTCTATCATTTTGATAATTTATACAATATTTATTAATTAGATAAGTAACATAAATAATAGTGATAAGAGTTAGTCCAAAAGATTCAAGTTATCCTTTCAATTAATTTTATTCCATATCATTTTTTGAAATGGAACTTTTTCAGTTTCATATATAAGTACTAATCATTGCCATTTGTCATTTAATAAAGGCAAGAGAATATCATCAGCCTCTCCCCAAAAGTAAAGTTAGACCGACAATTTTAGAGCATAGGTAAAAAAGTACAATTTAATATTTACATGTAGTGGTAAAATAGAGAGACGACCAAAGTCTCACCTTTGTCTACACATGTTGCATTCTCAAATAATTTGGAATATTCACTTCCAGCTAGGAATTTTGAGTTGGTATTGCTTACAAGTAAATCTGGAACTCTCATAATGTTCATAACTAAATTGCTGTTCAGACCTTCTACAGCCTTTAAATGCCGACGGTATCTCGGAAAGTATTCCTCTACATCATGTACCTTCCAAAACTTAGGATTATTTTCTGAAGAGAAAAAATTCCCATTATATTTTTAACGTCTATTTTTCACATTATACTAAGTGATACGTCAAAATATTAGAAGTAGACCTGTGAATAAGAACTTCCAAAGAAATTTACAGAGTAGATTCGTTAAACTGCGTTCAAAAATGTCAGACATTGTGTTCTGTGAGACCTTTCCTTTTACAAACACTTTATATAGCCAACTCATGAAACATTCCCCAAAATACATCAAAATCGATTTAAGGAAGTGCGTATGCTACATCACTCTAATATTTTGTAGTACCTTGCGGTGACAGGTATCGATATTCACAGGGGGAAAATCGTTTCAAGAAAAGTCAATGCATGCATTTTGGAGTTGGCAGTGATTGATTTCATCACGAACTATAGTCCATAATAAACAAACAATTTTTTATTGTGTATTTAAAGCATCCAAAAAATCATTGATTTCAAGCCTTAGACATAGTCATCTTTTAGATATCTTCCTGTTATGGTAAGTTCTTTTGTGTCAATAAAGTAAATTAGTATTGAAATAGAAATCAGATTAAGAAAACTTACTTGGTCTCGGACAAAAAAAAACCCCATAAGCTTTTCCATGGATCGTTTTTAAGGAAAGTAAAAATCTTTCCCTGTCACCATCATTCTAATAAAAATATACATGTATATGTATAGTTTATTTAACTTTCGTTCATATTCTCGCTCTAAATACAGAAGTCGCATATTAATGCTTTCAGAATTACATAAGACAGCATGAATGGCAGTCTTTAGAAAAGTTCACGTGGTTACATTTTAATTGACAATTACAGTAAAGCGTCCTGAGACTTAGGTTCCCATGGGAATTGATGGCTTGGTCAACATCCAATTTTGAACTGCAAACAAATCCGTTTCAAAGAAACAATTTTATAAATGACATTTAATTGCATAAAATAAATGTACGTGTTATTAAAACGATATAATTATGCTAAAAAGGAAAATAAGTACAATGCAGTAGTTACTTGACCATTGCATTATCATTACTTCTAATTAAATTGCACCTGTTTGTCGATCGGATGGTCTGGTAATAGACCAATATTTCCGACCAATGTTATGAGAACCACAAACTTAAAAATCTTAAGTTGTTCATAGTGAGCAAATTACCTCAAAGAATTTTCAGATATAGCTCGATCGCAAGGTCAATTGTCAACAACAAACCATATCTGACCAACAATTGAATAAACAATCTCTTATTTGTGATAAACTTTTGCATTCTGATTTTATTTTCTGCTATATCCACATCAAATTAGATTCTATATTATCTCATAACCCATACATGATTGATTTCATGGGGAGGATTTAGAGGAGTCGGGGGTCTGACCCCCATGAGAATAATTCTGGGTTATTGAATATCTGTGTAAAGTAACGAAAAAATATCTTGGAATCCCTCCCGCCCAGGAAATGTGATATGGTAACTTGTCCACCCCCCTCCCTGAAATAGATTTTTCAGGTTTGGGCAAACCCCCCTTTTTCTTGTCTAAAAATTTCGGAAACCGACATTCGTTTTGAGATCGTGTGCCCCGCCCCTAAAAAATTCCTGGATCCCGGCATGGGATTTGATTCTTCCTACGAGCAGTTTACTGTTATGATTATCCATGCCCTGATATCCGGAACTCTTTTAATGAAGGGTTCTATGCAGATGTACAAATAAAATATATTGAAAGGAAAAAGAAATGCATGGTAAATTTGGAAGTGATTAAATGTTATTTTTTCGAAAGTATTGTTATGTACGGAAGCCCATTTAGGACCTAGCAAAAAATAATTTTGAATTCGATATAACGAATTGTCGAATTTGTCATAACGAATTTAATTCGTTATGACAGTTTCTTTTAATTCGTTATAATGAATTAAATCTGTTATAACAAATTTGTTGAATTTGTTATAACGAATTCAAAAATTTGTAATAACGAATTAAATTCGTTATAACAAATTCTAAAATAGAATTCTAGAATTCGTTATATCGAATTCGAAAATATTTTTTATAGGTCCTAAATGGGCTTCCGTAGTTATGTAACATTTAAGCTTTTTATCTTTCTTGTAGGGATATTATGCAACACTTCCGACAAGGCAGACCGTAGTTGGTCGAGAGTAGCCTGAGCATTCCGACGCCTTCAAACCCAACCGGCCAGTTAGCTCCAAAGATATTCGATTGGAAAAAAAGATGTTACGGAGGCCAGTTGAATAAGTTAATGTGATTGTTAGCGAGAAAGTCTTGACACACTCTGGCTACATTTGAATGGGGGTTAACATGCTGAAAGGTTAGGCATACGACACACACGTGAGCAAGTTAGAGGAACACCGACGTAAAGTTGACGAGCTCACAAACCAAAATCGCGCAATAGGTTTCCTTCAGTTTTTGGATGAATGTAAGAAATATGATTGCCTACTTTATGAAAAGCGGTTTCAGTGGTAGTAAAGTGGCAATTACACAGGTGGCTGGATGAATAGGCCAATTTTGACGTTGCGTTGTTACGCGCCAACCTCATCGTCACGGTTCCTTTCTGACGACGGATACTACGTTAAATTGTGGGAAAATTCAGAACAAACTACACAGCTTCTTGTTGTTGCCTTTTTCTTTACTTAGGTTATGCCAGAATCTATGGAACTTCCATTTGCAAGAAATTCCAATTGTCTGTAATGAAATATGGAGATAAGAAACAGTTTCCAAGCTCAAAGTCCATTAAAACAATACAAATCGGAAGCAGAGCAAACACAGACCTCCAAAAACATCAGAGGTGGGATCAAGTGCCATGGAGGAGTAAGCATCCCCTGCCGACCGGTCACATCCGCAGTGCCTTCCTTGTCATAATCGGAAAATAACGGAAAAATCCGTCGACAATTTAGAGTGTAAATAATGGTCTAACAATTAGTATGAAAAACGTCAGTCAGCATTTGACTTAATGATAGACTGTATTTGCTGACAAGGTCATTGTATCGACCATTGAACTCACGAAATGATGACTTTAAAACGTGACTGTTGTTATTCTTGTTTCATCAACTTGTTTGCCAATAACTTACCTCGTTTTAGAAATTGTTTAACGTAGAGCATGCTCTTGCATATCGAATCAACTGAGAGATATACACTACATATGCAGGTGATTAGGGTATATTGCTGCATAAGTAAGGAAAGTTGACGATTGAAAAGTTAAAGTCATCACGTTAATGATAAAGCTTTGTTGTTAGATTACCATTAACGTCTTTTTTCAGTAAAATATCCAAATATGAAACAAATGTGTCAGACTCTGTGAAAATATGGAAAAACGATTTGTATACCTCCAGTGCATTGAGAGGTACTACAAAATGTGTCGACAAACCTGTTATCATAAATATGCACGTGTTTTGGCCTTTTACCATTTTCCCTACGTGACGTCTTACATGAAATAGGAAGATTTATTTAAAACATTTCACGGTTGAGTAATTCTGAACACTGGTTTCAGTGCAAAGTAACCAGGATACAAGTTTTTATGATCAGTTTTATAATCTCCGGTTATGCAGTCAAAAACATTTGCATATTACATCACTCTGCGTTTCTTTTACCTTTCATTGTATATCATAATACTTGTAGACTTCATGAACTTTTACGCCAGTGAAATAATTCAGTGTTTCCTGGGATGCGCTATGCAAAACAAGTTTAAAATTGAAAAAAAAAAAAAAAACAATCCATAGAATGCATCGAACAAGTTATTTTTGTAACTCCTCTTCTACTATTATGAATCATTTTATATTTTTTGATCTTCACAGAATGTACCGCTACGTTTCAAGTTGAAAATGTGAAGATAAAAAAGGTGTGATAAGTCTCATACATCCTGTAAAAATGCAAAATGTGAACATGGCAAAAACAAAACCTCTGGAAAAACGAGTGTAGACCCTACGATCAGGGCCTAGGAGGAGTAAAAATCCCCACTCGACCGATCACACTCTCTTTACTGATCAGATAAACGGACTAATCCTGAGTCAAATTTAGTATAAGAAAATAGCCTAACAATCAGTATGAATCAAATTTAAGATCAGACTAGGCTGTATTTACAAAGAATTTGCGAAAAGCCAATTGTCAACGAGATTGTTGAAAGTCTTGGAACATAAACAAATCGGTGGGTAGCCTGTGTCGGTTTAAAATTTAATTGTACTCAGAATATGCTCTTCCGTTCCCAAGCAGCTGAGATACATAAACACTATAATTACATTAATAGGGAAGCTGACCAAGCTGAAATCATCTCGTTTGTCAAATACTTGTTAGTTGTCATTAACATCTTTTGTCAAATATGAAACAGAAATGATGGCAAAACCTGCCAGATAATATTAGTGTTGTATACAGTTTTCATTGCCAGATTACCCATTGCTTCTGTTAAGTGTAAACGTGTATATTAAGTTATAATACTGTAGCAGCATTCTTTTGACGCGAGGTGAGATTGATATATGTATTGGACACAGAGATATTTTATATGAGTATCATAAGGTTTACTTTATAGAAATGGAGAATGACCATGTTATTCATCACAGAATATTTACATTTCCAAATATTTTTTCCTTAAGATTCTTTGCAAATTAGAAGACTTCATTTTCTCATGAACTACCATGGATGAGCATGAATATTTCCACTGTTACGTCATAATACCGTACTTGACATCAAAACTATAGTGCAAACTGTTTTGCTTTAAAATTGACAGTTGAATCGTGTAATTTGTGGTAACTCATCAGAAAATAATGTAAATATAAGAAATGAATAATTTTTAAAATTCATGAGGAACATGAACTACAACACTTCACGCCGGGGTAAAGACGAATAATGACCCCCATAGAATAATGACCGGGGAGTAAATATTTCAACGACAAAAATGACCCCCGAGCCGTAGAAAAAAATTATTTTTTTTGTAGAAAAAGAGACCTAGGGGTCATTTTTTTTATGTGTGCGTCCTATAAAAAATTGACCCCGTTGAAAAATGACCCCCTTTCCAACAGAGTGTAGGATACAAAATTTATAACAGGTGATTGATGCCAAGGTTTGAACCTCAGTGTTTGATATTCTTCTTTATGCCCTTTTTGACTAACACGGACGAACGTGCAATTAAAATGCAATAAAACCGCATTACATTTACCTGCATATTTCGATCTTTTAAGCCTATTGTGTTCTCAGCACATATTGAAAATCGCAAAATGGCTACTATTGGTTATAACTGTTAACGTAATTTCCCTTTATGAATGTCTTCCATTTGTTTCATTTTGGATATTTGACTGATTATAGACATTCATAGCTAAAAAACAGACAAGCGGGATGTTCTGGCTTTTCATTGGTAAACATATCTCCTAAAGTAATCAGCATGCTTTGAGTAGGATCAACTTTTTAAAAAAAAATGAAGGAAAAAAAAGAATGAGATAAGTTTTCAGAAATAAATACGGAAAGTTATGCAATGTAATATATATGTATATTTTGAATGACATAAAAAGTCGTGCAAATGAGGTAGAATGTATCGAAAATGACGTAATAACTCGTGCGAACGACATACTGTGGATATATATATATATATTTTTCTTAATTAAAAAAATGGTGAAGATAACGAACAGTGATGATTTTAAAATATCCAAAAGCAGTACAATTTTGTTAACAGGGCATAAGAAAGGACCCCAGTAAAGTAACATCAGCTTACATGTATCTGTCAGTAGCCTGCCTCGATTTAAAAATTAATCGTGCTCTTGGGTATCGAATAAGTTGGTAGACGTAAACATTATATGCAAATGATTGCAGAATATTACTTCATAAATAAGGAAAATTGACAATAGAAAAGGCTGAAGTCATCCCGTTTGTCAGACAATTTAGTTGTTAGTTGGTCTTTATCGTCTATAGTCAGTAGAACGTCCAAATATGAAGCATACGTGACAAACATAAGAAGGACATAAAATTTTTGCATGTCTGAAATATATACAATCTTATAATGTGCATTCAATTTTATTTATAAACAGTGGTCTACTCTATGGGAATTTCTTTTAAAGTATATAGAAGTAATACGTACCGGAGAATCCCAGTAAAATGTACATTCAAGTCTGTTAACATGGTCGTCTGAGAATAGGATACATACATGTAAGAGGAATATATTTTAACCCACTTTAAAACAGTGATACATTTGTCAAATCAATATGGAAACATTTTCAATACAGTGTATATTGAAGTAGATTAACGTTTTCAATTTATAATTAAAGACAGACTATTTTATTGACCTTCAAGGTGAATACATGTATAAGGATTTTTTTTCCTACATTGAACTAAAATAGATTGAAAACAATTCTGACAAGTTATTTCACCTGCATCTGAATTCTACTCAAGTGAACGTAATATTCAGGCACAAAGAATCGGAGAAGAGGGATTGATTGTTCCCCCTTTTCTGAATGTAAATTTTAGCAATGTCTAATTTGAAAATGTTCATTGAAAGTCTTGTAACCACCCCCTCTTTCTTATACAGTATACTTAAAAAATCTCTCCTTTTTAAGTGAACAAGATGAACATAACATTCAGGCACATAGAATCAGGGATGGGGTGTCCACCCCCTTCCATTTCCATGAACGTATTTTTTTTTCGCTTGAAAATGTTCATTGCAAGTCTGGTTGTCCTACCCCCAACTTTTTCATACAGTAGAGTAAAAGAAAATCCCACTTACATCAATAAACTTTTTGAGGGGTTCATCAACGATATTTTTAACTAAAAGTATTTTTTGCCTCTTATACTGCGCCATTTCCCCTTTCGATGCTATGCCTGACATTTATTTTTTTCTACATTGAACCAAATCTAGATTTCAAATGCAAAATTAATGGTTATGCTTATGTTAACTCCTATTCTTTCACTCTGTTTGGTTAGGACTTGAGCAAATGTAAACAAGAAACTTGACATGTCTGCTTAATCAGTTTGTATCAATTTAATCGTTGAATCATATATTAAAACAATTATTGCTGTTTTTTCTGTCAGGACGATCAGTGATTTTCCATCATCGAAAAACAATGCTCTCCTCGCCCTTTGGACTCGATAAATCTCCACTAGATTTTGAGTCATTGAAATGACCTTAAAAACAGCATGATTGTATAATGTAATGAGATCAATATATCATCGATTTATTCCCAATGAAGCTCAAGTGAGCATTTTGGCCAACAGGTCTGTTGATTTATTATTTTTATTTTGCCCCCTAAAAGTTTCATCTTTAATCCGCTTTAATTCGCAAGGGGTCATTATTCTACGGGGGTCGTTTTTCTTCACGTATACTATGCAGGTTTTTAGGGTGATGACGCTTTTTCTACGGGCAAAAGGATCATTTTTCGACGTCGAATAATGACCGGAGGTCATTTTTCGCCGTTGAATAATGACCGGGGGTCATTACTCGACGTCGAAAAATGACCCCCGGTCATTATTCTATGGGGGTCATTATTTGTATTTACACCGGCATATTTATCATGAAGCGCTAACGTGCTTCATGAAATACATGTATGCCGACGTGAAGCGTCGTAGTTCATGTCCTCATGAATCTTCAAAATTTAAATTTATTTCTTAAATAAACACCTATTTCGACATTTACCACTTTCCTGAAAAAGAAAAAAACTCATACTTCTTACTGTGTATATATACCAATTATTTTATTTTATTTCAAAAAAGAGGAAAAGTAAAGTTGATTTTCTTTCTTATTTATCTGCATTACTGATGATGTTAAAAGACTGCAAATTAGGACAAATTAGACAAAGTTTAATTGAATATTGCAGCCAACCATAGCTTTGCTTTCTCTACCTTTTCATATTGTTATACTGTACTGTCTTCCAGCCACTGTTGAGAATTGACAACACCAATTTTAACCTTTCATAAATTTAGTAAGCAATCATATCGTTATAGTACAATACACCAAATGTTGGATGGAAATGGCTGCAAATTTTGTAGGAGTCAAGGGAGATAACTAGGATACCATAAACAAACGGGCAAACAAGTGGCCTCGCTTAGATGCGAGTGCCATGGAACCCCATGCCTGACACGCATGGTGGCTAGGCACACAAGCTGCACAGCTTTTTCACCCTGCCTCTGACTTGCTACCTGGTTCAGAACGTTTACATCAACCAGCGTGTAGCCTCTCCTCTTTTATGGAGATAGAGAGGGTCTGAGCACTAAAATGCTGCAGACCCCAAGCAATTTACACTTATTCCACACATATCCTCAATGGCATTTAACTTCCATGTTAACACACGGCCATGAGACACCTCTCATGCTTTGATGCAGATGGGCAGAGGCAAACAGGTTAAGCTTGTGCAGGGATGATTTCTCCCTTGACCCCGCCACTAACATCGATATGAGGTTCCCCACTAAAATTTGCCCAAAACAATATTTGTCAGTTTTAAGCCAATGACAGGTTCTCCCACTAAAATTTGCCTCAACAATATTTGTCAGTTTTAAGCCAATGACAGGTTATCGCGACTGACCCATAAGAATAAATTCATGCAAACAACTGAGGAGGAAAAGTTTTGCCCTTTCCCCATAAAATGAATTCCAAACCACCCTGGATATTATTTAACTAAGCCTTGTTTCCCTTTCTGATAAATGAGTTCCATCGTATCTAAATAAACTGCTTTAATGAACATTGATATTTTAGTCATGGACAATACAAGCCCCATTAACTTCATACGTAATAGATTTTCTAATAGCTTTGTTAACCTTGTGTCTTTTAAAATCAATTTTAACCTTTGCCTAGAGGTGCACCATGCCAGTAAAGACGGGGAAGCATTGCTGAAACATGAGTACCCACATTACTGGACAAGTATCAGAATTTGGTTGTTTAGAAATATGCAATGTAGTTGAATTGCCAGTTTCCGACCTGGGAATGAATATGCTGACCTTGCTCTTAGTAAGCAAGATGTGCAGCCTATGGATAGACAAAACCTCACTTGCCCTAAGCAGACCATGATATGCAATTGAAAAAAAAAACTGTGGAAAACAAAACTGCCTCATAGGGGGATCTACAAACTGATGGCAATGCTGATACTAAACGTTGCAAAATGGATATAGTTAATGGATTTCCCAGATCTACAGTGATGCCTCGCTTTAGTGGAGACCCTGCAAGGCTTTTTTGACAATAAATGATTGAGTGTCATCTTGGATGCCTCTTAGTTAGTGTATATATGATAGAGCACTAATGTACAGTGCAGCTGTTCTGTAAGCTGTACCTACAATGGACAGATGGGCAATAAAATTGAGCAAGTGGTCAATAGGGATGGGAAAAACCAATTTAATCCCACAATTAGTCAAGAATTTCTTGAAATTGGTAAAGGCCCCTTAACAGGCTTTGTATGTGTTTGCCGATAGGGAACCCTGGATAAGCTGTTTGCCTCACTTCTTAAATGTCCCAAATATTCTTGGGAATCAGTTTTGGCTATGGGTCTGCAGTAGGTGCTAGCCGTAGAAATTTGCCCCACTGTGAACGAGAGAGACAATCTGCAATAGAATTTAACTTGGATGGTATGTATCTTGCTTTAATTAAAGTCTTATACTTGAGACATATGAGGACCAGTTTTCTTATGATTTTCATGACCTTAGGTGATCTTGCTGTTGATGTATTAATGACCTGTACCACTGCCATATTGTCAATGTAAAACAAAATTCTGCAGTTGGAAAATTAATGCTTCCACAAATCAAAAGCAACTTGGACTGGGAAAAGCTCTAAAAACAGTCACGTCTCGGGTTATGCCTTGTGCAAACCAAGTACTGGGCCATTGAGCATATGCCCACTTACCCACAAAATAAAAATCAACCCCCCTCCCCGAGTCTCCCCGAGCACTGTCGGTGGAAAGTTGTATAGTGTTGTTATTAACCCATATGCCCTCTGTAAAAACTGAAATGCAATTCAATGATTAAAGGAAGGTAAGCCGGACTTGAAGGTCAGCTTTCATTTCTAATGTTACCCTGGTGTGGTGTTGTGGTTTGTTAAGACCGATTGTTGCATCAATTAAACGTCGGCAGAAGGTCCTACCTGGAGCTATGATTCTACATGCAAAGTTTAAAAGCCCCAGTATTGACTAAAGTTGCTTAAGTGTTACCTTCTTTACGTTTATAATGTCAATGATCTTTTGTTTGATTTCGTCGATTTTTCCCAATGGTAATTTCATGATCATTTTCACCGTATCAAATTCAACACCCAAAAAAGTAAGAAATTGGGTTGGATATACTGTTTCGTCATTTGCAACGGGGACCCCCAGGTCACTGCACAGGGAAAGAAAAAGTGTCCAAGGTATGTTTGCTTATGGACTGCTCCCTGCCGCAGAACAGAAAGTCATCCAGATAATGTAGAATAGAGGTATTTTTTGAAATCCTGTGTCAGCCAATGTAGAAAGCAAGCAAATCTGTCCCAGATTGCACAACTTATCTTACACCCAAATGGTAGCATTTTGTCATAATAAAAAGCATCATTAAAGTAAAAACCTAACAAATCAAAATCATTGCTATTAACTGGTAGCAACCTAAAATCTGATTTAATATTTGACTTTGCAAGTTACGCCCCCTTTCCTAATTTGGCAATAATGGTAGCAGCATAATCTATAGATGAATACGTTACAGAGCTCTGTTCTGAGTCGATAAAATCATTTATTGAAGCAGTTTTTTGGATAAGATAGGTGGTGAATAAGGCGGTAGTCACCATCTTTTTGGGGACGAGGCCTAAAGGGGAAACTTGTAATGTTGGAAAAGGTGGTTCAATAAAAGGCCCAGCAACTCTCCCCAATATAACTTCTTTATATATCTTCTGCTCTGCAACTGAATTTTGTCTGCCTAAACTTGTTAGATTTTTTGAAAACCTGGGTGTTCTAGGACCTGAATACTTTAAGTAAAAGCCATGTTGAAAACCCTCCCTTAAAAATTGATAATCAGGATAATTTGTGTGTGGTGAATAACTCTGTCTAATTTGATAGGGGTCTTGTCCAATATATAAAGATGACTTGGTGAGGCAGTTTGAAGCTGGATGTTTGCCTCCGCATCTTCTACAGATGTGCTTGAACCTGCACCTGCGGAAGAAATTACACTTTTTACCCTGGTTGAAGTGATAGCAATACTGGGTAGCAGCAGATGTGCTGCTCTCACCTGAAAATTGTTTAGTGTTATTAGTTTGACTTTCAAAGACTTTCATGAGTTTGACTTTCAAAGGGACCCTGGCCGGTCACATACAGCAACCAAAATTCCTGACTTATAATACCCCCGGTGGATTCAGGATTGCTGGCTTTGCGGAGACGATATTGCTCGTCATATTTGAACTAGCCTTGAGATCTAGTGGCAGCTAATCTGATATCTCGCATATATTTTAAAAACACTTGGGCCCTAGTTCATTATTTCCCCGACATAGCGCTCACGTAAATCATGAAGGCATTGCTTCATTTTCCAATTGTCAGGTATGAGCCAACATTTGATTTGACAATACAGAATTTTCAATCTCTGATTATAATTTCACCTTGACCCCCCAAACTATTATTAATTTCTTTTGCTGATTTCAACAACAAACTTAGATCTATAAATTGTCCATCCCACATTTTTTGTTTTAGTTTTAAAGGAATGTGCTGACCTACATTGTCAAAAATGCTAAGTTCTGGCACTGGAGTAAAATCAGAATGATTTGAATCCCGAGAAAAATATGATTTTTCCAAAATTACCAATACTGGCCGTCCCGAAATCCCCCAGGTCCAGAGCTGCATCACTCCCACCCTCAGAGGGTTCCTGAGCATGGAGGGGGGTTAGTTGGTGATCTCTTCCTTCAGTTCCAGGCCTTCGCTGCCTGGTGTTTTTTAAACCCCCTGCCCCTGGTTGGAGAAACCATTCCTCCCCTGGCATCTCTCTTTCTTTTAAAGTGGCATGATTAGTGTAGATTGATGATGTAGGTTAACCTGCTTTTTGTTTCTACTTGAATTGAGCAGGATGAAAGAGGAGGAGGAAGTTACCATTCTAGTTAACTCCTTCTGATGCTGACTTTCTTAAGAACTAGTTAACTTGTACCAGATTGAGTCTTATTATTTAATGCCATTCAATCAATTAAATGAGATTATTTCATATTCATTTCAATAATCTACCTTGTTAAAAGGAGAATCAGTATTACCCAGTAAAGCGTTTATCGTCAACTGTACTTTTCTCATGTTTACATAAACATATAACAACAGAACTATAATATTTGCGGTAGTTTTGGAATTTCAGTTCCTTTTATTTATTTCTTTAAATTAAATTACTTTAATTTGAAAGTATTGTTGCAAAAAAAAAAAAAAAAAAAAAAAAAAAAAAAAAAAAAAAACATATACAAGGTTGTTATAAAAGTTCGCGGACACATTGATTTACGAAAAAATATATTGTGTACTTTGAAGAATGGCGTATGTCTAATTAAATTCTTCTGTTTATCAGAATGTAAAAAATCAGATCCATTTACAAAACGTTTGAAAATATACAATGATTTTTACTGTGTGGTCATAAGATTCATGGAGCAATCACTTGACGTTTGATATGATAAGAAGGATATTGGGGGTATCGCAGGAGTTGATAATAAAAAAATCAATCCTTCCATTCTTACAAAGTTGTTACTCCTTAAACACTTTGGTACTGGATACGTGTAAGCAATCCCCAGCAGCATCTAAAACATTTTAGTCTCTTTCGGGCATTTTCCTGTCTGCACACATACTTTTCTAATAGCTCGGTGCTCCAAGACGTTCAATGACCTTATTATTCTTGGCTTTGTTTTTACGTAGTGATCATCTATAATTAGCGATAAAACAGTCATATCTCATCCAATTCAATTCAAAATTTGGCAAATGACGTTTCATTAATATTTTAGCGACAGGTGAAATATCATAAATCTTTATGCGCTACAACAGTGCATTTTTTTAATTTAAAAAAAAGTCTGTAATGTAAAGGTGCGGAAAAGTAACATGCTCCGTGAAGCATGTTTTATCTAAATAATTAAGCTGTTTATTTTTAAAAGGTCATTTGAAAAAACCAAATCTTTGCAAATTAATTGGAAAATACATATAGATTTTATCTGCAGAGTTTTACTGATTTCTTGCACATAGCGCGCTCACATTAGAACTCACTTTCTAACTATCATTTTTTACTTCAAATTACTTATTTAAAGATATAAGAAAAATATGTTCATTCCTCTCTTGGCCGTATTTCATTCCCGTCTTAGAAGTTCAATTTCTTAAACCTTTTGTTAATTATTTTAACTACAATTCAGAGTTTACCGTTTTCTCGCCACACGAGCGATGAGATTGCTTACACATTGTTGAAGAACGTGAAGGCATTATGTTCTTTACTGGATCTTAGTTTTACCCTAATTTCACACAAAAATAAAAGGAAAGCATGCGCCAAAATATGAAATACTTGTATTAATTAGCAGCATATCTAACTTTTACATGAAACAACAAAAAATACATCTCATTTTTCAAAATGTTACAGACTCTTCAATTTTGACCAATGATATTCCGACAATCATGTATAATTTCTTAGCTTGAGAGTCTGAAAAATCTTCCCTTTCTTTAGAATTAAACAAACTACAACAGCCCGCCCCAAAGACTATAAACTCAGAACAGACTTAGTCAAAATTAATTTTTGAATACCTTTTTTCTTATCTCAGAAACCTTTGAAATTCTATTCCTTTACATTACATGTAAATGTTTTTTTTTCTTTAACCGCAGATACATTTAATTCCTTTCTCTCTATCCGTTGATACCTATTTATTGGCTCATCAAATACATGTATAATCTGTCTGCATATAAATCCGTTTAGCTAGTAAAACAAAATAAGTCAGTTCAATTCGTGCTAAAGCTTTATTCTTAGACACATGTGTATTATGTAGTCTTTGTTTGTAAGAAAAAAAGAAAATGTAACTTGATTTCTCTTGAGGTGCTAAAAATTTTTGTAAACTGTATTATCGTTACATTAACCTGAACACATACGGAAAAGGTTAAACTCAGACAATGAAAGAGTAATATGTACAGTATTCATTATTTTTTTTAAAAATTGTTCTCAATAAAACAGCGTATACGAGGATTGTTCCAAAATTCCATATGCCATATGCATTATTTAAAAAAATTGAACTAAGATGTAAATAAAACAGCATAAAAATATGATCTGCATGATGGTTAATTCATTTATTTTTAACCTGAAAATATAATGAGATGACACTCTTTTCATTAAGACTGATTTATAGGTTTAATTTCTTGGAATACCTATTAGTATTCACTATTGAGTCCATTGACCACAATGTACAATTTAATAAATAAGTTAATTACTCTTTTGAGAACGGCGGGTGTGACTGGTCAACAGAGGATGCTTACTCCTCCAAGGCACCTGATCCCACCTCTGGAATTTCCGGGGGTCCGTGTTTATGCCCTGTTCACAAATTTGATTTGTTTGTAGATGTTTGAGACTGTTAGTTATCTTCACCTTTTTATTACATACATTGCCACTTGCTACATTGCCAACGCTTCCATAAAATGCTGTTATATATCCGCTTGGTGAAGTTACTCTAAAATTGATAAAAGAAAAACCATCTTCTTCCTTTATAATTTACGACAATGATTTGTTAAAAGCTCAAAGCTGCATATGCAAGTTTCTATGCAAATTAATTAATTAAAACGCATAAGGGCTGTACCTTAATCACAGAATAGGTTGAAACTTATTTTCTAATACTTATTCGGTATTAGCCAGTAAACATTATAACGTCATTTATGACGTGATCGTTCTTAACTACACAAGATTATAAAGAGTATTAGCAAAATAACTTCGGCACAAGGACATACCCTATTTAAATTTACAAAAACAAGGAATAATTAGAAGCATAATATTCCTAGCATTTATAATATTGCTGCACAATAATCGGCATCTCAATTGTTTAGTTACAATTTTTTTTAAGTTTTGTGAGGGAACAACGTAAAACCTCAGTCCGGTGTGAATCTCAATTGACGACATTTTGATATGGAATTTTGAGGACCATATAAGTAAAGATTCTTTTATATTATGCATGACTTTTTGCTTGATTATGTCGTCACATATTTTTTCTACGCAAGAAGTCCGCAATAATTTTTGAACGGCCCTCGTATGTCTTTTGCCCTTTTTCTATCCACACCTTTAGAGTATTGCTCAAAGAGAGAAATTGACTTACAATTATTCTATTAATATCGTGATTTTCCCTATTGGGTTATGTTTTTTCCGGAGAGAAATGTTTTTGATTTTAGAATGGAATCTTACCAGAAAAAAACTTGGAATGGTCTCAGGAAAGCATATTCAATTTATTATTCTTCCGCCTAGTATAGTTCACAGGATGTTCCTGCAGATGACGAGGAGAGTTATAATTAAGTTTCAACAGTGTATTTGTGTATGCAACATTCAAAATGTTCGCTGCTTCCATGGAAACGTGAAAATAATCCATTTGGGTTGACATACACTACTAGTTCCAATTGCAAAGTTTTAAATTTCAATGGTTTTCGAACAAGGTTTTTTTTAACATGGTCTTTTTCTCAATTTTGGTATATTCCAAATTGTAGTCTGAATGTGGAATGAAGGTTACGTATTTGTTGAAGTAAATACAGGAAGAAAATGATTGGTTGATGAGAAATTTTCTGAGTACAGGTACAATAAAATCTAATTTAATGATAACCATATCGGCACATAGTTTTTCCATCATTTATTGAAATAAATGACACAAATACAGGCGAGGTCATGATTTTAATCACAATTCTTTACATTCTTTCACCAATTTTATTCATTATACCAGTAGATTTTAATGTAGGAATGTGTATCAAAGTTGAAAATATTATCTTTAAATTGTACTTAACTTTTCAAAGATATATGTTTCCCGGCATGGCTTTGTGCTACTATGTGGACTGGTGGCGATTATTTGGTAACAGAAAATGTGCTTATATGGAGCAGTTCAAATGTAACCTTTTCGTACAGCATTTGGAACCATGTAACAGGAGAACCTACCGGGGGCTTACAGGAGAACCTTCAATCCTTTGGCGCACGGAATGACGCTAATTGCAATACCACACTCTCGAAATATATTTGTGAAAAGTAAATATTCGTGCACACTTTTAATTAAGACGTTTAACTATGGGTACGTGTAGTCAAGATATATTAGAAATTTTATAGTATGGGGAATTAAAGTAGAAGATATGATGTTTAGACTTTCTTTTAATTATGATTACATTTTGAATTTATCAAATCGTCACGACCAAAACAGTGTTAATCATAGAACGAATCTGTCTTCACAGTAAATTATATGCTATAAAATCGCATATTTTCGTGGTGTCAAATATTAGTGGTTTGAGGAAAAGATATTGGTTTTGGGGATTTGATTTTTTTGGTTGAAGAATTGATGAGTTATTTTGCAATTGAATTTCGCATTTCCTGGAGGACATGAATTCGTGAGTACCTTCACATCATAAAAACAAAGAAAATTACCCCCACAAGAAAATAAGTGATTTCATAGTACATATACTCGTTTACTCGTGTTAAATATATTCAATATGTAGATCGAATCGTTCCGACTTTTTTTTTGGCTAAAGGAGATTCAAAAGTCAAATGCCTTTAATGTTAATATTAAAACATTTTTGATACGAATAAACTGAATACTTTACCAAGATGTTTTAACTCATCATGTTTTATGGAAGAATCAATAATCGCAAATAGTACACAAAATCTTTAAATGTTTCACAAAAATATACTGAAGATGTTTCAGATAACGAGGGGTATTTTAACAGCTCTGATAAATGTTTGATTAAATGCTAACCGTTTAATGAAAAGTATTTACATTTATTTATACTTAAAAACGTCATAGAAGTTATCCGCGTAGCAAATCGATGCTGAGTGATAATACAAGCATATTTTTCTAATCTACTCAATGTTTTAAACAACACTGACGCTTTATCAAACAATTATCAGAACTATAAAAAAATCCTTTAAATTCTTTTAACACTTTTACCTTATTACAACTTTGTTTTACAATAGATGAAAGTTCTCTTTGTAATACGAGGGCCGTTCAAAAATTACGCGGACTCTTCTATTATTTACTCTTACAGACGTCATATAGAATTGAAATTTCACAGGAACATATTTCTTAAAAATTTCAATTAATTCTTGGTAAAATTTTTTGATTTTATTCAATATCTCATAAAATTATTGCCGTTTTGATACTGCTGATGGTGATATACGGAGCACGGCAAAAATGTTGAAAAACAAACATGCGGTATCCAAAATTTTATTCATGTATTTTCCATATTTCACGATATTGTTCAACAATTTTCTGTAAAATTTCTTTTTATTGTTGTATTATGAAGTATTTAGATTTCTGTCGTAATATTTGAAGTACTAACAGAAATACTGTAATTTTCTCCGATGTAACCCCTACGAAATGAACTGCAGAAGTGACGTCACGTGTATTGACGGAGCAGCGCACTTTTATCAAATCATGAATCATGCTGGGAAAACGCCAATACAGACCCAAAATAATCCTAATGAAACATGTAGTAAACCAGCGGAATATCCGACACATCTCTACAAAATGTAAAAAAGAATTTTAGATTGTTAGACCTTAGTTAAAAGGCAATCCGGGAGGGATGGATGAAGTTATCGACAAAACACTGATCTGGGCTGTTAAGAATGTGATTGAGATCGACTGACGTCAAACTTTACCTCAGAAATATCTGCAGTTTTGGGGTTTAACACAAACTAAAACACACAATTATAGATTTATAGTTTTTAAGCTGAATCGGAAATGGTATATGGATCTTTATTCTGAGTGGATAAGGTTACCCAAACTATACAGCATCAAATACTAAGGGAAAATATTGAGAAAATGAAAGTCCCATTTTTTAAAATGCCCGTGACGTTGAAAGTTTTACTGCGCCATGACTTCATGAAATGTCCTGTTAAATAACTTGAAATTGACATCAATTTACAATATTTTGATATGAAATTTTGATGATCATATATGAAAAGATTCTTTTATATTATTTATGAATTTTTGCTCGATTGTGTCGTCAAATATATTTTCTGTGCAACAAGTCCGCGTAATTTTTGAACGGCCCTCGTATACACTGAGATATGAATTGCACAGAATATTGAAAAACATGAAAGGGTGACATTTGTAAAGTCACTAATAATTGACAGAGGTCCAGGACATGTTCAAGGCATTTGATTAGGGTAAACTAAGACTTGTAGACATATTAAGCAAATACATGAACGTAAATATCAACTTCTCCATTAGGAACATTTAATAAATATGTTGTTATATGACTAAAGAAATTGAAGAAAAGTAACTCAACATTTCCCAAAATTAATTTATTAATGCCAGATGTATTTGAATGCTTAATATGAACAATGTGAAAGGAGTACCAGATCGTCCGCAAAGTCTAAGTCGTCTTACTGGGACCATGGTGTTCATTGTATTCCGTTCCTCCTATTGCTTGTGGACAATTTCATTGTCCATTATATTGCATGCAGACAGGAAGGTTAAAAATAGACAACTTTGAGGGAACTCCAGTTTTTACTTCAAATGCATTTGTCAGTTGGCCTCAGTGTATGAACGTGCATGCAAGATATTCATAAGAATCGCGGATAATAATTACTAGTTTACTAGGTACTCCATAACTCCACAGAAGTTACCATATTGTCTCCCTGTCAAGACTGTCAATTGCCTTCTAGTAGTCTATAAAACTTACGTACAGGGAGGAGTTCCATTCATCACATTGTTTAATGATAATGCGTACTGTTGCTATCTGGTCCTTACAAGATCCATTTTTATCAAAAACCAGTCTCTTGGTCATGTAGTTTGTTATCCACTTCTTTTTCATTCTGTTTAGTATTATCCGATTGGATACCTTCCCTGGAACATTTAGTAATGTCATCCCTCTATATTTGGTACGGTTACTAAGGTCCAAATACAGAAGAAAATGACCATAATGGGCAAAAATATTAGCACAGGCAGGAATACGATTCAACAGACAAGAAAAAGATACGAGGAGCAAACACAACATCAGATGCTACCTTAAATATAGAAGGTAAATCAAAGAAGTTGAAACATCTACATATATTGGTAGTAGAGTAGATCAGCAAGGAGGAACTGAGGCAGACGTAAAACTTTTAAAATTGGAAAGACCAGAACAGCATTCCTGCAACACATAAACTTTTGGGAGGTCAAAGAAATTACAATACACATCAACGTTAGACTGTTTAACAACAAAGTTAGGGCGGTGCTCTCGTATGAGTCAGAACATGGAGGACAACTGTTACAAGAACAGAGAGGATCCAGACATTCGTCAACTTTTGTCTAAGACATACCCTCCAGGTTAGATGGCCTGATAAAATCAACAACATCGAACTGTGGTAGAGAACAAACCGATCCCCAAATGAAGAGAAGATAATTAAAAGGTAGTGGTGGATAGGACAAACTCTACCCTAGATAAATAGCTTCATCACAAGTCAAGCCCTATCTTGGACCATTATTGCATTCGTTCCTTTTCAGTGTGATACTTACTCAACGTACCCTGTTGTTAACTTTACTTTTTCCTAGTATTTTTACCCACATTTCTTCCTTCATAAAACGATATCGATCCTTCAAAATGTCTTGAATTAGGTTCTATTTCATATTCACGATAACTTCTATATAATAATGCAATACCATTTTAAGGTCGAGTTTCTGGGTCAATACATATATTTACATAAAATATCTCATTAATTTTAATTTTGGAGAAAAAAAGTCTAATTGTTTATTATATACAAAAGCTACATTGTCAACTGAATTACTTTCAGTAAAAGAATATTCTTTTAAAAATATATTTTTATTAATTAAAAAAAACTTCATTACAATTAAGATTGACGATAAAAGTCTACATCAAATTTCTGGTTGGAAAAAATCATCCTCTTGTCATCATCATAGCCGTATACTCCAGCAAGTTGTATTCATTAACACTCCCCTTCCACACCCAATATGTGGTGCTAAAGGGGCCGTTTAAGTAAACATATTCACATCCATGGAACCACCATCCTCCGCCCAAACGTGCAGCACAGTGAGATGTGTCAGGTCTGTCCGGAGTGGCAAAAGGTTGACCATTAAGAATATAACTTCCACTAGTGACAAAATCATCTGAAATAATTTGTTGTTTATCTGGATGAATAAATGATAGTCTTTGTATCAATAAAACATCACAATGTTTAACTAAAGAATGAATTAGTCTTGAACAGGAAGAAATATCTCTTACCGGTTATATTGCCAGAAAATTTTCCGCCTACATGCAAACGGTATTTGTCGGTTTCCGGTCCTATTGAAAACGATTCAAACCGTGCATGATGTGACCTCTGTGAGGTATCTTTTAACTGGATGTACAGCTTGTTAGAACCAATCGTTGTCATTTGATGAATCACGTCATTTCCTGTAATGGTTTTGTCTTGAATGTTAAAATATATATTTATTGGTTTCTTCAGGGTAATGTTGTTATTATTCAGATTCATTGAATATTGAATGTTCTTTTGATTATCTAGCATCTCTTCTTTAAATATAAGATTATAAACTGGCAGAAGTCTTGGTTTTCTGTTTAAGGAATACTAGTATACTATATTGTCAAGTTAATATAAGCAACGATGTTTTAGATATTGCTTTAATACTAGTTAACGTCTCATCTATCTGCGTCGGTCAATGGTTTTCCTTGGGGTGTCAATCTCGACTGTTACCCTCCAAAACAGGCAGCATTTATTCTATTATTCTGAATGTCTAATTGATCTAGGATTTCAGCAACAAAATTATCGATCGTCGTTAAGTTCACATTTAGAAGGCTTTCAATCTCCTCGCTTCTGTTTTTCTCAATAAGAAAGCTTCGGAAAAGATTTACCGACCTCTTTTTGTTTCCTAGATATTTAAAGAGTCCTTTATTATCAAAAGTTTCGTTATTTCTGCACTCGCAAGCATTTTTCGTCTGTCGTTTGTTGTTTTCAATTAAGCTAAATCGGACGCAAGTTTGATTGACCTCAAGTTTAATTTGGCTTCTTTCAAACGCACAACTGACGTTTGAGAATTCTACGGCGAACCGTACGCGCATGATTTACACACAATGTGACATTTTTGTTGTGTTACCCGTTGTCAAGTGTGTTGCTAACACTGAGGGTACCATTACGGATTGATAAATGCGTCTTAACCATTCAGATTTTGGTATTTAACATGAAAGTATAATAAAACGCAATATTGAATCGAAAGCCACAGCAAGAGAATTTGAAATTGATGTGGAAACTCATTGACCTGGCCAATATACTCCATACACCAAATCCAAGACTTCAGCTAATTTTTACGTCTACAGGGAGTATGGACTTAACTTCCTGTCTATCATTTGATAACAATATTTCATTTAATAATATTTTTGATACTGTTTTACCTAACCAAAAATCTGTAGATATGTTCCCAAATCCATTTTTGTATTCAAGCCACGTTCTGTTAAAATGTACCAACTTGTCGATACCTCGTCTTTGAAAAACCTTTTTAATGATAAAAAAAACTAGTTTTAATTGCAATGGAGATTGTTACAGCTCTTCATCAAACGCCCCCCCCCCCTCCCCCACTTCCTTTTGGTGCCTCATTCTCTATAAGCTTCATAAATTAGGCAAAGTCATTGTATTATAGACTTATTTTCCGTAGTATTTTTGAAGGGGGGGGGGGGGTAACAACGCAGATATAGCAAAATGAGCATAAGGCAATCAGATTTCAGTGCATATGCATGCATGTGATTTAGAAAAAAATTCAAATACATCATCTCATAAAAATAGAGCTACATTTTTAGATTTTTGAGAATTTCATTGAAAGCGTAGAGGGTTCAGCAATCTGAATATTTACCAATGAGAATTCAGCACACGTGCATGCATGTTTTAGTTTTCATTTCTGATGATACCATAATGTAGGGACTTCTATTATTTACATACACTCTCAATTTCGTCTTGTTTCGTTAAAACCGGGAAAGATATTAACCACTTGCAATTCTAGCCAAGCAGAACTCAGCACATGTTCTTGTGCGTGTTTTCCAGACTTCTCACATTTGTATTTTTTTTATAGATTTTTATAATATATGCCTGTCTCAAATTTCTAAGTATTTTATTGAATAGTCAGAGAGAAACAGAGTACAAAGTATTAGCAAGTAAGAATTCAGCACACTTGCATGCATGACTTTGCATTCATTTTTTTATAGCAGCATAATGTAAGAATCCAATATGCTTATCTACATTCTAAATTAAACCGTTTTGATGAAATTTAAGGAAGTTATATTCATTTAAAGTTACACCCATTCCAATTGCAGTACACGTGCATGTGTGTGTTTTCAAGAAACTTTGCACATTTCATATTGTAGAACCACATAACATATCAGTTACGGTTATATCAAGTGTATCATTCATTTCACTCATCGCATGTGCTTGCACGTGCATGCATGTGCGCGCAAAATAACCTTCGATCCGCACATCTATACAACATGCCTATTAAGTATAAAAAGGTTTCGCCAATCAGAGGGTTTAAGAGATCACTCGTGGTCAAAAAAGTACCCAAGTAGAATAATAATAATAGTAAGAAACAGAGTAAAAACAATATGTTCCCAAATCTTGTTTGTGAGCATAAAACCGACAATCTTTAAACTGAAAATAAACCTTTGTAAACCAGGGATGATTTTTTTTTATATTATCCCGATCATGACAAGGAGCACATGGCGGGTGTGACCGGTCGGCAGGGGATGCTCACTCCTCCATGGCACCTGATCCCACCTCTGATGTTTTGGAGGTCCGTGTTTGCTCTGCACCTATTTTCTAATGTTTAATGGACTTTTGAGCTTGAATACTGTTCGTTATCTCCATATATTTCATCAATGAGATCTTAAACAATTTACATGAAGCTTTTATAGTGTTATATGTAAACTTGATAATATTAAATTTTATCTTACTGTCCAGCCACCAGGCGACACGTCCATTTCACAGTAAACCGATACAGATTGTTCAGTAGCACCCCAGGGGTATACCGTGTAGACTCCAGATCTCGTGTTCCCTGATGTGTACAAGTCGTAACAATCCATAGAGTCTGAAACCAAATTTTATTATATAAAATATTGAATGTATAAATATATTGAATGTATAAATATATTTATTGAAAACATCAAACGAATCGATGTTTCTTCTGACCTTAATGTCAAGGTTAAGGTTTTGACGTTTTGTTTTCAAGAATATTTCTGTGAAGGTGAGGAGCATAATTAGGAAAGACATCCATTTTTGTTCATCATAACGATCGGTGTTGTTCTTGCTTCTCTCTTTTAATTTTTTTTCCCAATTCAAATAAATATTTTTTTAACATTACACCCCTTCTCCTAGATATCCTAGTTATTTCGATTTAGTAGTGTATTTTCCTTTTTACTTTTAATTAACTTTGCTTAAATTACTGTGTCAATATCAAGAAATAGCAAACAGAAGAATATATGTTTATTTTCTACAGGATGAACCTGCACCAATCAGACAACTGAATATAACTGAAAAGTCTGAAAAGGTGGCTGAATGGAAGAAAGGGGTATTACGAAGAAAAAAATCTACTGAAATGCAGAATTAAATAAAAAGGCTTGCGGCAAGAAATATAAAAAAAACTTCCAAAATTCGCGAACATTTCTTGGAAGCGAAGAAATCTCATGTAATAAAAACGAAAACTTACGTTTTACAGGAGGAGAGGTCGGTTTTGTTGTTGTCCTTGTCGGTGTAGAAGGCTTTGATGTTTGACTGTCAGGAAAACCTATGAAAAAAATGTTTGAATGATTCTGTTTGCAAAGACAGAAGGAATATATTAAAGTGAATCTCGTGGCCGAAACAATGATAGACTATCGCTTTATATAACAGTTACATTGCAACAAAGACAAGACAAACATTTACAGCTACATTATGACCAATGCATCGCACTAAGTCATAACTGTACATGTATAAATGTATACATTTTCTCGTAGGCTGTCTGGCAGTAACTGCGCAATTACTTGAATAGTACGTGCACCTGCAGGATGCGCGTACATCTAATTACCGTAAACATTAAAGTGGACAACGCAAAACCACTAGATTTTGTGAAGGAATGTCCCAATTCTGACATTACAGAATGCGGTTTACAATAATGCATAGACAATGATACACAGGTAAAGATAGTTATTCTCTATGATGTACAAATAACCATAAAATTAAACTAAGCAATGTTGAAATTGAACACATTTAAAGAGTTCATAACGCAATCCATCGCGCACAAGTCTTGGAGGGGGCTAGGCACATCACACTGCATCGACCAATCGACCATCCTAAAATATGGCAACATTTCATTTACGACTGTTCGGGTCCACAGCAGCCCAGGGACTCAATCAACCATAAACCATCCTTCTCCTGAGATATGCATGTACAGCAGTCAGGATGCTCTCTCCCCTCAATGTGCGGAAACTTCTGCAACTAAGACCCCCGCTGTTAAAGCAAGAGGTAAGTAACACTGTACTCACAAACTCAAACAACCACCATGAATCCCAAAGTCCTTAAACTCAGCTGATTAACTTAACCCAGGATCAAACTATTCAAAAGACTGCTGGGATATAACAGAGACTAACCACTAGTCATCCGAACATCTCAAGGCTCAATGTCACTCTTTGTTAGAACATTAAACTCTATTAGCCCTGGATGAACCACCGGCACAACTACCTTCGACTTCACCAGTTTACATTGCTGCGACGGGTTCGATCTCAGAAAAAACGCCCCCTAGTGCTTCCCGACGAAACGCAATAAGTGATACACACACCTCATCCCCGTCCTCCTAGGTCCTAGCACCAAAAAAGTCCCCTCCATTGTCTTCAGACACCCCATTTAGTAGATCACCTATTTCTGACAGGTCTGTTGACGCTCTGGGTACTGAACTACCTTGAAAAAGAAGGGAAAAATCCAATCATCCTTATTTTAAAACTTCAAATTCTTCACTTCAAAGAGGGAGGGGGTTCATAGCAACAGATGAAATATATGGAGATAACGAACAGTATTCAAGCTCAAAAGTCCATTAAACAATACAAAACAGGAGCAGAGCAAACACGGACCTGCAAACATCAGAGGTGGGATCAGGTGCCATGAAGGAGTGAGCATCCTCTGCCGACCGGTCACACCCGCCGTGTGCTCCTCGTCATGATCGGGAAATAACGGAAAAATCCGTCGACAATTCAGTGTGTAAATAATGGCCTAACAATTATTATGAAAAACGTCAGTCAGCATTTGACTCAATGATAAACTGTATTTGCTGACAAGGTCATTGTATCGACCATAGAATTTACGAAATGATGACTTTAAACGAGACAGCTGATATTCTTGTTTCATCAACTTGTTTGTCAATAATTTACCTCGTTTTAGAAATTGTACATACGTAGAGCATGCTCTTGCGTATCGAATCAACTGAGAGATATATACCCCGTATGCAGGTGATGAAGGTATATTGCTGCATACGTAAGGGAAGTTGACGATTGAGAAGTTAAAGTCATCACGTTTATCATAAAGCTTGGTTGTTAGATTACCTAATACGTCTTTTTCAAGTAAAATATCCAAATATGAAACAGATATGTCATACTCTGTGGTATCTTTTATCTCAAGCTCACCAGGATATATCGTATCGACAAAGAGCTCAACAGCTCAACTTAACCACTTGACAAGCTACATTATGACCAACACCGCACTATGTGATAGCTGTTTAATAATACACGCGCTCTCGTCGACATCCTGGCTGGAACTGCCAAGTTACTTGAATACAACGTGTATCCACAGGATGACTCAAAAAATAACAACTACAATATATTTGTTTGCAAATGACTTTCAATATTACATAGATTTTAAAGTAAGTAAAAAATGAACTAAAAAATTAATTGCTAAAATTCTCTTCTTATTAAAGCTTTGTTTTCTTTAAAATATAAAACAAACAACATTCTTCAAAAGTCTAAAGCAAGTAACATGATTATATTGTAACGCTTCGGATGTCAAACACTCCCGCAAATGCTAGGAATAAAAACCAAGTCGCTAAATAAAGTTTATAATTTATTGAGGTAGTTCAACATCGAAAATGATTAACAGTGTGTAAAATTGACAAGACTCAACTCTTGGGACAAAGGACAAAAATCAGTTCAACTACTGATACGGACGGATATAAACTGGCACCATTTCCAGTATGACATTTATGTATAAATTCCCCCGACCAAACTAAAACGGAAAGGCTCTCTATAAATGACTAAATTTACAAATAAATATTCCCGCTACTAGTTCAACTACTAGCACACAGCAGAAATATTTCCCAACTCTTAAAGAAAATAGAAATAACTAGTTCTTAACTAGTAATAATAAATGAAACTAGCACAATGACTAGTAATATTAATTTAGCGTAGCACTACATATGTACTTCAGTCATATATATATACTGAAATAGTACACACCTTAATCTGGACAAAAACTGGCGACCTTTCTTTAGAACACAAAGTAAACGAGAGAGCACCCGATACTCAGCGTGTGTATTTATAGAACTTTCAAAACCGCAATAATTAATAACCAATCATAATTAATAATTCCATCCCGTAATGAATAATTAGCCAATCATATATAATTATCATCCCGTAATGAAATCTCACTCTCGTACATCGTATGTAAAATTATTACAATACGTAAATAAATTAATAAAATATAATTTACACTTTAAAAGCACATTTAACATTTAATTAAACAGAATCTACAATCAAATCTTCCGCCAAAGTAACTACGGTAAAAATAGATCAATACACCATGAAGCATCATGGGAAAATACACAAGTAAACAAAAGTATGGTGGCGGCAGAAGTGTTAGTAAAACACGTGTGCTGAAAGATGCTAAAAAACATCGTTCATACGATAATTAAGGTAATCATAAGGTAATCATAAATTACAATGCAACTTACTTTCTAACTATGTATTTACAAGTAAGTAAACAACAAATGTGTAATAAAATAACTCGACAATGCTTGACATTCAACACATCATAACACATGAAAAGTGGGGGAGGGATCGTTACAATATGATAAAACATATGCCTAAAAAAATTTTCTCACTTTCAAAAGAAATTTAACAGATTATTACTAATTACAAAAAAGAATAATATGGTACTTACAATTATTATTACAAAGATCACTTGAACAGCATTTATTACAGACATCACCACTTCTTTTTCCAATTACATTTCCCATATCAATTGATGATTCTTTGTGACAAGTCTGAAATTTATGGAGTATTTAGTATCTAGCCTGCATGTCGCTAATAATCCAATTGATCAGAGCTCAAAATATTGAGTCCCAGCGATATACTTCATTGCTTGTTTGTGATTATCTTATTTTTTTTAAATAAAGCCAAAATAAAACACGGTACTTCCTTCCATTTTCCAAGATGACCCCCCCCCCCCCCAACCAAGCAAAGACCAAAGTTTGGGAATATAGGATTGCCATCTGCTAATGTCTTTCAATCTGTCTCGTCTCCTTTTTCGCCCCGCATCTGCTCCAAATGGAGAAACACAAGAACCTTCAACTGGACAGGGGTTGCGATCGACGAGTAGGTGGGTTGTGAAGTACACCAATGTAATTTAAAGATCAAGGCCTAATCATTACCGTAGGCGTATATTAGAGCTTATCCGATTGCAAATTTTTTGCGAATTAGCTGCTAATAACCAGGGGATGTGTATGAAACATGAACTTGGTTAAAGTAAAAGGGTTTGGAATTCTAAAGCTAAAATTCCGGTTTGCCATTTCTTTGTACATGCAATATTGCATATGGCCAGAAGATGACCCTGACTCATAATTTTCCTATGGTATTTTGATGTGTTTTCTTTGTTTTCCAATGCCAATGTTTTGAAATTAAAAAGATAAAAAATAACGTGAGCAGAAGCCACAAATTAACTTACGTATTTTTGAGCGCACGAAGACACAAAGTAGGAATCGCCAAATTCCTGTTCTTCGTGAAGATGACACACCTGTGGAGTTTATAAGAATAATAAAAGCTTGAAACATAAAAATGTTAAATAAACTATAGATTTCAAATGTACTTATTTAAAAGGCATAAATACAAACAAAACTTTTATAACTTATAATATTTTTTATTTAATTTAATATCAATGAAAAGTAATTGGATGGCCTTAAAACACAGAACACTTCTTACCTCGTGTTGGTAACAGACCTTCACTGAACGGCAAAGTGCAGGGTCAATTGTCTGTTGACAATTAAAGCACAAGGGTCCTCTTGTATCCGGATACGCTTTTAAAAAATTATGTTCAAATAAGTTCAAATATCCATTTCTATACCTTTGATTGTAAGCATATAAAGTTATATATGGCGTATCTGAACTAAAAAAAAATAGAAATACGAGATTGAGTGTAGTTGAACATGATATTTGTTATTTACGTTCAAATTATAATTTTCACCGATTTTGAACTTGAATAACCCCACGTTTGTATAGTTAAATTGACTTAAAACTGTGTCTGATATTTAAATGCGGAGTCGGTAAATAAATCGGTTATTGTTTTAAATTTCTAATATCTATGAAACGCGATTGATTTTAAATCGTGTTATTTACAGGAAACTCCTATCTTTTTACAAAGTAATAAAACAAATAGATAGATTTTTTTAGTTTTAGTTAGTCAAGACTTATCAAAAATACGCCATACATGACTTTTATTTTCATGCATATAATATACCATTACATAATCTACCGCATATGGTTTAAATGATTGCACTCCATTTATTTATTTATTTATTTATTTATCTATCTATTATTTATTTACTTATTTATTTATTTGGTTTTGGAATCAGTACTGAAAGTAAATAGTGTATAAAAAATATTGTTTCTTTAAATATAGCCTTAATTAAAAAAAATAACAATTACTTTTTTTGAACCCGACACCTGCGAAAAAGGTGTATTTTACATAATAAATGGTCCGAAAAAATATTTATAAACTGGGTGTTTCTATTTTAAGCTTCTAAAAAAATTTATAAACCTGGTGTTTCTAAAATTGGAAACGTTCTTCTGTGAAGCAACAATAGTGCTGACGTCACAATAGTCTTTATATACTGGGTGTTTCTAAAAACAGATACTGCAGCTGCTATTCGTAACTGTGACGTCATAATGCGAATGACATAACTATGCCTTATGAGAGTATTGAATATTAAAAACATGGATTTCAAGACATTTATTATTAACTGATAAAAAAAAATTGTAGCCTTTTGATTCGGTACAATCCCTAGATATAGTGCTCGGTCGATATGCTTTCTCTAAGGTCTATATATCTAGGGACTGACCTCATCCAAAGGCTATAATTGTATATTATATATAGTTATAAGTCTGCATTTTTAAGATATTGACTCATTTAAAAGTAATACCGATGTTCAAAGAGACAAAGCAAAAACAAATTTTCTTATCTCCCACACAGATGAGGTATGTTGCTTTTTTTCAATATTTCTTTCAATGGAAATTCTAATTGTGTAAATGTAACAAAACGTCATAACATTTCCAAAAAATTTCAAAAAACTAAATTGAAATGTAAAGTTATACTTTCAGATTTTTCACCAAACATAAAATTGTTTAACAAAACAGATATCACTTCTTTAGTGAAAGAGGCACCTTTTAAAGCAGATATATTTGAATTTTGGGAAAAAATTGTTTGTGTGATATATCCTTTATCTTACCTGGTGAACCACATCCGTGACTGTTACAAGCGTCACCAGAACAACACTCAATACATTCTGTACCGTGGGGATACTCAGGACTGTGTGCTCGCTTCAAGTCGATCTGGGTCATATTGCTTTTACATTCCTGTTATAACAATATCTCATTTAACTTGCTTCCAGTCTTGTGTCAGAAAATTGCTGCTTTTGAACGCCTGATGCAATTTTGAAAAATATATCAGGTATGTAGTTCGCAAGTGTAAGTGATTTACATATGTACATGTAGGCAGCCCATAGAAAATATTCATCCATGGAGTCATGTTTTGTCAGACACAAAATTTCCGCCCCATTTTTATCTAATTGAAAATCGTCACAAAATATACTCCCATTTGCAAAACATCGATAGGAGCGTCCTTCAATGCCTGTCATGTAACAGGTAGAGGAATAACAATTATTTTTACCACCTCTTTAAGACAAAACCCTGTTATTCTTCATAATAAAATACGTTTATTATTAGTATTTCCTTACATACTAATACTTTACCAGAAAACACTTATTTCATTCCTAATCCTTCTTTTCAAAATGGGACAAACATCATGGATCGGAATCACCTTCTTATGTTCATTTTTTTTTTGGAGAGGGGGGGGGGGGCAAAAGTTATAATTGTGCACTACAAGACTTTTCTAAGCCAAAAAAAGGGGGGGGGGGGTAAATTCGTGACGGCGGACAGAAAGTGCGGATTTATGTTTTTTTATTTCTTAAAAGGCTCCAAGATAATAGCAATTTTTCATGCCACTGAAAATGCTGTGATCAAGATAAAATAAAATTCAAACCATTGTACTTATGCATCCTGTGTTGAACAGGGTTTCTCCACTAAGACTGATGTATCTCTCTGTATAACACACCTAGTAAGAATAAAAATATGTATTAAAAAGTTATCCTTCTGCGCCAAATGCATGATATGTAGCTGCAAGGAGAATTGCCACTGAAAATATTGTGATCAAGATACATGTAAAAAAAAGTCAGAGCAAATATATTTATTATTCAAAAACTTAAATTAGGAATACCTTTAATTCTATTTAAGTACCATCATTCAAAGACTTTTGAATTATATATTTTATGTTCTTCGTTGTAAAATCTAATGTAGAAATACTATACTGACGTCGCCCTCTTCACATCGGTGGATTGAATGGCAATGGCGAGGAGAAATAACTGCAGTACATGTCAGACAGTATATACGTTCTGTATCAAAACAATCATTTTAAAGAAAGTCTTAATCAGATGGTAAAAACGTACCTTATTTTTCTTATATTTATAAGAGGTTTAATAGATAAAAAGTAGTTACATGTTTTCCACACAAATCCTGAATTTGACATTCTAAAAGGAGTGTTTTTTTTTTTTTTTTTTTTTTTTTTTTTTTAAAAAGAACCTGACATCTTTGAAATGGTGACCATCTAAAAGGGTCCCACTTTTAGCAAAAAAAAAAAAAAAAAAAAAAAAAAAAAAAAAAAAAAAGGGATTAGAGACCTTTTACCTAAGGGCACTCTTTTAGTGAAGTTTGAGCCAGATGAGGTCAATGAGAGAAAAAATGCTTAAGATTTACAATTTTACAAAAAGTTGCTTTAACCTTGACCAATAATTTAAAATCTTGGCATAAGATAACTGCACACCTTTACCCACTATCACTCTATGGGTGAAGTTTGAGCAAGGTAGGACCTAAGGGAGAGAAAATGTATGCTCCGGACAAGGAATTTAATAAAAGAGGTTTGCTGACCTCGGTTTTTCATCTAGAATTTGGTGTATGTAATATCACATCCTCAACCAGGCACTCTATGATCGAAGTTAAAGCCAGGTAGAACCAAGGGAGGATAAGATATGCTCCAAAAAGCATAATAAGCAAAGGGATTGCTGATCTTGACCTTTCATTTAGAAATTGATTCAATGTCACTACACATCCTCTAATCACAGGAACTATGTGGGAGGAGTATGAAACAAAATGGACCAAGGGGAGAGAAATCATGCTCTACACAAGAATTTTTCTCAGAGAGGGTTCTCCACTTTTCATCTAGAAAATTGGCTCAAGGTCATTACATATATACTCTAATCTTATGCACTTTATGGGTGAAGTATGAGCCCAAATGGCCAATAGGAGAGAACACATGCTCTACAGAAGAGTTTTACACAGAGATATTTATCGACCTTGACCTTTCATCTAAAAAGTTGGTTTCTGGTCACTGATCATCCTCTGCAGACGAACATTGCATGTATATGAAAGACGTTTGAGCAAGATAGGGCTAAGTGAGAGAAAACATGCACCGGACAAAGATTTTACACAAAAAGGTAAACGCCTTTGACCTTGATCTAGAAAATTGGTTCAAGGTCACTGCACACTATCTACCATTGAGCACTCTGTGAAGAAATTTGAGTCTGACCAGGCCAAGAGGAGAGGAAATATGCTACTGGCAAAATCGGATGGACGGATAGACGAATGGACAAACAGACACACTAATAACCTGCAAAGCGGGGCCGTAATTCCCAACTGCAAGACCAAACAAAAAACAAGCTTTTCTATACCGTTTTTCCCTGCATAAGACAAAAAAAATTATATCGTTATATCATTTGAAGTGTTTAACAACACAATCTTATTAATTTCAAAATTATGATTCATTTGTTCAAAATTTTTTAATAAATTTTCTTGGTGTATTCTGTAAACTTTACTTACCTGCAATAGTATTATGACAAGTAACTACGATACACAATAGGAAAAGCCCTATGAAAAAGTGTTCTGTAAATTAATGATCATTTTACGTTCACGGTGACATATGACTAAATATTTGTTAATATTGTTAACTTACCAGAAATGTAAACCATATCTAACTTTGCACGAAGATGACCAATGTTAGACGAATTCTTATTTCTTTGTATTTGGGTCCCTGATATCTTATCAGTAATGGTAACGAATATTATCTTTAACTGAGTGTAAATATATTAAAGTAGTATGTATATGACAATATAAATATATTTAACACAATGGATGGAAATATCTTACTCTAAATTGTCAAGTTCATTTCTTTTTTATATCAACAAACAATAATTGATAATTGAAAATTTTCCGCTCATAAATGGCAAGAGTTACAATTGCAGTAAATGCAGTAAATTCTGTACGTTCATATTTCAGCTAAAATTATTTTTAAAAAATAATAAGATTTATAAAATTAAAAATCTAGAGAAGGTCACAAAATATGTTTAAATCCATTATGATGCTTTAAGCTGCCATTTACTTATAGAGATAATACTCGCCGATGTATAAAAATGTTATACACAGGCTTCCGAAATGTAAACAATTTGGCGTTTTGTTATAAAGTGCCTTTGCCCCCCCCCCCCCCTTAAAAAAAAAGACATGAAATACATGTGACACAAATTGACTTCAGCAAAATCTGATGGTAGTTAACATTTATCGACGTTTTATTACGTATAATAATGCACACGTGTCCTTTTCTCCAATGAAAAAGAAAAATAACAAACAATAAATAATTATGTACATAGTTCAGTAAGCATAAAGAAATACTACAAACTCGGCAATAAATATAATAATTAGCACACAGCATTAGTTCATACATTGTTTGAATATTAACAGATTATTTGAATTAGTGTGTGTATGTGTGAACTAAAATCAAAATTTTAAGAAAGAAAATGACCAGGAAAAAGTTAAGCCATTTTTGAATTTAGAAATTTTGTACTATAACGTATATTTATTTTAAAAGATGCCAATATGCCATAAGGTATCGGCTAAAATGTCAGTAATTTTGTGAAGAAACTCTCATCAGGTGCTAGTCATAAACTCCATACAGGTTTGTTTCGGTAATGAGTTGCCCATTCATTCCAGCACGACAGACCTGTCCCCCGTAGATGCTAGTATGCATATTTTCTAGTGCATGAACAAAAAGGTGTATGCATAATGTAAGTTTAGTAATGTATCGAACACTAAGTCTTAGCTGAGGTACTTACCTTTAGTTTTCTATATTCTTCTATATTGAAATACATCATGGCGTCTTGACAGGGATCTTTTCCGTTGAATATTTCAGCAGTTACGGTTACGAGAATTATGCAATTCATACAACTAATCACTGTTGTTGACGTTTTATTACAGTGAAAGATCAAAATGTTAATATCAATGTGAAAATAAATGTGTTATTAAGAGAAAAAAGAAATACTCATTCAAAAAACTTCTCTGTATTTGCCTCTTAGTAGTATACAATTTTCATACGAATGAATGGAAGTACTTTGAGTACAGGATGAAACAAAGTCATTCAGTAAACTGAAAGGTGACTTACATTTTACTGAAAATGACTGAATGGCACCTGCATAGGGAGTTTATATATCTCACAGTCGATACGGAAGAGCATGTTCTACGTATGAACAATTTCTAAAAAGAGGTAAGTTATTGACAAACAAGTAGATGAAACAAGAATATTAGCAGTCTCTTTTAAAGTCATCATTTCGTAAGTTCTATATCGATACAATGACCTTGTCAGCAAATACAATCTATCATTAAGTGAAATGTTGACTGACTTTTTCATACTAATTGTTAGACCATTATTTACACACTGAATTGTAGACTGATTTTTCCGTAATTTCTCGATCATGACAAGGAGCACACGGCGGGTGTGACCGGTCGACAGGGGATGCTCACTCCTCCATGGCACCTGACCCCAGCTCTGATGTTGTGGAGGTCCGTGTTTGCTCTGCTCCAAAATTTGTATTGTTTAATGGACTTTTGAGCTTGAATACTGTTCGTTATCTCCATACAGTTCATTCGAATTTAATGCGAATTAATTTAATTCGAATTGATTTTCTGCGGATCACAATTGCATCGCATTAACTACATGTGAACGATAAGCAACGCTGAATTAAAATTTGACGCATGCGTAATAGCAAATTAAGCCCCATGGCGTATGTCGGTGGTCAGATATAATTACTTCTGCTATTTTTGATTGATACACAAAGAAAAATAAGTTTATCACTAAAATGTGTACAGAATCTATGACATTATATTATGTCAAATGTAGATCTGCTCTGCATAGAGTGTCTTGATTCGAAAATGACGTTTTGATTGCCTTACTGTATAGAAATAAAATTTTAATTTGCATTAGTTTACTTCACATTGACTGTTTTCCACAATTTTATGTGTATATATATTTCGATAAATCTTATGATAAATCATTCATTGGTGCTAAGAATTTTTTCGAACTTCTTCGAAATATGCATTTAATTAAATCATTTCCCCCCCTCCTTCAATTTGATTTTGTTTTAAATCTATAATTTATGTTCAACAATTATTGAACAAAAACGCCCCCCTTTTTATTACTATTCGTGATTTTATCTCAACCCTCATCTTTATTTTCTCTATTTATTAAGTTGACATTGTACTTCATGTATGTCGGCCACCAAAAAATGATTGTTCCAGTCTCCTCGGCTGGGTAACACGATGGTTATTTTTTTATTTATCATTTATTTAATTTTTAAAAAATAAGAGGTAGATGTGCTAAGTATATCTACACGATCATACAGAGGCATGTCCACCTCAACTTCACTTATAAAGTGTTGAGGAGAGGGAACGGAGAATTTGAGGCTGGAAGCACAAGGTGAAAAAATAAGAATAATAAAAATTCTTAGCACCAATGAATGATTTATCATAAGATTTATCGAAATATATATACACATAAAATACAAAATATGTCTGAGACATATCCTCCAGATTAAATGGCCTGATAAAATCAACAACATCGAACTGTGACAGAGAACAAAACAAGTCCCAAATGAAGAGGAGATGATGAAGAAAAGGTAGTAGTGGATAGGGCACACTACGCAAAACACATAGCTTCATGACAAGGCAAGCCCTATCCTGGGACCCCCCCAAGGAAAACTCTACAGGGGTAGGTCAAAAGAAAACACCTTGCAGAGAAACCTGGACACAGACACCATATAATAAGGAAAAAACTTGGAATGAACTGGAAAATTTTGCTAAGGATAGAGACCTGGAGAAATCATGTGGACGGTCTATGCTCCAGAAAGGTTAGAAATAAGTAAGTAAGTAATAATTTGGACAATAATTAACTTTTTTCTTTTATTTAAATGTAATCTAGCTTTAGAAATCAAATATAATTTTGTCAAATACAGATGCATTCCTTCAGTTTAAGGGATCTGAGAATGTCTTTATCTTTCACTATCAAATCCATTTACCGATCATAACTTTTATTTGCTAAGAACAAATGTCTCAGCTCTGTTTATTAAAATGTTAATACAAAACTCATTTGAAGAATATTAAAAATACATCATATACAATCTTTGGAAAATATTTTTGAGAAACCATTGTTGTATTTTCCACGACATAATTAACATTGAGCAAGATTTCTTCGCTTTATACTTTCAATTGATAAGTTGATAGTTTGTTTAAAATTTAAAACGAAAAATTTTGGTTATTGACACACGCAGTTCATTCTATATATTTTCTCGAGAACAAATATTCCATCTATTAACAAGAATCTTTAATCTCTTCTCTTTTGAAGTTTGTTAATGTTAAATCTACATTTATGATAGAAATGACTACCATATACGCGGGCACAATCACAATACCGTACAATTGGAATCAATGATTCTACAGTGAAAAGAAATGTTAATTGATTGCTTTATTAAACTCTTAGAACGTTGCATTCGTTCCTTGTCAATATAGTATTTTTCAACGTACACTCGTAATTTTACTTTTTTCTAGTATTTTTACACATATTTTTTCCTTTAAAAAACAATATCAATCCTTTAAAAAGGATTAAATTATGTTCTATTTCACATTCACGATAACTTCTATATAATAATGCAATGTCATTTTAAGGTCGAATTTCAGGATTAATACTTATTTTGGCATAATATATCTCGCTAATTTCAATCTTGGGGGAAAATGTGTAATTTTTTATTACATTCAAAAGCTACATTGAATTACTTTCAGTTTAAAAGAAAATTCTTTTAAGATATTTTTATTACTTAAATAAGAATTAAGATTGACAATTAAAGTCTTCCTTATACTTCTGGTTGAAAACAATCATCCTCTTGTCATCATCATAGCCGTATATTCCAGAGACTTGTATGTGTCAATACCCCCCCCCCCCCCTCCACACGTAATATGTGCTGTCGAAGGGGCCATTTAAGTAAACATATTCACATTCATGGAACCACCATCCTCGTATGGCACAGCGATATTTGTCAGTTCTGTCCAGAGTGGCAAACGGTCGACCATTTAGAAAATTGCTTCCACTAGTGATAAAGTCATATGAAACAATGTGTTATATATTTGGATGAGTAATTGATGGCCTAAAGTATCAAAAAACATAACAATTATTTACTAAAGAATAAATTGGTCTATGAAATATCTCTTACTGGTCATATTGCCAGAAAATTTCCCGCCTACATGCAAACGGTATTTGTCGGTTTCCGGTCCAATTGAAAACGATTCAAACTGTGCATGAAATGATCTCAGTGAGGTATCTTTTAACTGGATGTACAGTTTGTTGGAACCAATCGTTGTCATTTGATGAATCACTTCATTTCCTGTAATGGTTTTGTCTTGAATGTTAAAATATATATTTATTGGTTTCTTCAGGGTAATGTTGTTATTATTCAGATTCATTGAATATTTGTTCATTTAGTTTTCTAGCATCCCTTCTTTAAATATAAGATTATAAAGTGGCATGCAGAAGTCTTGGTTTTCTGTTTAAAGAATATATTGTCAAGTAAATATAAGCAACAATATTTTAGACATTGCTTAAATATTAGTTAAGGTCTCATCTATCAGTCTCTTAATGGAGCTGTCTAAATAATCAATTGGTTTTAAGTCAAATGTCTCATAAATTCAACAAAGATCGTGAACCGGGGAAAAAACACGGACCACTAGAGTTGGGATCAGGTGCCAGAAAAAATAAAGTTTCCTTATATACCGGTCACTTCCGCAATGAGTCCTCTGTGTTGATCAGGAAAACAAAGTAATTTATAGTCAAAAAACAATTTTTAAGAAACATGTCTTCAAAATACACCAAAGTTTAAGTATGTTTAAAAACAAGGTCATTATAGCGACCGTGGAATTTGCAAAATGCCGATTTTAAACAAGATAATTGAAAACTCTGTAACATCAACTTATTTGTCAGTAGCTTTCCTCTGTTTGAAAATTAATAGTACTCCGTACATGCTCTTGAGTATCGAATCAGTTTGAAGACAAAACACCATATACAAGTGATTGTGGAAATATTGCTCCTGATTTATACTGTTTGAATGGACTTTTGAACTTGAATATTGTTCGTTATCTCCACATATTTCATCTACAAAAATAAGAAAAGTTGACAATGGAATAGCTGAAGTCATACGTTTGTCATATAGCTAGTTTAGATATTAATAGGCCATTAACGTCTAGTGTCAGTAAAATATCGAAGTATAAGCAGATTTGGAAGACTATGTGGAGTCCTTTATTTCAAGTTCAATTCGATATATCAAGATGATACATGAAGGTTAATAACTATCTTTAATTGATAAAACGTTATCGACGTATCGCAGTATTGAATTGAAAGCAAGAGAATTTGGAATTGATTTGGAAACTCATCGACCTAGCCAATATACTCCATACACCAAATCCAAGACTTAAGCCAATTTTTACATTTACCTGAGTATGGATTTAACTTCTTGTCTATCATTTGATAACAATATTTCATTTAATAAAAATTTTGATACTGTTTTACCTAACCAAAAATCTGTAGATATGTTCCCAAATCCATTTTTGTATTCAACCCACATTCTGTTAAAAAGTACTAACTTGTCGATACCTCGTCTTTGAAAAACCTGTGTAATGATACAAAAAACTATTTGAATTGCAAAGGAGATTGTTACAGCTCTTCATCAACCCCCATCCCTCCAACTTCCTTTTGGTGCCTCATTCTCTACAAGCTTCATGAATTAGGCAAACTCTTTGTATTATAGACTTAATAATTCTCCGAAGTATTTTTTAAGGGGGGATATCAACGCAGATATAGCAAAATGAGCATAAGGCAATCAGATTTCAGTGCTTATGCAATCATGTGATTTAGAAAAAAAAAAAACAATACATAATCTCAGCTAGATTTTAAAAAATTTCATTGAAAGCATAGAAGGCTCAGCAATCTTAATATTCACAAAATAGAATTCAGCATACTTGCAGGCATGTTTTAGTTTTAGTTTCTCATTTCTGATGATACCATTATGTAGGAACATCTATTATTTACGTAATTTCGTCTTGTTTCGGTAAAACTAGGAAAGATTGATGGATAGATTTTATGTTATTTTACGCCCCATTTTAGAATTTCTCACTCATATAGAGACGTCATCATATACCGGTGAAGAGCTTCAAATTTAGACCTTTAATTGGCACTCAGGGCCATTGAGCAGTGAGGGATCTTTATTGTGCCAACGCCTGCCGTGACATGGGACCTCGGTTTTTAAGGTCTCATCCGAAGGACCCACAACTTTCACTTCAAAGTACCGAGCGCTTGGCGAAGGAACAGTTGATACCTATTTTTATCGACTTTAGTCAAACGCGGCCGGGGCTCGAACCCACGACCTCCCGATCACGGAGCGAGAGCTCTACCGAATGAGCTACCGTGACGGTCAAACCGGGAAAGAAATTAACCACTTACAATTTTAGCCAAGCAGACCTAGTACTCAGCACATGTGCTTGTGCGTATTTTCTAGACTTCTCACATTTATATTTTTGTAGTGCTTTAATTTATGCCTGTCTTAAAGCATGGAATAGTAAGAGAGATACAGCCTACAAAGTATTAGCCAATCAGAAGTCAGTGCACTTGCATGCATGACCTTGCATTCATTTTTTGATAGCAGCATAATGTAAGAAACCAAAATGCTTATCTACATTCTAAATTCAACCGTTTTTATAAAATTTAATTTATCTATTAAAGATACACAATCCAATTGCAGTACACGTGCATCGCGTGTTTTCAAGAGACTTTGTTCATTTCATATTGTAGAAGACTATAATATATCAGTTACGGCTATATTAAGAATATCATTCATTTCACTCATCGCATGTATGTGCGAACAAAATAACCTTCGTTCTGCACATCTATACAACATACCTTTTAAGTAGAAAAAGGTTTCACCAATCAGATCAGTGGTCTACGAGATCAATTACCCAGGTAGAAAGCTTGGGAATATAGGATGCCATCTTCCAATGTCTTTCAGTGTGTCCCGTCTCCTCTTTCGACCCGCGTCTTCTCCAAGCCAAAACGTTTAAAAGGACAAACACAAGAACCTTGAATTGGACAGTGGTGTCCCGTCTCCTCTTTCGCCCCGCGTCTTCTCCAAGCCAAAACGTTTAAAAGGACAAATACAAGAACCTTGAATTGGACAGCGGTTGCGTCTAAGTGGGTTGTGAAGTACACCAATGTTTCTTAAAAAGGTTAAAAGATAACCTCAAGGCCTAATCATTGCCGTATATTAGAGCTTATATGATTGCCAATTCTTTGCGAATTAGCTGCTAATAACCAAAGGATGAGTATGGAACATGAACTAAGGACGCGTAGAAAAGGTTAAAGTAAAAGGGTTTGGAATTCTAAAGCTAAAATTTCGGTCTGTCATTTTTTTTGGTACTTGGACAGGGGTTGCTTTCGACAAGTAGGTGGGTGGTGGAGTACACCAATGCAATGTTGCATATGGCCAGAAGATGACTCTGACTCATAATCATCCTATCGCATTTTTATATGTTTTGTTTGTTTTCCAATGCCAATGTTTTGAAATGAAAATGATGAAGATAAAAATAATGTGAGCAAAAACCACAAATTATCTTAGGAAATTTTGGGCAAATGAAGACACAAAATAGGACTCGCCAAATTCTTCTTCTTCGTAGAGATGACACACCTGGATCAAATGTGAGGTTTATAAAAACAATAAATCTTAAAAGATAAAAATGTTAAATAAATTATAGATTTTCAAATGTACTAATTTAAAAGGCATAATTATAGACAGAACTTTCATAACTTAGAATATTTTTTATTTAATTAATATCAATGAAAAATAAATTGGATGGCCTTGAAACACAGAACACTTCTTACTTCGTGTTGGTAACCAACCATCACTGAACGGCAAAGTCCAGGGTCAATTGTCTGTTGACAATTAAAGCACAAGGGCCCTCTTGTGTCTGGATAGGCTTAAGAAAGTAATGTTCAAGAAAGTTCAGAATGTCCATTTTTATGCCTTTGATTGTAAACATTTAATTTTCATGCATATGACAAGCCATAACATAATCTACCGCATACCATTTAAATGATTACACTCCATTTATTTATTTATATGTTTATGTATTCATATATATATATATATATATATATATATATATATATATATATATATATATATATATATATATATATATATATATATATATATATATATATATATATATATATATATATATATATATATATATACTTATTAATTTATTTATTTTTTTATTGATATATTTTTGAAATTAGTACTGTAAGTAAATTGGTGCATAATAAGTATTGTTTCTTTTAATATATCTTTAAAAGAAATAACATTCATTTCTTTTGAGCCCACACCTGTGAAAAAGGTGTATTTTTATAATAATAATTTCATAATAAATGGTACAAAAAAAATTATCATGAATATATTAAGCAGAATGAAATGTGTTTGTGTGCTCGTGGAGTTTCCCTAAGTTTACTTATTATGTTAATATTATGTGATCAGATTTTAACATTATAATGTATAAAAAATAATAAACCCAATTACAAAATGTACAAGGTCTGCATTCTTGAAATATCGACTCATTTAACAATAATACCTATTTTTAAAGAGACATAGCAAAAACGAATTTTCTTATCTCCCATACAGATGACCTTCTTTGTAATATTTTTTTCAATGAAAATCTGATTAGGAAATTCAAATTGTGAAAAATGTTAAAAAAAAGACTCTTCAAAATTTTTGTTCCAGTCCATTAACAGAGCTTCATAATATTTTGAAACTTTTCAAAAAACTAAACTGAACTGAAAAGTGTAACTTTCCTAATTTTCTCCAAAATAATAATGTTTAACAAAACAGATATCACTTCTTTCCTGAGAGACACCTATTTAAGCAGAGATATTTGAATTTTGGGGAAAAATTTTGTAATATATCCTTTTTATTACCTGGTGAACCACATCCTTGACTGTTACAAGCGTCACCAGAACAACACTCAATACATTCTGTACTGTGGGGATCCTCAGGAATGTGGGCTCGCTTCAAGTCGATCTGGGTCATATTGCTTTTACATCCCTGATATGAAAAGTCTCATATATTTTACTTCCCGTCTTGTGTCAGAAGATTGCTGTTTTTGAACGCATCATGCAATTTTGAAAAATATCGGATAAACAGTTCACAATATCCATGAAAGTGATGTACATATGTACATGTATGCATCCCATAGAAAATCTTGATCCATTGAGTCATGTTTTTTCAGACACAAAATATCGCCCCCCCCCCTTTTCAAATCGTCACAAAATAAACTACCATTTGCAAAACATCGATAGGAGCGTCCTTAAATGTCAGTCATGTAACAGGTAGAGGAATAATCAGTATTTTTACCACCTCTTTGAGACCAAATCCTTTTTAGGTCTTTCCACCTTTCTGTGGAAAGACCTCTTGATATGCTTATGTTTATTACTATTATTTTTCCTCCCGGACTTTTGAAACTACAAGACTTACCGGAAAGCTTTATAGTTCATGATACTGGATATTAAAAGTTATTCCGAAATATGACCCCTCGTGTTTGACCTATGACCTCTTACGAAGTTATTGCCCCTTTCGCAAGAATAGCTTGTTATCGCTACTCCTTTAAAACCGTAAACTGCAGAGATACAGAACCTTCACCAATGTCTTCGACTACTTGAGAGGACTTTTCAATCTATTCATGCGAAATTATTTGTCGATCCCTTCAATGAGTTATTGCCCCAGAAAGTTTATAAAGTTTATGAATAATGAAAAATTATCAAAACGATAAGCTGTAGAGACATGGAACCAATTGCATTAGATTCTTTGACCTTAGACTTTGAAATTTTTGTCAAGGTCATTCAAAATATGAGAAATCAAGCACTTTTTATATCTCTTTTGTCTTTCAACATATTCTATATTTGTTTGCATTTTTAATATGTCCTCTCAAAACTATTTCAAAAATTTTATACTTGTCCCCTAAGATTGACCCCTTTGAAAGCTATTGCCCCTTTTACTAAAAAACCTTGTCATCACTACTCCGAAGAAACCGTAAACCACAGAAACATCAAACCTTCACTAAAGTCTTAAGTGTCTTTACACAACTTCAATCTTTTCAGTGCGAAAGGATCTGCGCGGGTATGTAAAGGAAGCATACAAATCATTTCTCAGGAAATTTAGACTTTTTAAAGAAAATTAAGTTTGATAATTTATCAAAGTCGCCGATAAAACGTAAATTATTATTAACTATTACATAAAGACAGCAGAGTGTCTGAGGCAAAGAACTGCACCACCTCGGCCTCATCACGTGACTGCTATTAATAGCAAAATATTCCTTAATAAAAAAAAGTTAACAGAACAACACTACCCCGGGGTTTAGTAATTTCTTTGAGTAAATAATGTAGTTGAAAACATCTCTTATGCCTAAAAAGTGCTGTTAGAATCTCACTGTTCGGTCGGGAAAATAATTATTCCACATATTCGCACGAAACCTTACCCGATGTTTTGGATTATAATATAATATATAACCATGTTTACCTCACGATTCTAGCAGTACTTTCCAAGTATTTTAGAACACAAGCTTTCGATATGTAAAATTCTTAAGTTTTGGAGTATCCAGCTTAGTGTTGTTCTTTTCCATTATTGTTGTCACGAATGACAGAGGAAAGGCCAACCGGGATGCGTAAATAGCTGACTGTCTTCAATAAAAGATACAATCAATGAAAATAAATTGGCATACCTGTTTAACAAACTTAAACTTCACATGAATCGCACACAATATTCACGGTATTTGCTTCTAAACCCCCTTTTACGTACCTTTTTACAGGCCGTCTAAGCCAAATTCTCATTACACAACATGATCAATTCTCAAGTTACTTGTTAAACAGTTATGGCGTCATCGGTAGATTTCAATTCAAGTGACAGATACAGCATAATAAAATAAAAACATTTTATTTTTGTAAATATTTGCAAGTTTCTATTCATTTTCAGGAGTTAAATTATATCTCTAAATAACAATAGTAAGAAAACTTGTGTTCTAAAATTGACGTCATCTCGCCTACTATGACGTCATATTGTATCACTGATTAAGTCAAGTCAGATTATCTTAGTGCTTCCTAAACACACCTGCGTGATGACCCCTTATATGACTTATCGCCGTTTAAAGTCTTTGCGGTTACTATTAAACCTTATAACTTTAAAACTAAAATTCGTAGAAGCATGGGGTCAAATGCAATGTGACCCTTGACCTTTGACCTTGAATATTTGTTTAAGGTGAAAGGTCAAGGTCATTTCCATTTTTTTTTTAAATTTTCATTATTTACATCTCTCAAGCCATTTCAGGTTTATTTTTATTCAAAATTTAACTATAGAGAGTAAAATGGAAGAAAAAAAAAGATAAAATTTAAAGAAGGTGGAAAGACCTCTAATTGTTCGAGAACAATTAGTCTACTAGTTTATGTTATCCTTCGGTATAAAATCTGCTTATTTCTTATTAGTATTTCTATATATAATTTGCCAGAAAACACTAATTTTATTCCTAATCCTTTTCAAAGTGGGAGAAACATTTCGTAATGGTAGGCATGGATCGGAATGACCATTTAATATTTATTTTAATCTTTTTGAGAAGAGGGACAGAAAGGAAAAATTGCAATACAGGACTTTTCTTAACAAAAAAGGTGGTCAACTCGTGATGGCGGACAGAAAGTGAAACTGCATATGGATTTATGTTTACGCAGTACAGTTAAGGTGACAAATGGAAATATCGGCGAATTTTTTATATAGAAAATACATTCTTTACAAGGATGGGCGTTTCTTTTTAGGACTTTACTATTATCAGACAAATGTAATGTGGTTGAAAACTACATGTTGGGGACGATTAGATTTCTTACCTAGACTTGTGACGTAATGTGGCAGTCACGTGATTTTAGCAAATATACCTGCAGTATTGAGGTCATCTATAAATTCCAATATTGCAAGGGCATAACCACGTTGAAAATCTAAGTTTAATTTATAATTATTTTCAACACTCTTTGTAGTTTGTGAAAAGTGCTGCGAACCTATATAGATTCTACTATATGACTGCTAAAATTACGTTTGTTAGACCGTATGCTGAATAATTTGCTGGTCAAGTACATTAAATATAGATATAATTAATTCATTTGCAAGATTTCATCAGGTTCGCAGCACTTTTCAAATATCTTCATACCTCTTGAGTTTATGTGTAAAAGCTTGTCACAATTCATTGAGGGTATGCCCTTGCAATATATCGATTTATTACGACCCTTCTATTATCCTTCAATGAATCTGCATACAAATATACGGCAGTATCGCTTGTCTAGGAAATGTACGGGAAGTATATGATTAAAATCATAAAATATACATCGCATCCAAGTTAATGGCCTCTTATATATCTGCAAATATATTTTATTTACTTACAAAATACATTTTTCATTGTATAAAATATAACTCGATCCGCCTCTCACTGCATACAAACTGCGTCAAATTTTGCGATATGACGTCACATTGACAAGTGCATTGCGATCAGTGAATTGTTTATATATTGCTCTGTGGGATTAAACCAACGACAAAAATACATGCAATAGTAAGTATTGATGTAGTTTAAAGCTATCCAACAGTTTAAAATAGCAAATCATTTCATTTTGTGGTAATTTGAAGAACATATACATTTGTGTGATGTCATAGTAAGCATTTCCCGTAAAAATTAGGCCCCGCCTCCTTACTGCAGCCTTAACTGTGCTGCGTACCTCTAAATTTCTTAAAATGCCTCAAGATACATGTAAGATACATGTTGCAGTTTGAATTTTTCATGCTACTGAAAATATTGTGATCAAGATTAAATGAAAATCAAACCATTGTACTCATGCATCCTGTGTTGAACAGGGTTTCTCCACTAAGATTGATCTATCTCTCTGTATAACGCACCTAGTAAGTATAAAAAAGTTGATTAAAAAAGTTATCTTTTTGTGCCACAGTTGTGATATGTAGGTGCAAGTAGTAATGCCACTGAAAATATTGTGATCAAGATAAAAAAAGAACCAAGGCAAAAATATCTTTATTATTGGAACTTATATTAAGAAGATCTTTAATTTTATTTAAGGACCATTATTCAAAGACTTTTGAAATATGTATTTAATGTTCTTTGTTGTAAAACCTAATATAGAAATACTATACTGACGTCTCCCCCTTCACATCGGTGGATTGAATGGCAATGGTGAGGAGAAATAACTGCAGTACATGTCAGACAGTATATACGTTCTGTAGCAAAACAATCATTTTAAAGAAAGTCTTAATCAGATGGTGAAAGCGTATCTTTTTTTTTATTATTCTTTTCTTCAATTTTAAAGAGGTTAAATAGATAGAACATAGTTACATTTTCAACACAAATATTGACTTTGTTATTACACTTATTTTAAATGGAGTGCGTTGATATATATAAAAAAGAACTAGACATCTTTGAAATGGTGACATCTCAAAGGGTCCGACTTTTAGCAAAAAAAAAAAAAAAAAAAAAAACTAGGATGAAATACCCTTTATCCAAGGGCATTCTTTAAGTGAAGTTTGAGCAAATTGGGGTCCATGAGAAAAAAAATGCACAAGATTTAGAATTTTACAAAAAAAACTGCTTTGATCTTGACCACTAATTCAAAAACGTGGCGTAAGGAAACTGCACACCCTCAACCCACTAGCACACTATGGGTGAAGTTTGAGCAAGGTAGACCTAAGGAAATGAAAATATGCTCCGGAAAGGAATTTAATAAAAGAGGTTTGCTAGCCTTGGCCTTTCGTCTAGAAATTTTTTTTAAATGAAATATTGAGATGACGAACAGTATTCAAACTCAAAGTCCATAAAAAAAGTACAAACAGTACAAATCGGGAGCAGACCAAACACAGACCTCCAAAAACATCAGGTGCCATGAAGGAGTGAGCATCCCCTGCCGACCGGTCTCACCTGCCGTGTGCTCTTTGTCATGATCGGGAAAAACGGAGAAATCCGTAGACAATTAAGTGTGTAAATAATGGCCTAACAATTAGTATGAAAAACTTCAGTCAGCATTTGACTTAAAGATGGATTGTATTTGCTAACAAGGTCATTGTATCGACAATAAAACTTGAGAAATGTTGCCTTTAAATGAGACCTTTGATATCCTTGTTTTATTTACTTGTTTGTCAATAGTTTGCCTCGTTTTAGAAATTGTTTATACATAGAGCATGCTCTTGCGTATCGAATCAACTGGGAGAGAAATACCCCATATGCAGGTGATAAGGTTATATTGCTACAGTTGAAGATTGAAGAATTGAAATCATCACGTTTATCATAAAGCTTTGATGTTTGGTTACCATTAAAGTCTTTTTCTAGTAAAATATCCAAATATGAAACAGATGTGTCAGACTCTGTGGTATCTTTTATTTCAAGCTCACTGGGATATATCGAGTAGACATAGGAATGGAAGTAATTATTGTTAATTGATAATACTTTGTCGATACATCTAAATGTCGAGTTGAAGGCCACAGCAAGTGTTTTCTCCTTCTCATGTAGAGGTTTTTTAATAAATTCTGCTTCATATGAGTGCAAAAATAGGTCTGATAATAAGGGGTTGAAATTGATACCCATGGATGGGAATTCCAACAGACTGATGAAAGACATGATCTCCAAAAAATACATAGCTTACGTCAATCAGAAACCCAAGCATCTTTTTAATATCAACTTTAGTGTACTTGTGTGTACAATCAGAATGAATTTTTTAACAAAATAATTTTGCAAATGACCAATGACAAGGTAAGTATATTTACGAGTTCCATTTTTATTAAAAAATCAACTGTCTATGATGTCAAAAAGCCTGAACTTTAATTTATCGTTAAAAATGGTTTTATAAAGTGTTGAAAAGTCGTACGTTTTGATGTTATTGATTTGGTAAAATTTTGTTATTTCAAATTTTATTATAAGGTTTTAAGTATCCACATCTGATTTACACCACTTCTCCAATATACTGTTGCACAGTACTCCTAAAGTTTCTCCTTCACTACTGTAAATATTTCAGTGAGGAGAAAAGAAAGATGCTTGGTAGAACATTTACTGGAACCCGCTATGTATCTATGTAAGGATTTTTAGGGAGTTTTGGAATCCAGCATATGTATGATAATTCAAATTCATTTTGATTATTGCGAATTTTAAAAATATTTAAAACTGACATATGGTTCCGAAGAATTTCTTCCTTAGAAAGGGAGCTATCGGTATAAGTTGATTACCACTTTCAGAATTAAATCCCAGTTCCTCTAAAATACAATTCAAATAATTAGCCTTACAAAGACGTTGTTACCTGTCTTATCAGCTGGTACAAGTACATACTGATCGTGTAATCTATCTAATTCTTGTTTCACTTCTGCATTATCAAAGACGGAAGGATAGATGGTTTCATATTGCCCCTCAATCGCTTATTGCGCGAATGCAACATCCATCTGTTACATTTAATCCATTCTGACAAAGTATCAAAGTCATCTTTTCTCATATTTGGTCCATCGTCTTGCGTAATCTTTGACTGAATTCATAATATATATGAAATTATGATGCCAGTTGAATGATAGGGTTTCCTTAACTTTGGCCCTCTTATAATAAGTGATTTAAGATCCCCATTTTTAACTATATTTACTTCACCAGTAATGACATGTCCAGTAGGACTATAGTTGAAGGATCAAGAAGAACATGAACACGTCGGAGGATTATGTTTCTGATGCTCGATATCTAGGCACTGTAGAGTTTTTATATAATCAAACAGTTTGGAAGCAATTGTCGATGTATATTTGTAAGAACTACAAGGTGTGGACTTCAACTTGAAATATGCTGGAATACAAGACTGAACCTTTTTATGATTAAGAATACTAATATTAACCGCGTCAATTCCTTTGATTGTATATTGAAGTTTAAGGAACAAACGGATTGATTTAGCGGTATTTACTTTTGCGAAACGTGGCGGTTTCTATGTGACTTCACATCCTCTACCAGGCACTCTATTGATGAGGTTAAAAGCTAGGTGGAGCCAAGGGAAGGGAAAATATGCTCCAACAAGGATATTAAGCAAAGAGAATTGCTGATTATGACCTTTTGTCTAGAAAATTGATTCAAGGTCACTACACATCCTCTAAGCACAGGCGCTCTGTGGGAAAAGTATGAAACCAAATTTGCCAAAGGGAGAGAAGACATGCCTTACACAAGAATTTTTCCTCAGAGAGGGTTCTCGACCCTGACTTTTCATCTCGAAAATTGGCTCAAGGTCATTACACATCCTCTAATCATATGCACTTTATGGAAACCAGGAAAGAAAACATGCGCTACAGAAGGATTTTACACAGAAAGATTTTTCGACATTGACCTTTCATCTAGAAAGTTGGTTCAGGGTCACTGATTTTCCTTTACCTACGAGCATTACATGTATATGAATGATGTTTGAGCAGGACTGGCAGGACTGAGCGAGAGTATATGCATCGGACAAGGATTTTACATAAAAAGGTTAACGCCTTTAACCTTGATCTAAAAAATTGGTTCATGGTCACTGCACACCCTCTACCCATGGACACTCTATGAAGAAATTTGAGTTTGACTGGGCCAAGAGGAGAGAATTATGTTACTGCCAAAATAGGTAGGACAGATAGACGGACAGACATTACCTGTAAAGCGGGGACTTACCTCCGAGGTGATTTGACCAAACAAAAAACAAGCTATTCTTTAATATTTTTCCCCGCATAAGACAAAAACATTTACATTGTTATATCATTTGAAGTGCCAAACAACACAATCTAATAAATTTCAAAATTATACTTCATTTGTTCTACACTCAATTTTTTGATATATTTTCATGGAGCATTCTGTAAACTTTACTTACCTGCAGTAGTACGATGACAAGTAACTACGATACACAGAAGGAAAAGTCCTATGAAAAAGTGTTTTGTAAATTAATGCTCATATCACGTTTACAGTGAGATAGGACTAAATACTTGTTAATGTTGTTAACTTACCAGAAATGTAAAACATTTCTAACTTTGCACTAAGATTACCAATGTTAGACGAATTCTTATTTCTAAGTATGTAGGTCCTCATTGTCTTATCAGTAATGATAACAAATATTATCTTTAACTGAGTGTAAATAATAATTATATGACAATATAAAATATTAAGTTTAACACAGTGTATGGAAATATCTTACTCAAAAATGCCAAGTTCATTGTTTTTGGGTATCAGTAATCAATATCTGATAATTGAAAAGTTTCCACTTAGAAATGGCGTGAGTGGGAATTGCAGTAAGTGCTGTACGTTCAAATTTTAGATAAAAAATTTAAACAAACAAAAAACAACAAAGGACAATAAGAAATAAAATTCTTAATTTAAAAAAAATAGATAAAGTCGCGAAATCTATTTACATCAACTTTGATGGCTTTGAATTGCTATTGGGTTATAGAGATAGTACACTCCTATATATGAAAATGTGGTACATTTAAAGTCTAAAAGGCTTACGAAATGTTAAAAAATGGTTTTTTAAATATAAATAAAAGTGCTTTACCCCCCCCCCCCCATTAAAAAAACGTCATGAAATACATGTGAAACAAATTGACTTTTTTAGCAAAATTTGATAAAAGTTAACATCTATCGACGCTTTATAATAATAATGCATATTTGTCTTTTTCTTTAAAGAAATAGGAAGATAACGAACAGTAAACAAGCTAAATACAAGTTAAATTGTGAGCGTAGCAAACAATGACCTATAAAACATCATTTGGGATCAGGTGTCATGGAGGAGGAAGCATCCCCTGTCGACCGGGGTATCGACCATACAATTTTTTTGTCAATAGCTTGCCTCATTTTAGAAATTCGTACGATGGCAAGCTCATACATATCAAATAACTGGGAGACATCAACTCCATATGCAGGTGATAATGGTATATTGCTACATAAATAAGGGAAGTTGACGATAGAAGATATCGTTAAGTTTATTTGTTAGTTTGCCATTAATACATTTCTCTAGTAAAATATCCAAATATGAAACAGACTCTGTGGTATCTTTTATTTCAAGTTCAAATTGATATATCGAATAAACCTAGGAATGAAAATTAATATTGTTAATCAATATAACGTATATCTAAATGTCAAATTGAAGGTCACAGGCCACAGCAGGAGATATTCGCTTCATGTAGAAGTTTTTGAATACATTCTGCTTCATATGAATACCAAAACAGGTCAGCTTAATTTAATACCCATGGGAATTCAAACAGATTGCTAGAAAAACTGGATTCCAAAACTACATAGATATTGTCAATATGAAACTCAAGCATCTTTTCAATTTTAGAGAGGTTTAGCAAACTCACATTATTTTTCTTGTTTACCAATGCATAATCTCTGCGTGTACTTGTAAGTGTTTTAATGTAGAAGTCTTTAGCATAAAAATATTAGAAAACACATGAAATTCAAAATGTATGTCAATGTTTAAAATAAATGTATGCATATGTTTATAAGAAAAAACTTATGTCCATTGAAATAAAACAAATCAGGAGCAGAGCAAACTCGGACCTGTAAAAACACCTAAAAAAAAATAACAGCAGATAAGGAAATAAAAGCAACAAGTTTGGACTAACGAGTACTCGGACATCTACCCGTCCATAGCGAAACTGATCACGCAATGGACAGATTTCCGAGGAGGAATCCCCTAAGAGTTCTATTTTCATTGAAAAAACAATTGTCTATGAAGTCAAAAAGCCATGTTTTAATGTATCATGGGGAATGATTGTATAAAGTGTTGAAAAACCATACGTATTAATATGAAGAATACTTTCCCAATATTAGCATTTTAATAGCAGATATTTACAATTATCTGGTTTTGACCTTATCCTACGGAAGCCCAATAGTGCAAACCAAAAATAAATAATGAAAACGAAATTATCAAATAAAGAAAACGAATTTATTAAATAAAAAAACGAAATTATTAAATAAAGAAAACGAAATTATTAAATAAAAAACTGAAACTAAAATACGGAATTTATAGTTGTGCATGGTAAGGGCCTGTACCCATGAATCATTCCGTTCTACATGCATGACCTGATTTTGTTTCGATTTAAAACAGGTGTCCAATTTGCATTTACACTCAGCTATTCCCATATCGATAACATAACCAGTTGGAGTAGACAATCACAATACATGAATAGGGGAGAATTTTACCTTTGGTTATCCAATATGCTTAGATCTATGTTCTTGTCCTATGATTAATTGTCTGACGTCATGGCGTCAGACAGTACTAGATTTAGCCAAGGCTTGTTGGTCAAGTCGTTCAAAAGAATTATTGCGATAACTCGATCTTGGAAACTTCATTCTATCTTAACTATCAGTTTGAGAGCATAGGGATTAATGGAAACATGATAAACATCCAAACAAACCAAAGCATTGGAGCTAATTATTATCACATTAATATACATTACACATTACATAACATTTGTCCATATTCTTATGGATCACAATCATTCATGTATACCGTCCAGCAAAACAGTAGCTAGAAGTGAAGCTGGTCAGGACAACAAGTACTTGCCGAAAATCCTTATCAGATTAACTAATAGATGTTTATTTTCAATGCATACAGTCTTTCTACCTTTAGAATTACACATATTTCTAACTTTGCAGACGTTTGCTCATTTATAACAAGTTTATGATTAAAAAAATATAATTTTTCCCACTGTTCCCCAACTGATGTTTAGATTTTTAATATGTGTTATAACTTTTTCTTTGAAAAGCACCGGTTATATTTATGTATCTAGGAAAAGGTCAGTCGGAAGAAATTTCACGTGGAGGGAGTGCACATGCAACCAAAATAAAATTCGGAGGGTGGGGGGGGGGCACTATCAAGGAAACAATTCCTTATCAAGCAAGAAATTTATCACGAATTTCATACGTTATTATTTACATGACTTATGGGAAACAAGCATTACGTAGCAAAGGTGTTTTTACAGCATATAATTATATATCAACAAAAATAAAGGGAGAGGGGGGATTTCCGAGTCCTCCTTTTCTCCCCGGTTCCTACAGCCATGAAAAAAAGAAAAGTACAAATAATACAGTATATATAGAATAAATTCATAACCGAGTTTAACTTCAAGTTGATGCCACTGGATTGAACTTTTCTTGTTTCTTAGCAAAATAATTTATTTCTGGACTCAGAATTATATTGATTACGTTGGGTTCAAATTTTCTTAATTCTTCGTATAATAATAAATTTTGTTCACGTCAGACAAGCTTTTAAGAAAGCTAATACTTGTATGAACTTATGTTCTTACATTAACATGATTAATATGAACTTTGACCAGTCTGATGAATTGGCCAGTGATGACAAGTTTACGTTAACATTAGCTTTCTTAAGTCCTCAGCTCAGAAGGTCTAATTATCAGGATACAATGAATCTGGACATGAAACATCAAAGAGATTATGCTAATAAATTGCACAAATATTTAAGATATACATGTCTGTTAAGATTCCGTTGTTTACAACTGCTGAACTTTATAACATTTAGGAAATTCCCTTGGCTATACATCATTTTTCAATTATCGCACAGTACAAAAATGCTGTAAAATGATACGTTACCGATCGGATTTTGCGGGTTTCTTTGACATTATAAAAAATTGTTTAAAGAGAGCAAGTGCAAAAATTAAACAAGTCAAAGTGGTTACAATGAGTAGATTTTACTGATTGCTTACTTTATTAAAAATTAAGCAAAACACTTCTAATTTCTTGGTCATTTTATCAAGGCATAATTAAAAGTGATGCACTGACTATTTGTTCTCACATATTCTAAATCTCAATCTTTTAATTCTCAATCTGTATTTATAAGTCAGTGATAGTTGTGATCACACAATGCACACACTTGCATAACAAATCCCACAAAGTATTCAAATCATTCTCTTTATTGTTTCAACAACCTTAGATTTATGGGTACACCGATAGGGCGCTAGGCTTAGTTCGGGGGGAATTCAGCAATACAATGCTTAAGTCTTGACCTTTCAGCGATTCATGAGCTCTTTTGGAATGTCATTAATAAGCAGAAACATCTATCTTCGCTACGTCAAGGCTAACAGGCTCAAACTTTCACGTTGTGGGGATGCGACACAGCATCAAATTCCCGTAAACAAAATTGAACAGTTATGAATCATTTACTTCAAAAATGCGAATTATAGGCTGTGGGCACATAATGTTTTTCTACGTTTGTCAATTTGACATTTATCTAAGTTTTTTCTTAATTTTTTCATTTCCTCCACACTTGTTTTAATGTCGAAACAAAATCAGGTCTATAGAATTATTGAGTGATGCTTTATAACACGTGCGCTTTATGGAATGATTCATGTGTTCAGGCCCTTAACATGCGCATCTATAAATTCCGTATTTTAGTTTCATTTTTTTTTATTTAATAATTTCGTTTTTAATCTAATAATTTCGTTTTCTTTATTTAATAATTTCGTTTTCTTCATTTAATTATTTCGTTTTTTATATTTAATAATTTCGTTTTTTATTTAATAATTTCGTTTTCTTTATATAATAATTTCATTTTTTTATTTTTTATTTTTTTGGTTTGCACGTTTGGGCTTACGTATTCCCCGTAAATGCCCACATATATTACGCGCAAACCAATCGCAAATTCTTTCTGGAATTCATGTAAGCAAAAAATTCAATCCATCCCTCCACACCCTTAAATTGTAATTAGTATCCATTTCATTCATTATATCTTGTTTCTGCTGTTCTTTTCATGTATTTTTCGCATTTATGTTGTCAAGAAAATTGCTAACCATGGAAACAATTGTCATATCCATACCACATTTGCAGTGCTGTCATCCGAATTTTGCTTAATCCTGCCCCGGGATCTGTTTTCTTCCAGGTCTGTGGCCAATAATTAGGCTTACTTTAATTGACACATTGATGGAATGCATTGAGTGATTAAAAACTTACTAATGGAATTCAACTGATGCTGCTTATTGGACTTCTAATTGTATATACCTTGTTCTGTTGTATTCCTTGAACGCAAACCTTAAATGCGATTAAACTTTACTCTTGAAGAATTTTCTGTTTTATTCGATTAATCGCGAAAAATTTATCCTTACAATATTATGAAGATTGCAATTATGAAAAAATAATCGGAAAGTTTATATTCAGTTACTTTCAAAGTTAAGAATCGGATCATGCTGATTAAGGCTTGAACTTGAACTTCATCCACAATACTTTTTTTCTTCTAGTCTGCATAGAGTCTGACATGAAGAATAAGGAGACGACGTACTCCAATCGCATCTTTAAAAATAATAACAAGGTCAACCTGTGGTAAACTTTTATGCGTAAACTGTAAAGTTAATGAAATACTGTAAATCGCTAATTTTCGGGGATGGGGGTGTAAATTTTCTATGTTTTCGTGGTATGAAGAGATCCACAAATTTATATGTCCTCCACGAAATGTTAAGTTTCAAATATTGACAACTCAATGATTCTTCAACCACGAATTCAAATATCCACGAACCAATTACAATTACAATTGTAAAATATTTTTTTCACAATTGGAATTTCATTTTTTTTTAATACGAGTACTTTCGTCGATTAATTTGGACCGTGGTTCTGTTTTTAACCCCTGCTGTTTGTCTATAAGTCTGACTGCATAATATCTCAAAATGTTGCAAAAGATTTTAATAAAAAATCGGAAAAGACATATTATAAGAAGAAATACAATCAATCATATTTTTAGAAATACGGAGTAAAGACAAGATATTGCTTGTTTTGTTTTCCTTTTTTCTGGACATTTGTTTTCTAAAGATAACGGTGTGCCTTTAGACAAGGAGGAATCATTAAAATTACAGTAACGACCAACGACAGGTGCCTTACCCGCCTTTTTTACAACCCTATTGACAGCGGGTTTTTTTTAATATATAAAGGACTTTTGCAGCTCAAGGACTTCGTGCAACACAGCTTTCTAGCAGAACTATTTATTTTCAATAGGTCATGACTTTGCTGCCTGTCGTAAAAACATGTTTCAAATATATGTAACAGACTGAAGTGATTTATCAACTTTATTATCCACAATTCAGACTAATGTTATGTTCGTTTTAGTGGTTATGTACATATGATGTTATTCTTATAATTACCTCCAACGACGAACCTCGAAAAAAAAAATCATCATTTCAGTCATGTTTAGTTGTCATTTTGTCTATCCAAGACATATTAATTTTTAAATGAATTTCAGTAGTATTTTAATTCATACATTTATTTTCTTTATAAAATCTGGTCCACTTTGACAGACTGATATATTGGTTTGTTTTATTTTTTTCAGAGACAATACACAAACTAGTATTTTATATATATTTAAGATTGTTAATAACTACTAGGTAGGGCGAAGTACTATAAAATGTTTTTTGCAAAAAAAATACCTTATGCTTAGATATTTTATTAGCTATTCTGAAAGATTTTATTAAGGTTAAGAGTTGATATTGGTTAAAAATTAACGAGAATATTGTGTTTACACATGTATTTCTTCTTTTCATACTTCCTCAGAAATACTAGTAACATGTTTTTTGGAGGATGGAATTATATCTTTTAATCTAAAAAAAAAAATCTTATGATAATGTATTTATTTGTAATATGCAATTTCCTTTCTTCTCATAATAATTGGCATTTGAATGAATAATGAACTCAACCTTAGTTTTGTGAACATTGCACTTTTGACTTATTCTTTTGTCGTATATAAAGTTCTATGAGTCACTTTTTCATTTCGTAGAATCATCATTTAATGATTAATATCTACAAAAATTCAATGAGTCACTTTTTCATTTCGTAGAATCATCATTTAATGATTAATATCTACAAAAATTCAATTTCTGGTTCATTCGATATACATAAACAACATATTACTTTAGGTTCAATTCATCTTTGTTGATTATACAATTCGAAGCTAAATAAGATGTTTCAATAATGATTTTCATTTTTTGGAATGGATTGGTTTCACTTTTCCCTTTTCCTATTATGTTTGAAATACCACATTAATTTGAAATGTATTTGACATTTCAAGAAAAGTCTTAATACAAATATGATACGAAAATCTTTATGTGCCATGAGACAACCAATTTTCAATGAGATTTTAAGATGCATGTTTCATCAAAATTAGTTTTGTGCATTAAACACTTAAATTTATTATGAACGCTTTTTATTTCAATTTTAAGGGAAAGAAAGAAAAGATTAGATTTGCAGGCAGACACTGTTTGAGATGTGCATCAAGGGTGATTTTCCCAGTAATCTTTTAGTTTTGCTGGATATCCCCATATCGATAAAGACAAGTAAATTTATTACGTAATTGATTAGATTTCCAAATTTAAGGATTAGCTTTCATTATTATTATGAAGAAAACTATGTAAAGATGCACACTATTTATGGATGTTTGAAACTATAATACGTTCAGTAGATTTAATTCACATTGAATATTAGTAATAAATCTGTAAAACCCAATAGTGATTTTAAATCCAATTAGCACATTATACATTATACAGGTAATTATCATTACAATGACATGTTACAAGTAAGCTAAACAAATGTTACAAACAACAGAAGCAATAGTCTATCATTAATGGGTCTCTCTTCCTCAGATTTGAAAAAAAGGAAACAATCGATGGAGAGAGAGAGAGAGAGAGAGAGAGAGAGAGAGAGAAAGAGGGGGGGGACTCCTGTTTAATTATTGTGTTTTGAAAAATATCAAAATTTTATCATATGTAACAATGGCAATAAATATAATCTTATTTTACTTAAAAAGTTTAAATAATATTTATATCATTGAACAAAGCATGCAAAGTAATGTACATGAATTTTTGTGTGAACTTTTTGCACTAAAAAAAGTATCATATTTGGGGTATGAAAAAATCTAAATAGGCAACACAGTATTTCCTGTATCAAACTTTTCATGACTTATGTGCTGATCGGTTGGAAGTATCATGAAGTTTAAAATGATGAAAGAAAAACTTGGTGTCAGAATATGTTATTTTCAGGCAAAACAGTGTAATTTTATCTTGACCTCTTTAATATATCTTCATTTCTTGGCAAAGACTGTTGACTGAATGTGTAAAATTTGTTCTAAAGATATAAATTGAGACCGACCTATATTTAATATTCCTAGCATAAATTTTTGAGCAGTTTTTAAATTGAATGTTGTTTAACAAGGTTGGATCCTGATATTTAAAGTCTTGAATTTTTTTTTGTCAAGCATTTTTAGTTTCTACACACATAGCTTAATTAAAAATCAAAACCAAAAATGGGGATCAATATGCTTCTTTTGGCGCTACCGAACAATTAATATGACCTTTTTGCACTGAAATTTGTGTCTTATTCAAAAATCACATGTCGACGTTTTCCCTCAAGTGTTTTTATCCAAATAAATCATGGGACAAAATAAATTATAAGTCTATTTAAAAAAAGACATAATGAAATTGTGACTAAGAAAAGGTTTCAAATTGCTTCGCATAATCAATTATTTGACCTTTCTGCACTCACAAAATGTGATTTTTCTGGCATTAGAAATTTAACAAGCAAGAAAATTATTTTAAAGTCTTAATCTTTTGCTGAAATTATGCAAATCGATCAAAGTAATATATTCAGAAAAGAAAAACAAAAGTGGGGGTCTATAATGTAAATTTTTAGATATTACTAAAAAAGTGTTAATTTTATGTTAAAATTGGCTCTGGACTTTCAGAATATATGTACTTGTCACAATAAAATGTAAGAATTCATAAGAAATAATTTAATAGATATTTCAAAGCCAGCATAAAACATTTCACTGGGGAAAAAACAGCTCTGTCTGCAACAACATGGAAAAATAGGAATATAAACTTAACACGTACTGTATATATATTTCAAAAGGGAAAATTGATCATTTTCTTCCAAAAAAACCTTCCGCCACAAAATATAGTTCCTTGCTTAATCCTACTTGGATGAAATTTAATCGCGGTTTTTTCATTGGATATAGTTTAATTTGCATTGTAGAATCCAATGTTAGAACTTAAAAATGATGCAGAATTTTAGAAGTAAAGATCCAGATCAAATTCTGCTCAAAAGCTCAGGATCGAACCTCCTTAATTTGCATTGTTTAATTCAAATATGCTATAAAATTTGAGTTGCAATAAATAGTTTTGAAGTTAGAGGTTCTGACTGAACTTTTCTTAAAAGCTGACGAGCGACATACCTTAATTGAATTATTAAGGTATGTCACTCGTCAGCTTTTTAGAAAAGTTCAGTCAGATCCTTTAACTTCAAAACTATTTATTACAATTCAAGTTTCATAACATATTTAAATTAAACAATGCAAATTATTCAACATTCAATTAAAAAAACTGCTCAGAAATTCCTAAAGAAGCAAGATTTATGAGGGATTATTTCTTGTGGCGGCAGGATATTTAGAAGAAAATTCTTCAAATCTACACATTTGTTAAATTTAAAATCTTGGAACTTTAGCCCCACATATTTTAACTTAGAGAATATTTTCCGTTATGATATGCTAGGAATATTAAATATAGGTCTCAATTTATATATTTAGAACAAATTTTACACATTCACTCAACAGACTTTGCCAAGAAATGAAGATATATTAACGAAGTCAAGATAAAATCTACACCGTTTTTTTGCCTGAATATCGCACATTTTGACCAATATCTCGAAATTTACACCACTAACCCCAACTTTTTCTTTCATTATTTTTAACAACCCGATACTTCCAACCGATCAGCACTTAAGTCATAAAAAGTTTGATACAAGAAAATATTTTATTGCCTACTTAGATTTTTTATACCCCAAATGTGATACTTTTTACGTGCAAAAAGGTCACACAATAATTAATGCGCATTAATTTTCATGAATTGTTCAATGATAAATATTATTCAAACTATATTACGTAAAATAGGATTCAAACTATATTACGTAAAATAGGATTATATTTATTGCAATAATTACATGTGATAAAATATGATAAAGATAAAAGTGATTAACCAAAGAGTTACAATTTAAGTGCAAAAAAGTCAACTTAATTGTACCGTAGCTCAGTAAGATTCACACTGACCCCCCATTTTCTTTGCAATTTTGAGTCATGCTATATGAGTACTTATCTAAAATATACTTCTCAAAAAATCCTTGATATAACTAATTTCACGAGTGACATTACTTAAATAATTGTTAAAAACATTGACATTACGTTACGTTAGCTTACATGTCTTCAAGTCTAAGAAATGTTTGATAACTTATTGTTTGCCTTGTGGCGAAAAAAATAATATGGAATGTGAAATATGACACACATGCAGAGCTCGAAAAAATAATGAAGGAGGACACTGCTCACAAACACAGCTCTTACTGCCCTTTAATGTTGTATATTACAACTTTGAATCTAGCAACAGCTGACTCGGACTTTTAATCCTATGGGACGGGTGCTTCTTTCTTCCAATGAGGTGCTTCTCAGTTTTTAGACCATTTAACCAATTGCAAGAGCCGTGAAATCTATATTTCTTAACATAGACTATTGATTCAGTATAATAACATAAATAGAGATATAGAAGAATATTCTTAAAGATTTAAAATGTTTACACGATATAAATCAACCAACCTCATTCAGGGATCTACGTAACAGATTCATTGGACATGGCATCAAAATCTTTCGGTAAATGATTTATTTTTAATATGTTTTCGGTGCGACCGATGAGGTTGACTTCATTTACTGGATGCATACCATCAAAAACCATCGTAGGTTTTGATCCGCTTCTTTAAACAACAAGACCCAGTCTAAACTCTGTCATCAAATGACTAGTTTCACCTCTATAACGGAGTCTTAATTGAGCAAAACTTTTAACGAAAGGCACTGTTCTGAATAGTAGATAAAATTATTTTTAAGTTTTCTTTAAGCTCTCTGTAAAGATTAAAATCCACACGATTTATCTAACCAAGGTACTGCTAAAATCGCCATTGTAGTTGGATTTGTGGTAGCAAAAGAATTTTGGGAAGGTTTCGCACAAAAATTTTGCCTAAAGTATACATATATTAGCTTAAATTTCCTCTTTACTCACACGTTAGTCTTTAGAGCTCGCTGCGCTCGCTTTAAACATTGGAATAATTTGTTTTGGAGATGTTCAGAAGTAAAGAAGATTATTTAAGAACACATCAAGGTTGGAGGTTTGCCCCTCACATCTTGAAAACTCTAATTTTTTTTTTTGGCTATATAGAACTATAAAAATATTTGATTGTTTAAGAATGGAGCTATATGACACTTAGAAAAATACAACACACAATCCCCAATGTTTGTACATTAATTTATTTCAATTCTATATTTTTTTTGTTATATACGTCGTCCTTTGAATCTCTAGAAGAAAAGAATTGGGTCATACTGATTGGCGAATTTAACTCCGTCCACTCTGCTCCTATTGTTTAAGTCAGCATAGATTCTGACGTGTATGAACTGGGGTCGATGGCCTCCTCCTATTTTTACCTGATTAACAAAGAATTTTTGACGGAGATTAAATATAATGATGAATGTTCGAGAAATATGTAATAAATCGATATTTCTGGTATTTATTTATCATCTATTTGAAGTTTTGTCTATCTATATTCAAATAATCATTTCATAAGGATTCCTAAGATTTATTATCAATTTTAATGGTAGTAATCATGCACTTAAACAACCAAGATACTTGAAACCATTTTTATCAGAATTTAGAATAAGTTATATAGTATTTATTTAAAGAAAACTCATGCTTTTCAAAGGTATGGATTAGTATCAAAGAAATTCTTTCATTTTGAATAGATTTTCATCCTGTTTAGAATTAATACCTTGATAAAGTAGTTAGTTCCTGCGACCAGCTGTTCTCTAAATACCAAAGCTTTCATTCGTCCAATTGGTTCCAGTATATCTGGAGGAAGCTTTCGAATAATTGCGTTACGATTCTGAAATGTATCAATTCTCAGTAGTAAGTTTCTCTCATATTTTCTTACAGTTTTACCGTGTAGTCAATTAAATGGACAAATTAAAATATTTTTTTCTGATTTTTTTACTTGCAACATAGTACCTTTAAGTAATAAGTTATATATTTTAGCTTAGTTTTTGGGATTGTCTATCTGCTACACAGTGTAATAAGATTCAGTTTAAATTAATGGTTATAATGGATCTTCATGTTTTTGCTTTTACAGTTCATAAGTTGTGACCAACAATCAATTATAATTAATCAAAGAAATGTAAACATTTAGAAGACTATAGATTGATGAGTTTCAATTCTAAAATGAACATTTTTGCTTTATATAAATATCATTTCCTAACCAAATTTTACGGAAAAAATTATAAAGGTTTTTTTATTTAATTGATCGACTACACAAAATGCTGCAATGTCTCTTGTACACTTTTTGAATTTAACTTACCGCTTGTACCAAAGCCTGTACCCCAGGTGTTGCAAATTGTTGTTCTCCTAGACCCCCTGTTTTAAAACCTCTTATGACGTATTAAGTCTCTAAAAAGACAACCAAAATAAGGCTCAACGAAAAAATGTGCAATCGTTTCATCGTGAACAAATTGTTGACAGGAATGATGTTAAGACAGCTTCTCGGCTCTATTTATATCACCTGTTTGATGTCCACATGTTGCAAATTTAGGGTAATTTTGCATTTAGCTCATCTGAATTAGAAATTTTTTATTCAAATTTGTTCCCCGATCTCTGTTTCATATGTAAGTCCAGTATCTCGAAGAATGATTCTTAAAACTTCACTTTCCTCTTTTGAAGAAACGACTCCAGTCGTAAAAATACATGCCACACAACATTATGTTTAAAATGGAAATCGCATAAAAGAATGTCTACATGTGTTTGTATATAAAAAAGAGAGAAATATACATTAGATAAGACAAAGACATCGTCCTCAGGAGCAATAGCATTGGATCCTGTATCCAATGAAATGTTTCATAGATAAAATGTTTTAAAAAATCTAATATGGTGTTGTTTTATTTTTTATAAAGATGAGTTCTTACATACTTGTTAAGATCATTTTCTCTGCCCAATTCTCTTATAGAGTTTTGATTTGATGATAAGGATGAGAAAATACTTTGACTCAAATAGGTTTTGAAAATAAGTATCAGCGTCTCACCTTGTCATTCAGATGATTGATTAAAGTGAAAATTACATGTAATAGTTAAAGTATTTGGTGCTTAAATATTGATTATTTGTTTTATTTGTTAAAACTTGTTTCTAGCAAGAGTACCCAGGAAAAAAAACTTATAAAGCATATATATAATGGGGCCGACCATTTTGTATATTTTTTAAAAAAATATTTACTGTACACAAATCTGCATGAATATAAGGGTGTGTCTCTGATGTAGCAGCAATTACTTTCGAATAGAAATCAACATCAATCTTCTCTTGAGGTCATTCCTTATGAACCTTTAAATAAAGCAAAACAACCTTAGGGTATCACAAAAGTTCAGGTCACGAATTAATAATCATCAATATGGTTTGCAAGAGGGATCAAGATCACCTGTTACAAATTACACAAACATTCGGCTATTATTAATTACATTGGTCAGTATATCATAAAGACCAATAATGGTGAACCTCAAGGGTTGCCTCTTTTTGTTCCTTTCTTTAGCAGGTTTTGTCGATTCTGCAGTCTATGGTGGTTATGGTCCCGAAGTTCCTGCTACCCCAAATATACAGACATTGGTAAACAAGGTAAATTTGGTCGCTTATTTATCATTTTCTGACGTTGGACAAACATGTAAATGTAAGATTCTTTGCAGAACATTTTGCTTAATATTCAATGCACCGTTTCGAATTTTAATCGTCTTTAATGATATGAAATGTATGACCTGAATATTTCCAAAATATCGATTTTATTTTTCAGGTTGGATATTTTTAATTTAAGAAATATTTGTAAATATCTGATATGTTATACGCTGATCAATCAATATTATTTATCAAAATACTTCAGCACTATGGAGACATCTACAGACTTCTACCACTTGGATACTACCAAACAGTACCCGTGACGCCATCTCTAAAAGCATATAGTTATCGCATGCAGATCGTGGCAGGGACCAACTACCTGATAAAGGTCTTTAAATAATTAAAATTTAATAGATTACAAGATCTTAATTGATTTTGACAAATATAATTTGCTCGGTTTGTTTACAGAAGAATAACCAATGATAAATAATGTTTGTTCATACTCCGCTACTGGTGAAACCAGACAATAGGTTTCCTCTCCGTCCGTCCGTCTATCTGTGTGTCTTGCCTGTATTTCAGTCAGTTTGCCACCGCTTGTTTTTCACTACGTTTTCTTTCTAAAAGCTTGCGTTTATTGGGCTGATCTTTATTGTAATAGTCTATTTTAATGATTAAATATCCCAATTTTTCCGCTTTATTTATATTTGATATTATTGCCTCAGGGAACTCAGTTTTGTTCGCATGTATGTAATACTATTTTTGTTGAATTTTTGTTTTTAATTGTTTTATAAGGAATGTGCTAGAAAGCATATTATTAATTCAAATACGTTTATTTTTGTAGATAAATACGGGCTATAACCGATTCATATATGTTACAATTTACAAGGACCTGTCCAACAACTCGAGAGTGACCAACATAAGTTTTTGAAAGATAAGACTGTAGTTTTCAGTACAGGGAAATTTCAAGTTATTGAAAAATAATTTGAAAACAAATCTACGCATATGCATGTTTATTGGTGAAACATTTCGTCATTGTCTTATATGTATCTTACCTTAAATACTACAAAAAAACCGACTGATTTTTTTATGTCAAAGAAATTGTTAAAATAAAATGATTGATGAAAGCTAAAAGAAATTAAGTACTTCTGTGTTTTGACGCTTAAATAAGCAAAAAAAAAAAAATCCCTAAAAAGAATAAGATAAAGTCTCCTATCCTTTTGTATAAATCCGAAGAAACAGACAACATGTTAGAGAGACTCATACAGAAGTAAAGAGTCTCTTGGAATTTTGTTTCTACAGTGTGCGCAATGAGAAAATTTATATTAATAAACACCTCTTTAGCTTAACCTAACAGATAATCATATTTCTTTTTATATTCATAAAATGTCAAGATAACAAACAGTAATCGTACTCAGATGTCCATGTAGGCAATTCAAATTGTAAGGAGCAAAGCCAAGATGGACCTCTGAAAACAGAGGTGGGAATTGGTGGCATGGAGGATTACAGTGTAAACATTCCTTGTAGACCGAACACACTCGAAGTCTATGCTAGGGTAAACGGAAAAATCCGTGGACAATTCAGTGTAAAAATTATGGTCTAAATATTTCTAAGATAAAAGTCAGTCAACATTCGACTTAACGCTAGATTGTATATGCTAAAAATGCCATAGAATTTGCGAAATATTTACCTTTCACGAGATTGTTGATATCCATGTATCATCAACTTATTTTTCAATAGCTTTTAGAAATTCTTTGTTCGTGGAACATGCTCTTGAGTATCGAATCAAGTGGGAGATATAAACTCCATATGCAGGTGATAATGGTATATTGATTCATAAATAAAGGATGTTGACGATAGAAAAGTTGGTCTACACATATTTCATAAAGTTTAGCTTTTAGTTTGCCTTCAATGTCTTTCTCTAATAAAATATCCAAATATGAATCATGTGTCAGATTCTGTGGTGTCTTTTCTTTCTAGTTCAAAGGGACATATTGAATCAATGTAAGAATGAAAATAAATATTGTCAATTGATAAAACGTCGTCGATATATCTAATTTTTTTTTTTTTCATGTAGGCGTTTTTGAATAAATTTTCTTCATATGAATACAAAAACAGGTCGGCTAATAACGGGGCACAATTATTAATCATGGAAATTCTAGCACATTTTTGGAAGACCTGGTCTCCAAAAACTAGATAGATACTGTCAAAGAGAAACTCAAGCATTTTGTTTATATAAACCTCTGGAACTTGTGTATAGAATCAGCATGTTTTTTTTAACAAAATAAGTTAGCAGATGAAGATTTACGACTGGTTTTAATTTTTACTGAAATCGTCTATGATGTCAAAAAGCATGGTCTTTAATTTATCGTGTTGAATGGTTGTAGAAAGTGCTGAAATTCATACGTTTTGATTTTATTAATTTTAGTGAGATTGCTAATTTTCTGAAAATTCGTTGGAAGTTTGAAGCATTCACATCTGATTAAAACCACTTCTCGAATATGTTGTTGTTCAATACTAGTACTCCTGAAGTTTTTTCCTTCACTGCTATTCATATTATATGAGGAATAAAGAAAAATCTTGATAGAACATTTACTAGAACCCTCTATGTATCCTCGTAAAGATTTTTTATGAAGTTTAGGAATCTACTATGTAGGTGTGGCATTCGTGTCGCCATTATTAACGTCTGTTTTCTCTGAAAATTCACGACAATGTTATTTTTCTTATGATATTGAAAAGATAATAAAACCATAGTTTTAAATTTCTATAAATTTATTACATTAAAACATGGCGGTTCTGGTCATTAGAAGTATACGATTGGGTCATACTGAGCCACAACTTTGACATCCTCCACCTTACTACGATTATTCAGACCTGTGTATATCTTCACATGTAAGTACCGAGGGCGAGTACCTTGCATTTTTACCTGAAAAAGCAAATGATTACCTGAGTTAAAAATTTGTTTTAAGAGCATGAAATTCATGTAACTCAACGAAAATTCTTTAGTTTTCTTGCTGCATATTCTGATAAATTTAAATTTTCTAGATGTTTACATACCTTGATAAAGTAGTTTGTTTCTCTCACAACCTGCTTTCTAAACACTTGAGCCTTCAAAGGTCCGAAAGGTCCGTTCATATACGATGGTAATTTACGGATAATGGCGTCCCTATTCTATAAGAAGATGATATTGACGACTTTGAAAAAATTATTTTCTCAGTTCATTCAACTATATACATGTAATTTAACTTATGAATATAATATCAAAAGATTATATTATATCAGAATAAAAGGGGAAAAGTGAAATTAATTGCGTCTATTTAGCATACCTTTTGAACGAGGGCCTGTTCGCCGGGCCCTGCATACTCCTGTGGACCGAGACCTCCGGGAGTGCAGTATGTCTCAGTGATGATCGCCAAGAGGAGACCAAGAGCAAATACGGAAAAAACGTTCATGATGCTTCTTTTATTTGGTAGTGAGGATTTTTCTGTGGTCAGCACTACTTTTATAGCACCTAGCCTTTGTCCCACATGTTACAAATATACACCCCTGTCATCATAACTTTTAAATTCGTTCCACGTAAGCTAATGTTTATTACTGTATACGTGTACGTCATGTTGGTCGAGTTGTTGTATGTAATTATTATAATTAATCAATCTTTAATCCACATATTTCTGCATGAACTTTTCACCGATTGTTGAATGAGAATATTTTAACTTTGTTTTGGAAGACAGATAATTCCACAGATCTAAATTTATAAAATTTCGTGAAACATGTTTCATTCATGATCATTCTATTCACAGAAAAATGTAGTAGAAAAATATAAATTTATTCATGGTATGTATGAAAGTGAATACAGGAAATAAATATTTCATAATATAAAATATATTTCGTATTAAGATAAAATGATAATAAAACTAGTGAATTTATTAAAATTTTATATAGTTAATACTCGACTAAATTTCAAATAGATTGAATTGAGGATTATTTTGTAAACCTTAAATGTGTGTGTAAATGTATGTTATGCATTTACCGTCTGCCTTTACAAATTCCAGAGCTGTATTTTTATGATAAGTTTGTGAGTGAAGTATTGAAACAGTGTTTATACTAAATAGGAAATTCATCGGATGGTTGGAAGGGGATTAGGAAATCCGTATCTTCTGGGAATCAGAGGTATAAAATTATATTTTAAAATAATGTAACCAAAAAAAAAAAAAAAAAAAGGTTCCTGCACCCCTTCTACCGGGAATCAAAATATTGAAATTTTCAATTTAATTCTTTTGAATATTTATGGTTATTATACTAATTTAGTTTTAATTATATTTATCTGTATGTCTAATGCTACAGAATAAATAAAAAAAGACATTTGAAATGTAAATGTGTAAATATCGATATATTTCACTTTCTTTTTATTCTATTAACTAAATTTTTGATGTCGGTTCCAATGTATGGTTAAAAGTAAATGATAAAATACATGAAATGAAAAAGACCTGTTCTCCGAAGACTACATAATTTTAATTTATCGTGAGGAGTGGTTGTATAAAGTGTAGAAAAGTAGTATGTTTTGATGTTACTGACTTGTGGAGAAAAATGGAGATTTTAAATTTTCTGAAAGTTTGTCGGAGTTTTTGAGAATCCACACCTGATTACATCTCATATAGAATATGCAGTAGCACATTACGTCTGAAGTTTGAAGAAATATCTCGCGTTATATGTATGAAATGCAAAACATCGGGTAAGGTTTCGTGCGAATTTGTGGAATAATTATTTTTCTGACCGGACATTGGGATTCTAGCAGCACCTTTTAGACATAAGAGATGTTTTTCAGCTATATTATTTACTCCAAGAAATTATTAAACCCCGGGGTAGTGTTGTTCTGTTTACTTTTTCAATATGGATTATTTTTCTATTAATAGCAGTCACGTGATGACGTCGTGGTGGTGTACGTCTTGGTCTCAGGCACACTCTGTTGTCTATACGCAATAGTTAATAATAGTTGAAGTTTTATCGTCGGCTTTGATAAATTATCCCGAGAAAAGATTTGAATGCGTCCTTAACATACCCGCGATACCATGCAACAAACTATTAAAAGTTAATCACAAGCAATAAGTCATATATTGCCCTACCATCCCAAACCTGTTGGTACATGCTAGAAGTCAAAAACCTAATCAAAAGCACCAGTAACATCTGGTCTGTAATGACTAATCTATCAGGGAACTTCACATGTATTTAAATCGGCGATTCGTGTATATCAGGAGAGTATTTTCAATTATATAATCAAGATGGCAATTCGTGTCACAGTGGTTCTCACTTTGGTGTGTTTGGCGGTCATCAGTGTGAATGCGTTTCGTCGTCCCGGAGGACTAAGTAGAACAAAACCTGCAACCCCAGAAATCCAGGGACTTGTTAATTCCGTAAGTAAAAATAACATGATCAATAATTAATATTTGAATCAATCTCTAAGCAAGCTATCCAAATGTCGTAATGTAAAATGGTTATCGGCTAAGACAGCCACTTCTTGGATTCGTTCATCAACCTATAGGATACTATAATACTACTTTACAGAAATATTATTTCTGCATCAGGAGTACAAATATATTGGACTACGTTCTAAGTTTCAGCAGGTTCCACGACTTTAACGTAGCTCTAAAAATGGGTAAAAATTGATGCAAAATTTTCAAAAGATAAGATGCTTTGAGAAATATTTGCGTTTTAAGTACGTTATTTTGCGTGAAAATAAAACGATTAAGTAAAAATAGATATCGTTTATAAAGAACATGTTTTAAAGGGAAAAATCAATTTTACAAAAGTGTTGAAGAATAAGAACTGGTTGATTATATTATTTGAAATTATCATGTAAAATCATCACTTTTCTCCTTTGACCATGTGTAACATAGAAAAAAAAATGTTTGCGAGGATAATCACATATAGAATCTTTTTGTAAAATATTTTTTTTCAATTATTTAATCATTGTAAACGAAAAAAAAAAGTATATTATTAAATTGATCACATGCAGGTGCGAGGGCAAATAATCAGTAAGCTCCCCCTAGGATACGACAGAGAACAATACTTACCATTGACAGCTCGTTCATACAAAGAGCAGATCGTCTCCGGCAAAAACTATTTCATCAAGGTAAAATCAATGCTTACATATTATGCATAATAAAATGAATTTATATAATTCATATTTTAAACTTCTGCATTTCGAATCACATATACCTTATTTTTTTTAACATGGATGTCTCAAAAAGAAAAATCTTTGAATTCATGGAATTGTGGCTTAGTGTACAATGAGTTGCATACAGTAATATAAATATATATGCAGACATTTTTTGTACATTGTAAAAAGCACCATTTATTTATATTTAAATTCATTTATTATCAAATGAATTCGAGAACTCATATTTGTATATTTGTTTTAAATTGCAGATTCAGACAGGACCAATGAGATATATTCATGTAAGAATATACAAACCACTGATTGGTTTTACTTCCGTGCACAGTGTCCAGTTGCAGAAATCCCTCTTGGATCCGATCGAATATTTTTAAATACGTTAAATAGCAAACGCTTTTTGTATTATCAAAATTAAAGCACTTTAAAGTAAATACATGTTTTCCTAACATTAAGGACCCTCTATGCACTAAAAGATTGATTGATTGATTGATTGTATGTATGTATGTTGTTTTACGTCCCATTTGAGAATTTTTCACTCATATAGAGACGTCACCATATACCGGTGAAGGGCTTCAAAATTGACCTTTACTCGGCACTCAGGGCCATTGAGCAGTGAGGGATCTTTCCAACTCCTGCCGTGACAAGGGGCCTCGGTTTTTACATGTAAGGTCTCATCCGAAGGACCCGCTACTTTCACTTCAGAGTGCCGAGCTCATGGCGAAGGAACATTTGCTACCCATTTTTTATCGACTTACGCGGGTATGTTAAGGCTACACCCAGATATATCCTACTTCCCTTCACAATATGACGTCATAGTAAGCTGTATGACGTGAACTATAGAAATAATGATTTCTTAATATCTATCTTTAAAGTTTAATTTCAGGTCCAAGAAAAGAATGGAATCATTCAAAACATAACATAAACTAAATCTTGTCGTTTTTGGGTGGTATAAATAGCTAATTATTTAGCACGGGGGTTAAATACCAAACCCATGACGTCATAAATATTGATCAAATATTTGCCGAGTGAAATGAGAATTCATGTAAACAAATATATGAAATGGGAGTTTTAAGGCATATACCATGAATGTTATGTGTGATTCATAAGGAATTAAAGATTAAGAATCAGGTACGCTGATATATTCTTATCATGTTTTCTTATAATGAACATAGTCAGTGCTTTGAAATCCCGATCAGCTGTTCCTCTGTCGTTCTATAACAACAAAGATGCAAAAGTTCAACACTACGCCGCATACTTTGAAATATAATTTTTGTTTGTATCGAAAGCTTGTATTCTATAGTACTTGGAAAGTGCTGCTAGAATCGTGTGGTTAACATGAATTGATAAAAATTCCTTGATCGTATGTATAAAATGTAAAAATTTTGGTAAGGTTTCATGCGAAACTTTGGAATATTTTTTTCTGTGTCACGAGAGTAGGATTCTAGCAGCACTTTTCATGGCCCAGTGATGTTTTTACATAATTATTTTCACTAAAAGAAATGAATTATCTCCGGGGTAGTGTTGAACTTTTCACTTTTTCATTAAGGCAATTTTTCTATTTATAGACGTCACGTGATGACGTCGTAGTGGAGTGCTTCTTTTAGCCTAAGACTCAATGACGTCTATACAATGGATAATAATAGTAAATGTTTTATCTATGGTTTTTCCGACTTATCAATGTTACATTTTACGAAAAAAGTCTAAATTCGCCGAAATATGATCTGGGTACTGCCTTAACATACCTGCGTAGGTCAGTCGCGGCCGAGACTCGAACTCACGATCTCCCGATCACGGAGCGAGCGCTCTACCGACTGAGCTACCGTGAACGGTCTGCACTAAAAGAAAAGATATTTTAGGATATTGAGAAATTTATAGTGTGTAAATATTCAGCTTATCTATAACATTTTGAACATAGGGTACCTTGCATTTAGCCCCAGGAAAAATGTTCAAAAAGAATGAAGTATTGATGAACAGAAATAACTGTTATTTACTTACTGGACAAAATACCTGCAAATGAAGTGTTCAATCTATTTAACTTGGCCTATCAAAATGTTATGAATGCTTGATTTGATCACAAAATAAGTAATACACTGTACATTTGTATTTATTTTATTCTAAATAAAAGGGCAGATTACTCGATCTACATAAAAATACCAAAAATTAGAACTATTTAGTGTGCAGTGTATAGAGGCTCTAAACTACTCAGCTGTTACACGAAAAAAATAAGTGTCATTAGATTGAGGTCACCAATTTGTAAAGAGAGGATGTTTGTTATTTTTTGCACGTTAACTTACGAAATGTCTAAAATAATCCCTACTATTACAACAGCTTGAACAAATAATTCGTCGTGAAAAATTAAATTAATAAATTTTATAAATATCACATATGATTTTCAAAAATGAAGACACTAAGGTAAAACTCGATTTGAAAACATCAGAAATTTGATAAAAATGTTAAATGATTATGTTTTAACTTTAGAAAGTAACACATGACTGTTAAAACACCCCCGTCCCGGCCATTCAATTGCAGCATGCAAGTCTGCAATAGACAACAGTTGCAGCTTGATTTCAACGATGTAATAGGTTCATCAATCTTGAGATCTGAGGGAAAGAAATATTCTTTGCCATTTTTAAATGCCTGTTTTTCAGAGATGAGGTCGAATTTTCTCTAGCCAAGCGCAGTGTAGTAACCCTTGGACTTCCGGTTCAAGGACTGTCATTCATGCTAATGATACCTAAGAGCCTGTTGAGGCGTGCTGTGGGTCATATTTGCATCTGCAACTCTCCATCACCTTTATTTTGAGATATTTAGAGCAATGGAAATGCGTAATTAAGTCATTTTCAGGAAGCCTTGGCATCGCTTATGGAAAAGAAAGAGGAATTTATTTTTCGAAACATTGCTGCATTACGTATGATGAACAGATACAAATCCTTAAAACCCCATATTTTTGCCAAATGTTTTGTTAAACATTCAATTTTTGATTTCTGTTAAGCAGACTCAAACTTAACTTCCGGTAATGGTGTGAAAATCATTCAACCATTAAATTACTGATATTTACAAAGCTGAAGATGTCCTTACTTTTCAGATACAAAATTATATCCTATACATTTATGTAATATTTCCCCCTAAAATATGATGTTGCGTTTCTTTTGCGTTTCAGCATATATGTTACGGTGGTAAAGAGATAAGGATGATTTAAAGAACTATAATTATTTTGTAGAGTACGTCAACTTTACAAATGAAAAAGAACAAAACTGTTGCGATAAACAGTAATGAAACAAATAAACAAACATTTTGACCCATATTTGTCTTATTTCAAAAATCTAAGTATTAAGTCTTTTTCACACAATACTGTTACATGTAGCTAAGTTCATAATCGAAATAAGTACTTTCAAAGTAAGATATGTTTCAATTTCTGTTCATACAGACTGTTCACCTCGAAAACGTTTTTTTTTTTTTTTTTTGTCATAAAGCTAACTTATGATAAAATAACCATTTAAAGACCATATATTAAAAATGTATATTTCCGTGCTGAGCGAGTTAATAGGATCAAAACTGTAAAAAACTTTAATTGAGAGAAATAGAAGTTCAAAATTTAAACCTTTTAATAGATTGTTGTTTTCAATCCTGTTCGGTCGCCCACGTGGCGCAGTGGTTAGAGCGTCTGCTCTAGATTCGCGGAGTAAGGTGTTGATCCTCACCTCGCGGGTTCGAATCTACTGCGGGACGTGGAGACCAGTCCTTCGGATGAGATATATAAACCGAGGTCCCGTGTCGCAGTGGGTATTGGCACGAAAAAGATCCCTCATTGCTCAATTGCCCTGAGTGCCGAGTAAAGGTTAAAATCGGCAAGTTGTGGAGTCTCCATATGAGTGAAAAATTCTCGAGAGGGACGTTAAATAACATACAAACAAACATACAAACAAAACAATCCTGTTCGAAAATTTAAAAAAAAGTAACCGTCAAATAAAATATGTTGAAGTGTTTATGAATTTAAGGAAAAACTCCACAATGTTTAAAAAGAACTGTATTTTTTGAATGCTTTGTTTCACATGGTTATTTTGCGATATCGTTCTTACACAAATATACAGATAATGTATTTGTGTAGGTGTAATTAATTTGTAGTGATTAATATAATGTAAAAGATGTTTAACAGTTTCGAAATTGACCAAGTTAAATCCACAATGCAGTTAAACGAAATATATACCAAATGTTGCTACATTTATTGTAAGCGTTAGAGTCAGTACAATATGCGTCAATATATAAAGTAAAAGGTATAACAAAACGGGTTTTTGAATTTATCTTGCCATGGGTCAGACAAAACGCATGTTGTCCTTGAACACATTTAATAAATGTACATGTATAATAATGACTGCACATCACATTTCATTTTGGGGAAGATGGACTTAAAACTATCTGAACGGTGAATTAAAATTAAAAAAAAAACAGATGAATAAAATACTTTTGAAATATGATTTCTAGTACACCTAAAATATATACGTCTGTATGATTTTTGTATACAATATACAACTGTAAATTCCTTATACAAAAGAAATGATAATTATTGTTTTGTTTTCCTTTAAATGCTTAAAGCTATATATGGCATAACTGAGCTAAAAAAATGATAAAACGAGATTGATAGTAGATATACATGATATAATGTTATTTACGTTCAAATTAAAATTTTCGCCGTTTTTGAACTTGAATAACCTCACGTTTCTATAATTAAATTGACTTTAAATGTGTCTTTTATCTAAATGTGGAAAATAAATCGGTTATTATTTTAATTCTTTGATGTCTTTGAAACGCGATTGATTTAAATTGTGTAATTTACAGAAAAGTCCTATCTTTATATAAAGTAATAAATCAAATAAAAAGGCATTTTTAATTTTGGTTATCTGAACAAAAATAAGCCACATATGACTTTAAAAAAGATTAACTCCATTGACTTTAATATACATTTGGTCAATTGATTCACAACAAACTTCGTCTTGCGCAAGGGAAAGTTTTGTTACTTTTAAGGAACTGAGCGCTACTTGTAAATGTACATTAACCCTTACTTATTACTTCATAAACAATGGAAGATGACGAGAAAAAGTTGGGTTACTCCGTTGATCATGCAGTTTACTTATTAGTTGGCCATTATCTTCTATAGTCAGTGAAAAGGTCTGCTCTTTGATTTATTGTGAGGAATGGTTAAATAAAGCGTTAAAAAGTCATATGATTTAATGGTATTGATTTTTGAAAGTTTTGAGATTTGAAATTTTCCACAAAAAATGTTTCGGTGGTTTTTTTTTCAGAATCTACATTTGATTTACACCACTCCTTATAGTACAATTCGTCTGAAGTTTCTCCTTCCAAACAAAAAGATAAATTATGCCTTCCCACTGCATTATCCGGCCTGTTTAGCACCTAATTTAATTAGTAATCACTAGTAACAGCTGGAAATGTAATGACCAATCAACGGATATAGAATACATATAAGAAAGTGGGTCATAACTATAATGAACCTTAATTTCTATTTAATCAGGATGGCAAATCGTGTAGCAGTGGCTTTCATTTTAGCTTGTATTGCTTTCATAAGTGCAAATGCTGTTATTCGACGTGTCGGAGGAATAGGTAGAACAAAACCTGCAACTCCAGAAATCCAACAACTTGTGAATTCCGTAAGTAAAAATTAAATAAATTTTCAAAAGTTCAAGTATTGCTCAAAGTTTTTGTTTTATGTCAAATTTTTCTTACTTCTGAGGCACGTAAGTGTTTACAGAGAGACTACTGACACAAAACACTTTTAGTTCGTTGTCTACCCGGAAGATTTTCAATTTTTTCCCTGCGTCACAGTTACAAAGGCACAAGATATATTAAAAAATTGTTACCTTGAGTAAATTTCTGCACACATTAATTTTAGCTCTGAATATTTAGATTCGCTAATAAAAATACTTCATTAAGACAGGATTTTTCTCTTTTATGGTATCCATGATTTTCCTCTCAGTTTAGAATATTTTTATCATATGTCCTTTCTTTGCATCAGCATGAAGCAATTAAATAAACAGTTGGTGTATGTAATGATTTAAAGGCATTTCTTCTACAAAGTGTCCAAAAATTACCACAGAAACAAAAAGTACATGTATCTGTTAACGGGTCGCCTTACAATACTTATCACAAACCAATTTTGTTAGGTACTAAGTATTTATCGAACTTCTCGTATGCAGGTACGATGGCAAATAATCAGTCAACTTCCCCTAGGATACAACAGAGGGCAATACCTACCACTAATAGCTCGTTCATACAAAGAGCAGGTAGTCTCCGGCAAAAACTATTTCATTAAGGTAAATATTGACTTAAATGCAAATATGAAGTGAATAATGATAATAATATTTTTTTCACTTTCTGTCATTTTGTTTCACTACTGAAACAGTGTGAGTTTTCTCATAGACTTAAATGGGGCTGTGTCTTTTAGTGTTGTGTTGCATGCAGCGCCCAAAAAGCAGAAAATTTTGTATGAAAAATTCATACATGCTATTCCATATTGAGATATGTCAGATATCGAATGAATTATGGATCTAATATGTGAACATTTTTTCTAAATAACAGGTTCAAACAGGACTCATGAGGTATATTCACGTTCGAATATATAGGAAATGGAATGGATTCACTTCTGTGCATGGTGTCCAGTTGCAAAAATCCCTCTGGGACCCGATCGAATATTTTTAAATATATATATGTAAATGGAAGTTGCTTTTTTTTTTTTTTTTTTTTTTTTTTTTTTTTTTTTTGGTAAAATCAAAATTAAATTAATTTTAAACAAATATTAGATAGTTTATGTGTTGTTCTAATAATAATAACTCCTCCTTTTACATGAATTGCTAGAAATTGAAACAATATCAATTATTAAAGATAGGATGTGTGTTGTTTTCTATTTTGCTCAATTGCTTTAAAAACCTCATAATTACACCGTCATGAACAAATGATGCGGGAGAGATTTAAATTATATATGTGACGGGTATCAATTAGTTGAGAACGGCATCATAAATGACCTCATCACGAAACTTCTTGCCTTGATCATACATAATATACAATAAAACAAACATGCTGAGCTTTTCCCTTGTCATATATACAAAGCTAATTTAAGAACTGGTATTCATTATAAGGACAGAAACAGAATATGCAAATTTTGAAGCCCTTAATCTTTTACATGTTGCTACTAGAGATTTAACAAATTTGGGCATACTTAACCCTTTTACTACCAGAGAATTTACAAACTTTTCTGAAAGGTTAGATCTTCAAAGCAAAAAAAAAAAAAAAAAATTCCAAAACGTGGTTTTCAATTTTGTTCCAAGTAATGCAAACAAATTTCTTCCCAGCTTTCTAATAGTAAGCATTTTTTTCAAATTGCATCTCCTAAAATTTTCACCCGATTTCAATTAATCTTGGTACACAAATAGACAACACCAAGATAATATTTCTAATAATTCATTTTACTAAAATATTTACAATTATTTTCATTTCAATGAAAGGTTATGCCAAAAATACGCAAAAAATTGATATTCCGAGAAGATCGTTTTAAAGCACTAATTTTTCAACAAAATTGTTCGGATTTCAACAAAACTTTTAACACAAGTTTACTATATACAATGGTAAGCATTACGATTACACTGAACAACATAGCAGTGGGTAGTAGAATAAAATATTAACATTTACACAATATTTCCTTTATATTTCCTTGTACAGGCTCGGATCTGTTATAATTATGGTTATTACAAATCATAGGCTTATTAAACCGCCACGTTTTACAGAAGAAAATACTGCTCAAACAACCCGTTTGTTCCTTAAACTTCAATTTGCCAACAAATTAAAGGAATTGACGCAGTTTATTAATAATATACGTAATAAATCACAAAAGGGACCAGTCTTATATTCCACTATATTTCAATTTGAAGTTCACACCTTGTATTTTTCAAAAACAATCATCCAAAAAAAAAGTGGTTAGAGCGTCTGCTCTAGAGTCGCGAAGTAAGGAGTTGATCCATACGTCGCGGGTTCGAATCCCACTGTGGGACGTGGAGACCGGTCCTTCGGATGAGACCGTATAAACCGAGGTCCCTTGTCGCAGTAGGTGCTGGCACGAAAAAGATCCCTCACTGCTCAATGGCCGAAAGTGCCGAGTATAGGACAAAATTTGCAGCTCTCCACCGGCAAGTGGTGGCGTCTCCATATGAGTGAAAAATTCTCGAGAGGGACGTTAAACAACAAACAAACAAACAAAACAATCATCGATTATTGCTTCTAAACTTTTTAATTACAAAAAACTCTACAGTGCTTAGATATTGGAACATCTGAAACATAATCCTCCAATGTGATCATGTTCTTCACCCTACTACTATAGCCTTGCCGGATACGTCATTACTGGTGACGTTAATAGTTAATAATGAGGATTTTCAATCACTTATTTTGAAAGAGCCAAAATTTAGGGATCCCCGATCTTTCAAATGGTGACATAATTTCATAAATATTACGAATTCTGTGGAAGGTGATAGGCCAAACATGTAAAAGCCTTGACACTTTGTTAGGATGGACTAAATGTATCAGATGGACGTTGAAATCACGCATTAAGAGATATAATCAATAATTTCAATACGTAAGATTTTTCAACACTTTATACAGCCATTCCCCACGAAAAATTTAAGTCCAGGCTTTCTGACATCATAGACAGCTGCTTTTTCAATAAAAATGGAACTCGTTTATTTACTTTTCTTAAGCTTGTCATTGGTAACTTCCAAAAATTATTTCGTAAAAAAACATTCCGATTTGACACACAAGCAGGCTTCTCCATAAGCCTTTTAACGTGGCGGCCCCGCCACAATCAAATTTTGTAGAGACACGGTTAAAAAATCAGCACCATAGTTCCTCCACAGTTAAAATATATGCGTCACAGTAAGATCGTCGTTGTCAGTATGATGAATACATAAATTTATAAATCAAATGAACCTCAATGAATTATGTACCGTTTTTCAGTTTCTAATGCTAAACTGTTAAATTTACTCTAATTGTTTGGCTTGCACCATTATCTTCTAGACCTCCCTGGACACATGAATGAAAAGAGACAATCAATTTTTTTCACGCTTGACAATAATTACAAATGAAATTTTAAATATCAATTAATTCATGCTTTAATAGTTCTGCAGATAAACACGTCTCTAAAATTGCATCGGCACTGCGACTCAAAACAATGCGCGTGTATCATTACTAATCATGTATTTTTTAATGTTGAAAAATTAGCAAAATGATTTTATGACTCGAAACTACTTAAATGTTTTTTTAATTTACAAATATCAAGATAGTTCAGTCTTTAGATCAATAGTTATCGCGAATGTGTGACCTACCAGAATTTCCTTTGTCCTTTAATGCACACTGTAGGTGAATAATTTACCTTTTGTAAACAAAGTTATTTTTTTAATTAGGGTTAAATGCATAAATTTTGTTATTACTGGGACTATTAATTTCAGATTTTATGAGCTAATATTTGTTTATTACTTGAAAAAGACGTTAATGGTAATCTAACTACCAAGCTTTATGATAAACGTGATGACTTTAACTTTTCAATCGTCAACTTCCTTTGCTTATGCAGCGATGTACCTTCGTCACCTGCATACGGGGTTTATATCTCTCAGTTGATTCGATACGCAAGAGCATGCTCTAAGTATGTACAATTTCTAAAACGAGGTAAATTATTGACAAACAAGTTGATGAAACAAGAATATCAGCAGTATTGTTTAAAGTCATCATTTCGAAAGTTCTATGGTCGATACAATGATCTTGTCAGCAAATACAATATTTCATTAAGTCAAATGCTGACGTTTTTCATACTAATTGTTAGGCCATTATTAACACACTGAATTGTCGGATTTTTCCGTTATTTCCCGATCATGACAAAGAGCACACGGCGTGTGTGACCGGTCTGCATGGGATGCTCACTCCTCCATGGCACCTGATTCCACCTCTGATGTTTTAGAGGTCCGTGTTTGCTCTACTTCTATTTTGTATTGTTTAATGGACTTTTGAGCTTGAATACTGTTCGTTATCTCCATATATTTCATTCACAAGTACGTATGTGATTTTTTAAGGGGGGGGGGGTCTTTTTCACAGTATGAATATATTTTGGAAAGAACATAATTTTTGTTTTACACTATGTTTAATCTATATCGTTTAATTGTTTTTATTTTTGAATTTATTAATCATTTTGCCAATTAATTAATGCATTTTTGTATTAAACTATTGTTTCATAGGGGCTGTGAGTTCAATTTGTTTTGGGGTTCCTTCGCGAATTAGGTCGCGCAAATGACCGCGAATATAAGCACTTCGCATAAGTTTTACGCCACAATTAAATTTGAAATGATGGAAAACCCTGCACAAGTACATGTACTCCGAAGTTGATTTTGAAAAAGATGCTTGAGTTACTGATTGACAATATCTATTTAGTTCTTGGAGATCAAGTCTTCCAACAATCTGTCGGAACTCCCATGGGTACCAATTGCACCCCTTAATTATCGGATCTATTTTTATATTCATATGTAGCAGAATTATTGCAAAAAGTTCTACATGAGAAGAAAAAAAACACTTGCTGTTGCCAACTCGACATTTAGATATATCGACGACGTTTTATCAATTAAAAATAGTAGCGTCCATTCATATGTAGACTCCATATATCCCAGTGAACTTGAAATAAAAGACACCACAGAGTCTGACACATCTGTTTCATAACTGGATATTTTACAAAAAAAAATTCTTAATGGTAACCGTCAACTTCCCTTATTTATGTAGCAATATACCCTTATCACCTACTTACTGAGTTTATCTCCCAGTTGATTCGATACACAAGAGCATGTTCTACGTACGAACAATTTCTTAAAGGAGGCAATCTATTGACAAGTTGATGAAACAAGGCTATCAACAGTCTCAATTTGCAGGTTCTTTGGTCGATACAATGACCCTGTCAGCAAATACATTCTATCATTAAATCGAAAGCTGACTGACCTTTTTCATACTAATTGTTAGGTCATTTTTTTACACACTGAATTGGATACGGAATTTTTTTTTCGTTTGCCTGATCAAAACGAGAAGTACACGGCGGGTGTGAACGGTCGACCGGGGATGCTTACTGCTTCATGACACCTAGTCCCACTTCTGATGGTTTTAGAGGTCCATGGTTTCTCTGCTCCCGATTTGTATTCTTTCAATGGACTTTTGAGCTTGAATATTGTTCGTTATCTCCATATTTCACAGTAAAAGTCAGTTATAAAGAAACTCGCTTATAAGGAAGACTAGATAATTATTTGTTTTACGAATCCCTTAGAAGACTTTTCATTATGTTCCTAATAGGGATATAAAGAATCTCGTTCATAATGAAAGAAATTCCTTGTGACGTCTTTATAATCGAGTTTTACTATATACCTCTGAGCTATACAATCTTGTGATATATATTTAAAAAACAAAGGGGAAAGACTAGTTCTATACATAATAAAAATTACTTGGTTGACTAAATTTTACTATTGTTAACTAGTTTATTAATCGTAATAAAATTTCGCGAATCAGAATTCATTGTTAATTTTTTGCTAATCGTGAATCAGAAGAGTGCAAACTTATGTATGTTTTTTTTTACATTAAAGAATAAGCTTGTAAATCTTTAAATGAGTGAATAATGAGACCTGTAACACTCAAAATCATGTTAAAGAAATATAATTAAAGCATAGCATGACACTGTTAAGATTGAGTGTCCATCCTAGATAGGGTTGGATACCGTTAAGGATGAAACGGTACCATCCCATACCGGTATTTTTGAAACGATACGGTATTTTTAACGATACGGTACTTGTCCTTGATGAATGAGAATAAGGGTTGATTTCATAACAAATATGCTTTCACCAATCATCAACCTTTCAATGTTATAACCTAAAATGAGCTTATAAACTATGTTTATATTTCAACCTTTTAATAAATGACCAACAAAACAAATAAATTGAATCTCAAACAAATTAATTTGAATAGATACATAATCACAAGTATACACAACTTTCGTGGTTGCTAGGACCCATTTTGTTTGGTCGCAATAAACAACGAAACATTAGAACATGGATAGAAATGCACATCACATTTTTGCGACATTTTGCCTTTTTAATTTACATTTATGTACAATTGCCAATGCAAATTCAGTTTGATAAAAATAACTAATCTGTGGAACTTCTCATTCTTTAACATTTCCGTGTACTGTCATGAACCCAACTCACAGTTATTGTACTATCGCAGAATTTTGAGAAACCGCCTTCACTCTCCATTTTCATAAACAACAAAACACTTAGGTATGTTGCACTTTGCCACTAATGTGACTTTAATTATAGAAATTACTTGTAATTAATTATGTAATAATTGGTCAAGAAATCCATAAAATTATTAATTAACTTCTTATTATCTATATCAAAAATTCACAACAGAATGAAGTCGAATTATGAATATGATTGATATGTAAACAGTGATTACCTAATATGTGGCGTAATTGATTACATAATATATAAAACCTTCTTGTGGTCTGAAACCGCCATGTACTTGATTAAATTTATACTTTAAATTAAATTTAATCAAGTTCAGACCCCAAGAAAAAGGAAGCCGAAAAGGGGGCAAAGTGCAGTTATACCTGTCAAAATAAAGTAATTTTAAGTCAGCGGAGATAAACATATGCCCTGCTTGTCCTTTTGAAAAGTTTGTACGTTCCACACATATGAACCAGTAGGAATAAACATATGTCCTACTATGTACCCAATGAAACCAAGAGCCATAAATGTACAGCAAGATGAAAAATTCCAAGTCAGAGATAAACATATGCCCTGCTTGTCATTCATAAAAGTAAGTCTACTCATGTCTGTTTGTTAGTAGAACTACTGCTACCTAGGGAATAAATATGCCACAAGTGGACTGCTTATTAAATCCAAATCAGGGATAAACATATGCCCTGGACTGAACATGTCACGAAAAGTTTATTCACAGACACTGATATTAACTTTGGTAAATTATGTCCGACGACATCGTATAAACACGTGTTCTTGCCTAGGTTGAACGTTTGTCACACTGCTATGCACGCATAATGAAGTGTTTTCATTTAATATATCATTATAAAAATACATATTTTTAAAAACAGATGCTGTTCAAAATTGTCACCAAATGTTGTATGCATCAGAAATTAAAAGGTTATCTCCCTTGAAATGTCCAGGGTTGGTAATTTCCCCTTAACGCCAATCAAGATGGAAAAGGCGGAAGAGGAGGTATCTCTACTGGATGTCTGTCTGCCCAAGTAGCCAGTTCCAAGAATTGCTGTACCTTGGAACGAGAAAGATAGTCACATAGCAAATTTTCTTTGCTTGACAAATGTATTGCTCTAAAGTAAATATTAAATTCTAGACAGGTTAGCACCAGTTTCCTCAACAAAAACATTATGTGTTTATCCTTAGCTGTTTGCTTATTGATCACATGAACCAGTGCATGATTGTCAGTGTTAAACAAAATACATTTATTAGCAAGGTATTTTGACCACGTTTGCACAGCAAGTACTATAGGATAAAATTCCAAAATAGCAATATTCTGGTATCTCCAATTAATATCCCAATTTCCTTGAAACCACTGACTACCAAGCACTGCAGAATATCCAATAGACCCTGATGCATCAGTATACAACTTTATTTCAGTAGAATTTAACCACCTATCGGGCAAAAACATGGTAGATCCATTGTAATTTGAAAGAAAACTCAGCCAAACATTTAGATCTTCTTTACTTCCTTTGTCATTCTAATTTTATAGTATTGTTTTTTAATTCCAATAGTCAAGTCTATCAGTCTCCTAAGAAAAGACCTACCGGGCAATACTACATTACATGCAAAATTCAATAAACCTATCAGTGACTGCAATTCCTTGAATGTCAATTTTTGTTGTTGTAAACTTGATTCAATTTTCGTAACACACTTAAGGATCTTATCATCTGGAAGCCTAGATTCCATTTTAACTGAATCCAATTCATATCCCAAGTAAGTTATGATCTGGCTGGGTCCACATGTTTTTTCAAGTGATATTGGGACCCCTATATCCATCAACATATCGAGGAATGCCTTCAACTGTTTAACACATTCAGTAGTGATTTATTAATGATTATAAAATCGTCTAAAACATGGGATATGCAAGATATTTTCAGTTTATTCTGAGCTATCCATTGTAATGCTGTTGAAAATCTTTCAAAAATTCTACAAGAAGAACTAAGACCAAATTGCAAGCAGGAGTCCACATAATATTTGTTATTCCACTTGAAACCTAAGTACTTAAATTGTGATTGATGCATGTTGATAATTCTAAAAGCCGATTTTATATCTGTCTTGCAGCAGTATGCACCTTTTCCACAATTTTTTATTAATTGAATAGCATCTGAAACCGATGAGTATTGAACAAATGACTCATCCGGTGGAATCCCATCATTGATGGACTTGTTTTCTGGATATGATAGATGATGAATCATTCTGTATTCCCCAGGTTCTATCTTTTCAACTAAGCCTAATGGAGAGCATTGTAAATCAGGTATTGGTTTGATTTCAAAAGGTCCATAAACCCTCCCAGCCAAAATTTCCTTTTGTATCTTACTAGATATAACCTGTGGGTTTTGGAAAGCAGAATTTAAATTCTTTGATTCAATACCAGGGCATTCACCCACAAAACCCAACGAAAACCCATTAGAGAAACCATTTATTAGATATTTGGATTCATCTTCATCATATCCAGCTAACCATTTTGCCAATCTACTTACTTTTACTGGTGTCATTCCTTTGTTTGGAAGGGTTGGTAAATTCTTTGTTATTTTTATTTGTTTGGGTGTAGAATTTTCTAAGGAAACGAAAGGGCTGCTGTGTTTGTTTGTTACAGTGATTAAATGGGTGGTTGCTGCCACAGTTGTAACACATATGTTGGAAACGAGAGGATAGACCTGCACGACACTGCTTACCTGCATGAAAATTGAAACAAGCCCCTTTTGGGATGGGCCCTGACGTTGCGTCTTTATTTTCACTACTTACTTTTGTCAATAGATCAGTTTTGAGTCTAGCATTTACATACAATTCCATGTGAACATCACCCCATGCAACCTGTCCTTGAGACACAAGCTGTCTAAATTCTGCATCGTAATTTTTCCAATTACCTTTGGCATCAGCAATATCTCTCACTGCCTCTAAATGCTTGGCTAATTTTGACTGCTGTTCAGGGTATTTTATACAATATATTGCTGCATACCTGTTCCAAGCTGTAATCCAGTCATGCATAGAGGAAACATTTGACTTGTTTTCGGCATCGTTCTCAACCTGGTGAATGGTTAACTTCCCCTGAGTATCACTATTTTCTACTTGCAAAGAGAACTTACCCTTCTTCTGTTTTTCCTTTGATAAAAGTTTAACAAAATCAATGCACTGATTAGACCATATCTTAGCCTTGATTTGGTCAGACACCAGAGCTTCTATTGGCACTGCTGTGCTGACAAATCCTGTTTGTCCCCTACCTTTATTTGACTCAGTGGCCTCGGGCAATACACTAGATTGAGCATTTACAGTGACACTACTATCTGAGATGGCAATCTGTGGAGATGCTTGCACATTACTATTGTCTATACTCCCCTGATTATTCAAATTCGATGATCTAGTGTTGACAACTTCATTAATAAGTGTTGTTATTGAAGCCGTAACCCTATCAGTGACATGCAGTTTTGGTGATTTCTTCCACCACATCATCAGGTACCGAGATCTGGTCTGCTACCAACCGTCTTTTCTTTCCTTGTCGGGAAGTAGTGGGTGGAACCGCTCGTGCCCTACTTGACTGTCTCTTTGGAGGCATTGTATATATACTGAAAATATATACTTCTAATTCTTTAGTGATGCTGTAAAAAGAATTACTTTTTGTCAATAAAAGGTAAGAGATATGATGAGATCTATATTTTCTAGAGATTTGTCATGTAAACAACAACAAATAGATAAATACATGTATCTTAAATCCGTATTTTCTTTTTTTTTTTTTTTTTTTTTTTAATTTTGTCAAATACTAAACATATCCGAATAAGGCAGTTACCCTCTTAAGTAATGCTGATTTCCAAAAGTAAAATCTCACCATAGAATGTTTAATATCTTGTCCTCAGGAAACACAAACAACTTGTGTTGATCCTTATGAGGAAAACCTCAAGAGAGGAGTTTTAACACAATATTGTCCTCAGGAAACACAAACAACTTGTGTTGATCCCAATGAGGAAAACCTCGATAGAGGAATTTGTAATATTTTCCTCAGGAAACACAAACAACTTGTGTTGATCCTAATGACGAAAACCTCAGTAGAGGAGTTTGTAATATTGTCCTCAGGAAACACAAACAACTTGTGTTGATCCTTATGAGGAAAACCTCGAGAGAGGAGTTTTAATCAATATTGTCCTCGGGAAACACAAACCACTTGTGTTGATCCCAATGAGGAAAACCTCAATAGAGGAGTTTGTAATATTGTCCTCAGGAAACACAAACAACTTGTGTTGATCCTAATGAGGAAAACCTCAACAGAGGAGTTTGTAATATTGTCCTCAGGAAACACAAACAACTTGTGTTGATCCTTATGAGGAAAACCTCGAGAGAGGAGTTTTAATCAATATTGTCCTCGGGAAACACAAACCACTTGTGTTGATCCCAATGAGGAAAACCTCAATAGAGGAGTTTGTAATATTGTCCGCAGGAAACACAAAAAACTTGTGTTGATGCAAATGAGGTAAAATAAATAAGAAATAAAAAATAAATAAATAATAAATTTGAATAGATCAATCAATAACTTACTAAATAAGTAAACAAATTAATTTATTAATTGAATAAGTAAATTGAATAAGAACACATTTCCACACGGAAATGAGAGAATCTTGATTATCAGAAACAAGCAAAGTTATAATCAATTTCAGAACTGGATCATCTTATCAAACAAAAATTTCATAGCTTTTTTTTTTTTTTTTTTTTTTTTTTTTTTTTTTAACTTTTTAATACATGTACGTCTAGTATACATATTAACTGGTATGTAAATTTATATATATATATCTATACATTTTGTTTGTTTTTTTTTTTTTTTTTTGGTTTTTGTTTGTTTGTTTGTTTTTTTTTTTGTTTTTTTTGTTTTTTTTTTTTTTTGTTTTTTATATAAATCATTATTATTTCTGCATTTTGCATTTCTAACAGTGATTTTTCTACACCCAATTTGGGTCCGAATATCGGCCCTTTCCCCTAGGAAAAATTTCCGATTTTTCCCAATTTGAGTTGTTTTTTTTTCCCCAATAAAAATTGAGTAAAATATTTTCGTTGTTGTTCTTATTTACTTGATTTTTTTTCGTACGACTTATCTAAAATTGAACGCAATGAATCTCCGTCATTCAGACTCTTCCATCCATACTGAAAAAACAGGTGCTGTATGTTGCGTCTGAAAGACCAAGACAACACGGCATGGTTCGGGGGAAAATCTGAAATCATGTCGCATAATGCAAAATATTATGTTAAAAGACTTCGCAAGAAGGATACAACTGGACTGACGAAAATATCTAAGTTTTTTGTAAGTCCAAATACAAGCAGAGGTATAAATGATCCAAGTACAAGTAGTCAGTTAACGAGTACAAGCGATTGGTGTGTCGAGGATTCTACACACGCGCACGACGAATCAGAAACAGCTTGTAGCAAAGAACACATAAAAAAAACCTGAAGTAAGTTCGAGCAATATCATGTCTGCCGTCGCAGCTAGCAAAAGTCAAGGTGATCAGTCATCTCCCAGAAAAAAACTTGAAGTAAGTTCGAGCAATGTCATGTCTTCCGTCGCAGCTAGCAAAAGTCAAGGTGATCAGTCATCTTCAAGCCTGAAATTTGATGATTGTGAAGGTAAATTGAAGCAATTTGACCAGAGAAAGTTTTATTCACATAAGTATGAAAGTCAATACACATGGTTGTATTATTCAAATGTGAAAGGAGGGTATTTGTGTAAATACTGTGAACTTTTCTCAGACTCTGTGACTACTGATTTGGATAAGCCATTCATTAATAAAGGTGCAGCTCTTGGTACACACCCTACAAGAGTTTTAGAAAAACATGAAGGAAGTAAGAAGCATAAATTTTCTGTTCAAAGATATACATGCTCACGAGGCAATGTAAATGTTTACAAACAAGTACAAATGGCATTCAGTGATAATGTAGAAAAAGAAGATAAAAGAAACAGAGCTGTTGTTAAGAAGATTTTCCAGTGTGTGGATTTTCTAGTGAGGCAGAAGTGGGCAGTCTCTGAAAATACTGAGAAATTAGTCAGATTTGTTGCCAGCATGGGGGACAGCGACCTGAAGCCTCATTGTGACAGTAGTTCAAAAAAAACATCATACTTGTCTTCTCATAGTGTTACACAAATGGTTCAGTGTATTTCAGATTTTCATGAAAGAGAACTCTTGTCTGAAATGAGAGATAAAGAATTTTCATTGTTGGCTGACGAAAGTACTGACATAGCCAATAGGAGCCAGTTGTGTGTAATGGCTAGGTATGGAAATTCAGATGGCGAAATTGCAACACATTTTTTAGGTTTTGTCAATCTAACAAAAGGCACAGCTGAAGCCATAATGGAGGCAATTAAATCATTTCTACTTGCCAAAAACATAGACATGGCCAAAATCAGGTTCATTGCCTTAGACGGTTGCAACACAATGAGTGGAGAGCATAAAGGTATCAAAATTAAAAGAATAGTCTTCTTTCAAATGCTACATGTACTTGTAAATTAGTTTATATTTATTGCAATCTAGACACTGTACATAACATTGTTCTCATTAATTTATATTTAATATTATTAGTAAAGGGTTAGTGAAAGAATCAACAGTTCCTGACTTGACTTCATGACACAATGACATAAATTAGTTACAATTTTCCGCTGATTTTTTTTCAGGACTGCAGAGACGAATCAGACACGAAAGTCCATTCGCACTGTTTGTTAACTGTCGAAATCATCGCCTAGCCTTGTGCTTAGTCCATCTTATCAAAAGATATCCAGTACTTCAAGAAATTGATTCCACACTACTGGCACTATGGAAGCTATTTGAGTTTTCACCATAGAAGCTGGCTGTTTTCAAACATATTCAATCTGTCTATGGGAAGGAACCACTTACTATTCTTCGTGCAGCTACTACCAGATGGTTGTCTCATCTTCATGCATCTTCCAGATTTATTTCAAGGTACACTTTTTCCTCAGTTTATCAATAATTTAGCCTCATCAGACAGTCTTCAAAAGTTTGATTTCAATACAAGGTGCATTATTTTTTTTTATGAAATTCAGATACAACTGTATACTTGATACACTTGATGCACTATATGAAGATAAAAAAGACCCAGAGGTATATGGCATCAGGGCATCTATAACAAAGAAAAGTTTACTGGCAGGTATCTTACTCCTATGTGACATTTTGAAACCAGTACACATGCTTTCCCTCTATCTTCAACATGAAGACATAAATTTTACCATGCTTCCCATCCATGTCAAAGAAACCATTGACTCACTTCATCTACTGGTTGAAAACTACCAGAGAAATCAGTTAAATGACACAGAGTACCAGAAATGTGGTGAGCTGTTCCTAGAAGTGGATGACAGAACCAACCTTGCAAGGAGAATGAGAGCTGCAGCAGCAAATGAATTAACACCAGAATCCTTTCTTGAACAAACAGGTATTTTTATTTAAATCCTAATAAAAACTTTTATTTACAATTTCTATGATTGCCAGGTTAGGATTTTTATACTTAGTTTTATCATTTGATTTCATTTTATCATTTAATTTTATCATTGTAGGAATTCCACTGATCTATGATCTGATACAGGAAATTGAGGATGCTTTCTGTACAGGATCTGCTGTCCTTCCATCATTTGGTATACTGGATCCACATAATCTACCAGACACTGTGCAGGAACTTTTGGATTACAATCAGGTATAGCCATTAATTTATCATTGTAACCATCCAGGTAATAAAATGGGTTTTATTGCCTCATAGCATGATATTAATTTGAGAAATACTTTAAAAAATAGTTTCATTTTTTTGTTAAACTTTGAGTTTTTTTCCAGGAGAGCATAAACAGGTTAGTTGAGTTTTATGGAACTGCAAAAGACGACACATTCCTTGGACACAGAGTCCAGGTTCGAGCACAGTTTGACCCTGTGGCCCTCAGGACAGAGCTTGAAAATTTTAAGCGACACCTTTTCATTTTGAGGTAACTTTCAATGCACTGCATGCAGTTATTGTTCATAATTGTTATAATTTTACTCTTGATTTTTTAACATTTGTTTTCATTCTACTGTTTATTCTAACCCCAGTTGTGAATTTGGAATTTTGGAATGTTATTTTTTCTGTGTTCTTTTTTCAATGTTTAGTTACTATAGTACTGGCAGAGAAATTGAGCAAGTGGACTCAAAGGTAATAATGGTAATATGTATTTATATAAATATTTATTGAAAATCTTTGAAATCAAAATACTAATAAACTTGATATATAATTAATTATTTGCTGATGAATTAATAAATCAATTGTCAAATGTAAATTTATTTCATTTAAAAAAAGCAAAGAGGAAAATTAAATAATTGGAAAATTTACATGATGACAAGTATTTTTGATCTGATATTATGAATTATCATTTCTTATTGCCAAATGTATATTTAATTTTTGTGATTGGTTTGAATGAGAAATATCAGCAATATGATTTTTTTTTTCAGGAGAAGAGGATGCACAACTATTCAAAGCGTATACAGGGAGTTTTGTCAGGATGATGTCTTGAGAGACTGCTTTCCTCTGATATATCATCTGTATTACCTGGCTTTGATTATTCCATCGTCAACAGCTGTGGTAGAAAGGGGATTTTCGCTTTTGTCAAATATTATCACCAAAAAAAGAAACAGGCTCACTGAACAAAACACAGATGCATTAATGAGGATTTGTCACCGGAACAAAGAGTTATGCGATGAAAATTTAGAGAAACTTGTTGACAACTTCAAAGGACTAAGAAAAAGAAAATTACAAATGTAGAATTGTGTGTGATGAAAATTTTTTATAGCAAATTTATTAAATAGTTATGAAATCTCTTGTACATATTATATATTACACTTATTAAGGTTTAAAAACAATACCATTGATTTTTCCCAATTTGGTGAAAATGTCGATGATTTTTCCCAAATGTAAAGGTCCAGGCCCCATTTGAAAAATGTAGAAAAATCACTGTCTAATCTATATCGGACAAAAGTTGAAACCTTGTACACTTTAAATAGCATAGGAATGGCTTCAGCTGTCCAAAATGATTCATCACTTCCGCAGTTACAGCAGTGAGGTCATGTTGACCTACACGTATAAAACATACGGGGCCACAAAGGCTTCAACATAGATTATCGAAAACAGACGCCGTCTAATAGAAATTCTTTATTACCAAATTAAATTTAACTAAGTCATTGTTCGTGAAAGCAAAATAAATTAATTATTTAAGAATGAAAACATAATATTAACGTTTCCTACAGTCAGACTTCCCATCGCTACTATAATGGCGATTATCGGTCTTTTTTTTTTTTTTTTTTTTTTTTAAATATTCTACAGCATCGAGTTGTCCCCGTATGCATATAGTATACAAAATAACAATGGCATTGGATAGCAATTATTAATATCAGTAACATAGCAAAATATTACGTACTTAATCTTTGAAAGATTGTTAGACAAATAAAACAATTAAATTGTATGAGGAAAAAACAAAAGTGTTACCTTACCGCTTAAAATAATTTGAAGCTATCCAACACACATGTACTTTTCACGGCGTCCTAAAAGAAACCGAAAAACGACGCTATCTGGACGACCGGGTCCAGATTTTTGCCGCGCATGATTTTCATTGGGCATTTACTAAATGTTTTCATTTCCAAGAATCACTTGCATTTGCCTCTCCTAATTTGGACACGCCACAAACTTCCAAGAATAATGCAAGCGCGATAACTCTGATTATACGCAGAGCATTCCAATGTACATAAAATTTTTTAAGTAAAACTTAAAATTCATTTATTATCAGTTTTTATTAATTAAGTTAAAACACGATTAATTTTAATGTATTTAAATTTTTTTTAATAAAAGAGAAATACGTACTGAAAGTCGAAAGCAAGTGTCGTACTAGGCATCCATTTCGTTAATTAGCCTACCCTTTCAATGTGCGGAGAATTCTATTTTAGCGAGTTTTAAGTCATTTTGAATGAATTAAAATGTTTCTAAGATTAAGAAATAGTACCGTTATTAGTACCGGTATTAAATGAAACGGTATTTTACCGGTATTTTTGAAGTAACTATTCGGTACGGTATTGGTACCGAGTACCGGTATCCAACCCTATTCCTAGACTACTCATCCGATTGTTTGTGGGGGTTTCACAAGATTGGCAATGCATTTTGGGATGGGGAGGGGAAAAAGAATCTATCACACCGCAAGAGAATAACAATCAACATTATTTGCATTCTTTGGTTGATCGAAAGTGTGGGATGTATTGTGAGATGCAAGCATACTGAAAACAAACTTTTATTCACGTGCGACAAATATCCGCAAGTTTCGCGACCTATACCTATACAACTCATGAATATTAATCGCTGCAAGCCATTTATTTTGCTTTGTATTTGTAGAGAATGTTTCCTCAGTCGCGAAAATTAATTGCCGCAGATTGATTTAGAACTGATGAATTGCGAATAAAAGATGACGCGAATAATAGTTGGTTAACAGTACAATAGCTCATACAAATTAGGCATTCTCCGAACATGCTGGTTTTTCTGTATATCTTTTGAAGATCAACAGGACTTCATTTTTCTTTTTTGTCATTTTCTGACACAGATTGAAATATGTAAATGGGGAAATAACTCTGAGAACAAAAACATAACAAATTTTTGTTGGTGTGACCATCGTCAATGAGTATAAGTACAGGTATCTCCCAAACAGGGAATTTCAAAAACGAAAACTGATACCCACTAATATATATGAAACCAACTGAACAGTAGGTGTACAATGTTCTATTTTGGGGACCATATCCCACACTAAGAATGGCAGTACTCTCGTAACATATATCTGTTAACTCATGCTCAGTTTGTTAAAATTCCCAGGATGAAACTCTGCCATTCAGTTCACTGAAAGGTGACTGAAAGTCTACTGAAAGGTGACTGAATGGTTGAGCTCTGCCATTCAGTGACCTTTCCAGACTTTTCAGTTACCATTCAGTTGACTGTATGGTGTAGGTTCATTCTGTAATATATTTTCATTAAACAGTTAAGCATTTATTTGTGGAAATCAATTTATAATTAACACCTGTCGTGAACAGATATCAATGACTATTTCATTAACTGAATAATCCTTTGTGATTTTACTGTATGGAATTGTTAAATCTGTTGTCTGCATTGTGTTACACCATTTCTTTTATATGACGTCTCCTCTTTTGAATAATAACCACTTCCCCACTTTATCTATATTTTAATTTATACAAAATGTTTTCAGGTTAATTACTGAACATAGAATAGTTCATTACATTGACAAGGTAATAAAAGAACAATAGATTTTCAGTTATAATTTTTTATTACATTAATATTCTTCATGGTAACGACTTCAATTTTTTAAAAGTATTCGATTGGATCGTACTGAGCCACGAATTTCACATCCTTCACTTTACTCTGATTGTTCAGACCAGTGTATATTTTCACGTGTAAGTAGCGTGGTTGAGCACCTTGCATTTTTACCTGTAACAATATCGAAGTATAATATGAAATAAATGATTTGTAAAAAAAGATCTAATAATAAAAATAAAACTGAAAAGTTTGTTTTACATTTTGTTTTATAATTCTACCTTTTTATGATGTTACCTTGATAAAATAGTTTGTTCCTTTCACGACCTGCTTTTTAAACACCAGGGCCTTCAAAGGTCCAAAAGGCCCCTCCATGAAAGATGGTAATCTTCGAATAATGGCGTCCCTGTTCTAAAATAATTGTATTCATTTCCTTAAATATCACAATCATTTGAAGAATTATTTTCGGAAAAAATTAGTTAAATAAAGAAAAATTAAAATACCGTTAAGCGGGTAATTTTAGCATAGGAAATACTTGGTGAGTTCGATGTCCAAAAAAAGTAATTAATAATTTTGGCTTTATTTATTTATTTATATATTTATTTTTGGTGCATTTTCAATTTAAAATAAATATATGATTATTATTATTTTAGTTCATTCAAATTAGCAACAAACCATCTTTTGGTAATATCACGTATTTATTTATGGTCATTGATTACACAAAACAGATAAGATGCGTTGAATTCAATAATAACCCTTCAGTCAATCTTATGGAAATTTTGGTGCTTTAATTTTAAAAGAATCTTCTTTAATCCGCCAAAAAAAATCACAGCTTGCAAAACTTATCCTATGTACGGTGTAAAAATAAAAACGAAGAGTAAAAATTATCGCATTCTCTTGCATACCTTTTGAACAAGGGCTTGTTCGCCAGGTCCTGCATACTCCTGTGGACCGAGACCTCCGGGAGTGCAGTATGTCTCAGTGATGATCGCCAAGAGGAGACCAAGAGCAAATACTGAAAGCCCGTTCATGATGCTGTTTCGGTTTTTGGAAGTGAGGATTTCTTGTGCTTACCATGACTTTTATAGCATATAGCCCTTTGCCCAAATGTTGCAAATGTACACTCCTGCCATAACTGAAAGTACTGTTTCACGTAGGTTAATGGTGTAAACATGGCACACAATGTGTTGTTTCTGTTCATTATTGTATCTGTGTACGTCATGTTTGTCAAGTTATCGTAATTGATAATTATGAGGTATTAATTTGCTATTAAAATTGATTTGCATTTACCTTTTATCAATTGTTTAATGAGTATTATCCAAAATTATTAAAATCTGATTTGTTTTAGAAAAAAATTAGAAAATTATTTAGCATTCAGATATATGTCAAAAAGGTTCAGTTCTTTCCTTCATAAAAAAATAATACCTAAACCCTTTTAAAAAATCAACCAATTTTTATTATGTTCAGTATTCAAATAAAAAATAGTAAATAAAGTGTATAATTTGTACCCGGTTTATACCTTTGGGGAATAATATATTGTACATGGGTGAGTTTTTATCAACTACTAGTAATGTACGACATATGTTATAGTTTGATACTAAGCTGTGATTTGAAAATAAGCCGATCTTGAAAAGAAGCCCCCAATTTCTTATCAACATGTAAAGACAGATGCGGCTGATTTTCAAGGTTTAAGGGTAGTTATACCTTATTGTTCAGTAAAATGAAAGCAAAACAATATAGTCACTTTTCCCCATTTTAATATTAGACAATAGCTTCGTTACAACTGAAGGGCCGGTATTATAGAAATCTAAATAATAATACTTGTGAATTTCTTATATTTTGATATGATTTTTCTCTGACATTGAAAGTAAATTTCTAAGAAACTTTACAGAGAATTGTATTTCATTTAAAATATTTGAATCTGCATTATCTTTTGCCAAACATGAATGATTCAACAACATACAGTTTATATTTAAGAAAGCACTCGTACACAATATAGAATAGATCATTGGTGGTTTTAAGCAAAGAAACAGTTTGTTTTTCTGTTATTTCTTGATTTATCGTAAAGCAAAGAAGATAATTAAGTGCATATCATTATTTGGTTCTATTCTACTTAATTGAAATTCATTTGTTTGATATTAATTTGTTATATTTTGTTTATTTTGACACAGTTTTAATAAAAGCAAAATGCGTAACTGAATAAAAATCAATCATCATTAAATGCAATAAGAATTATGTTTTTGTATTCCTTAGATAATGTTTTTCATTTCTATTACGACCTTTTTTTTGGTTGATGAGAAATCAGCTTTTCTGAAACATTTCAGCTTTTCTGAAACATTTCTTTTGTACAGTACCTGCATCAACAAAAGCCGGCTCTACATTTTTTGATAGGTGTAACAGATTCTAATTTTCTATTCCTAAATTTGCTAGGGAGGAAAGTCTCTTTCCTTACAAATATATAACTGATTTGGTAGTAAATTTCTGTTAAACATATCAATCGATTTTTGTAATAAATAATTTCATTAGTTTCCAATAGTAAGGTAATCAACAGAAAAGGTACATTTTGTCGAATTCTAGGAAGAATATGCTAAGTAGTAGTCATCCTTAATCTTAATCAAATATACATATTTACAAAAACTCCTTCTCAACAAAACTTTTTTGTTTTACAACAAGTTTCTCCAATTGAAAATAGGTCTGTAAATCGTTTTTACATACGTGTGCATAAGAAGAAGGAAACAATTCATATTGTAAGACATTCATGATAATTGTTTGATATTTGGGACTTCATAAAGCATTTCATTTATACTTTTTATAAGGAAGAAATGCTGCATGGTATCATTAAACTTAATGTGTCAGTGTAAACTTTAATACAACAAAAGAATAAAAACATGGTAACTTCTGAATGCCATTTTTGGACTGTAACACTGCTATACAAAAAGAGAATTTAATAAAATATTTTCATACTTAGTTTAAATAAAATGACAAAAAACTAAACTTTGTACAATAATGATGAAAACTGAAAATATCTATATCACCTGTTTATTAGTGGCTAGAGGCCAAATTTTTAATTACTTTTAGGAGCATGCTGCTCTAATAATGTATTTAACAGCTGCGACGTTTTCAAACAATCTTCCCATTGTTTTCACCAGTATATAAACACTCAATTTCTAGCATTGATACTGATATTCTAAATCACAATGAAGGTCTCTGTTGCAATTATTTTCAGTTTAGCGGTCACTGCTGTGTTTCTTGTGAATGCTACATCTATTGCTGGAGGACTTGGTAAAGCCAAACTCGCCACTCCAGAAATCCAACAACTTGTTGATTCTGTAAGTATGGCATATATACTGTAGTATATTTCATGTTTATAATATTGATTTTCAGGAAAAGCCCCTCGGTATCTATTCTAACGATCATCTTTGAAAAATAATGAAATTAAATCATATGTACTGTGCACTGAATTTTTACTGCAACAAGTAACCAGTTTTTGAATAAATATCTAATGTATATATCACAATTAATGATACAGGTGCGCGATGATATAATCAGCCATCTTCCTATTGGATACGACAGAGAAATGCCGCTGCCACTTAAAGCTCGTTTTTACAGGGAACAAGTGGTCGCTGGCACGAACTATTTTATCAAGGTACAGATTTTAAAAATCTATTACAAACCTTAAATGCCAATCATATTTCATGTACATTATTTTCATATTTTTGCTCTCTTTGTTGCATATACTGTGTTTGAAATTTGAAAAGTTTTCTTTTCTGTGTAAATATCGATTTTAATCTAATAATTTGCATTTATATATTTGTTTTTCAAGTAACATTTGTTATTAATATCAACAGTTTGTAACATTTAATAGTTTATTCTTCTATCAATTACAGATTCAAACAGGCCCCTTAAGGTTTATCCACGTTAGAATTTATGAAAATCTTGATGGAGTCGCTTCTGTAACCGGTATCCAGCTTCAAAAATCCATTAGAGATCCGATTGAATACTTTTAAAACTGTCGTGATATTACTAAATAGTCTTTTGATATGGATATTTTTAAATGATTTGATTTCTTGCTATAAAGTAAACGAATAAAGTTTAGAAAAAGAGTTTAAGGAAAAAAATTACTTTTTTTACTTCACATGATATAACACCTAAATTTCAAAAGTTATAAGATGATAGCGGATATTGCGGTTTCACAACATCATCCAAATACTGAAATAAATGAATTTCATGACATCAATATTATTGTTTGTACATTGTATTTCCGACATTGCCTGTTGAAATAAAATATTTGCAAGTAATCCATGTGACTTAATTCCAAACAAAAGCTAAAAGGCTCAATTTTCAAATTCTACCAATAACTTTGTAGATAAAGGTAAAAAAAATATTATTGATCTTATGAAACTGTCATGTTTCCTGGTATTGAATGCATCATTAAATGCTACATTGAATGCGAAAATATTTTATGCTCATTTTTAATAAATCATCGATTATCGATGTTTTCCAAAGAATCTGTGATTTAAGAATTAATATTCTAAGAAGTTTCCTCACAAAAAATGAGGTATATAACCAGGTATTGGTGTAAGATTCCAGGAGATGGCATTTCCTACATAATCCTATTGTGAATCTCTTGAATGGCTGATATTACAGATTTTCAGTACATAATTTCTAAAACATTTTGGATGTGATTTAGAAATCATAAGTTAGTTTTAGGGATGAATATGTTTGGTATAAAACGAAGGAACAAGAGGCCCATGGGCCACATCGCTCACCTGAGCACATTGGCTAGGCAAAAGCACAATCAGTATTGAAAAGACCGGGGGGGGGGGGGGGAGGGGGGCTTGAATTTTAAACTACCTGATGATGCTTCCATGTCAATATAACAAATGGCTTTGTTGTACTTGAGAAGATTTTTTAAAAAAAAATCCCATATATTCCTTTGTAAAAATTTGATCCCTCATTGTGGCTCCTCCCTATCCCAGGGGTCATCATTTGAACAAACTTGAATCTACACTACCTGAGGATGCTTCCATATCAATATGACTAAATATAGCTTTTCTGTTCTTGAGAAGAAATATTTTTTTCTATATGTTCTTATGTAAAACTTTCCATCCCCCATTGGGCCCCATCCTACCCCTGGGGGTCATCATTTAACAAAATTGAATCTACACTACCTGAGGATGCTTCCATATCAATATGACTAAACATAGCTTTTCTGTTCTTGAGAAGAAATATTTTTTCTATATGTTCTTATGTAAACATTCCATCCCCCATTGGGCCCCATCCTACCCCTGGGGGTCATCATTTAACAAAATTGAATCTACACTACCTGAGGATGCTTCCATATCAATATGACTAAACATAGCTTTTCTGTTCTTCAGAAGAAGATATTTTCCTTTATATTTCTATATAAAACTTTGATCCTCCATTGCAGCCCCGCCCTACCCCCGGGGGTCATTATTTGAACAAATTTGAATCTACACTACCTGAGGATGCTTCCATATAAATATGACTCATCATAGCTTTGCTGTTCTTGAGAAGAAGATTTTTAAAGATTTTTCCTATATATTTCTATGTAAAACTTTGATCCTCCATTGTGGCCCCACCCTACCCCCGGGGGTCATGATTTGAACAAACTTGAATCTACACTACCTGAGGATGCTTCTATATAAATATGACTCATCATGGCTTTGCTGTTCTTGAGAAGAAGATTTTTAAAGATTTTTCCTATATATTTCTATGTAAAAATTTGATCCTCCATTGCAGCCCCGCCCTACCCCCGGGGGTCATGATTTGAACAAACTTGAATGTACACTACCTAAGGATGCTTCCACATGAGTTTCATCTTTCCTGGCCCTATGGTTCTTGAGAAGAAGATTTTTAAATGATGCCATTATTTTTTTTCAGTAATTCCTAATTATCTCCCCTTGAAAGAGGGTGTGGTCCTTCATTTGAACAAATTTGAATCCCCTTTACCCAAGGATACTTTGTGGCAAGTTTGGTTGAAATTGGCCCAGTGGTTCTTGAGAAGAAGTCGAAAATGTGAAAAGTTTACAGACAGACAGACAGACGGACGCCGGACAAAATGTGATCAGAAAAGCTCACTTGAGCTTTCAGCTCAGGTGAGCTAAAAAAGACGTTCTTAGAACGTGTTGTCAGTCCTTAAGGATTGCAATGAATCCAATATTTGTTTATTGCTTTATGCCAGTTGCAACAAACTTGCTTTTTATTTTGTAAAATGGAAGGGAAAATAAATACTGTTTCTATGTTTGTATAAGTAAAATGAATAAGTTAAGCCACATAATAAAATAAAATTTTCTTTCAAGACTTCACAGTTATGTTTCATAAAGCCTTAAATATGTGTGGGTTTATAAAAGGCGAATTACAAAAAGTGAAAAATATGAACATCATAAAAAATGTACAATTTCTTCAATATTTTAGAAAATTTATATTTGCCTTAAAATCCACAAAGAAATACAAATCCATGCATTGATAATTTTTTGTTTGTGATACAAATTTAAAAAAGGAAAAAAAAGAACAATTATGATTAAATCAATTCAGATGAAAATCTCTAGTAATCAAAAAAATACTTTATCATTGATATTTTCATAGAAATTGAAATGCTAGTTATTCTGTCTGTGGGAAAAACACTGTCATTTGGAATACAGAATCTTCACTCGTAATTTACATGTATTTACAGTCAAAGTGTGTTACAAGTTTAGACTGATAGAGTACACAAGTGAAGACTAGGATGTCAATGGAACTGTTCAAATTCTAATTGATATTGAGATGCAAAATCGAGTCCCTTTCAATAAAAATGTAAAATAAGTTTATGTAAAAAGGTTGCGTTTTCATTATTATTTCCATTAACAAATTTGAAACGTCTACGAGTGTTGTTCGGTAAAAACATGGACAAGTCATCTATAGTGAAAAGTGCTCTGAGTATATGTCTAAAATTTGTAGACCTCCACCTGCAAGTGATGGCGTCTCAATATGAGTGAAAATTCTCGAAAGGGACGTTAAACAAACAAACGCTATTGCCAGTAACTGTTTGTCCGTAATATGCTTTGTTCATTTAGGGGGCTGGATGCCAAATTTTTGAATTAAAAATCGCCCATGCATTTGTATGAAATAAAGATTTACTTTTATATTTTTTTATCTTCTGTTACTGGTTTAAGTCTGTTTAGGCGTCATTAGGAATTTATATAAAACTGTAATGAAGGAATTCTTCTCCGGTGCTCCGTAACGTTATGAAACGGAACATTTTGTCGTCTGAAGCGTTTACCTCTTTCCATTTAAGATTCTTAAAAAACTACCAAGATTCTATATATGAAATTATTTTTTCCATTCTACATTCAGCAATTTAATGGACCATTTTCTTTGCCAAGTGTCTTGTTGAAAGAATTATTATATATTTTCTTTCTGATTTTTCATTTAAGTTTTCAATCCTCTTCATTTATTAAATGTTTTCATTTAATAAACGTTTATTCTAATAAATCTCAGAATATTCAATTATTATTTATATAAACAAGCTTTTAACAACAGTAATCATTCACTTCAATTTATTCATTACACTAATAATGTACATTTTTCCAACTCTTGGTCATTAGAAGTATTCGATTGGATCGTACTGTGCCACAAATATGACATCTTCCACTTTACTTCGATTGTTTAAACCAGTGTATATTTTCACATGTAAGTATCGGGGCTGAATACCTTGCATTTTTACCTGAAAAATACAATAAATTGACTAATGATGTGTTAAAAGACCTTTTTACAAGGAATCGTACAACTAATTTATTTTTTTTAAGTTTTGTTAATTTATTTCTGAGTTACACTGGGATACCTTTATGAAATAGTTGGTTCCTTTCACGACCTGCTTTTTAAACACCAGAGCCTTTAAAGGTCCAAAAGGTCCCTCCATGAAAGATGGTAATCTACGGATAATGGCGTCCCTGTTCTGTAATGAGTTATATTCTTACATCATTCTAATATCAATATAATTCAAAGATTTAACTTCTAGTTAAATTTATTTAATATTCATATTTAAGTAAACTATCAAATTACGAAATAAAAGGAAAATCAAGAAATACAAAAATTAAAAAAAAGGTGGACTCCATTACGTTATCTTTCATACCTCTTCCACCAGGGCCTGTTCTCCGGGTCCTGCGAACTCCTGTGGGCCAAGACCCCCAGGAGTGCAATATGTCTCAGTGATGATCGCCAAGAGGAGACCAAAAGCAAATACAGAAATTCCGTTCATAATGCTGATTCGGTTTTCGGTAGTGAAGTTTTGTTGTGTTCCCCATGACTTTTATATCATATAGCGCATTGCCCAATATGTCACTGGTAAACCCCACTGTCACGACCACGTCAGATGATTATGATGCAATCATCGCACGCAATATGTTGTGGCTGTTAATTATTTTATCAATTAAACAGCTGTATATATAAAATGATTAGAATTTTTCAGAAAAAACATATATTTTGTATGTCTATTAAAATGCATTCAAAGAAGCAAATTTTGAAAGTAAACACTACATTTTTAAAATGATGTGTAAGGCCCTGTTTGTGGAGGAACCTAATTACTGCATTCTGTTAATCAAGGAAACATTTATGGTAGTATATTTTTAATGATGAAGTTAGTAAAAGTTAGGTAACTTTTATGTGTACAATTAATGACTTTTGTTATGGGATTAAGGAAATTAGTCCTTGTAGAAAAAAATATAACTTTTTTCCCTAGAAAAGAGTATTATTTTATTTTATTTAATAAATCTTAATCTATGACAGTCAATCTCATTAAAATCAGATATCTTAGATTCGCGCCATTTAAACTCTTCTTAAGCAGAGTGTAAACGGCGCGGATCTAAGAAGTCTAATTAGATTGTTATGACAGTGTACGTATAAAATATGATTGTATGTATTATATATATATATATATATATATATATATATATATATATATATATATATATATATATATATTTCAGTAATACTCAGTTTCGATTTTTTTTATATATATTACAATTTAAACATCTGAATAGTATAATTACGTCATAAACGTATCGATTTACAATTATTTGAATTTATAATCTTGAGTTATCTTCTATGACATTGGTTTATTCATCGTAAATATTAACTTTCGGCAGAGACTGAATGGATCTAGAAGTTACACATGTACAATGATACTGTTTAATCAACAAAAAACCTACAATCTTCTTCGTCCCTGAAGTGTAGATAAAAATAACACTAGTGGTTAACCTTCATGATGGCCGGGCATTTGTCATGTTTATAATGTCAATGACGCCGCTATCAAAATACAAAGACATAAATTAATGTAATGGTACATCTGATATACATTTTCATATTTTTAGTTACAAAAAACAAATAAATGAGGCACCCCTACCCCTTGTTCCTCTCGCTGTGTTGCCCTGTCTTTGTGCTGAAGTGATCTTACCTGAACTTTGGGATCGAAATCGAATATTTTACAGTTATTCGCATATCAGTACCTCAAAACGTACTTTAAAATTCTTTTCAAAACATGAATTACGAGTATTTAAGTTTGAAATAAATAATAGATGTTTCAAAGAGCAAGTAACAAGTTTTGCTCCTCTCTAAATAGTTGTTCCATTTTTTAGATTACCTGTAAGATGGTTATTTCTGATTGCCTAGGTACATACATGTATTTAATGCATAAACATATAAGTCTATCTTTTATTGCAAATTATTGACTCCCCCACTTTCACTAGACACAGCATTTGTCGGACTTTCGTTCATTAGTTAATTTCTTTTATTATTTGTTAGATGTTGGTTAGAAGGTAAAAATAAACATGCGAATATCGTATATTGTTGCTATATTTTTTCTAGATTTTTCAATATGGCAATTATCAATAAATAACTTGCAATTGGTTCAAATTGGTTCAAAATTGGCTGATTATGAAGACTTTGTCAAATAAAAATCAAGCTTATTCCTAATATTCAACTTGATTGACAATTCTGAAATCAAATAATAAATTATATTTGTGATATTTTTTTGAAATTCTTATTTTTATGGCATTATTTATAGATCATTTTCAAAATCAAAAGTTTGAACAGAATAAGATATACAGTGCAAAAGTTAACTTAAGAAAAAAATTATAGTTTTCTCAGACTAACACGTGCACACAGAAGGACATGCAGACACCAAACTTTTGATCAATTTTTGTTTTGTTTGTTTTTTGAACATATCTTATTGACAATATCTCAACGAAATTGGACACAAGTTCCGAAAACTTCGGTCGCCCTCTCCTCAAGTTCAACATACAATACAAAAACATTATGACGTGGACCTTAAGTTTTCTGGGGCATAGAGTAAATTGTTTATTAACGACCTGTTTATTGAAGGCTAGAGGCAAAGTATTTAATTGCCAATTTTAGGAATATGCAGTTCTATATTTAATTAATTTCAGAAACATGCTGCTCTAATAATTTATATGAACAGCTGGGGCGTTCTAAACAATCTGCCCACTGTTTCACATGTATATATAAACAATCAGTGACACTGTTTGTATTACAGATATTCTTCTTCTAAATCATAATGAAGGCTTTTGTTGCAGTTATTCTCAGTTTATCGGCTTCTGCCGTATTCTTTGTGAATGCTACTGATAAACCTGTCGTTGGAGGACTTGGTAAAGCTAAACTTGCCACAAAAGAAATCCAGGAACTTGTTGACTCTGTAAGTAAGGAAAAATAGACGCTTAGCTTTCAATATTTCAAAGTTATCATTTCTTAGGAAAACAAACTTGACACCACATGCATTCTCTAAAACAATAGATTCTATTTTATAGAACTTTTTAAGGAAAGAAAGAAAAAACAGTTCGTAACTTGTTTTGATTTTTACTGTAACAAATACCAGTTTTCGTATAAATACTATTTACTGTATTTTCACAATTAATGATACAGGTGCGCGATGATATAATCAGCAATCTTCCTATTGGATACGACAGAGAGATGCCGCTGCCACTTAAAGCACGCTTCTACAGGGAACAAGTGGTCGCTGGCACGAACTATTTTATCAAGGTACAAAGATTAACAAAATCTTCATCTTTTACAAAACAATTATGTCAAAAATGCATGACTTACATCTCTCTCTCTCTCTCTCTCTCTCTCTCTCTCTGATTAAATTGCCCTCTTTGTAATTAATTTTGCCAACTAGAAGTTTTTGTCATTTCAATTTATTCATACTCTTTGTAAACGTTTGTCAAGCATCATTTATTATTTGAAGCATTTTTTAAAAATTATATTATTTCAATATTTTTATTTTCTTATCAATTTCAGATTCAAACAGGCCCACTGAGGTTTATCCACGTTAGAATATTTAAAGATCTCCAGGGTGTCGCTTCTGTTTCCGGTGTCCAGATCAACAAGCTCCTCAGAGACCCACTTGAATATTTCTAAAGCAACTTTAAATGCTTTATCAAATGTTCATAGACATCTTGATACAGTGTTATTATTTCAAAGTCTTTTGATTTTTATCTATTGTCCATTGACTTTTATAATAATTTTTGGAACACTGAATTTAAATTTTTTTGTCAGTAATTATTGTTATTCATTTCTGAGAGTTTCTCATAAACAGAGTATGAACAGAGATGAGAAGGTATTTCTTTTAAAAGTATTAGTCATACGAAAATATATTGTTGATACTTTTAAATTATTTGAGAACATCGGTAGAGTACAATAAAACAAAAGAATCAGGGGTTTTTTTCTCTCCTTTTCTTAGGCGTATAAATCTGTGACGGTAAAGATCGGGCTTAAAATTAATGTTAAACAAGAATCTTCTTAGCACTGCACTGTTAAATATACTTTTATTTTAATATTATAGTAACCTAGCATTAAATATTGATAGGTTAATAATCGCTCGAGTGAGTAAATAAAAATCAAATGTGAAAATGCCAGTCAAATTGCTCACTCTTTTTATATTAATCGTAACGAAGGCATCACGAGGGTGGCTTCGGCTGATCAGTGAAGAAACCATTTAGATAAACATGAGATACTCGGAGCTCTTCGCACAGCTCACATCTCACACACGTACATATGGAAGGCCAAAATGAATTGAAGATAGGTGCAATTGAATTAAAGATAGGTCTAAATGAATTAAAGATAGGTGTAAATAATTATACTTATCTCTAAATAATTTGATTTGAAGATGGGTACAATTGAAACATCCATAAAGGATTTGAAGATAGGTACAATTCAATTATACCTAGGTTCAATTCGTTTTGTGTTATTGAAAATAATGAAAGCTCCCTCTAACAGCGTCTTGATCATGGCGTATAAACCTAGGTCCCGTGTTGCAGTAAGTGCTGGCACGAAGAAGATCCCTCACTTCTCAATTGCCCTAAGTGCCGAATGAGGTCTAAACATCCTCACAACGTCAAGGGTCCTGAGTCAACACGTTGCCGTTGGACCCCTGACGTTTTGAGGATGAGGTCTAAAATTTGCATCCCTCTACCTGCAAGTGGTGGTGTCTCAATATGATCGAAAAAATTATTAAAAAAAAAAAAAAAAAAAAAAAAAAAAAAAAACACTATTGCCAGTAACTGTTTGTCCGTACTATGTTTTGTTCATTTAGGGGACTGGATGCCAAATAATCTCTAAATAATTTAGAGCAAATTCGTTCATTGGTCTTTCGAGTATGTCTATCTCGTGCATTTCTTTATTCGTTTAAAACTGGTTGTACAGTATATTCTGTGCGAGGTCACAAGTTTGACATCTGAATATATGTATTACACAAAAGGAAAATTTCTTATTCTTTCACAACAATTTTGTCACGGCAATTTGTGCTGGCATCAATTCTTTAAACGAGAATAAAAGGGCATTTAAGGAAGCTCTAAACACTAATGAAAAAATGTTGGGGTTTTTTTACATTGAGACAATTTTATTGTTTAAAGATGTATATTTTGAGCCTATCTAGTTCGTTTGCAACATAGGGTACCTGCCATATTAGTCCAGGAAAAATGTAAAAAGAGAATGAAGTATAAGTAAACAAAAATCAATGTTGTTTATTTACAGTGCATGCAAAAAAGTTTTCAATTACTTTATTTTCATCTAATATAATGTTAGGAATACTTTAGTCTGTTTCGAATTCTGTTATTTACAGTATATTTCAGTTAATTCCTTTTTACCTCAAAGGGCAGATCACTCCAACTGCATAAAACAACCATAGAGTAAGCACTTTTTAGTGAGCAGTGTTCAGAGCTTCCTTAAAGAGATCATTATTTAAATTATGGATATGTTGAATTGAAGAAATCGCTAATTTCAAAATAGTTGTTCTCTCTCTAAAAGAGATATTTCGAGCATTAATTGAATTGATGATATAATAAATTGAATTGATGATATCATTAATTAAATTAGTGAAAGCAATGATTTAATAATTGCGCGCATCAATGAATTGATTGGAGCAATAATTGTATTAATGCGCTAATCATATGATTCTCTCTTTAATTCAATTGATTCGCGCCTATCAATTAATTTTTTGCTCTCATTGATCTTTTATGTTAAAATCGAGAGCAACATAGCAGTCCCATTTGTTTCCAAAAAAAATATGATAGAGAACATGTTAAGGTGTAAAACACTTGTTATTCATCTCAATGATAAAAAATTTTAAACCATTATAATTTAATTCTGGTTATAATGCGGTATTTGATTGGATGAAAAAAATACTTAATATCGTATAAAGAGGGTTGCCTACGTCACAATGACATGCGTCAAAAACGTATCGATCCGCTTGACGTTACATTTTAATTTTGTACAATTTGAAGTCACTTTTTAAGGACAGTCATCTTTTTCCTTACACTAAATGAACGAAAATCAAATTATAAGCAATGAAATTAATACTTACAGCTACCCAATTTATACGGTATAATGGGGTTGGAACAGATTACGCTTTAATTTTTTAAACTGCATTGCGGTTTATAAAGCGTAAACTGCCCCAATCCACTTTACACCGTATAAATTGGGTAGCTATTAAATTCATTCTTTAAATAAAAAAAAATATAAACTATAAATGCAAGTAGTAAAATTATTGCGCAACAGTGGTCTCCCAGTCACAATATTGTTGCAATATACAACTACAGATTTGACAATGCGATGGAATACAGCATCAATCTTCGTTTGAAACAAAAGTGGCGCATATTTTTTTTTTAAAATTGACAGATTCAAAAGATTGTTCATTGAAAGTTTGATGGAAGGAGGGGAAGTGGATGTTGCTCTTTCGTCAGAAAAATTCCCGTGGCAGCACTCCGAGTAAATACAAATTTTAAAATAAATTGCTGTTAAAAAAGCCATTTTTTCAATTCAGCAAATTAATTGTTCACATGTACCATATATTTAAGATGGTTTTGAGTGAATAAATGAACTTGAACAATAATTCAGAATTACAGATATCATTCATTACATGAAGAGATATTCAATTGAATTTTTGAGCGCATCCAATTGATTGATTATAGTTGTATCTTCAAATTATTCAAGATATCGTCAATAATCTGAGTTTATATTAAATTGCTGCTCCATATGTAAATTAGCATTTTTCTTCTGTAATGTCCAATGGAAATTTCTACCCATATACATGTATGTTACAGTAGTACAATTATTTAAATTTTATTACAATTAGAACATTGCTGCAGGTATTTTACTCAAAATACCTTTTATCTATAATTTCCATTTACCATATGGATATTTTTATTTCAATGCTATTTATTTAAGCTACACGTCTGTACTTTGGCAATGGTTCTAATATCCCATAATGACCTGTTCATTCTGTGACATTATAAAGTCCAGCAGTTCCAGCTGACATGTGCCATACATTGGAAACTAGTGTAATTGTCACTGTGACTAATTGGTGTCAGACAGAAGGACAGATACACTCTTGTGTAGCAGGTGTAATGGTAATTATCAAACATACACCTTATATTCATATGTGTAATGAATTTGATAAATTACATCATTTGATTGTATAAATAGTCAAAATGTCCTGTTCATTCTTCACAAATCCGCTATCATCATGAATTCAGCTTTGGTTCTTTTCTTTGCTGTAATTTCTGTTTTTGTGTCTGTCCATGGAGATGAGGATCCCGTTCTTGGAGGGCTAGGACCCACTAAATTTGCCACCGATGAAGTACAGGATCTCATAGATTTGGTAAATATTTTCATGTATCCATCGCTCGATTAATGAAAAAAATCTAGCTTAAGAATGTAATTAAAAAAATATATAAAATGTTATATATAATGTCCATCATCATTCTCTTTACTCACATAAAATTTTGCCTTGGTGATAATGATTTTTCAAACAAAATCTAAACTGTAATTCAATTGCAGACAATTATATTATACCTTATGGGCAAAATTTTTGTTTTCTACCAAGTTTTTAAGGGTACAGTAATAATAATTTATCTCAGTCAGAGTTATCTCTCTTATCAGAGGGTCAATGAACCTTAAGTATGAATTTACTTTCTTATTTTCACTTTCAGTTACGAGATGACATTATAAGCCAGCTTCCTATTGGATACGATCGCGAGGAACCACTTCCTGAGTTTACAGCCCGTCTGTACAGAGAACAGATTGTAGCTGGAACAAACTTCTTTGTCAAAGTATGTGTATATGACCTGATTTCAACCTTTTTAGACTAGGATATATATCAATAAAACGAATTTCGTTTTCAATAAGTATGAAATACAAAATACCAAAATACAAGTACATATTTAATGGTTGAAAAGTCATCTGCTCATTTGTATGTTATATATCAATAATGAATTGATTACTACTAATGAGAAACGCCAATGACAATATATAACAAATGACAATTCTTTATTTGCAGGTTGAGACTGGGCCACTCCGATTTATTCACGTCAGGATATACGTTGATCTATCTGGGGATGCCTCAGTTGATGGAGTCCAGGTTGGAAAAACCATGGGAGACCCCCTGGAGTATTTTTAGAATAGGATGTGTATATTTAATATACAATGTATACAATATTTTTACAGAATTCCATTAAATAACATGTGACTTTTAAAAATGTTTATATTGTTATGTCTAAAGTAAAAAAAAAAGTGAAACTGATTTTAATACAAGAATTTTACAGAATTCCATTAAATAACATGTGACTTTTTAAAAATGTTTAGACTTTTATGTCTTTGCAACATAAAAAAAGAGATGAAACTGATTTTAATACTTATTTTTTTACAATATATATTATTAATATCAATTTTTTCTCGCCACATTTAAACTTCTATATTGTTAATTAATAAATACTTTGCTTAACTGCTCAACAACGTTTCCAGACGATTGAGCATCAATCCCCTCAAGGCATATTTATCTGTTGTAACAACATTCATAAAATCATTTATCTCCATGCCCATCTATTGAAACCTACATCAATATATTTTACATCTGTCAGTTTTTCACTCTGCTTATTTGCTGTCCCTCTATGTTTCATTTTTTTTTAAATAAATAATAACTAATTACTAATAAAAAAAAATAATAATAATTGGCTTCCTGTCTTAGCAATCGTAAACCAACTGCTATAGGACAGACTCTACAATAGAACTCGTCCCTCCGAGTCTATTAGCCGCCAATCTTTTGATTAATTAGGAAACAGCATTCATTGTTTTACTTGGACATGTATATACTACTGGAAAGACCCTAGGAAAAGTAGTTCTAGCTACTATCTATGGACTACAGCTAATTCCTCTAATTGAGGAACCCGTAGTGCCGCTTACTCAACTTACTCTCGTATTTAATTATAGAGCCCTTAATGCCGTATATCCAATCAATAGCCTGTTCCACAGAGCAATGAGAGGACGACGAATAGTAAAACATTTATCTGTATTAATTATATCACCTTTTCATTTCTCGATTTTTTTAAGAAAAGTTTCCACGTACTTCCATAATCACACAATGCAGAGACTGATATAAAAAATTCCATCGCTAGACCAATCGTAATATATGCTGGTTGATAAGGGGAGCCATAAATTTCGGACAAGTGTCTTGCAGTCATTTGATAAGTGAAATTTATAATTTCGTAATCTGTAATTATGTACCATCTGCTGCTATCTGTGTCATAGTCGGGCTTAGTGTCACATTATGCTTATCATCATGAAGGATAACACGTTTCTGATTCCAACACTCTTGCTCTGTTTGTCTGTCTGTAGTTTTTACGTGGTACATGGAGCTTGGTTAGGACAGACGAAACCCGCCACTTTCCCGGTGAAAAAGATGGTTGAAGTGGTAAGAATTTTTGCGTTTCTGTTTTTCGAGCAGGAAAAATTATAAGCCATGACAAATGCCTTTATCATACATGCATGTACTATATTCATCATCAGTATATATTAGCAATTTGCAGGTACGTAGTATCAAGGGTGGGGGTCGGCCGGTGTAACGACGAAAAATGACCCCCGTAGAATATTGACCGGGGGATCAAATTTCTTCGTAGAAAAATGACCCCCCCGGTCAATTTTCTACGGCAAGTAGGGTCATTTTTCGACCGTAGAAAACCCTTCCAGGCCGGTAATTCTACGACTCCACACACGTTGAAAAATGACCCCCATAGAAATCTGACCCCCTACTTTTTCACTATATTTTATAATTAAACCTTTAGAAATGAGGTGTGAAATGCGTTAATCCGATGTTGGGGAGGGTCGGTGAAGGCCTAGAGTCTCCTGTTTTGTTTTTTTTCTTTCAAAGGAGCAAAGTACCTTCCCCTCCTTAACGCCATATATATATATATATATATATATATATATATATATATATATATATATATATATATATATATATATATATATATATATATATATATATATATATATATATATATAAATCCATTTTGTTTTTTTTCTTGTCTTTTTTCTCACAGTTTTTGTTCAAAAAATTACATGATATCTTTCTGATAACGATATACCTGTATGGAATGGATGTTATCGGAACTATTTAAACGACAAGTTTGTAGCCCCATGCTTCTAGCTTAAAATTTGTGCCCGCTTTCAACCTACCTCCACCCCAGCTTTTACATGTATCAATTTCTGAATACACCGTTGCATTGAAACAAAAAAAGTATTGTATTATTATTTTTAAACAAGGAAAAAATTAGAGAAAGCATGGCATATGAAGCGTCCAATATGGAAATGATATCATTAACTGTAATTGCTGCTTCATTTTTAATATCATGTAATATCTTTTTCCCTCCTTTAGGTTCATTTATCCTTATTTATTACTTGAATATTAATATCCCCGCTTCGAAGGAAATGGGGGTATATACCTTGTACCCTGCGAATCTCTTTGTTTTTTGTGCGGGGTGAGTGTTTGTGTCTGTCTGACCGAAACATTTTTTTTTCGTTGCAGATTTCTCTGCAACAACTATTCGCAGATGCTTGAAATTTTAATACACTCTTTGGTTTGGCATGCTATAGAGTGATATTCATTTCGGTACAAATCTTGTCCGTCTGTCTGTGCGGGTGGGGTATCACTAGAAAGCACTGGCTCATAGTTTTTTTGTTTCCCCTGTAATTTGTGTACTTACAATTATTGTCTGTAGAATTATATTATCTGTATTGTAGGGAAAAACGAATGTATCTAAATAACGTTAACTATGAAACACTATATATATTGTTTGTATCAGGATCGCTATATGAAAAACACTGATAGTTTCTAACAAAAAAAACTATAGTTTACCAAAGTTAACTATAGTTTAATGCAGTATCAAAGTTTTAACTATAGTAAATCAAAGTAATTTTTTTTATATATGATTGTGATATTTTATGTTCTTAAATTTATATGTGCACTTTTTTAATTTTAGGGAACTACGAGGGGTGATCAAAAAGTTCTATCTCGTTATTTACAAAACCACAGTTCAGATCAAAATGAAATTTGGCACACATTTAGTCATAAACATGTTCTATATATAGCAGATATTTGTTCCACGTTTGGACGTCACAATATAAAAATGACTCAATATGTAGATGACGTGACAAAAATGGTTGACTCAGTCTTACTTGTTCAACGAACGGCTTTAAAGTTTAAAGTTTATCTTAGAAGTTCCTTTTCAGTAGTAGATAATAATTTGTACACGATTTATGAAGACAAAAAGACATGGCAGAAGTTCAATCATTAATTGGATTGATTATTTTAGTGAAGGAAGGGAGGTGGTAAAAATGATGTTTATTCTGGTGCCCAGTGAAAGCAAGCTTGGGGAGAGATGTGTCCTTATATTAGTTGAGCAATCTGTAACGAAAGATCGCCAAATTACAGTAAGAAAAATAGTTGAATATCTTAACAATAATGTAATTATTGAATCCCTAAAATATCATTTACCTTAGATTTTAAACATATCATATATGATAAAAAGAAGGCGCCCATACTTTATCCAGAATGGATAAACGACGCACCCCAATACAAAAGAGTCGGGTTGTGATGGTCACCATGCTCATTCTGCATGGAAAAGATATCCTATTTGTGACAAATGGGCTATTCTTGTTATAAAAAATAACTTGCATGGTAAGAAATATAAAACTCGGAAAAATCTTTTAATTTCTGTGAACAAAACGCTACGGAGCATGTCACGTGAACGCCTGGATCACGTGATTCGCGCATGGGCAGATCCATTATAATAAGAAAACGTGAAATAAAATGTCTAAGTTAAAAAATAAGCTGATTATTCAATAAAAAGATACAACTGAAAAATAACTGAAAGGCCACTGAAATGTATCTGTCATTCAGTCGACTGAATGGTAACTGAAAGATCACGGAAAAGTCACGGGAAAGGAACTTTTCAGTGACCTTTCAGTGGCCATTCAGTGGGTATCAATTACCATTCCGTCGACTGAATGGTGTAATTTCATCCTGTGAGAACGATGGCAGATGTGCATTCAAATCGGAGAGGACCACTTTAAAAAATAATAAACATCGAAATCTGATTTTATTTCTTTTATGGAAGTGATTCAATTAGTTCGCGAACTTTTTAATTACCCCTCGTATTCCTTGTTCATTAACATATTATCCCAAAATTTTACATTACTGATATCAATTTAAGAAAGTTTCAGCTTTGAAATCTCAAAAAAGTTCCAAACAAAGTTTCATAGTTAATCAAAGTATTTACTATAGTTGATAATAGTAAACTATAGTTAAAGGGTTGTTCGGTAAAATCGTGGACAAGTTGTCTAGAGTAAAAAATAATCATCACTAGGTTCTAAACTTTTCACTATTTTCTAGTACACTTTTCATCAATACACATAGCAAATTTCAAATAGATTTGTGCTCAAATAAACAAAATATGAGACTTTATGTTATGTGTGGTATCGCTTTACGGCGCACGTATGATAACGTCAAAGTGTATAAAGCAGCGTCACGTTTCCTCTTGCCAAAAAAAAAAAAAGTTAGGTAAGCCCCACTTAAATTCGGAAATGTCATTGATGCACATACTTGAGTTCCCCTTTATTCCTCCATAAACGGTCAAGGAACCAATCTCACACACACATGGAACTTTCTGAAGATTTATAAGTAAGTTATGGACAGTACTCTCACTATCATTCAACTAAATACGCTGTCTTATGTCGATGGTTTACAGTGACAGCGTCTTTTGCTATTGCCAGTAGCTGTTTGTTGGGATGTTTCTTTCTACCAGAGGACCCGATCAAAAAGCTTCCGCTTAGAAATCTCCCATTTCACTTGTATATTAAAGATCTAGTGATATTTTTTTTCTTCTGTAGTCATATAAAGTTTCTTAGGGCGTAATTACTGCATCTAAATCAAACGGAACTGCTCTCCGGTGCGCCGTAAGGTCACTAAACATCGCCATTTTTCGCTTGTTGCGTTTACCACTTTCCTATTTCAAATGCTCGGGAAACTGCCAAAGTTTAAGGAAATGCCTTGAAAATTTACAAAATATGACATAATAGATAGTGGATTAAAAATAGGATAATTTTTACCCCAACCTTATCTATTTAGTACTTTTATTTCGAAATAATACTCATGTATTTTCAAATGAAACCCTGGTTTATTTATCGTGGGCCGTAGGACCGTACCCTGTGTACATTCAAGCGTAATAAACACTTTGATTTTGTCTATATTTTATCCAAAAAATTACGATGCACTTAAATATGATAAATAAGCAATTGTTGAAAATTTCAGCTTAGTGCGCCAATTATTTTTCGAGAAAAAACGCTTTGTCCACGATTTTACCGGACAACCCTCGTATAGTTTAATAAAGTAAATTTTTGTTAGGAGTGCCTATCGATTGTGATAGAAATACTGGCAATATACTCCCCTTCCTTAATCATTTTATAGATACATGTATAATCTACATCATCATGCACATATGCATTATGTAACTCCTTATAAGTAGGATTTTTAATGTAAGAAAAAAAAAGATTTTTGTTTACTTTTATCCTAAAAACTCTTATATTTTTAAAACCTCGTATCACACAGCAAGATCGCTTAATTTGTGCATAGGAAAGATATGGTCAGATTTTTTTCTATAGGCTAGCAAATTTAAAGAGTGGGTTACATCCTCGTTACCCACCCCCTCAAAACTTACCACTATACATACGCTGACACGAATCACGTACTTGAACAATATTTTTGGCACAGTTGTATGTAGTCTTGCAAACGCAACTTCAATTGTGCTAATATTGCCAATTGGAAAAAATAATATGTAAATTAGGCAGAGAAGCTTTTTCATAATGCAACATTCGTTTTTTTTTTTTCTATTGGTAAAAATTATAACATGTAACTAGAAAGGGGAAATACGTACTACTGTGTATAAACTTGTGTCAATTCTTAGTATACCAAACACCTCTTTTATTAATTAATTATTTTTTTATGTAAAAAGCTTCATTTTGTTTATAGGCTTTGTTGACACTAGCAAACGACAAAAGACATTGGTAAATATTTTGAGCTAACCATTTTTTGTGTCTCTGAGATCGAATATCAGAGGAATTTTGATTTAGTCCTGTCTGTTATTTTTACACAAATTTAATTTTCCTTATATTCTTATTAGAAGTTTTTTACCAGAAAGTCAAAGATATATATGAGATCTAATTTTCTTAACAATTGTCCATTTTTTTCACGCAGATTTATTTGGGTAGAGTTTGAAAACATTAATCTTTCTTGTAACTTCAGAAAAAAAACCTTGAGACTTTATTTTCATTCTTTTTTTACATTATTTACCCAGAGTAAAATTTAAAGAGGATCATTACAATTATACACAGAAACCATGCATTTTTATTCATATATAAATTTCTCTCTCTGACACCAGCTAAGTAAATAATCTTCTTTTTTTTTTAAATGACGACTCTGGAAACTTTTTTTTATATAAAATTTGATAAAACAAATCTAAGAACACATGTATTTTTGCTCTTATAGCCATCGAATAGCGTAATAGCCTATAGTTATTTGATTTCCTTTAATGGGATAAAACATCTTGTATTATTGATGTACATGTAATGTATAGTGTAACCTTTTGTTACTAAAACTTTAAAGCTTTTAGGCTGCGTGAGTATACCCCAATGTATTTGCCTAACAAGAATATTCCTACCAAAACCAGTTTTTTGTATAGAAAAAAAGACACGGGGTCATTATTCTACGATGTCATTTTTCTACAACCCACACGGAGAAAAATGACCCCCAGGCCATAATTTCTACGAAAAAGGGGGTCATTTTTCTACGTAGAATATTGACCAGGGGGTCAAATTTCTACGGAGAAAAATGACCCCCGGTCAATATTCTACGGGGGTCACTTTTCGTCGTTACACCGGCCACCCTCACTTTTTTCCAACTATCATCTTTAACTGTTCATGGATAGGCTGGTTGCCCCCTCCCCCACTTTTTGTTTCAGTTGATCAAATTAGGGTAACGTTTTAATGTTTAAATATCATTTGGTTGTGAAATACAGGGGAATGTGTTAATGTTTGAATAAAATTTGGAATTTGAAACCCTCTCCTCCAAGAAATAGGATTTTCGAGTTTAGGCAATGTTCCTCTTTTTGCTGTCAACGTTTTCCCAGGTGAGTTGTCACCTCCTCCCCTCTTACACACGCACGTTCGAAACGATTCTACGTTCCTGATTAGGAGCAGAACCATTAAGTTTCTTTATACCCGCACTTGAATAGTTACCAATTTTATCCAATAAAATATTTTCAAAATTACACAGCTGGTACATGTATGTCATGCATTTTAATCTTTTAGTGTTTCTCATGTGGAAACCTGAAATGATGTCTCAGATCTGAAAATAACATGCTTGTATCAGCACTGTCAATCAATTGCAATTGATTGACTGAAAATTTATAGTTGGAAATGCCAAAAAATTATAAATAACATATTTATAAAAACAACTTATCTTGTGTAGATTTAGAGTCCCTGAGACGTAATACACGTACAATGTACACTTATCACCTTAGTCAGTGTTCATTTACTCTGAATTTCAGGTACTTTCGCCGTCCTGTTTTGCGCAATCATTCTTCACGGTTTTAATTTTGATTTTGATTAACATTGACAAAGTTTATCTAGTATATAAATTTTACAAGATAAAACTATCAAACAGTTCCAAATGAATAATGAATGGAAAATAAATCTTTTAAATGCAAGCAATCACTTCCTGTTTAGTTCATACTTCAATCTGTAGGATTAAATATTTAAACCATGCATAATAAGTATTAATATTACAACGGCAAAATCTACACATACGATTTATAGTTACATGTAGGAGTTGATCCACAGTGGGACGTAGGACCGATCCTTTGGATAAGAACGAATAAACCCGAGATGCTGTGTTCGCAATTGGTGCTACATGGCATGAAATACAGGTCAAATTCTGCAGCCCTTCACCGGCAATTATGTCGTCCAAATATGAGTGAAAATTTCTCAAAAGGGACGAAAACCAAACAAAAAGAACTTACTCCTTAATTTGATGGATAAATTGTTCAATTAAAACTAAATTGTAAAAATATACAGTTATATACTTACAAAATTTTCCTACACATGTCTGTAGTATTAAGATCAAGAGCAGAATTTTCTTTAAATCACTTTTTGTTTGATTTGTTTTATTTCAGCTCCAAAGGGATATAAAGAGAAAACTGCCAAATGGATATTACGCGGGAAAACCTTTGCCTCAGTTTGACGCGATTTCTTTCCGAACACAAGTTGATTTTGGAATGAACTATTTCATCAAGGTAATGCAAACTGTTTTCGAACCAAAAGTCTAAACTTAAAATCAACAAAACCAGAACATGTAACCTACTTGTGCTTTTTTTCATATCTTACAGGTAAAAACGGCACCTGAAATGTATATTCATGTCAAAATTCACAGGGATCGCAGCCATGTTGCCCGAGTCCGGGGCGTCCAGGTCGATAAAACGCTTACCGAACCCATTCAAGCATTTTAAATTGAAAATGATATAAAATGAACAATATTTGCCAAAAATCAAATAAGGTGGATTGTTCGTTGCATTATCTAAGAAGACGTTATTCCTGTGTGGCTTGTTTCATATCCTGATATATAGTTGCCTTTTGTGAAATACATTTTACCAAAGAAAAACCATCATTCATTCTTTCTCCAATTAAATCAGAATTTATTGTAGCAAATACACTGGCAATAAATTAGATATTAGACAATGATGAATACAGTACATATTGAAGACAATAGCTCTATGGACATGTAATTTCAGTATTGTTAAAAATCTTAAATTTAGGGTGTAATTTCAAGTGCAGAGAATATCAATTTACTTCTCATTCTCAAAGTGTACTAAGTACGGACTTGATAACAAGACATAATCCCATAATCCTAGGATTGAACAACAAAAAGGATCCTGGTTAAAAAAAAATAGTAGAACCAAAATAAACCAATAATATTGGTATAGTTGGCAACGCGCTATCATCAATCAGTTTTTTTTAATTAAAATACAGCTCATGACTAAATGTATGTCTACTCTAACTCCTAAATTCTAAAAATTAAAAACAGTTTATCAAAATCACTTAAGCATGTTAATGTCAAAATAGGAAGCTTTAGTTCATAGAAAATGAAAACAATTCTCTAAACATTTCCTTGGTCAGCATTCAAATACTTGGAGGAATTAATTAATTTTTCAAAGGCGTATTTGTGTAACGTCATTCCGTTTACAAAAAAAAAAATGAGTAACACAAATCAATTTCCCAGCTTTTTCCTCAGAAACCTCAGAGAGTGTTGTTTCTTTACATCCTCTAATTCCTGCAACAGTTCTCGCTCACGATCTCGCAGCTTCCGAGTTTCCTCGTCCCCAACATTTTTGGCAGACCGGATCTGACCAAGTTGACCCTTCACTCTGTCTAGCTCTCTTTTTAGTTTATCTATTTCCGTGTTGAATTTGGTTTCTATCTCTACACGCCTTTGCTCCTCTTCCGTTGCACGGTCCTTTTCTTTTCTAAGTTCTTCTGCCTTTTTCCGTAACTTTCCGCGCAATCCGCCGATATCCGCCTCTAGCTTTTTTATTTCTTTTTCCTTATGATCAACAATAGAAGCCAAATCACGATTGACCTTCTCTTTTTCAAACTTTGCCTGCAAAAGCTTTTTCTCCAGTTGCAATCTCTTCAACTCTTGTTCCTTTCTGTTGAGTTCGTTTTGCATTTCCTTAATTGTGACCATTTTGTTTTCAAGTGCTTTACCGGCTGCTTCGATGGCCATCCTCTCAAATTCGGGTTTGAGCTGTTCCACCGCTAGTTTGACCATCTGCTTTGTGAAGCTTCCGACAATCCTATCAGTAAAACCAGAACTGGAATTAGGAACAAATGTAGGACAACATAATGGAGAAACTAGATATACAAAATATCGTTTTGATGTAAACTTTAGTTTTAAGGACAACTGATTTTAAGAAATCAAAGTGTTTTTTTTTCAACCCGTCATATCAATAACCCTTATTTATTTAATTACCTATTCGTTTTTCAGAAAAATTTACAATTAAAATTTCATACCCCATGCTTCTCCTGAATTCTTGGAATTCTCTCCCCTCTTCTTGTGACAGCTCACTAATTGCATGGGACACTCGGTCTGTGTAAAAAAAAATGCTACAAGATTCAATTCACCTAGTATTCAAATATATTATTAGAATATGAGGTTTAACCCGCCGATGCGTATGATAGAAATACATTTAAACCATGCATTCTATGAAAATACCTTGCAGGGACTTGAAACGATTTAAGTAGCTAAACTTACGTGGAGTTCCATTCCTAGAAACGTTGGGACCCTCATCCTCGCGGTAACCATAATATTTGTTAGACGCCATTCAGCTTCAAAAGGAAAAAAAAACATGAAAATAAACTACCAACAAAGACGATTATTATAGTGAAATAACCGGTTATTTTTTACAGTAGACTAGCTTCCTAAAATTGAAGAATGTTTGCCAAGGTAAAGATGAATTTGAAATATTAGAGTGATATATATTGATTTCTTTAATTTGTTTGTGTTTTGCGCGGCTGTATACAAATGTACTTTGCATTATGAGCCAAAGGTATGGTGATTACGATAATCGTGAAATTAAAAACTTCATATGGAAACGAACTAAATTAAATACCTTAGTCATATATGGAAGGAAAACAATGCGTGAGCTTTTGAAAAAAAAAAACCAGAAACACTCTCCATTACAAGGTTCTGTCGACATAGACGCATGATATTCAAACACTACAGAATAGGATATTCAGAATTCTAGTTAGCGTTAACTTTTTTAATAGAGTACCTTTAACCAAACTCGGCCATATTTGTTGCCAAAAATAACCAACATAGCGATCAATATAAATACATGTATTGCTTTATTTAGAGAAAAGAATGAGTCCTAATCATGTATGGAACTGAAATTGCGTGTTAATTAAATTGTAATTTGCAGATAAAGTCATTCTTTGTGATTGTTACTAGTAATAAATGTATGAAATTCACGTTCTAAAAACTTACCGAGAAGCCGACATAGTTTTATATTCCATGAAAATTGATGTCATACAAGACATTACATATAGTAGTTGCCCCAGTTTTCCCAAAGCATTTAATTTCGTCATCATAGAATAAAATTTAACAGCAATAATTTTTAAAACATTTGTGTCTTTATAAAAAAAAAAAGAGAGAGAAATAGAGATTCAAATTTATTCAATCGGTTAATGTAATACTCTTATTCACTTACCTCATATTAAGACTGTTCTTGTATGTGTGGATGTCCGATTTTTGCCTTTAATTTCTGGATCCTTTAAACCCCTAATTCTTTATCAGTCAAGAACCAAAAACGATCGAAGAAACACAAAGAACCCTGATTGTTTGCTTGTTTTCCCCTACGTTAATCTCGGCTCTAACGACCACATGTTGTTTAAATTTTGATAATTTCACCATTTATTGCTCGGCTTGGACGTTTCTTCAAGACGTTTATGTTGTTGACTTGAGATACCTTACTGTATATAGTTTGATCGAAGGAGAATCTTAAGGTAGTAGAAATATTGTGAAGAAAGAAGGATTGATGGCTTTTATTGGAGATAACTGCATGTGAATGATTTCCTTTATTTGTATGTTTTGTTCTATATACTCATAAAGCAGTAAATAATAAGCATTTTAATGAACTTTTAGAGAAGGATTTTTCCACAACTCCATTAACTCCATTATTCATTAAAAATTTCATTATCTTGGATAAAATGAACAGTCATATTGAACATGAATATTTAGAATAGAAAGAAACTCAATGTATTAAAAGTGTACAGAGAACGTTGGTATATTTTCAATATATATCAGGCTTCCATATATTTTTAAAGAAGCCTTAACGTTAACCATAATACAGTATCTGAAATATTTAATCAATATGAAGAGAATTTAATGAATACGAGGTAATCAAGTGAAGTTTTCTTTTGCTAAATTTTTATATTGATATAAATAGTATACATGTACTTAAACAGCAGTCTTTGGAAACGCTGTACACATTGATAATCACTCCCTACAATAGCATTCGGATACAAAAAAAGGTTCCATTTAATTATAGCAATAGGATAAGTGTTTGTCTTCGGTTTATAGAAACGATCATAATCAAGCTATCTAAAGAAAAGGACTTTCAAAACAATGAATTCCATCTTAAATAAAAATGCCTGACATTTATCCCTGAACCTTTTCTTCACGAGAAATTAATTTAACCTGGTTTATAGTTTACAAGTTTCCCAAGATTACCTGTTGTAGGAATTGTTGTAAAAAGTAAGACAAACAATCTAACGGAAGATAATATAGGTCGGTTTGTAACGAACACAAACACAAAAAAGAAAATGAAAATTTATTCATCCAATACCGTAAGCACAATATTATTGTTTTCTATGGTTACGCCTCAGTTAACATTGTATTTATTATCAGTTTAGATATTTGAATGTCTTACTATTACTGGTGACGTAAATATAGTAAACAATGAGGACCTTAAATCCCTTATTTTAAAAGAGACAAAATTTAGGGGATCCCGATCTTTCCATTGGCGTCATAATTTCATAAAAGATATGAATTCTGTGGAAGATTACGCCAGGCGATAAGGCAAACATGAAAGAGAAGACCTTTCCATTTGTCAGAATGGATTAAAAGTATCAGATGGGTGGTAATCTCGTATTAAGCGATTTAGGGCAATATGAAAACTTCTTATCATTCTGTCTTTTAATAATTCAGAAGTAAAAAAAAAGAATTAGGTAGATTACACGATCTGTATATACTGGTCCCAGCTGAAAAAGCAGGTAACAACTCTTTGTTTGTAAGGCTCATTTCTTTTTTGGAGGAAATGCGTTTTAATTCTGCAAGTAGTAATCAAACAAACACCCGTAGTTCTCTTTCCAAGGAGGAAATTCTTCTTTCTTTGCTTCTTACTAAAATATTAACAGCAGTGAAGGAGAAATTGAAGAAGTGGTGTAAATCAGATATGGATATTTAAAAATCCAAGGAACTTTAAGAAACTTTGAAATCACAAACCTTTAATCCAAAACTATTTGGTTAAAATATTCTGATTGTGCACACAAGGATTCTGAACTTGATATTAAAAAGACGTTTGAGTTTCTGATAGACAATATCTATGCAGTTTTTTTGAGATTAGGTACTCCAACAATCTGTCGGAATTCTCATGGGTACCAATTGCGCAGACCTTATTTTTGTATTCATATGAAGCAGAATTTATTCAAAACCTTGTACATGAGAAGAAGGAAACACTTGCTGTTGTCTTTGACTCGACATTTAGATATATCGAGACGTATTATCAATTAACAATGGTTCTTTCATTCATATGTCGACTAGATACATCCCGGTGAACTTGAAATAAAGGATACCACAGTCTGACACATCCCTTTCTTATTTCGATATTTTACTAGAAAAAGACGCTAATAGTAACCTAACTACAAAACTTTTTGATAAACGTGATTACTTCAACTTTTCTATCGTCAACGTCCCTTACTTAAGTAGCAATAAACCCTTATCACCTGCATATGGGGTTTATGTCTCCCAATTCATTCGGTACGCAAAGGCATGCTCTAAGTACGAACTATTTCTAAAACGAAGCAAGCTATTGATAAACAAGTTTATGAAACAAGAATATCAGCAGTCTCGTTTTCAGTCATCATTCCGCAAGTTTTATGGTTCGATAACATTGTCACCAAATACTATCTATCATTAAGTTGAATGTTGACTGACGTTGTCAGGCCATTATTTACACACTGAAATGTCCACGGATATTCCGTTTTTCCTGATCATGACAAGGAGCACGCGGCGGGTATGACTAGTCGACAGTGGATGCCTTCTACTCCATACCTGATCCCACCTTTGATGTTTTTAGAGGCCCCTTTTTGCTCTGCTCAGAGGTGGGATCAGGTGTCATGGTGGAATTAGCATCCCCTACTGACCGGTCACATACGCCGTGTGCTCCTTGTCATGATCTGTAAATAACGTAAGAATCCGTCGTCAATTCAGTGTGTAAATAATGGCTTAACATTTAGTATGAGAAACGTCAGTCAGCATTTGACTTAATGATAGATAGTATTTGCTGACAAGGTCATTGTATCGACCTTAGAACTTACAATTAATGACTTTAAACGGGACTGTTGATATTTTTGTTTCGTCAAATTGTTTGTCAATAACTTACCTCGTTTTAGAAATTATTCATACGTAGAGCATGCTCTCAACTGAGAGATATATACCCCATAGGCAAGTGATAAGGGTATATTACTGCATAAGTAAGGTAAGTTGACGATTGAAAAGTTAAAGTCATCACGTTTTCATAAAGCTTTGTAGCATAAAGCATAAAACAATATACCCCCGATCTCTGATTTCATGGGGCATGAAAAAATAAACATCTAAGACAATTTTCAATTTTGTAGTCCCCCGAAATATGGCTGAAATATTGTCGACTCGGCGTTAAACAATATCAATCAAGCAATCAATTTTGTAGTTGTTTTAATCTAAGGATTTTTAACAAGCATTGTTTATAAAGACATTTTCCTCTCTTTAGCCATTAGTTTTGTTATTCTATCCTCTTATTTTCTTCTTCTTTGGTCTCAGGCGGTAGCTTCCATCCCGCCGGCTTGTTATCGAATCTGTAAATACATGTACAAAATAAATCAATGTAGATATAAAAGATACATTTGATATTTACATTTGACACGATGTCATGTATGGGATATATATAGCATAATGTTTTGTCAAGAAAGGGCGGAAAGGTTATGCAATATATTCTTTCCATGATCGATTTAGTCAAAATTCTGATTTGTCTTAACGTTTCTTTTCTCTTGAGGCTTTACAAAGTCTGCATATATTTCCCTAGGATCAAATGTGTTCAGGAATTTCCGCGGCATTAATGAAGCAGATAACACCATATTGTCCAGGTTCATCATTGGATTTTAGAAAAATCAAAATATTTCGTTGCCTTTTTTTATTTCGATGCTATTCTTGATTCAGCTGCAAATGTTCTCTCTCATAAATGAATGAAATAGTACCTTAGCGCCGACAAATTCAGAATATTTGTACCTTGTATGAACACGGAAAAAAATCGTGTAGTATTAATCATTCATTATAGATGCTCGGAAGACAAAGATCGGTGGTTTATGTACTTATTTCTGTTGACGTCTTTGTAAACGGTTTGGGTGGAGGTTATTTTGTAATTTGATAAAAATTTTACAAAATAAATTGTGCTTAAATAAATCTGTTAATTTGAAGGAGAATGATGACTTACAATCAACAAAAAACAGAATGTATGCAAAGTAGCGGTCATGAAACATCGAAGAAAAACTACTGCAACACTAGACAACATTATTTGCCTCTAATTTAACCTTTTTGTTTCGCCCCGTCGCCAAAAATTGCAATGACGTATTATTTTCAATAAAATACATTATTTACTTAGAAATTTTATTCTTGGTAAAGATTTAGCGGTTCAATGTGGGTAAATCTGCAGTCTTGTACTTTTGCAGTTAAAATGGGATGATATAATTTACTTACGCTTATTTTTAGACAACAGATTTCGGAAAAAACTGCGCTTCACAATCACTCTCACGTTTCTATTATTGTCCTCTTCCATAACTCCACATGGTCCTAGAATCATTAACATCGCAAGAAAAATAATTAGTCCTATCGTCTTCATTTTCTTAGCACTGTTTAACTACAGTCTTAAAAAAATAGTCACCTTATCGTTGCGGCAAGAAACTCTTTCTTCACACAATCCAAAGTTATCTGTTTTATATCAATGGACAAGTTTTTCATGCTTAGTAAACCAAATTATGTAGTCAAAACAAGGTAAGGAGAGAAAACAAAGGTAAAACTTACTAGATTTGTTAAGTCTACATTACATTCTCCTGCATGTGAATTTGCGCAGGTTTTCCTTGGGGTATTTTTTTTCTGGGTTTTATTCCACTCTATGTTTCATAAAAGCATTCACATGGAAATTTAGAAATGTCAGTTTACAAAAATGCATGTAATTTGTAAAGAATTTGTCAACATATTTCTTGGATTTTCTTTATTACGTATCACATTATATCTAAAGCTAAATAACAAAAGACGCTTGGGTCACAGCACTCACCTGTTTTAGAATTGCATAATGTACATGAAATGTCAAATGATCGTTGTACCGGTCAAGATAGTCTAGTGGTAGGGAGTTCTATTTGAGGCCCGGGCTCTTTTCTCGTTTTTTTTAAAATCAAAGTCAGCAAAAATTGACCAATAGTCAGCAAATAAAGACTAAGTTTACAGGTTTGACAGAGGTTTATATGGTTGAGATAAATCTTCAATTGAATAAAAATCACTTAAATACATTTCATACAGGTATTGATACATGTACATATTCAATTGAATAAAAATCACTTAAATACACTTCATACAGGTATTGATACATGTACATATTCAACTGAATAAAAATCACTTTAATACACTTCTTACAGGTATTGATACATGAACATATTCAATTGAATAAAAATCACTTAAATACACTTCTTACAGGTATTGATACATGTACATACAGTACCGACCAGACACAACCTAACAGAAAGCGAACCCAAAGCGCACCCCGGGTTTGCTGTCTGGGTTCGCTTCGGGTTCGCTTGGGGTTCGCTATAGCGGACCCCGAGCGAACCCGCAGCGGACCCAGAGCGAACCCGCAGCGGACCCAGAGCGAACGCCGAAAGCGAACCCCAAATTCAGTAACGAACCCAGCAAGCGAACGCGCGTTCGGTGTTGCGTAACTGAGCTGTCAATCAGGATTAGCGTTAAGACGTGTTAACCAATCAGTGCGTCGACAGATCAGCATGCCAGTTTGTCATTCGATGTAAATAAAACATTCCACAAGCAAAGCGTGTTTATGTACAGTGTGAAATTATTATTATCACGATTAAAAAAATAATTATATTTATATTTTAATTATCCAGGTAGCATGTTATATTTACACATTTATTTTTTTTATTTTTTATTTTTAAAATCCATTTATTTATACTGCGTAAATTTATCAGACAAAAAGTTCTTTAATGTTTAAAGGAAAATAATGGTTATCACAATTATAACTTAAAAAAAAGAAAGAAAAAAAAAGCATTTTGACAACTTATAGCATTTCATTATCTCGAGATACTGTACAAGAGTATGTATAAATACATGCTTTCATTCAATTATTAAGGTCTTCCGTCTTCACGGAAGACCTTATAGTGATTCTACTGTTTCTTATTATTATTATTATTAAGGTCTTCCGTTTTCACGGAAGACCTTATAGTGATTCTACTGTTTCTTATTATTATGGTCTTCCGACTTCCTTCGGAAGACCTTATTGTTTTCCGTCTGTTTTCTATTATTATTATTATTATTATTCTTTTTTTCATAGTTATGGCGATATCTCAGCTGTGGGTAAGCAGATTTCACAGATTTTTTTCAGGGAAGATGCATCATGTAAATATCTCCAGACGTGTTTTTCATTTTTTCAAAATTTACTTCCGTTCGCGATTTTTGGGGAAATTTGTATTTTTTAAATGGCATTTTGTCCAGAAATTTTCTCGAGAACGGCTAAAGATATGAAATGGAAACTCAATGAATAGATAGAACATCAAATTCCAATATGGGGAACGACCTTTATTTTTCGTCGTCGGCACTTCCGGTCGCAAATGGAAGTGAATTCAAAAAGTCCAATTTTTCAACTTTTTTGTTTTTCAATATTTTTCTTTAGGATTTACAGGGTTTATAGAGTGTTTTATAAGAATTTTAAATATGTATTCAATATTTTGATGCGTGCATTTTTTGCAAAGATATGACCGATCCAAACTTTGTCCCACTGTCTGGGGTTCGAATCCTGCTGGAGGCAGTTAATTTTTTTTTTCTTTGTTTTTCTCTTTTTTCAGTTGCTAATGACTTCTCTCTCTTTGAAAACATGTATGGTAGTTTTTGCTGATTTTTAAAAGCTTTTTTGTCAGAGATTCTGTAGAAAACCTTTCGACATATACTGAATATCTTTGCATCTATAATATGTCCTTCTAAAACTATTTTAAGGATTTCATTCTTGTCCCCAAAGCTTGACCCATTCAAAAGTTGTCACCCCTTTTGCAATAAAACCTTGTTATCGCTACTCCTCCGAAACCGTAAAAACTTCATCAGTGTCTTCGACTCATTTAGTACTCTCTTCATTCTATCATTGCAAAAGCATTCTTGGGTCCCTTGTATGAGTTACTGCCCCTGAAAGTTTATGCTGCTTACATTTAATGAACTTTTTTTTTAAAACGGTGTATCCTAGAGACATGGGACCAACTGCATCGGCATATTTGACTTTGACCTTGAAATATAGGTCAAGGTTAAAGTCATTTAAAAACATAAGAAATTTCTTATACATGTGTAAAATATAGCAATTCACCAAATGACCTTGAACTTTGACCTTGACCTTTGACCTTGACATTGGGTCAAATGAAAAGTAAGGACATGCATCCAGCTCCAGTTTCAGGTAAAAACATAGAAAGTAAAGATTTCCTTGTTTGTTTGGTTTTGTTGTTGTTGTTGTTGTTTTTTTGTTTTTGTTTTTTTTTTTTAAATGACCTTGACCTTTGACCTTGACCCAAAGGTCACAATCAGGTTTAAAGATGTGAAAGTAGTTACAATTCTTAGTTTAAAAGAGGCATAAAATAAATAATTCATCCCCCCCCCCTTCTTAAAAAAAAAAATCACATCAACAACAACGTAGAATACTTCTGTAAAATTCAAACCAGACCTCGGATCGACACCATATTTGGTACAAATTTAGTATAGACCTCAGAGAAACTTCCTTGAGAGTTTTACGGTGAGTCTTATAAGTTTATAGAAGTCATGAAGTTTCACGGCAAAAACTACAAGTTCTGTTGTGTTTGAAATTGAAGTGCAGGTGAACGAAGAAATGATCTAGACCTTTTATCGGCTATTTCTTCAGATGTCGTTAGTAGCATTCGATTTTTCTGATATGATACGACATTTTAATACCAAGCATTCTCTCTTTCTTTTACATTTGGAATTTATTTGATTTTTATTTAGAATTAATCAGTTTCCAGAAAGAGCGATTTTCGGTATATTAAAAACAATTCTCGCTTTCATTCTCGTGTTTCCCTTCTAAAAATGCATGTTGGGAGTTTAATTTGTGCTACACATATTTAATTTAACCCAAAGAAATGCTTATTTAAATGTTTCATATTTATTTCAGGATATTCAGTCAGAAATGTTAAAATCCGAACCCGATCTTTTAAGCTTACAACAAAGCTATTTTCCAAAAATTCAGCATGCTCACAATATCGCTGAATCGGGCTACAGTCCATTAATACATTTTCATTAGGGAACAGTGTTAACGTTTTCTCACGCAGCCCGTCCTTTTTTATTATGGTCTTCCGACTTCCTTCGGAAGACCTTATTGTTTTCCGTCTGTTTTCTATTATTAAGTCTTCCGTTCACAACGGAAGACTTATAGTGATTGTATTGTTTCTTTTTATTATTATTATTATTATTATTATTATTCCTCCCAAATTTTGTGAGCTCGATTACTCAGAGATGGTTGGATAGATTTTCACAATTTTTCACATGATAGTAGGCTGATATATGAAGTTTATATAAAATTCCGTTTTTTGTAAAATTCACTTCCGGTCCGAAGTTACGGCCGAATTTCCAATTTTTAAATGGACTTTTGTCCGGAATTTTTCTCGGAAACGGTTTGAGGTAAAGATGTGAAATTTACAGGAGTATTAGATTATGACATTCTCTTTGTTTCGAAGTTGTTTTCGTGTGTTTCCGGTACTTCCTGTCCGAACCGGAAGTGAACTTGTGTTTGGTCAATTTTCAACTTTTTTGTTTTTTAATATTTTTTCAAGATATTATTATGTATAACAGAGGTTATTCTACAAATACTAAATATATAATTTGTTTTAAAATTGGATTACGCATTTTCTAGATTTTAGGTACTGTCATTTTCCCCATTTACCTAGTGTGTATACAATGGGCAAAGAAAGATAACTCTGACTTGTAAGTGAGAATAGAACTTTCGAGATAAAGGCGGAAATAGTATCGATGACGCCAGAGACATATACACTCTCCATATCAAAAATATTTAGACGTTCCATATATATGCACTCTTCTAAATGTAAGAGTACGTTGGTTACCGCTTCCAGTGCATGTATAGTTTAAAGTTGCCAGTGTAGTGTAAGTCTGTATTGACAGTTAATTGATTTACACATGAATATATCTAAAAAAAAATTAATATATATACTAGGTACCTAATTCAAGTAAATATATTATAAGCACTGAATATACATTTATAGTGATGGACAGGCATGCAATTTTATCTATCTCGTATAGTAAGTTCAGAATACGATAGTTATAAGCCTTCTATAATGTAGACGATTTATTATTCTCTATGATTTGAATGCGAAATTATCCCGATTCCAGAGTTTTATTTTCGATATTAAAAAATATTACATACACTCAAAAAGGAATTGAGCGATAGAAAATTGTAATACAGTACTGTTTTAAAGCCTTTATAAATAAACTGATATCTGCCACTTAAAAGAAAGAAAATCAATCTATAGATTAGATTTGGTTATTACATGTATATTTGATAAATAGTTGAATTATTTATGACACATGATCTATACTCTATATACCCAAGGAATTATAAAAGATGTAAAAAGACAATTCTTGGATTCTTGTGAAATACTGAAAAGAGTTAAAAAATATATGTGAAAACGCGATTCTGTGTGAAATAATGGTACGCTATATGTTTCTTTTGAAAAAAAAAACCATGATAAAAAAAATTGCACAGGTCTCTTGATATGTGGGATAAGTATACCTGAATGAACACAATTTTATGCAATGATATATAATTATGTACATGCAACTGACGTCCGTATTTTTCCTTATAATTCATAAAACATAAAACTATCTAATTCCTTTGAAGCCTCCTCCCCCCCCCCCTCCCCGTCTTGATTAATATTTGGAGGCGTTCGTGCAGCTAGGCATTTGAATTATATATTCGTTTTAGATTTAAATCTGGAACATGTGAATATAATTACCATTTACATCTATACAGAATTTCATATTCTATAATGGTAGATTTGTCATTATGAAATGTTTACGCGTCTGAGAGAGAGAGAAAGAGAGAGAGAGAGGGAGAGAGAGATTCCCTCTTAATCCCGATCCTCCTATCCATTTATCCATAGACCAAAAATTAGTTCTATATCGCACCCATTCTTTATTAAATGTTTTCTGATTTCATAGTCAGTCATGGTCACATCCTGTATATTTTTCAGCTTAAAAAGTATCACACGAAGTGCACGTGTGTTGACCTGTCAATCAAAATCACTTGACGCTGTATGCACTGCAATTAAGTAGCCTGAGTTCGAAATGATCTTGAAGTATGATCTTTAAGTAAATCTGATGCAACAAACTTGTGAAAAAATAGAATAAAATAAAAAATAAAATATCTCGGTATTATGAACTTCAATTGTGGGACGTGGAGACCGGTCCTTTGGATGAGATCGTATAAATCGAGGTCCCTTGTCGCAGAAGGTGCTGGCATAAAAAAGATTCCCCACTGCTCAATTGCGATAAGTGCCGAAGTATAGGACAAAAATTTGCAGTCTCCACCGGCGAGTGGTGGCGTCTCCATGTGAGTGAAAAATTCTGGAGAGGGACGTTAAACAACATACGTATAATCAATCAATCAATCAATCGATTGCTGAAGAATTACTGTAATTGAATAATCTGTCTTATAGGTATGCTGTCAAATCTTGATATTATAACTTTACAAAACTCAGTGACCTTTCGTTTAGTGTGATACTAACTTAATTCCTTATATTTTTTTATAACACCATCACAATTATGCCAAAACATACACACAATGAAGTTTATGATAGTACGGTGTTCGTTCGTCTGTTTGTTTGTCTTAGAAATGATTGCAAACAATTTTTTTTTAAATTGCTAATGATATACGTATATCTCTTATAGGTGCCAAATGTATTATACAAGATTGATAATGAAAATCAAAGTACCTTAAGTACTGAAAGGACTTTTTTTCCAGTTATTTTTTTCTTTCACAGTAAATATGATATGTATGTTGTTTACACAGAAAAAAAGAAAATTCTTACAGATTTAGAAGAACGGAAGACTTTTTTGTTGCCATGGCAACAAGAGTCTAGTTATTATTATTATTATTCTTTTTTTCATAGTTATGGCGATATCTCAGCTGTGGGTAAGCAGATTTCACAGATTTTTTCAGGGAAGATGCATCATGTAAATATCTCCAGACGTGTTTTTCATTTTTTCAAAATTTACTTCCGTTCGCGATTTTTGGGGAAATTTGTATTTTTTAAATGGCATTTTGTCCAGAAATTTTCTCGAGAACGGCTAAAGATATGAAATGGAAACTCAATGAATAGATAGAACATCAAATTCCAATATGGGGAACGACCTTTATTTTTCGTCGTCGGCACTTCCGGTCGCAAATGGAAGTGAATTCAAAAAGTCCAATTTTTCAACTTTTTTGTTTTTCAATATTTTTCTTTAGGATTTACAGGGTTTATAGAGTGTTTTATAAGAATTTTAAATATGTATTCAATATTTTGATGCGTGCATTTTTTGCAAAGATATGACCGATCCAAACTTTGTCCCACTGTCTGGGGTTCGAATCCTGCTGGAGGCAGTTAATTTTTTTTTTCTTTGTTTTTCTCTTTTTTCAGTTGCTAATGACTTCTCTCTCTTTGAAAACATGTATGGTAGTTTTTGCTGATTTTTAAAAGCTTTTTTGTCAGAGATTCTGTAGAAAACCTTTCGACATATACTGAATATCTTTGCATCTATAATATGTCCTTCTAAAACTATTTTAAGGATTTCATTCTTGTCCCCAAAGCTTGACCCATTCAAAAGTTGTCACCCCTTTTGCAATAAAACCTTGTTATCGCTACTCCTCCGAAACCGTAAAAACTTCATCAGTGTCTTCGACTCATTTAGTACTCTCTTCATTCTATCATTGCAAAAGCATTCTTGGGTCCCTTGTATGAGTTACTGCCCCTGAAAGTTTATGCTGCTTACATTTAATGAACTTTTTTTTTAAAACGGTGTATCCTAGAGACATGGGACCAACTGCATCGGCATATTTGACTTTGACCTTGAAATATAGGTCAAGGTTAAAGTCATTTAAAAACATAAGAAATTTCTTATACATGTGTAAAATATAGCAATTCACCAAATGACCTTGAACTTTGACCTTGACCTTTGACCTTGACATTGGGTCAAATGAAAAGTAAGGACATGCATCCAGCTCCAGTTTCAGGTAAAAACATAGAAAGTAAAGATTTCCTTGTTTGTTTGGTTTTGTTGTTGTTGTTGTTGTTTTTTTGTTTTTGTTTTTTTTTTAAATGACCTTGACCTTTGACCTTGACCCAAAGGTCACAATCAGGTTTAAAGATGTGAAAGTAGTTACAATTCTTAGTTTAAAAGAGGCATAAAATAAATAATTCATCCCCCCCCCTTCTTAAAAAAAAAATCACATCAACAACAACGTAGAATACTTCTGTAAAATTCAAACCAGACCTCGGATCGACACCATATTTGGTACAAATTTAGTATAGACCTCAGAGAAACTTCCTTGAGAGTTTTACGGTGAGTCTTATAAGTTTATAGAAGTCATGAAGTTTCACGGCAAAAACTACAAGTTCTGTTGTGTTTGAAATTGAAGTGCAGGTGAACGAAGAAATGATCTAGACCTTTTATCGGCTATTTCTTCAGATGTCGTTAGTAGCATTCGATTTTTCTGATATGATACGACATTTTAATACCAAGCATTCTCTCTTTCTTTTACATTTGGAATTTATTTGATTTTTATTTAGAATTAATCAGTTTCCAGAAAGAGCGATTTTCGGTATATTAAAAACAATTCTCGCTTTCATTCTCGTGTTTCCCTTCTAAAAATGCATGTTGGGAGTTTAATTTGTGCTACACATATTTAATTTAACCCAAAGAAATGCTTATTTAAATGTTTCATATTTATTTCAGGATATTCAGTCAGAAATGTTAAAATCCGAACCCGATCTTTTAAGCTTACAACAAAGCTATTTTCCAAAAATTCAGCATGCTCACAATATCGCTGAATCGGGCTACAGTCCATTAATACATTTTCATTAGGGAACAGTGTTAACGTTTTCTCACGCAGCCCGTCCCTTGTTATTTTAAATCCTGCTTGGAAGTTCAGGAACTATTTCCTTTTACGGAACTTCTTTCTTCCCCTACCGATTCTAAAAATACGCTTGTATTTATTCTATAGTCTTAATTAACTTACCCAATTTTATCGCAATGTGTAGCTCAGTGGTTAGCGCACCTGCCTTTCAAACCAAGGGTTTTGAGTTCGATCCCAGCTGGAGGAGCAATTTTTTTTTCCGCATTTTTTTTTCAGCCCAAATGACACGAAAACACTTAAAAAGGTGGAAAGGCGTCTAATTGTTCTCTGAACAATTAGTTTACTAGTTATTATTAAGGTCTTCCGATACATATGATAAGATATGAATATGAAACTTGCTGAGGTGATAGAGCATCAAATGTAGATATGTTGATCGACCATTATTTTTCGTCGTTCGTACTTCCGGTCGCGAACGGAAGTGAATTCAAAAATGTTAAATTTGTAACTTTTTTGTTTTTCAATATTTTTCTCTGGGATTTACAGGGTTAATAGAGAGTCTTCTAAGAGTTCTAAGTATGTTTTCATCATTTTGATTGATGCATTTATTGCAAAGATATGACCGATCCAAACTTTCTCGTATTGTTGCGGGTTCGAATCCTGCTGGGGCGGGAGATTGTTTCTCTCTTTTTTCAGTTGTAAATGATATTTTTCTCTGTGAAGACATGTATGATAGTTTTTGCTTATTTTTTAAAGCTTTTTTAACAGAGATTCTACAGAAATCCTTTGATAATCATGATCTATGTTGAAAGACTGTGATATATAAACGCAAACAAAAAAATACCTTCAATAAAGTGTTAAATGAAGTGAGGTAGCATAGCGATCTGGAGAAAAGTTCGGTCGGAAGACCACTTGTTGCCCTAGCAACAAGAAACGCATCTAGTTATTATTATTATTATTATTATTTTGACCAAATTTTGTGCAGGCGTTTTCTCGAAAACTATTCAGTGGTTTTACGTGAAACTTTCAGGAAAAATTAGTCATTGTATGAAGTTTGTTCATCACAAGGAAAATTTGGAAAATTCCATTCTGGTTCCAAGTTACGGGCAATTTCCTGATTTTTAAATGGAATGTTGTCCGCGAATGTTCTCAAGAACGGTTAAAGATATGAACTGGAGACTTATTGGAGAGCATAGAACGTGACATTTTAATTTGTGGAATTGCCTTTTCGTTCGTCGTCGGCACTTCCGGTCGTGTACGGAAATGATCAAAGAAATCGTAAAATTTCAACTTTCCTTTTTTGAATTAAATCCTATATCACATTATTGCATCTTTTGTGTAGTTTCGAAATATGTTGGTCCCACCGGAAACAAAAACGTCAACTTCCGGCTATAAGAGAAAAACTACATAATTGAAGTATTTTTCTTTCCCATTAATATCTTTTGTAGATAAAGTATTTGAAATGAATTTTTAATATGTTATTCAGACAGCAAATATCTAGAGTGACCTCAAATATCTTTCAAAAATTCACTTCCGGTCGCGTGTTTTTCTGTCCTCAAAATGAGAAGTTGTGTGAGTAAGATCTCGGAAACGGTAAGAGATTAAGACACCAGACTTATATGAGCAACATACCTTAAGATGTAGCCAAAACCACTTGGGTTCAGAGCGTCAGCCGTCACTTCCGGTCGTCACGGGAAGTGATCAAAGAAATCAAAAATTTCAACTTTTCTTTTTTTATTTAAGAATTGCATCACTTTATTGCATCTTTTTCGCAGATTCGAAAGATATTGGTCCCACCGGAAACAAAAACGACAACTTCCGGTTATAAGAGAAAAACTACAAAATTTGCGTATTTTACTTTCCTATAAATATTCTTTATACATAATGTATTTGTTATGAATTTTAAATATGTTATTCAGAATGCAAAGGTCTAGAATAACCTCAAATATCTTTCAAACATTCACTTCCGGTCGCGTGTTTTTTTTGTCCTCAAAATGAGAATATTGTCTGAGCGAGATCTCAAAAACAGGTAAAAGATTAAAACACCATACTTATATGAGCAGCAGACCTTGAGGAGTAGGCAAAACCATTTTGGTTAAACGCGTCAGTCGTAACTTCCGGTCGTCACAGGAAGTGATCAAAGAAATAAAAAATTTTAACTTTTTTTTTAAATTGAAGTTAGCATCACTTTATTGCATCTCTTTCGCCGTATTGAAATATGTTAGTTTCCACCGGAAACAAAAACGTCAACTTCCGGTTTTAGATGATAAACTACGTTATTTCGATATTTAACTTTCTCATAAATATTGCTTAACGATAAAGTACTTGAAATGTTTTTTATGCATTTTGTAGATACTGCAAATGTATAGAGAAACGTCAGAGATTTTTTTTTTTTTTATAAAATTCACTTTCGGTCGCGTGTTTACCTGTCCTCAGAATTAGAATTTGTTCTCACGATATTGCTCGGCAACAGTAAACGACTGAAGTCTAAAACTTTCAGAACTGATAGTCAGTCATCATTTTATTTGAATTGCGAGGAAATCTTGTATCGTCGTTACTTCCGGTCGTGACAGGAAGTGATGCAAAAAAGTGAATGGTTAATGGTTAGCACGTTGGATTACACGCCGACAACCAGGGTTAAATCTCCAGAGTGTCTGAATTTCTTTTATCACCTTTTCAGCTTGGATTTACGTTTTTATTTTCAAAATCAGACGGAAGACCTCTCATTGCTCGCAATGAGTTTCTAGTTATTATTATTATTTTTCATTTTTATTTTTCTGACCTTTTCAAATCGCGATATCTCAAAAACTACTCAATCATTTTCAGCCAAATTTTCAGGAATGATGTGTTATCTCATGCCATTTTGAAATATTGAAAAAGTTTGGAAAAAATTACTTCCGGTCAGGAATTATTACGATTTTTCACTTTTTCCACTAAAAATCTAGTCCGTGAATGTTCTCAGAAACTGTTAAAGGTAGGAGTCTGAAACTTTCAGGTATGATAGAATGTCGTTTCTAGATGTGTGATCGAAACATTTCGTGTGTCGTCGCCACTTCCGGTCGTCACAGGAAGTGATTTAAAAAAGGCAATTTTTTGAACTTTTTTGTTTTTCATTATTTTTCTATGATATTTACAGGTTTAACAGAGAGTCTTACCAGAATGCTAATTATGTAATTTATTAAAAAATTGATTAACCCAGACTCTAAATATTTATCATTTTTCAATTTTAAGCGATGGTCTTCGATAGCGTAATGGTAAGTGCGTTGAATTTTCACGCAGGCGACCAGGATTCAATCCCCAGGATGTCCGAGTGTTTACTCACTTTTCGGGGGCCCAAAATATAATTTTTTTCTTAAGTGGGGGGGGGGGGCTATGTCCTTCGACATCAGAGCAGCGGTGTTTGACGTCACATTCACGGCGTGTCTTTTTAGTCCTTCATAAAGTGTTTGCAGTTGACATTTGCACTGATGCATACATGTATATGCAGTTGTGATATATATAATGAGGTACACATGTATATGTAGCTAGGTACATATGCAATTGTATCACAAATTGAAGACTTGCCAACTTGTTTTTTGTAGAATTTATTATTTTCTCATGATGATTATTAATAGAATTACATAAAGCAATTTCAAATGAGAAAAAGAACTTAATGACATTTAGTTTAGAGCAAGATCCATCATAATTAAGAGCTCAAAGCGGCTAAGCATAAAAGATATTGTCAATTAATGATAAACAGTGTATTTACAAAATAAAACTACTCGAACATTATGTGAAAAAAATATGTTTTCACGAAATACATCAGTGAATTGTCAATCAGTTTCTTATGTGTGAGTGGTGCTGACTCGGAGAGACAGAAGAGCATATGCGATAATAAGGTGTCAGTCGTCCGTCCGTCTGTCTGTCTCTAAACAATTTTTCAAAATGCTACTCCTCCTACAGTTTTCGTCTGATTTAAATATAACTTGGCACAAAGTAGACTACACTAAGATACATAATTCTGTCTAACGGTTTTTGATTTCGATGAACGGTGTCGTCATGGTGACGAAAAATAGAAATTTCTGTGATATACTTCCGAAACACTACTCCTACAGTTTTACTCTGATTTTGGTATAACTTGGCACACAAGTAGACTACACTAAGAAACATAATTCTATTTATCGGTTTTCGATTTTCATGAACGATGTTGCCATGGTTACTAAAAATAGAAATTTCTGTGAAATACTTTCAAACGCTACTCCTCCTACAGTTTTGGTCTGATTTCAGTAAAACTTGGCAAATATGTACACTACACAAAGAGACATAATTCTGCTTATCGGTTCTTGATTTCAATGAACGGTTTTGCTATATGGTTACTAAAAATAAATTTTCACAATATAAACGTTTAATCATATTTTATGTGTGAAGGTGTCAAAGGGAATGTAAAACATAACAAATATTGTTTAGTGAGAAAGCAACTTCTCTTATGACAAAGAAGGGACGGAAGACCTTCTTGTTGCCATGGCAACAAGGTTCTAGTCTTATTTTTATAATTCTAATTTACATCTTTGTTTAAATCCAGATCAACATCAAAATTATTTATCTTCTTAATTGGAAAAAAAGTAAAAAAGACTAAAAAATAAATAAATAAATAAAGAACAGCATAAATGTACATGCACAGTATGTCCAATCGTAAACTACTGTGGCATTATTTTGATTTATCTTTTACAAAAAAATAATGTAAAGCTTGATTAACCTTGTTGTTGTTGCTTTTTTTTATTAACTGAAATAAAAAGAAAACAACGCGCGATTTACATGTACATTATTGAACGAACTAATTATCGGTAGTAAATAAGCAATATAACAAGTCGTACAGTATTGTATTCTTTGAAAACAGCGTAACTTTAAATGATAAAGCATATTTAAGATGTTTAACGATTTTTTTCTCTGATGATGGGCCCCGTTAACTGCTTATTGTGGTCATGATATTTTTATATCAATACATTAGAAATGTACATTTTTACAAAAAAAAATTATTAATTCCTAATACTAACATAAGTAATTAGTCGACAAATGTACACTGGGTTACTTTTTATCCCTGATACTTATTATTATTTTAATTTCTGCAGATGAATGAATTAAAAAAAAATGCTGATTTTTGAAATTCATAAACGGAAAGATGGATATAAGTATTCATTCATTATTTAGGCCACTTTAAAATTTTTTTTTACCCCAATACTGCATATTATAAAATCCAATTGAATTAAAACTCACATTCAACCTATATCATGTGATAAAACATGCCGCATTCGATGATAAATTACATTTTTACGTATCAAAAAGTTTTCCAAAGTCGATTAATTGCAGCAGTAAATATTTTTAATCTAAAATATCTATTAATAAGTTGTTGGTTTTTTTTTTTAAATATCCACTCCTAAATATTTTTAACTATTTTGTGTAAAACGTGATCGTTCGTGTATGTAGTGAACAATAACATTGCAGACACTGTACATGCACATGTATCGATCGCCACAAAAACAACAATGATCGATTTCACTGCTGTATTTCGAATAAACAAGGGGCGGAGCTTACTGGCGGCAAGATTAAAGCGGGGTCCGCTTCGCGCATGAGTGCGTAAAGCGAACCCAGAAAGCGAACGCCGGGTTCGCTCTAGCGGACCCAGAGCTGACCCCGAGCGAACGCAGAGCGAACCCGAAGCGAACCCAGAGCGCACCCAAAATTTCTCAAAGCGGACCCGTAGCGGACCCCGAGCGAACCCAGAAAGCGAACCCGGGGTGCGCTTTGGGTTCGCTCTGGTGTTAGGTTGTGTCTGGTCGGTACTGTATTCAACTGAATAAAAATCACTTAAATACACTTCATACAGGTATTGATACATGTACATATTAATTTGTAATTACAAAGCTGAATAGTATATGGAGCGGTGGATGCATAGAAACGAATTGAGGTTACAGGTTTGTATGCAAGTTAATAGATTACATGGACTTATATCTTATTTGTTTCTTAAAGATGCTTACAAAACTCAAATCTAATGATGATTGTATTAGACATTACTCAGACCTTATTAAAACAAAGTATATTCTGTTCAAACATATCGAACTCGACGTAGATAACTCAGAAAACTAACACACTTGACAGAAAACTATTTAAGTATTGACAATCCGATGCATTTTACAGTTGATTGATATCGATGATGCTTGCCACAGTTGACTTGAGATATCGGGCAATCTGATATTGAAACTCGAGAAAGATGACATAGAAAGTATATTAAGGTTGACAAAGGACGCGGTTGACATAGAAAATCATGCAAGGTTCAGAAAGAACTTCTGATTTTTTTGACATGTCTTAGGAAACTTGACCTGTTAACAAAGAATGTACACCTGACCTTGTTAACAAAGGTTATTAACAAAGAACGTACACATTCCTATTTAAAAAAAGTAAACATGACCAATTTAGCAAAGAACGGACACCTGACCTTTTTAACAAAGAACGTAAACATGACCTTTTATACAGGACCTTTTATATTAGAACGTTTACCTGACCTAATTAACCCAGAAGGTACACCTGACCTAGTTAACACAGAACGTACAACTTACCTAGTTACAAAACAGTTATTTATACTAGTGCGACATGTTTTTACTGAACATATGCAGTATTTTTCAGCTCTTCTGAATACAATATAGATTAATAATCCTTGTTTGTAAGACTGACTACTTACAGATCTAGAGTATTCTGGCGAACATAAGACTTAAAATTATTTGATTTCCATCTTTCTTTGTTTTTATTTTTTGCTCTAAAGTATCTTGCATATACATTGAAGTTTTCCCACGTCTGAGATTTGAATGTTGAGATATCAAGCCTGAGAAATGGTAAAATGGGACCTGAGTAGGGTGGATCATTCATGTGGCATAAATGTTGTGGTGTGTGAGAGTTTAATGGTCTGTGGACATGTATGCTTGAATGTTGTGGAATAGGAGCTGATTTTGATGTTACTTTTCATAGTTTTTTTCTTTGTTTGGGTTCTCCCTAAAGTAATCTGTATGGACGAGTGAGAAGTAGATACATTTTTTAATTTGCCCCAGTGATGGTTATCTCCCCATCCCTAATCAATGCAAACAATGCAAGACAGTAAGCTGCAGAGATGAGTAGTTTCCATAATAACTGCGACAGACATCTTGTAATAATTTGATTTTATTTGTATCATATTATTTGATTGGAAAAAAGATTTCGTTTATATCGTATAACATAAGTTGCCTACGTTACAATGAGTTACGTCAAAAACATATTACTCCGCTTGACGTTACATATGCTCAATTTGAAGCCATTTTTGGAGGAAAAATTGTCTTACTGTCTACACTGAAATTAAATTATAAGGAATGAAGCTCATTTTAACCTTCGCGGTTTATAAAGCGTAAATTGCCCCAAGTTATGTTTTATTGTATAACATAGGTTAAAATAAGCTTCATTCCTTAAATGAATCAATTATTTTAACATGTAGGTAAAGTGAATGATATTGGGATACGTGTGTCTTTCCTAAAGTCCAGAAGAATTTTATTAACTATAAAAAACTGAACAAGGGTATGAGAAGTAACCAAGTTTCATAATGAAGCTTATTTCTGCCAGATGTTTGGCCGTAGAATATGTGGTCCTCTTAGAAGATAGGTCCACATTGTAGCTTATTAATTGGTCGACTGGAGGGTGCCACGCTTCCTAAAAGCTTTACAGTTTTCTAAATTGTGAAAATGAGTCAATACCTTTCTGGTATCAGGGCTTTAATTGGTAAATAATTTAGTCGCCACGGCGCCTAAAATATCCAATTGGATCCTAAAATCTGACCATAAGTCATCATATTGGCCAGCGCTTTTTATTGACATAGAAACCGACAAATTTTAAAATTATAATTATAGAATTTTGTTTGAATACTAAATTAATTCACGATCTCTACTGCATTTGGAATGTGCATTGTGTGTGGTTCAAGTTAATGTTTATTCATAGCCCTTTTGTTTATTTAATGCATTCATTTAGGATATGAAATGTACAAGGTCTTTTCCATTGAACGCACACAGCATACACAGTATCTCTAGCCTAGAGCAGGTACGGGGATATACAAACATAATTAAGATACCATTTTTCTATGAAATTGGTTAAACAAGGAGGAGCAATGTCAAAGTGAGATTCTATGTTATATGATTATATGAGATAATATGTCATATTATTATGTCCTAATGAAACAATTATTATAAAATCAGAGTCGCCATTTTAAACCGAAAATAGGAAGAAATCATGATTGATGAAAAGAAAAGATTTTACCTTGATTGGAGTCAAAATATCTTACATTGTATACAATTCAATAGCTGATGATAAGGCTTTAAAAAAAACAAATTGTCAAGTTCCTACAATTAGAGGAAGGTTTGTGACCCCATATGTGAATTGCAAGTGCTACTGGGACTAACCCGAAGTAAGGCAGATCACTACAATCGTGAGATGACCATTCCAAGACCATTGTTAACCAATTATGACCCCAACCCTAATGAGGCGGAGCTGTCTGAAGATATGTGGAAAGTATCCTTTCTTGACCGATAAACGTCTGGAAATGGAAATATATCATTGAACTTAAAAAAAGGCAGCTGTCTATGTCTTCGTCTAGCACCTTTGAAATAGTTAAATCTTGATGTTTATGTATCCCTGCGAGAGACTATCATTATATTGCCCCCAAGAAAGCCATATTCAAAACCATAAACCAATTCCTAAGGTACATGTATGTGTTGCGACGGAATTTTTTGAAGCATTGTTTTAGGGTCTTGACGTTTTAATGCTGTTAGGGCAAGTCCCAGAGGCCTTGGAGGAATTAGTGGCAGCCCTCGGCTTTGAATACTACTTGGGAGCTGTCTGATTTGGTCGACTTTGGAAGGACGATGGCTTTTTGGGCGAAAGGGCTGATTTCATGCAAGTTGTATGGCCTGCCACAATAATTTGCAAATAAAGCATTTGGAGGATCTATATGTATGATTTGGTACTCGCTGGGTTGGAGCAGATTGGTCTTGAGGCACATACAATTGCCACAGTTCAGCGTTTACAGACCCCTAGTATAGTGTGTGATTTCTGCATCGTTGTAGTTGAATTTGTTTGTCAAAATTGAGCCAGTTTAAGTTTTGTCATAGCTGGGCAGCTGTGCGTATGATGTTAATATATCTGAGAATAGACTAAGTGTGTCCGGGAAACTTTGTTAGATATATGCAGCTAAATATGAGGAAAATGGTGCTAAATATGAGGGAAACGTTTGTCCAAGTTTCGATTGATGTAATTTGATTTCTTTGTGTTGTGCTATTAGAACTAATTCACCATTGACATATGCCAGCTCTTGTTGGGGCTAGTCATTTGGATTGAGTGGGAGAAATTTGTGCAGGTGGACAAAAACATTGTCAAATATATTTTGCTTAATATTGTCAGGTAAGTAAACATCCGATGCATCGGTCACTATTGAGAGCATTTGGTGTACTACAAGTATTATTAACAAAGTTGATATTGCTGAGAAGTACATATATTATTAACAAAGCTTTTCCATCAGATACAATTACTACTACCCTTACATTAGTGCTAAGTGTACCTGATGGAAAAACTGCTGATGCTTACTCAGGCGATGCTATAGGTGTTGGTACTGCTACTGATGTCAAGCCCATTGGGGTGTGGTTGTCATCACCTATATCTATAATCTAGGATAAGATCTTCGGCACTGTATCCTCAGCTGATTCTACCGAGAAGCTGTGGAGATCGGAGCTTAGCCTTCTTGGCAGCAGCTGGGGCTCGACCAGATCTTGTGTAATGCGATTTGGAAGCCCTTTCTGTTCGAAGCATCTTCTGCCAGTTAAGCGACCTTGTTATTACATGCATATCACTGTGCATATCGTTTAATAATTATTTGCGTGAAAAGACAGTATCTAAGTATATCGTTGACTGAGTAAAAACTCGTTAATAAATTTTCTTGGTTGTTTTTGAAATCCCGCCATTTGAAAGTTGAAGATCTTGAAACACGCCAGCTCAATCCTCTGAAATCGGAAAAGTGGACGCGAAGGAAACGCCACATTCGCTTCCAAGGCCTCACCAAGCATGTAATACATATACCAATATCATATGCAGCGATATCTATTCACTTTATAGTATACAGTACTATAACTCCTGGGGTTATCATGAATCATGGAACTAATCTGTATGCTTTCCTCTTTGTTTGAGATCAATAAAATGGAAAGAATAGGCACGCACGCGAAGTTTATTTAGTTGCTGCTAACTGGGGAATTAAGCTAAGGGTAGCAGAGATATCGCAGAGATAAATGACACATCGCAAATGGCGATAAGTGCAATTAACAACATATGATGATTCACTAGGTAAGAACATACTATGAGTACGATCAATTTTTAAACCTAGGCAAGCTAACAATAAGCTGATGTTACAAGGATTTCCATAACCCCGTTTAAATTCAGCTTTTGCAAATTCTACAGTCGTTACAATGACCTTGTTTGTAAATACAACATATGTTGAGATATTTTGACTGATATGTTCCATACCAATTATCAGGCCATTCTTTTTTATACTGAATTTGACTACGGAGTACCCTGTATATATTTGAGCATTACATAGGGTTCAGGTGACTAGTCCACAGGGGTAGCTTACTTCTCCTTGGCACCTGATTTCACCTGTGTTTCCAGGAGCTGGGTTTTTTTTCTCCATATTAACGATTCGTTTTTTTTTCACTGGATCTAAAAGATAAATCAATGTTTGTTATCTTTACTTTTTATATCTTTCGACAATGTAGAAAATCTGATATAATATTAAAGTGTTTTATGATCTTGGAGCAAGTAAACCTTATGCTTTCAAAACTTGTGACCTGACATTGTTGAAATATCATTGATTGTCAGAACACTTTCCATCGTGATCAGCTAACATGTGCAAAGAATAAACTTATGCTATTTCTTGGGTTTTTATTCGGGAGGGGGGGGGGAGGGGCAAATTATGAAGCAGATACAATCTATATACTTTTTCTACTTGTGACCGTGACATAATTAGCCTGCTTCAAGGTCATATAATATGTTATTCAATTGATTACAAACTTTGTGAGATCTAAATTAAAAGCTTCCTGGGATTTAAGAATTATGGCGGGCTCCATTCTCTGATATGACATCCTAATTCAATGAATTGGTATAAGCTCATTAAAAACACTTTAAAAAATTGAAGTACAAATATACAAGTATATCCATGTATTTTACAGGTCATTGCATATTGTTAGCGGTCTCTCTAACTCTTGCCTTCTTGTCTTTTTGCAACTTTCGCAATCAAAGTTAAAGTTGTCAACAGATGAAAAGGCAAAAGACCGAGAACAATATACCCTGATCCCTGTCCTCAGGGGGGCAATAAAACAGATGCATGCAGTAGTTGTTTTTAGATTTTGTTATTTAACAGGCTATTTAAAAGGCATCCTTTTTGAAGCTCATTTTTTTCTTGATTTCAATTTTAGTGTTTTTTATCTTCGATTTTTCCTCCTTCTCCTACTCCCCGTGTTGTAAATTCCATCACGCCGTCTACTGCTCGTATTCGGCACTGTACACAAAAAAATATAAAGTATATAGATATAAAAGATTATAGTCGATACACTGTAGTTTCATGAATAACATCATGATCATGTAGTGAATATATCTCATAACTTTTGTTACGAGAGGGTGGAACCTCCGAGTTTTAAAAAGTTATGTGATATATTCCATCCATGATCGATTCGTACAGTTTTGACTTCATGTATGTTTACATCCAAATATATGACAGACAGCTCATTTTAATTGGACTAAGGTTTCCGGGTCAAATCAGTATTTCAATGGTTGAAAGTGTGTTATTCAATATTAATGAAAACGAGCTAGTTTTGTAGTTGCTGCCACGCATTCGTTAAAATAGAACAATTGGACATAAAATCGTGGTTTGCAACGATCAGTTGAAATAGGCGCATACATATAGTACTACATGTATCTCAATTCTTTGTAATATATCTATAATGACACATCAAAGAAAGTCTACTGCACCATTTGCCTCAAATCAAACATCATTTTCGCCAGGCATTGTAATTGTTAAAAGTCGATGAAATATGATGAAAATGAACAGTAATAAAGATCAAAAGTCCAAAGGAACTATACAGATTGGGAATTGAGCAAACACGGACTTCTAATAACATTAGAGGTGGGATCTGGTGCCGTGGAGGAGTAAGTATCCTCTGTCGATCAGTCACAACCGCCGTGTGCTTCTTGTCAAGATCAGGTGAACGGAAAATGGTAGACAATTTAGTGTGAAAATAATGGCCTTATAATTTGTAAATGACTATGTAAAACTTTCAAAGGAATTGAATAAAGAAGTTCAGTGCGGATATGATGTAGACCAAATTTGTTTATTGACGTAACAAAGAAGTGTCTCAAAAGAGACATCATGTCTATTAAGTTTTTTATAAGAAGTTTATTTTAAGTACATTCTATCCTGCAGACAACATTAGAAGATAAGCAGTTCATCTTTACCAAAGTTTTGGTAACATTTCTTTATTAAAAATTGAATTTCGGAATTTTCATATCATATGATTTGTTATCATCAAAATAGCTCTATTAAAAATCCACTCTGAATTCTACAAACAAGTACTCTGAAGTTGATATTAAAAGGATGCTGGAGTTCCTCATTGACAACATCTATGTATTCAGTCTTTGGAGACCTTCCAACAAATTGATTGAATTCCGTTTGGTTCTAATTGTGCTCCTTTATTAGCCGTCCCTTTTTATATTTATATAAAGCAAAATGTATTCAAATGAGAAAACGTTTGCTGTGGCCTTCAACTCGACATTCAGATACATCGACGACTTTTAATAAGACGTTTAACAAAATTAAGAAAAGTTACTTCCATTCATATGTCGACTCGATATATCCCATTGAACTCGAAATAGTCTGCCACTTCTGTTTCATATTTGTATGTTTTACTGACTATAGACGATAAGGGCCAACTAACAACTAAACTGTATGACAAACGATATAACTTCAGCGTTTCCATCGTCAAGTTTCCTTATCATTTAATAAGATTCCGCTATCACCTGCAAATTGTGTTTATGTCTCCCAACTTATTTGATACTCAAGAGCATGCTCTGAGTACGATCAAGGCTACTGACAGATAATTTGATGTAATAGGGATTTCAACATCCTTGTTTAAAGTCAGCATTCAATAAATTCTTTGGTCGATAAAAAGACCTTGTTAGCAAATAAAACCTATCATTGAGTCTTATTTTGACTGACGTGTTTCATACCAATTGTTAGGCCTTTGTTTTTATACTAAATTTGACTACGGAATATTCCGTCTGATCAAGAGTGTGACCCGGTCGACAAGGGATGCCTACTCCTCCTAGGCACATGATCCCACCTCTGGCATTTTCGCTGTCTGTGTTTTATGCCCTGTTCACAGAATTGTAGTGTTTGAGGTTTGTATTATTTTTAGATCGATCAATGTTCGTTATTTCCACCGTTTTAATTTGCGAAATATTCATTTTAAACGAGACTTCTGATCCTTGTATCATCCTTTATTTGTCAAAGCTTGTGTTAAAAATTGTTTGTACGTAGAACATGCTCAAGTTATCAAGTTAACTGGGAGACATAAACTCATATGCAGGCGATTGTGGTGTATTACTACATGAATAAGGGAAGTTAATTATAAAAATAATGTAGCCAAACGTTTATCATAAAGTTTAGTTGTTATAACGTAATTATTGATATTATTTCTTGATTGAGATTTAGCGTTTCAATTTGAGTATTCATGCAATCTTGTAGTTTTGCAACCAAACTGGTTAATACAATATACTTACCCTTCATCGGGAGACTACGTTTTACAATCTCTCTTAAATAACTTCCATCATTTTCCCCCTCCATTACTCCATAAAATCCTAACATTATAACCATCACAAGACCAATAAATATTCCTGTCTTCTTCATTGTCTTGAACACTCGACTTCTTTTAATTTTAAAACATGCAAATAATTAAGTCTGTGCTGCTTGAGGCAAGAAATTCCCTAATTTCACGTAATCCAACGTTGTCTGATTTATGACAATAGGCGGTATCTTAATTAATAAAGAGCATTTTTACTCATCAAATTTTATAAGAAATTACAATGAGTATAAGAGAAGTAATAGGTAAAAATATACTGGATTTCAAGGCGTAACTTTTTTGAGACTTTAAGAAACACAGACTCGATTTAGACTTCGACTGGTTTCCTTTGGATCATTCTTTGGAATATTGAACATACACTGGGTGAAAAATGTAGTTTCACATCATGGAAAACTATTTGGAAACCACTTGGGAACCTGAAGTTTACCTCATGTTTTCCAGTGGTTTCCATAGCGGATTCAAGGTTATTCAGTGAAGTTTCTGTGGCACGAAAACTGCTACGCTCCGATTCCACTAGGTTTCCCAAACCAAGGCAAACTCAAGAAGCCTGAAGCTATATTACATATATAACTAGAAATATCCAACAATTCATTCAAAGAAATCAATGATTCTAAAATTTCAATGAGATACCGTATAACGGGTATTTTCTGCGGTTGGAAATTTTTGCGATTTAACCCCTAAAAGATAGCAAATTAATTTCTGCGTTTTCAATTTCTGCGGTTGCATTATACCGCAAAAAATTATTTACTGGGTATGATCACCAAACTCTAGGAATTATCAGATAGCTGTCATGTTTACGTTTTATAAATTCATTGAGACATATTGATCAAAGGTGCATGACAACTGATATTGAGCTATTAAGCTTAATTAAACTACTATCTTTTGGTTAGTCTTTGTAAAATTATGTCGAGTCCCAATTGAAATGAATTATTGCCGTATCAGTCCACCCAAACAAAAATAAAAAAATCTTTATTCTACATTGTAACAAACGTTTTATGCGATCTATTAAAATATTTAAATATATAGATAATTAATGCATCCAAGCCATATTCTAAAAATTCACTTTCAGTTAATTGCCATCAAAATTAACCTGGTGTTTATATTTTAAGCTCAAACAAACAGTTACATAATCAAGTAACCTAAAGTTGACCGTATACAATCACAGGTGTCATGTGCATTGAGGCGTAACTAATCCTGTCAGTCGTCTGCATTGTGTGAAATGCACGAGACAATCAAGCCACATTGTGTATACAAGCAGTAATTATGGTCTCAAGATAAAACACAAGATTGAAACAAGTGTTAAAGAAAGAAAGAGAAGCTACTATGTGTTGTTTGCAGCTATCGGAGTTTGGACTTGTAATTGCGAAATCTCTTTTAATCATTTACATGTACATGTATATCCGTATAAAATAAATAGGTACAAGAAAAGATGTTTTGTATAAACTTATTAAATTGATATTATTTACATGAACGTTTTGATTCAATATGTTTTGGACAAATCCTGACATCTAAAATCTTCGAATTTCGATGACACCCGAATTTTCTTGCTAACGAGGACGTGTCCACTCATGAGTCTGCGGACGCATCGTTTTTAAGAACTTGCGTCCCAAATATTTTTGCTGCGTCCAGTACGCAGGTTCTTGCGTTAATGAGAATCCTGTGACATATGCACCACTTATCATACTTGCATGTATAAAATATATATCTGAAGAAATATTGAAAAAAAATATTTTGCGATTGTAATTTTTGCGGATTTGTCCCATCCGCAAAATTCCGCAAAAATTGGACAACCGCAGAAAATACCCGTTATACAGTATATTTGATGAGTAATTTTGGACTCTCCAAATGTCCTACAAAAAACTACAAAATGTGTGATATTTTGATTACAAAATGTTATTTACTAGTATTTTCACTGGCAATTTTTCTTCACCAAATCTTGGTTAAAGATGAACTGCTTATCTTCTAATGTTGTCTACAGAATAGAATGTACTTACAATAAACTTAATAGACATGATGTCTCTTTTTAACGAGGTTGGATCCTGATATTCAAAGTCTTAATCTTTTTTTATCAAGTATATTTTTAGTTTCTACACACACAGCTTAATTAAAAATCAAAACAAAAAATGGGGGTCAATATGCTTCTTTTGGCGCTACAGTACGTTTAAAATGACCTTTTTGCACTGAAATGTGTGTCTTTATCAAAAACCACATCTTCGACGTTTTCCCCCCAATATTTTATAACCAAATAAATCATGGGACACAGTATGCTATTATTCTCTCTTAAAAAAGATATATTAAAATTGTGACAAAGAAAAAGTTTGAAATTGCTTCGCATAATCAATTGTTTGACCTTTCTGCACTCACAAAATGTCATTTTTCGGCATTAAAAATTCAACAAGCAAGAAAATTATTTTAAAGTCTTAAACTTTTGCTGAATTTAAGTAGATTGATCAAAGTTACCTTATATATTCAGAAAAGAAAATCAAAAGTGGGGGTCTATGATGTAATTTTTTAGATATTACTAAAAAACTGTTAATTTTATGATAAAATTGGACTAATTTTTTTCTGGACTTTCAGAATATATTTACTATATTTGTCACAATATGATGAAAGAATTCATAAAAACTAATTTAATTGATATTTTAGAACCAGCATTAAACATTTCAATGCGCAAAATAGCTCTCTGTGCAACCAGCATGGAAAAATAGGAATCTAAACTTAACAGTACTGTATATATTTCAAAAGAGAAAAATTGAATTTTCTTAAAAAACAATCCGCCACAAAATATAGTTCCTGGCTTAATCCTATTTGAATGGAATTTAATCGCGTTTTTTTCATTGGATATAGTATTTTTTGCATTGTAGAATCCGGATTTAATGTTAGAACTTAAAAATGATGCAGAATTTTAGAAATAAAGGTCAAGACCAAAATCTGCTCAAAAGCTCATGCAGGATCGAACGTCCTTAAACACTTCCTCCTTACGTCAATAAACAAATTAAGTCTACACTGAGTCTACAGGATTACATTTTTCGAAATACAATAATTCCAAAAGCAATTGCATTTCTTAACCTATAATTTACCAACAAAAGAGTTGTCGCCGTAAACATTGGTAATATTCATAATCACAAAAAAAGATCAAGACTTATATTCCACCATATCCATATTTGAAGTTGAAATCCACGTCTTACATTTGTTACAAGTATTTATTGTCTATTGGTCCCAAACATTTTATTTACAAAAAAAAAATCTACAGCGCCTAGATATCAAAAATCCTCCTACGTGTTCATTTTTTTTTCAAGCTTCTAAAAAAATGTTCAAAGAAATCAAAAGAAAATCAAAGAATGCAAAATTTAATGTAACATAACACGAGCACGATTTCTTTTTTCATGATAAAATCGTCATGGTTCGATGAATCTTTGAACTTTTTTTCTATATTTTTTATGTTAAATAACTAACAGAAGCCGTGTGTAAAAATAAGTAACAAACTATCGTTTAGTACTTAAGTTACGGAAAAAATAGTGTGTCGGTAAGCAGTTTTAATTAGTATAGGTTTCATAACCAGTGCTCGTTAGCAACCGGTTTTTCTCAAACTCTCGTTCCTTATTTTTGTTTATTTTCAAGAGATAGGAGAGGCTTTCCGAGTGTCTCATGAAAATTAATAACTCTAAGGATCGAGAGTCTGAGAAAAACCAGTTCCTAACGAACATTCTACTACGATTACTGCCGAGATCAAAGAAATGCCGCGGACATTATTCTCCAATAAATCACGAACGTCATCAAAAAATTATCAGATAAGAAACACATGTCAAATCTGTACAGTTGAAATAAATATTTTACTGTATAATCTAATACTTATTTAGACCACATCGATGTGTCGTCTTCCGCAGTCTAAACGTATATATTGCCTGAAACAGCTGAAAAATATCCGTTTTTATAGCCAAGTGGGGCTGTTCTACGGACCTCCCCACAACATTTACACTCCCGTGATTTTACTGATAAATCAATGAAATAGACAACTGGTTTTATTATTTTTCATTCATAAAAATTAATCAACATATGTTACAAGCAAATTTATAAATAATTAAAGGATATTTTTAATCCAACAAAAGCTGAAATCGTCTGCATTTTATGCAATCGATTGACCCTTTGGCGTTAAATGGAACAGCGAAATTGCGACATGGTGACCTAATTCGTTTCTCTATAGAGAAAACGATCAACTGTATTTTAGAGCCGTTAGTAGAATAGAAATAAAGTCCTTCTTGTCGTGAATGATGCAGGATAACCTCCTCGGTCTCGAAATGTTGTCTGAAATATAAAAGCCTCGGCTAACGCCTCGGCTTTTATATTTCAGACAACATTTCTCGACCTCGGAGGTTATCCTGCAACATTCACGATAACGCGGACTTTATTTCTTAATTATATATTGGTTATGGGACCTGTTTCTCTCATATTACAAATATGGAATTAAAAAAGGCGAAGAACAGTGATCGGTCTTAAAAAATCTACAAACAATACAAATCTGTGAACAAGGCATAAAACACTGACCCCCGGAGGTAGATTCCAGAGATTGGATCAGGTGCCTGGGAGAAATAAGCATCCACTGTAGACCTGTCTCACCGGAAGTGAGCCCTTTGTATTTATCAGGTAGTCGGAATATTCCGTAGTCAAATTGAGTATAAAAACAAAGGCATAACAATTGGTATGAAACACGTTATCCAAAGTTCGGCCCAATGATAGGTTATATTTGCTTACATTGTAACGACCATAGAATTTACGTGATGCTGACTTTAAACAAGGTTGTTGAAAGAAGTATGTACGCTTGTGGCTTTATTGTGCCCTAAAATTTTTATGTTTTCAAAAAGTGTTGAAATCGGCTTAAATATGAGTTGAGTATATGAGTGTGCTAAATCATGAAAGAATGTGGCATGAATTAGGCCCAGTCTAGAAATATGATGTCATTAATTTTATATACCGTATAACGGGCATTTTCTGCGGTTCGAAAATTTTGCGATTTAACCCCTAAAAGATAGCAAATTAATTTCTGCGTTTTTAATTTCTGCGGTTGCATTATACCGCAAAAAATTATTTACTGGGTATGATCACCAAACTCTTAGAATTATCAGATAGCTGTCATGTTTACGTTTTATAAATTCATTGAGACATATTGATCAAATGTGCATGAGAACTGTCATTAAGCTATTAAGCTTAATTAAACTACTATCTTTTAGTTAGTCTTTATAAAATTATGTCGAGTCCCAATTGAAATGAATTATTGCAGTATCAGTCCACCCAAACAACAATAAAAAAAATTATTCTACATTGTAACAAACGTTTCATGCGATCTATTAAAATATTTAAATATATAGATAACTAATGCATCCAAGCCATATTCTGAAAATACACTTATAGTTAATTGCCATCAAAAATAACCTGGTGTTTGTATTTTAAGCTCAAACAAACAGTTGCATAATCAAGTAACCTAAAATCACAGGTACCATGTGCATTGAGGCGTAACTAATCCTGTCAGTCGTCTGCATTGTGTGAAATTCACGAGACAATCAAGCCACATTGTGTATACAAGTAGTAATTATGGTCTCAAGATAAAACATAAGATTGAAAAAAAGTGTTAAAGAAAGAAAGAACAGCTACTATGTGTTGTTTGCAGCTATCGGAGTTTAGACTAAAAATTGCGAAATCTCTTTTAGTCATTTACATGTATATGTATATCCGTATAAAATAAAGAAATAGATACAAGAAAAGATGGTTTAGTATAAACTTACTAAAAATTGATATTATTTACAGGAACATTTTGATTCAATATGTTTGAACAAATCCTGACATCTAAAATCTTCAAATGTCGATGACACCCGAATTTTCTCGCTAACGAGGACGTGTCCACTCATGAGTCTGCGGACGCATCGTTTTGAAGAACCTTGCTACCCAAATATTTTTGCTGCGTCCAATACGCAGGTTCTTGCGTTAATGAGAATCCTGTGTCATACTCACCACTTCATACTTGCATGTATAAAATATATATCTGAAGAAATATTGAAAAATATTTTGCGATTGTAATTTTTGCCGTTTTGTCCTATCCGCAAAATTCCGCAAAAAATGGACAACCGCAGAAAATACCCTTTATACGGTATATAAGTTTGAAAAAGAAAAAGACTCAAACTGACTCATTTTACTGGTATTTTCCTTCAGAAAATAGTGTCTACAGCCGTCGCCCACTTCAGTATTAGAATATGTTGTGTAAAATGCTTCGAAAAATCACATTTCTCAAAATCTTTGAGGGCGATACATGTGGACTAAATTATTTGAAAGAAAATTCTACTGAAAATTGATGTCTTCTGCAACTTTTTAAGAAAATGCACAAGTTTATGACGTCACAATTAGCATTTAAGAAGTCATAAGAGAAAAACGATTTGTTTGATATTAGTTCCTGGACTTTTAACGATTCAGAAAGCATGGGTTTTAATTTTCTATTTCACTTTGATATTTTAGAAAAATACGGGTCTAGAGTTGTATTAAAACCATGCATTGTTCTTCCTGTAACATCAAACTATCTCTCAGTAGCCTGCCACTGTTTAAAAATTGATCTTACTCAGTGCATGCTCTTGCGTATAGAATACGTTGGGGGATTACACACCATATGCAGGTGAAAGCGGAAGATTACTACATAAATAAGGAAAGCTGACGATAGCTGAATTTATCGTATTTATCTCAATTTTGTTGTTAGTTGACTCTTATCGTCTATATAGTTAGTAAAACTAACAAATATGAAACATATGTGACACACACACTCTGTAGTGTCTTTAATTTCGAGGTGACTGGGAAATATCGAGTCGACATATGGATGTTTGTTTGTTTAACGTTCCTTCTAGAGTTGAGACAGCAGCACTTGCCGGTGAGGGCTGAAAATTTAGACCTGAACACAGCACATACTGCCTTTGAGTAGTGAGAGATATTTTTCGTGCCAGCACATACTGCGACACGGGACCTCGGTTTATACAGTCTCGTCCGAAGGACCGGTCTCCATGTTCCGCTGTGGGATTCGAACGTGCGATGTAAGAATCAACTTCTTAACTTCTTAACCCTAGAGCAAACGCTCTAACCACTGTGCCACGACTTATGAATGGAAGTAATTATTGTTAATTGATAAAACGTCGTAGATATTTCTGAATGTCAGAGTTGAAAGCCACAGCAAGTGTTTACTTCCTCTTATGCAGAAGTTTTTGAATAAATTCTGTTTCATATGAATATAAAAACAGGTCGGCTAATGTAGGAGCACAGTTAGTGCCTATTGGAATTACAGCAGTTCGTTTGAAGACCTGGTCTACAAAGACTTCATAAATATTGTCAATGAAGAACTGGCAACCTTTTAATATCAACTTCAGAGAATTTTTGTACAGAATCAATGATATTTAACGAAGTAATGAGGATGTTGTTGATGACCAATCACAAAAAGAACTAAGTACGTTACGTATTATTCGAAGGCCCACAATTTTTTCGTATTTTGATATACGCATTTGCAAAAATATAACTACTATGTATATGTAGAAGAAGATTGGTAGTTTTGATATATGCATAACAAAATTTCGCAAGTACGTTGATTAGAGGTATTCACAGGATTTGAACATCCGTTCTATCCGGAAATTGCTATTTTTTCCATTATTTTTACAACAAATTCCCAAAATTGAAGTAGTGCACACACCCCGAGCAAAATAAAACATATATATTTGAAAATAATTTGATGAAAGACAAGCAAAAATAATGGTAAGAATTTGCTCGAGGAATGTGCAGTATGTTAATTTTGACATTTCATGACTATTTCCGGTGGCGGATACCAAGTAAGTCGAGAGGCGAATTCTTATCTAGGAGTATAATAATAATGGTGTATTTCGTGTAATAATGTTAAAAAATAAATTTATCATTGATCGACCATATTTATATTGCTTATACAAATATATTTGTCATGAAAACAGCATAAAATTTTTTTTAAAATGTTTTATAGAAATGACAAATTGCGATATTATTTTATACAGATAAGCCTTACACTTGATAAATGTTGCCAGCAAGAAGGGAAGAGATCAATTTAATATACTAAATTTAAAGCAATAAAATAAAAATGTTCAGCTGACAAATAAATTCACTAAAAGTATTATTGCAGAAAAGAAAATGCTTAAATCCTAGTCTTTGTTTTATTTTGTTACTGAAACGGCCTAGTTGACGTCTGCATACATGTATGTAAATAAATTACGCAATAAACTCAAAGATGACGTCACAATAGGTCCCCTTGCAACAACTTTTTTTTTTCGGAAAGGGGGGGGGGGATAAATTCACAATCTTTTTGGATTCCGTTGGTTAGGATTGATCAGATTAATTAATATTCTGAAGTCTTGTATTTTCAGTCATTTATACAAGTGCACGGTTGATGTTTCAATATATTTTCAGATTTTACAATTTCACGCACAATATAAGCGTATTGCATCTTCCTACGTTTATGTTGTAGACATTGCCGTTAATATTATAAAAACAAAAGCTCATATTTCACCTCGTAAAATTTATTTTTTTTACTCGTATATTCTACTTAAGATCATTCCATATATACCAGAGTTGTGATTTCTTATCTGTCGAGGATCCAGTGAAGTTAAAAGAAGACTGGATCGAATGAGAAAGCGACAGAAAGGTCCAAAATAGAATTTCGGACCCAAAAAAAAAGCTGTATCGGATGAGGGGTTCACTTTTCAGCAATGTTACCTGTCACTAAATTATTTCACCCCATTACGGCGGTGTATGTGTATCACACAATTTAATACATGTATAAGTACTGTGGAACAAAATTATCTGTCAGTGTGGACAAGTCTGAAAGCAAGTTATTTATCAGGCACGAAGAATCATGGGAGCAGGGCCCCATCCCACTTTTTTCCAAACTTTGAAAATGTTCATTGAAATGCTGCCCCCCCTTTATCTGCTATAGCATAGGTAGTTTAGGAATATAATATATTGGAGGGGGGGGGGATCGGTTGTGAAAAAAAACGTGTGAAAAAAAAAGTTTGAACCTACCGTGACACGGGGCCTCGGTTTTTAAGGTCTCATCCGAAAGACCCGCAACTTTCACTTAAAGGTACCGAGCGCTTGACGAAAGAACAGTTGCTATCTTTTTTTTTATCGACTCAGGTCGGTCGCGGCCGTGATTCGAACACACGACCTTCCGATCACGGAACGAGCGCTCTACCTTAAATGGATTGAAAAGCAGGCATAAAGGCCTATGATCTTTCTCTCCATACGTTTGGTATCGAAGGCTTACAATACTTACTTAAAGATATAGGCTGTCATATTGAGCGAAACTTCAAGCAACAAAGTCGAAACTTCAAGCTACTGTATTTATTTATAATTATAAGTACGTATTTTAGAAAAGATCGTAAAAGTGTTCTTCAAAGAAAGTAAATGTCTATACTTGTACATGTTTATTTTAATTTTATTTTATTTATTTTATTTATTTATTTTTGAAAGGCTATACTTAGTTGGTGAAAAAGCCTCAATTGGTTAAAGAAAATGCGATAGAAAGTTGCCTATACCAACTATCCAAGAGAAGTGCTGCATCTCTACCAGCTTGTAAAAGGGGGTGGGGGTGGGGGGTGATAATTGATCTGTGCATTTGAGAAGGGCTATCCAGTGACATATAAAATTAGTAATCGAATGACAGTACTTTTTCAGTTTTTTTTTTTTTTTTTTTTTTTTTGGGGGGGGGGGGGTTCAGATGACAGGACAGAAACGTTTTAAACACATTTTTTTTGTAGATAAATTCGTGAATGACGCCGCGACTCGTTAGAATGGATGAGCTGGGGAATTTGCCCTTTCAATGTTATTTATTAGTCCCCTACCGGTGTAACCGGAGTTGACTATAGGTTTCCTCTGAGTCTGTCCGTCCGTCTGTCCGTCCGTCTGTCTGTCTGTCTGTCTGTCCGTCTGTCTGTCTGTCTGTCTGTCCCTCTCTCTGTCTGTCAGTCTGTCCCACTTGGTTTTCCGCACTTTTTTCCTAAACGCTTGCAGATATTGAGCTGATTTTTGGTATGTGAGTGTATATTGATAAGTTACAGATCAAGTTTGCATTTCGTTCCGCTTCATTGATTTTTGACGGAATTACGGCCTTCTCAATTTTTACGGGTTTTCCGCAATTTTCTTCTAAACGCTTGTAGATATTGAGCTGATTTTTGGTATGTAGCTTTACCTTGATTAGTTATAGATCAAGTTTGCATTTCGTCCCGCTTTATTAATTTTTGACGGAATTATGGCATTTTCAATTCTTAACGGAAACCAGATTACACTTACCGGTAGGGGACTAGTATTGCTAATGCAATACTCTCAGAATGCTTGTTAATTAAAATATCTAATCTTTGATACTTTCTTATAAAATTTTATATGGTCGGAATCTGACATTATATAAAATGGTGTTGAAAGTTTTAGTGCAATCTTAAATACAAGCCAAGTAATTCGCATAAGAAATATTGTCTAGCTTTTAAAAATAAAAATCTTGCTTGAATTAGAATAATCGGATACTTAAAATACTTAAATATGCGTTACACATCTCTCTTTCTCTCTCTCTCTCCCTCTCTCTCTCTCTCTTGTTTTAAAATCATGTAAATTAATCTTTCATTTGTACGTATACTGCCAGACCCAAAAGCCAAACTGTTTGTCTGAGGCCATTATTTAACCGATCGATGGTTCGACAAAACGCAGAACATAGTCAATGAATGTTTTGTTATACCTTTGTATCTTGTGCTGGCTTCCATGGTGTAAATTTACTTAAATCACATTGCAGTTAAACGTGGTCAATTTCGTCACTGTCGAACACCAACGAATGCAAATGAGATTTAGCTGATCCAGCCCACAATTTTGACGTAAGCGGTCCAATTTCTCATCGACAGGTCAAATATCTTACTTGCGGCCAAACATAGATTTTTTTTATGGCCGCTCAGTACAACATTGGAAATGTGTGTATAGATTGATATAGAAACCAGTTTTTTAAGGTGTTACAAAATATTACAAAAATAAACTCTGAAAATATTGTTGGGAGCAAATGTCAAAAGCGATTAGTGCATATGTATATAAATGATAGACGCTGTGTTCGAATGATTAAAACTCTGTATCAGACAAGGGCGGTCTTTGAGAAAATGGATTATCTGTAAAAATCTGAACAGAAACTTTGAGTTGGTAAAGTTATCATGTTGTAAATTTTGAATTTACTAGGGGGAGGTAAATGCAAAATCATGTTGTAAATTTTGCATTTACCTCCCCCTAGTAAATTCAAAATTTACAACATGATAAAGTCATGGAAAGAGAAAGGCGCTTCACATTTGCTGATCTTGTAAGTGCACAGTTACGCGGTAAAATAAAAAAAACATGGACAAACAAAATTATGCTACTGGTACAATTGTTTGCAAAATAAATTAAGACTGCGGAACATTAACTGGCAAAATTGGAAATATGCAGCTTACGTCATTTCCATCTGTTACAATCAAAATATTTAACGACAGTCAATGGAATGGGCGGGTATAATTTGGCACGGACACCCGAGAAAACATCGGATTGAAATTCTAGTTTGAAATTCATTTTCAATCCACCTCAGCTACGCTAGAAGGCACGGTGTTACTGACCCAGAAGATAAATAATAAATTTCAATTTCGGAATAGTTTGAAATTTATATAAATCAGAATTTCTTTCCAGTTTTTTAAAAGATTAAAAGAAATATAAAGGGACTAATATTTGATTTCTGTTAGGTGAATGTATGTGCATGCGTGTGTTGGGGGGTGGAGGGGGCTGAACGATCTTGGAAATAAAAAAGAAAGATTTTTTTTAGTTTGAACAACCCCTCCCTGTTTTTGATTGTCAAACACTTTTCAATGGACAAAACAAAAGAAAATAGCTTTAGAAATATATATATATATATATATATATATATATTGTCATGTGAAAGGATGATCTGACTCGACAATTTTTGACCTCCCCCCCCCCTTCTAGAATGGCCGTCCCCTGAAAAAAAATTATCTCTGTCTTCTATGACTTTTACGTGACCTAAAATTTATAAGCTAAAAAACTCCTAAATATGAATTTCAAACAAAAGTATTTGGGAATTGAAATTATTTGTCTTTTGGATCACACATTCACACTTTGCGTTTGAAAACAGCTCAGGTGGATTGAAAATGCATTTCAAACTAGAATTTCAATCCAATGTTTTCACGGACGTCCGTGTCGAATTGTACTCGCCCATTTCATTGTCTATCATTAAACGTTTTGATGGTAACAGATGGAAATAACGTAAGCTGTATATTTCCAATTTTGCCAGTTAATGTTCCGCGGTCTTAAAATTGATAGAGAAAGGTTTTTAGTAAGTGGCTATTGGACCAAACTGTGTAAAATGTAAAGGGACATTTTTTTTAAAACACCATGACGCAATGTTTTTGACGTAATAATGTAGCTCCGGGGTTACCAAACATGTTGATTTTAAAATTAAGTAAATTGATTTCTGTTAAATCGAATGGAATGAAACTTCACACATCAACAAAATAAGTATTTTTATGTAAGAAAATTTGTTCTTTTCTAATATTTCTTGAAAGTAATATTTATTTATAAACTTTCCAACAACCCTCGTATTTGCGAAGCGTCGTTAGGTTGACGTCATAACGTCATAGTGCTATTTTCCAAAAGAAACTACCTATATTCAGATAGCTTTGTAGGAAAATTGACTTGAGATAATTAAAAAAATTAAGCTGAATTAAAAAGAAGACATCTTAGACATGTTTCAAAAAAATCTTCATCAGATTCTGGGACAGGGCGGATTTTGGTACATAACGTACCTTCTTCTTTCTGCGTTCCATTTTTATCGAAGAAGCAGTTGTTTATGATATCAAAAAGCATATTTGTTTTAATTTATTGTGAGGAATTGTTGTATAAAATGTAGAAAAGTCGTACGTCTTGATGTTACTGACTTGAAAAATTTGGTGATTTAAAATTCTAAAATTTCATTAGAGTTTTGAGAATTCACATCCTATTAATACCAGTTCTAGAATATATGCTATAGTACAGTATATCTGAAGTTTTTCTTTTACAGCAATAAACATTTTTGTGAGGAGTAAAGATATAGGAGCTTGTTAGAGCATTTGCTAGACCCGGCAATGTATCTTTGTTTGTGAGGATTTTATGAAGATTAGGAATCCAGTATAAGTAGGGTAGATCGAACCCACCTTGGGTTCATAATATGAACACGAAAAATGAACAGCGGTGCAGGAGTGATTAAACACGGTTGATAATGGGCGAAATCTTGTTATCACCCATGATTCATTTGGGTTGATTGGAAAAAATGATAATAATGATAAACTATCATCATTTCAATAGTCTCTCAATTCCCCTATCTTGTACTTGTATGCATATCATTCTAATTAAAGAACAGCTTTAACAAATAAATTTTGCACTTTAAGAAGTTTAGTTTTTATTTCACATTTAAATACCATGATATTCATTTATACGGAATTTTAGTCATTTAGAACAGGAATATCCATATTTTTACTCGAAATGAAATCCATGTTTATTTATTATAAGTAAGAAATACAAGAGAATTTTGAGAATCAATGCAAAGAATCTGAAATGCGTAAAGGGACTTCAAGATATCTGTGATGTTTTCATCAACAATCATTTTTCTACAGCAACAATAAGACAACTCGAGAGGTACACGTATCAGGTTTTTGAGAAAAGCGTAACATGTTTCAACGTACTATATCCCTTTTTGCTACATCAAGAAATGCATCTTCTATTTGGTTTTTCCTCTGCTGCTAAATCTTTTTCTAACATTTCATCGGTAATACCATCATCATTTTTGAGTTATACTGTAAGAAAAGTTGGTAAAGGTTATAAATTATTTAATTTGTTTTTTGAATTTTTTCATCTGAATACAAACATACAGTATCAAGTTTTTTTTTCACATAACCATTCGCTCATACTTTTTCACTCACACTCATTCGTTTTGGTATGTGGAAGAATACTTGTTCATATATTTTAACAGTAAGCGAGAGAAAAAATACATCACTATAAATATTTAAATACACTAATAAAAACCTCACATGTTGTAACAGATTATAACTTATAAGTATTGTCAAGTAAACATGTCCATCTTTGCCAGGTATTACTAAACTTTTGCATTACCGAATTCTGGCTTGCTATTTTTAACCCTATATTTATTGTATCAGTGAAATAAAATTTCCAGGAGGCTTGGCAGTTTGCCTTTTTTAGACAAAACAAAGCAAAAAATACAAAAAAAAAGACAAAAAATATATTGTTTTGTATACAAGATTAGAAAATCTACAACTCTGTTACCTTTAGACAAAGGAAGTTCACCTAATAAAAATTAATATTAATTACATTAAAACCACTTCTTTTTGAAGTTGTTTGATAAATATACATGCTAAGATCACTCCATAGTAGGGATACCTTCTCACAATTAATAAAAATATGCTGAGTTGTCTCAACTTGATGTTTGCAGGAGAAAAAAAAAACAGCAATCCGATGATACAGCACTGATTTTTTTTCAAATAATGATTTACGTGTAAAATTCTATCCAAAATTCTGCATTGTAACCAGAGGATTGAAAAGACTTTGGTTGTCTTAAAACAAACAATAAAAGCTTCATTAACACATATCTCTATATCATAATGGCCCAACTCTAAATTCCATTATTTTACAGAAGTAGGAATAATAATATTTGCGTTTAACTGTTTGTATTTACGCATGTAGTTTAAGTGCATCTATTTTGCAAAAGAAAAGATCTATAATATAATGGAATATATGGAGTTTAAGATCTATTAAAAAAACCTTTATTTAAGAAAGATTTCATATATTTTGATATTGCACTCATTACGCTGTTATATTGCATGATGAATACTTGAATATCAGACTTTTACTGGAAAATGACATGCGGTAAAAAAATTTCCTTGCTCATCTAAAAAAAAATCTTCCATAAGTTTCACGCCCTTTTCATACTAGCTTTTTATGAACAGTGTTTTTGTACCAACTCTACATATGTTTTGTATTTTCTCACATAATCATCGGTGCTAGATAGATCTGTCCAGTATGAGACAGTGTGAGATTTTTTTTATCTGTCTTACACTGTGTATTACTATGCCGCGTACGATAACGTAAACATTCCTTCTTATACAATTTTTGTAAAAATGTTTAAAGAAATATCACATGAACTTGAAAAATGTTACTGTTTAATTTATTACATTTAACTTATCTTCATTCAGAAGATTGTCGTATTTTCACTTTTTAAAATGGCACTAGTTTTAGGTCGCGGAAGGATTCTTCTGAAATGAATTTGTAAATTATCGGATATACTCCTTAAAATCCAGTTGATATCATTCATAATGATTTAAGAGGACTGAAATTCATTTTCTTAATTTACACACAGTGTGTAAACCATTTTCAGGTACGATTTCTTGAATGGTGTATAATCATTCATTACATACTCGTGTGGGATAGTGAAATTCCACCTCGGGGCCAAGATTCACGGTCTAGGAATCGGCAAAGCCTCGTCCTAGACCGTGAATCCTGTCCCCTCGGTGGAATTTCACTATCCCACACGGTTGTATGTTCGTTCGCCCTTGATGCCGTTCGCCCTCACTCTCGTTCGCCCAAAGTAATGAATGATTCTATTAGTACCAGGAATGCTAGGAAAATTTTCCATGTAGAACTTTACTATCAAAAGATTTAATAACATGAAGCATAGACTTAAAATCATCTTGCCAAAAACAGTTGTTTTCGAGGATTACACATTCAGAGATAAAGGCATCACTAAAATCAAGAAATTTGTGAACAAAATCTGTACCATTTATAGCTTCAAATATACCAAGGTTTGTGACCTGCTTTTAACCCCTTCTGCCAAGGACATTTCAAAGACATAATAAAATTACTAATATCCACCATTTTTAATCCCCCGTGCTGATAATCATGAATTAGAGCTGTACCTTTAATTTTATCACATTTTACATTCCAAATAAATTCAAAAATATCTTAGCACAAAGATGAGATTATATCCCGTTTTGGTGTAGGGAGTGATATGAACAAAATTAATGGTTAATTATTGGATTAATGAAAGATTTTACAACAATAGAATTCTTCTTTTCCAATGTTGTAGCATGCTTTTTATTTTTGGAATCTGTATGCCATAATTTGAATTATTTTGTAATTTGTTGGAACTATGTCAACTGAAAAGTTAATACCTAATAAGTTAAAAGTGTGAAGCCACAGTCGAGTTTCCATCTAGGATGATGAAAGACCTGACTTGGAAGCTTTTTTATCTTTTTGAGCTTATCCATCTTATGTTTGTTTTAGAGTTGTTTACTTTCAAACCAGATATTTTTTTTTATTAAAATCTAAGGTATCCAAGGAAGCAAACAGTGATTTAGGTGAAGCATTAAGAAAAAAGAGATGTATCATCAGCGTACTGACTTATTTTATGTTCCTTTTCACGTATCGTGATACCCTTTATATTATTATATTGTTTCATTAAGATTGCAAGAACTTCGGCACAAAAGGAGAAACAAATATGGGGCGACAGGGTCGCCTTGTCTATATCCCCTCTCAATATCAATCTGATCTGATAAAAACCCACTTTGTAACACTGAAGCCTTAAATTTTGTGTTAAGAATTTTGATCCATTAAATATTCTTGATCCATAAAATATTCAAATTAATTCTTACCTCTTGTCACCACCTTTACGGGGTGTTTCATGGCCTTGAACCTTTTATTTAAATAAGATCATGGTCTCAGAGAATGGACGAGTAAAATTTGTGTCCGGGACATGATTTTATAATTGGAAAGCAATAAGTCCCACACAAGATACAGATTTATTTGTTATCAGTGGTTGTAACAAGACCTTCAAGCAGGATCCTTAGAAAGTAAATGTCACGGATATTGAAAGTGTTAAGTTCATATATGCTCCATATTTTGGCTATACCAGGAAGGTAAAAACTCATTCTTGAAACAAGGTAAATGATCACAATATGGTGTGTCTTGACCATTATATATATGGGAATATTTCCATTTCTATTTATTTTCTCTGTGATAACTCTTTGAAAGTTAGGAGAGTTGATTTCTTGATAATTCCACCGGAATGTAAATTTCGCCAAGCGAAAGGTCAGGAGCTAAGAAGGCCTAATATGCATGTAATTCTCGTGCGGCTGTCTTTGTGTTTGACGTCAGTGGGCGGGGACTATTGAAATTGACATCTTAGGCCTCGTGTTATTTAAATCTATTAGTCTACATTTTTAAAATCTAAATTTCGCCCGTTATGCAAATTATCCCATGTTTCCAACTATCGTTGATGCCCTGGCATACTCTACTAACTAGACAGTGATTCCTTAAACAATTTCAAGTCACGGGGATTGAAAACTAAGAGCTCGATTTTGTCCATCGCCTAGGATCGTGAAGCAGTTTAAGACATGACTCAAAATTTGATTGTCTTGAAAAGTTTAACCTAGAAAGCAAATAATATTGAAATGTTTATACAAATTGGTCCTGATAAGTTTCTTGTATTTTTCCTGTCCTTTGAAATCACGGATCGGAGGCATACATTGTTGTTTGTTCTTTATCTTTGTTTTGATTAAGGCCATTATCTTCTTTTGCTCTTGATCTTGGATTTTTCTTCCTCTTTGACTCCGAGTTGTAAATTCCATATCGCCGGCTTATATTCCTTCTCGATACTGTACCTAAAAAGAACAAAACCTGTTTATCGAGATATTGAAGTTTAGGGAAATAGTTCAATGATGACATGAGGTCATGTATATATGAAATATAACGCTTAACCTTTAACTGCAGAAGGACCAATCCAAACCACAACCATATAGGTTTTTCCGGATTTGGAAAAAAAAAATTTTTTTGGTCGAAAACATTTCTGAGTTGAATTTTTTTTAGTGGAAATGAACACCCTTCCTGGAAAATTTTCCAGGATCCGCGCATGGGATGCTGAATGCTCTCTTTTAAATGAATGAGATATGGTACCAAATCACGTTCAAAACCCACATACCTTGTTTGAAAATGCGGAAGAAAATTTCTTTTGGGATATTCCATTTTCACAGACTTTTAATCTGCTTGTTTTTCTGATGTTTTTTTTGTGGGAGGTGTTACTATCTAACCTGATCTGTTTGACCATTTGAAATAAATTGGGTAATTGAAAGTTTACAAACTACGTAAAATAGGCGGAAGTTTATTATATTCACAAATAATATATCTGCAATAAATAAATGTCAAATATGAATGTGATATATCAGTCCGTGAAGATTGACCAAAATCAAATAAAAGGCGATTGTTAACATTATTTTTCTCTTATTAAACATTTTTTGTATTCACCTTCTCCAAGTATCGTAATTAGTAATAGTTCAATAAATACATGTATAAAACTTTACATTCATTTTTCTCTGTGATAAAGGTATCACAATTCAATAATATTTAGTATGCTGTCATGCACTTTTCGAATCAAAATCAGCTATAAGAATATTACTTACCCCTAAATTCAGAAAACTGCTCACTAAGGTAGCTACGTTTTACAATCACTCTCATGTAGTTTCTGTCATTGCTCTGGGCCACTACTGCAGCTAATGCTAAGATCATTAGCAATATGATAATTAATCTTGTCCTCTTCATTATCCTTATTGTTTGGTTACTTTTGTCATTTAAATATGTAAACGTATTCACCCCGTCCTCGTTGAGACAAGAATTTCCTTACACGCAATCCAAAATGATCTTAAATATACGACAGTTGGGCAATATTTTTATGATATAGAGTCTGTTCATGTAGCCACAATGAGGATAGGAGAGATATAGGTAAAAATGTACTGGAATTGTTGAAGGCATTATCTTCCGCTAAATGCCCTTTTTACAAGGTGTTTCTCTTTTTAAACTAGGTTTTTCCGAACTAATTTACAGAATTGCATTCATTAAAATTGTCAGTTTACAAAAAAACTGCTTTCTGCAGATGTTATGCAATTTCCATTTCAGTGTCTCATACTTGATATTTTTAGATAAAAACTCTCACTGAGTTACATTACCTGGCCTATGATAGTCGACAGAGAACTTCGATCAGGTAATTTTACAAAAGCCTTTGGCTCAGGTAAGCTATAAAAAGCAATCACAGTCGTTAATGGAGAAAAGACATTGATGAAAAAGAAAGTAATCTTAACCTGGTTGAAAAGATATTACCTGGTACTAGTATCGTTATTTTTTATTTTTACCAATGATGTGCATTGGAGTGGTACAATTTTTCTTTGAATAACGTCCATTTTTACATAATGACACGCCCATTTCTTTAGAATTGAGAAAGCAATGTAAGTCGAAATATTTTTACTCCATCTCTGAGACTAGCAACGCAAATTTGGTTGAAATAGGGGTTTTATGAAGCTGAGAGAGAGTGTGTGTGAGAGACTCTCCCTTTCTTTAAAACACAATTATTGAAGTTAATCACAAACGTGTATCGAGAGAACAATATTAAACTGATGTCTATGTAGATTGCCAATCTGATTGGTTATTGTATTTATGGAATACCTGTTCTCTAGGCGTTCAAATTAAGCATGTGAGAAAAGAGTCATATCGCATTTTATAGGCTTTTTGCCTACTCTGGTTTCTAAAAGCATTTTTACAAAAAGTTTGTCATACAATCTTATTTATACATGTATAAATTCAAATTATACAGTAATGATATGTAATGTTAATAGTCCCCTTATATGATAAATATGAAAATCTGGTTTGCATGGAATATATAGTAAATGCTGAGGTATCTACTTAAACGATGGCAAACTGTTTAAAAAGACCACCCTTAACCAGAAAAACAGCATTTAGATAATTTTATTTGGGTATGACTGCGCATCATAACTCCTTTTGTGATCTCAAGGTGTAGTGCTGGAACGTAAGTGTGATGATTCCGAGTTCGAGCCTAACATTTTCCTTTTATGCATTTTATTTTTTTTCTTTGTTTATCTGTTTTAAGTTTTCCTTATTGCTTTTACTAATTTTTTAAAATAATATTTTTTAAATAAATCAGGATTTCTAAAAAATCGTTACACTTTGAAAATATCTCAGGGAAAGACTCTAAACGATTTCATTGAATTTTGCAAATCCTTGCCAACCTGTTTTATTTTTACTGATTTTCTAAGCATATTGTATCGAGATTAGATTAATGAACATGTTGAATTATTGTTAAATGACAACGTCTTCAAATGATATTAATTAAATAGATTGATCGGGTATGTCTATAAATAGAAACGGGTGATTTCCTAAATTCTTTACTTAGCCGTGTCTTCAGCAGCTATGGCTCTTTACGACAATCAAGGGCAGTGTAGACTGGCGTTCCCCTGCCCACTCGCTCCTACAATCAAAGTACTGAAAGTACTCAAGGGAGTTGAACATTGTGTACAAGGTGTGGGAGACTAGTTACGGAACATTTTAATGCTTTAATGAAATATATGGAGATAACGAACAGTGTTCAAGCTCAAAAGTCCATTAAACATTACAAAATAGGTGCAGAGCAAACACGGACCTCCAAAACATCAGAGGTGGGATCAGGTGCCATGGAGGAGTGAGCATCCCCTGCCGACCGGTCACACCCGCCGTGTGCTCCTTGACATGATCGGGAAATAACGGAAAAATCCGTCGACAATTCAGTGTATAAATAATGGCCTGACAATTAGTATGAAAAACGTCAGTCAGCATTTGACTCAATGATAAATTGCATTTGCTGACAAGGTCATTGTATTGACCATAGAACTTACGAAATGATGACTTTAAACGAGACTGCTGATATTCTTGTTTCATCAACTTGTTTGTCAATAATTTACCTCGTTTTAGAAATTGTACATACGTAGAGCATGCTCTTGCGTATCGAATTAATTCACTTATCGGAGATTTAATAATAATAATAATAATCAACCCCTGCCCCCCCCCTCCCTCCCCCTTAATATTCCCTTGAAAAAATGTGTCGGCATAAATTCATATGGCAAAACCTGAACTATGAGGGGTATCTAAATCCACACAACATGGAGTTAATCCATATGATTAATAATACTTATATATAAAAATGTTTCCTGTTCACATGCATTTAAATTTAATTCCAACCTAGGACCCTTAATTTGAGAAACAAACTGAATCCAAACAACTTTCAAATGTTTGCATACTAATGGTTTTATTGCATTAAGTTTTCTAAAAACAAAAGTAAGTTAGTTAGTTAATCATTTGGAAGTAAATATGAATTGACATTGACTAGCAGACTGTTGAAAATAATAAAGGACATTTTGGAACTGTTATTTGTTTTCATTTTTCAGGGTACAAAATAAGGTACATGTATCTGGTCTGACAAAACGTAACTGTTTGAAAGTTTAGAGAATAACAATAGATGTGTAAAGCAACTTCAGTTTGTTATATGAACCTAACGTAAACAGCTAAGATTTGTTGTTTTCCAAACTTAAAAAAAATCGGATGCCAGACCTGGCTGTTTCGATTTCTATTAACCAAAATTTCATATATGAGATATCTAAAAATTTTATGCCTCAACAATGAGCATGAAAACAAAATGAAAACACAAAAAAAATCTTAATCTAGTAATTTATCCTTCACCTTTCAGTGCACGTCAACCAGCTTCTTTTTGTCTTCGATGTAAACAAAAAACAGATCACTGTCGCAATACGCGTATTGAAGTTCAATAGCAAATGAACAATCATTCATATCAAGCCAATCTTTTATTCTTTTATTTTTATAGTATTATGAAATACATATTGATGAAATTTCAAATTTTAATGGCTACAAAAATATAAATACAATTGTTTGTGAACTACTCGTATGTTTTAATATTATACTTTCATGTAAATTAGTTGAATCTGATTCGTCGAGAAATGTTTGCTAAAAAACACTATTACCCGCTGAATAATGAAGCAACGTCCTCGAGCATAGCAACAATCGACATTGCTTGACGACGGGTGATATTCCAGAAAAATATTGACTGCGCAGAATTTATGCGCGCAAGGTTCACTGTAATATTTATATGTATAAAACATTCAGTATAATATAATAAATACTGCACGTAGTTGAGTGTAACATTAAAAATTTTCACCCCTCGAAAATCATTGTTTACCTCGGCTGCGCCTCGGTTGACAATTGTTTTCTTTGAGTAAAAATTTTCAATGTTACACTCAACTACATGCAGTATTTTTGTACACTACCTCAGACAATAAAGAGGTTTCGCGCCGTAGTCAAATATTTCGCGCCATTTAGTCGCATAGTTGTCATTTCCCTCTCAGTGCTTATAGGTGTCGCTGCATTGCAAATTAGATCAGTTACGAAAATTTTCAATCTTTTTTGGTTTCGATAAATCAATATTAATTTGATCAAAATATAATATTCAAATAAACTGAAATGAAATGTAATTTGCATTTACTTATATGTCAATTATCAAAATTAGATTAATTCAGAAGATTGACATGGACTACATTATGGTGAAAGTTTATGCAAGGTTGTATTGAATATCATGGAAGTAAATTAGCCGACACGGAAGACCCACTGACGGCCTATATATAACACAATTAATACAAATTACATAGAAAGAACAAGATGACCAAGGGAGATTGAACATAGTTAAACTCCCAATAAACCGGGGTTTTTTTCTTTCTAAAGAAAAGGAAGTGTTATGATGTAACAACTAATGTTCAAAAGAAAGCTCATTTAACGTTTCATTCAAACGGAAAATTTTACCACTGCAAAGTGCGTCATGGTACAAATATCTTCAAGAATAAAAAATCTTGAAAACGTAGATACATACTAGTAATACCCTTTCAATCAGGTTAATATTGCTTTCTTTTTAATCAATGTATTTTCTCCATTATTACATTATGAATTAATAAAGTAAATAAAACGGACAGTGATATGATATGATTTAAACAGAATGCTGGGATGTCTGGAATTTGTTCATGCATATTAATTTTCTTAGAAATTAATGCAACAATGGCACTGCAAAGGGAAGTCCGTTATTTATGAACTCACAAAAGCGCGACTGTATTCCCTCTAACTTCGTTGCAAAGGAATGATAAAGGGATGAGTTTTCATACGAAGAATCTGAAAGATATCTTTAACGTTTTTTAATCAATTAATCATTTATCTGAATCAAAATAAAGTAAATATCTGCTCTTTATTTTGCTTATACTAGAACAGTAGAAACTCATTCTCGGCATAAGGTAGCTGTTCACATTAGGTTGTGTCTTGACCATCAAGGATATTTGAAAATGTCAGGGATTGAGAGTGTAAAGAGTTGATTTTGTCCATGACTTAAGATCATGAACCATGTTTTAGACTTGACTCGGAATTTGTATGTTGTCTTAAAGTTTATTATAGAAAACACATTTGAAATGTTATTTTTCCGTTTATGCTTGTATTTATGCACTTTGAAATCATAGACTTCAGGCATATTGTGCTCTGTTCGTTCTTATATTTTTGAAGGCAATTTTCCTCTTCTTTTCCATTGTTGTCTTGCATTATTCGTCCTCCTTGACCCTGTATTGTAGATTCCATATTGCCGGCCTATTTTCCTTTTCGGCACTTTACCTAAAGTATATCAGTAAATAGATATAAAAGTTGATAGCATACATTGTTGATAGAAGAAGGTGGAACATCTAAATGTCAAAAGGCTAAGTGATACATACGGAACTATGTAACTTAATTGTGCAATGGTGTCTTCTTTTTCTTCAAGAGTTGCACAATCTGTATATATTTCTAGATATTTGATCTGTTCTGTAAGTTCCTTGGTATTATTCGTAAGACACGACATTATTTAAATTCATCATTGGATATATGGGAAGAATTAAGGTATTGGAAAATGAAAAAAAGTGCAGATAACGAACACAGATCGATCTCCAAAAATCTATAAACAATACAACTTTGTGAAGAGGGCATAAAACATAGACCCCTGGAAATTCCAAAGTAGGATCAGGTGTCTAGAAGGAAAAAGCATTCCCTGTTGATCGGTAACACCAGTCGTGAACCCTCTGTTTTGATCAGGTAGACAGAACATTCCGTAGTCAAATTTAGTATAAAAACAAAGGGCTAACAATTAGTATGAAACAAGTCAGACAGAATACGACCTAACGATAGGTTAAATTTGATAACAAGGTCATTATAACGAACGTAAAATTTACGAAATTATGACTTTAAACGAGGTTGTTGAAATCCCTGTAACATCTTTTTATCTGTCATTAGCCTGCCTCTGTTTAACACTTTTTGAGTAGGACACATGTCTTGATTGAGTAGATACAAGATATTACATGTATGATGTTTTTTAAATGCACAAAATGCTCAGGTGTGAGTTCAAGATCGTAGCGGCTATCTTGATTAACATAGAGCTACGAGCTTTAACGTTGTGCTTACCAAGCAGCTATAGATACCTTGGAATATCAAGCATTTTTTTTCATACTCTATCCAGATATATGGCCTAAATGTAGCAGCCAGGCACGCACATATGATCTTGACCGCAGCAGGAACTCCCATCCGTTCTTTGTAAGTACACGGGGGAGAGCATTCCTTGTGGGACTTCCCATGTTTTATAGAGAATCATGAAATCGGGCAGGTAAATGTGAGTTGACCAATTTTGGAAAACAGGCGTGGTTAATTGATATTTACATATACTACATGTACATGCGCAATAACTAAATTCACAACTGTATGCAATATATTATTCAAGAAACATAAAAAAAAATGTTTCACAATTTGACAACATTATTTAAAACCTTTTCGTTTTGACTTTCGCCAACTAATTGCATATGCTAGTTAAATAAAATATAATACTTATTTATCTTTCTTCTTGAGAGAGATTTAACAGTTCAATGTAAGGGTTTTTTTTTTTTGTGGTTTAACTATTTTTTCAATCAAAATCGGTTGATACAATATACATGTACATACCTATAAATTTTGAAAACAGTTTACTCAAGAAACTGCGTTCTGTAATTACTTTCACATTTTTTCCCTCGTCGCCCTCCGCCATTACTCCACACACATGTAATTCTAAAATCACTATTAGCACAAGAACAATAATTACTCCTTTTGTCTTCATAGTTCTGGCAATATTTAATTATATTTATTTAAAATCAAAAATAACAGACTGTTTTGTTCTTTTTCTACTAAAACTTTCTCTCTTGTATGAATCAAAAGTTATTTGATTGATGACAATGGTCGATATGTTATGATTATAAAAGAGCGTGCTAACGTAAACAAATTATGTCATCACATTGACACTAGGAGAGAATACAGGTAAAAATATACTGAATTTGTTTAGCTTACATTACTTTCCCTTAATATCATTCCATACAGGTTTTTTTTTTTCAACTGGGCTTTTCGGACCTAATTTAATAAAACACATTCTTTATAAAATATCAGTTTACAAAAAATTTATGTGCAAGGAATTTAATTTTTTAACGCAAATTCTTCAACATAGATGTTGAAATTTCTTTTAATATTAATCATTTTTAAAAGTTTCATAACAAGACACACCCATGGGCCACAACACTCACAGGAAGTTATAATATAATATTTTAATGACAAAACATTCAACAGAAAACTTTGACAGTTCACAAAAACATTGCGCAAATGAGCATAAATATATTATATTTTTTGTAATGTCACCACTAGTATTTGTATAATGATATAATTAATAGCTCAAAGTAAGTAGAAAATTAAGAATAATTTATGAGCATACTTAGCCCTTTCATTTTTATTTCATTCTTCTTTACTTAAATGTCATTACCATATTTTGTATTAAATGTGAATTGTCTTTGATTTGAACATATTTTATTGTAATTTATAATTACAAAAGGATTGGGCACAAGTTCTAAAGACTTATTACGCCCTCTCCCTACATGTCAATTACAAATTGAAATTGTTATAGTTAGAAATAAAACTTTTAATTATATAAAGTATACAATATTTGCAAAAATTTACAAATCATTGTATTTTGCTAATACTAGATGAAATCTCGCGCAAGCGCGGGGAATTGAATTTAAACATGTACCACTACCGACAGAAAAAATCTAATAATATATATATTGTAGTTTCTACTGACAGCCTATAGGGTTATAGCAGGAAGAAATACTTTGTTCAAAATCCCTCATGAAGTAGAAGTACGTCTCTAACCCACCCCCCAACCCCCTTGTAAAACTTAAATAACAATATCATTCATTGACGTTTATTGTGAAACCTGTTATATACTATGTTATGGTAATTGTATATACTATTTTACGGATATTGTACTTCACATGCTCTTATTCATTTTCGTCAAGAATAAAAGCAGTGAATATGCACATTTTACTGAGAAATAGATATTTTTGGTAAAAATTCACAGGTACTTGGGTCTTGGTTTATAAATATATATGTACCTTATTGATATATAAAAACTGTACCTTACCTTTCTTTTACATATCAATAAGGTACATACATATTTATAATCCAAGGCCTAAGTACCTGTGAAAAAATTAGCTTTTATATAACGCCCTATGAATACACTGGCGAATTTAGAGAGGGGGCCCATCCCCCTCCCATTTTGTGTCGAAAATATACATAAAATTTAATAAATCATTTTTTTTTGGTGTGTCCGTGGGCCCTACTCCAACCCCAAACTGGTTGCCCCCCCACCCCCCCCCCACCCCCATCTTTTCAAGATTCCTGAATCCGCCACTGGAATAGGCCGAGTATTTGATACTGAAGACTGTATTCAGAAAAAAACTGAAATGTATTGATTAAATTTTACAGCATAATTGTATTTGAATAATGCCTTATTTATTAATATTCTTTTTTCATGTAAGCAAGTTCATTACGAAATACAAATTGTACTTCGGGTTCGTTGCCACGATGCTCTCAGTGAGGAATATATATACAAATTTTACCGATAAATTTATTAGGAAAATCTACTAAATATATGTAATAGTCTTTCGATATATAAATATATTCACAACTTACAGTGTAATCAATGATTTACCATTATTCCATTATTCGAGAAGTGGTGTAAATCAGATGTGGATATTTAAAATTCCAAGGAACTTTTGTAAAATTTGAAATCACAAGATTTTACCAAAATCAACAGCTTAAAATCTTACGACTTTTCTTCTTTATACACAACCATTCACCACAATGAATTAAAGTCCAGGCTTTTTGATATAATTTACAGCTGCTTTTTCAATAAAAATGGAACTCGTAAATATACTTACCTTTTCATTGGTCATTTGCAAAAAACATTCCGATTGTACACACAAGTACTCTGAAGTTGACATTAAAAAGATGTTTGAGTTTCTGATTGACAATATCTATGTGGTTTTTGGAGACGAGGTCTTCCAACAATCTATTGGAATTCCCATGGGTACCAAATTGCGCCCAGTTATTAGCAGACCTTTTTTTGTATTCATATGAAGCAGAATTTGTCCAAAATCTTGTACGTGAAAAGAAGAAAACACTTGCTGTGGCCTTCAACTCGACATTTAGATATATCGACGATGTATTGTCAATTAACAATGGCTATTTTCATTCTTATGTCGATACGATCTATCCTGGTGAGCTTGAGAGAAAAGATACCACAGAGTCTGACATATCTGTTTCATATTTGGATATTTTACTTGAAAAAGACGTTAATGGTAATCTAATAACCAAGCTTTATGATAAACGTGATCATTTTAACTTTTCAATCGTCAACTTCCCTTACTTATGCAGCAATATACCTTCATCACCTGCATACGGGGTATATATCTCTCAGTTGATTCGATACGCAAGAGCATGCTCTACGTATGTACAATTTCTAAAACGAGGTAAATTATTGACAAACAAGTTGATGAAACAAGAATATCAGCTGTCTCGTTTAAAGTCATCATTTCGTAAGTTCTATGGTCGATACAATGACCTTGTCAGCAAATGCAATTTATCATTGAGTCAAATGCTGACTGACGTTTTTCATACTAATTGTTAGGCCATTATTAACACAATGAATTGTCGACGGATTTTTCCGTTATTTCCCGATCATGACAAGGAGCACACGGCGGGTGTGACCGGTCGGCAGGGGATGCTCACTCCTCCATGGCACCTGATCCCACCTGTTTAGAGGTCCGTGTTTGCTCTGCTCCTATTTTGTATTGTTTAATGGACTTTTGAGCTTGAATACTGTTCGTTATCGCCATATATTTCATTCAATGACCATTCACACAAAAGCTTTTCTTTATGTTAAAGCAGCTATAATCGCTTCGTTTTTCTTTTTAACATCTGGCTCGATGCTATATGATGTTCTAGAAGATTCCGTCAATATTACGATCGGTGAATGACGAAAATAATTTGCACATTTTCCTTTTTAATCAGTTATTACAACTTATTTCTTTTATATCATTTAAATCAAGTTTTGATTGAATAATTCAGTAATGACGTTTAATGAAATAAATAAACGATTGCTTGTTGTCAGTTTCATTAAAAATTGCCATTAACTTAGATCCGCCAACCGGAAACGCCACCGTACACACGTTTTTGCTATTTCATGGCTGTTTATAGAAAATAGAAGTAGACTTTTGATTTAATGTACGATACTTACAATGCAAGTGAAATCTAAATATAGTTTACGGACATCATCTTGTATCGTGTGTATTCTTAGAGGAGTAAGTAGAACTCTGGTGCACCCATTTCGGAGTTTATTTGCAAAATTTATTACTTTATTGTATATATATATATATATATATATACATTAATTAATGCTTACAAGGAAATCTACCAGAATGTTAAATAAATGTTTGAACAAAAGAAAAGAGACGTTCATTCTCTGAAGCACTCATGAATCAACCCCCCCATAATAATACATGTGTATCTAGAATGTGGATTTTCTCAAATTGTAAAAAAAAATATTTAAAAATTCTGTTCTGGCTTTGTATTATACAAGTCTAAGTCTAATATAAGTTTATTTTTAATACAAAGAGTTTTATGCAATGCAGAATCAAACCAGGGTTTCTCTTCGGGCCGTATTATAATTATTCAAGTATGAATCGTCCAACTATATTCATGAATGCCATAGAGAAGTTTTCTGTAGCCGATTAACATTTTGTGCATTACAAATGTGAATTTTCTCTAAGATTTCTTTGAAAGGAACTCGATGTCCAACTTTAATGTTAGGCAATGAGGAGTTACGCGATTTGTTAAATATGCATTATTGAAATATATTATTTCATAACTTGTTAATCTTCAAAACAGAAATACAAGAACAGTAATTAAATCCTGCTTCCTCGTTTCTTATCAATGTTTTCATTCCTCAAATAACAGGTGTAAGTCTGTTCTCTAAGAGTCTTAGTTAATTAAACTTTATTTCTACGATTTCAATTTACGATTATCATCATAGAAATACCGTATAAGTGGAATTTTTAGGGAGACGCTAATTTAGCGATTTATCCCCCAAAACTGATGTATATTTTTTGCGAGAAATAATTTTAGCGATTTTATAATGTCAAGAAAGATAGCTATAACTACCGATACAGTATAAATTGTTAGCGATATTCAATTTTAGCGATCTCAAAACCCTCGCAAATAATGCCAAAATTGAATCCTTGCTAAAAGTTCTTGTAACATAATATAATAATTTGCATGCATGCATTATAAACTCATGAACATTTTAACTTCATTTACCTAGTTACATTTTACTGCGACTATAAGCAAGTTATACAAGTTTTTAAAATTTAAATAGAAAAAACACCCCCTGATTATTCTGTGTCTAAAGGGGAAAATCATTTCATTTACAGCTGATCACAATTTGCTGTCTAAGCAGAATTCAGTTTCATGAATCTCTGACTGATTATTCTGTGTACAATACGGTGCATGTTAAAATTGTAAATGCACAGCTGTGTGATGTATAGCACATAAGGTGCAGAAATAATTCCCATTGATATTTACATTCTCCAATTCATTTCAAAAGTGAATTTTGTCATCAGTTTCCTACAGTTCGTTATGGTGATTATTTGTATGCGCTTTCCTGACACATAAATCTAAGCTAATCTGTGCTATACATGTATATAAACAACTGTTGAATGTAAATGCACTGCACTGTATATGATTTTGTATCAACAGAAACACATTCCAAACTGTATGTTTATATACTGGCACTATTTTTGGCATACCATCGTTACATAGAGAATAAAAAATACAAAATTGGTTCTATTATAACATTTGATACAAATGACAAAAAAATGTATTTCGTTTCTCGTAGTGAAATGGATGAACTTGGAGTGTATAGCATACCAGTTTTTGTCAAAATTATTCAAAAGTTCAAATTATAAAAAAAAAATGAGCCAAAATAAACCAAAAATTAAATTTAAGCTGCTGTAAGACACATAGTTTAGTTATAGAACATCATATAACATCCTGGGAAAAAAAATATTTTTATTTTTTAAAGTTTGAAACAGCAGTTGAGGAGTCAGAACTTATGTAATGTTTCAATCGGAGAGTCATTCTTCCAGAACATGTGTAACAAACCAACCTTAGTCAAATTCCGTACCTAATATTAAGAGTTTTTTTTTTAAATAAAATTGACTTTCTTAAATATGAAAATTAGTCCCTACTTTGTCTCCAGGTTGTAGATCTGTGAAAAATCGTTTGTTTGGTTGGTTGGTTTTTTTTTTTTAGAATTTTTCACTCATATGGAGACGCCACCACTTGCCGATGAAAGGCTACAGATTTTTGACCTATACTCGGTACTCAGGGCCATTGAGCAGTGAGGTTTTTTTTCGTGCAATCACCTACTGCGACACGGGACCTCGGTTTATACGGTCTCATCCGAAGGACCGGTCTCCACGTCCTACGGTGGATTCGAACCGCAACGTCGTACTGAAAAATCGTATCAGGGTGTCAATCAAGACCTTGGTATCATTAACATACTGAAGGTTTGGCAGAATTCATGTCAATCGTAAACTCCTGTGATTGGACTACTAAAGTCAGATGATCAAACATATGTCACGTGGAGGAGATCGCTGTATTATATCAAGCATCCATTGTATTCTGATTTTTATTTTTAAAAAATCTTACTCAAGTTATTTTATAACACTTTTTGTTACACCTTTAAAAATTGGTTCCTATGAAAATCTAAACTTAAAAAAATTCTAGCATTTCCAATCCAAAAGTCTAGCATTTCCAAATGTTTTACAGTTGACGTTGCGTGACCTCGACATAAACGGTAACAACGAAACAGTAGATACAACCTGTTTTTCCGGACTTATATTTTGCAGTCTTTCTTGCAGTTTACGGCACAGTTGAGTTTGTCATATCTTCGCTATACTCATATTTTTCATAAATCTTTTTGTGTGTGTTTCTTTATTAAACATTTATCTTGAAATGAACACATTATTTTGACTCATTATGTAATTTTAAATTATAAGAATATGATATGCGTTATCCTCGAGCTTAAAGAGACCGAGTTTCAAGGTATCTAAAGAGAGACGCTTTCGAAGAGTATGGATTGACAAATAAACTCAATCTTGAATGACAATATGTGATTTGTATCTCCGAACACATTTCTGGACTTGAAATTAGTTTTATTGGCTTATATTATGCCGACAAGATTTCCTAGATTTCATAATTTTTGATTGCAATGAAGCGTTGGACATATGATACAATCAATCATACATCCGCGTGACGAGACCTTCTGCTTTATGGCCTCGGATCAGTTCATGACACATTCTATGTTTATTATAAAACCTTGTGTCAATACATAAGTAATGCCTATCCATTTTAAAAGATTCCGTATTAGTACATGTATTTTAACTTAGGTCATAAATTAATCGTGAAAGTTGGCAAATAAACAAGAAGAAAGGAAAGCAGATAAGATGAGCCGACCTGTTAAATACATGGCTACTTCAAATTTGTTTAAATGATTACTTTATTTAAGTGTTTTATGACCTTATAGTTAAAACCTTTCATTTGAAGAAGGCAATTCCTCGGAGATTGGAAGTGTAAAATTTGTTTCTGGGGTATAAATTTGTAATTTGGAAGCAATATATTCCATATATTTTACAGAGATTGATGAGTAGGTGTATCATGACCTTGAAGCAGGATTGATTGGAAAAGAAAGAGATATGTTTTATCAATGGGTGTTACAAGTCCTTGAAGCAGGATCTTTTGGGAAAATTAACATCAAATATACTGAATGTATTAAGTTATATCTGCTCTATAGTTGGGCTATCCAAAAACCGTAGAAGCCCATTCTTGGCACAAATGAAATATGAAGATAACAAACAGTTATAAAGCTCAAAAGTCCACTGGAACAATACAAATAGGAAGTCGAGCAAACACAGACCTCTAAAATCATCAGAAGGGGGATCAGATGCCATGGAGGAAAAACCAACTCCTGTCCATCTGTATTTATAAAGTGTTGGGGCAAGTCTTAATTTAACCTTTAAAGTTAATATTTTATGACATCTTCAACTTACCCACACTCATGAGGGCATTTCCACTCTTCGTTGCAATTTATATATAACAGGCTATGTTACAAACAACCCCCCAGCAAGATTCAGTTAGAGGACGTACATGTACATGTCTTATAAAGATTCACACAAAATATTATTAACTTATCCTTAATAATAACTTGTTCCAGATGTATACACGATTTATAAATTCTAACTCTGTCGACGGATGTGTAACGGGGAGCATTTCACATTATACTATTTTTTATGGGTTAAGGACATACGCAACGTACCTAACCAACTGATAATTTTTCAAGATATTCTTAATTTAAGATTATAGTGTCTTCAGAAGTTCGTTGACAAAAAATCAGCATGCATTACCAGGGGTTTTGAGAAGATATCAATTGATGAAAATTCTTGTATAATTCAAAGAAAAATATACAAAAATTACTAAACATATATTCTAGATGTTTTATGTATCCAAACTTGTTTTAGAAGAAGTGTACAACAGCATATATAGACATTAAAATGTAGCACACAGATCCTTTAAGTATTGGAACTCTTCAACTCCATTGAAAAAGACAATAAAGTTCAAACTACTTTGCGTATGTCCTTAAAGCATAAAATGCAAAATGTTGACTTTGAACGAGACTGGTAATCTCCATCCCTGTATCATCAACTTATTTGTCAGTAGTATACCTCCTTAAGAAATTATTCGTAGGTAAAACATGACCGTTGCGTATTGAATCAAGTGGTAGACATTAACTTCATATGCAGGCGATAATCGTATATTGCTAAATAAATAAGTGAAGCTGACGATAGAAAGATAATCGCTCTTATAATAAAGTTTTGTTGTAAATCTGTCATATATGAATTTTTTCTAGTAAAAATATCCAGATATGAAACAGATGTGTAAGAATTTGTGGTGTATAAAAGTGTAAAATATTTATTTTGTCCATGTCTTTCGATTGAAGCAGTGTTGACTAAGAATTGCTACTGCTCGTACATTGAGCAGTGAGGGATCTTTTTCGTGCCAGCACCTACTGCGACACGGTACCTCGGTTTATACGGTCTCATCCGAAGGACCGGTCTCCAAGTCCCACAGTGGGATTCGAACCCGCGACGAAAGGATCAACTCCCTATTTCGCGACTCTAGAGCAGACGCTCTAACCACTGCGCCACGCGGGCGACGCAAATTTATTTAAGAAAAACACATAAAATTTTGAATGATGTTTTAAAATTATTCCATTTTTTTGAGTTTTTCATGTCCCTTTGTAGTAAGGGATTTGGGCATATTATGGTCAGTCATTGTCATTATCCCTTTGTTGTCCAGTGTTGTATTCTTTATCTTCCATTTTTCCTCCACCTCCACCTCTTCCTCCTAGACCCCAAGTTGTAAATTCCAAATCGCCGGCTTCTCGTGGATATACCTAAGGAAAATAAGTACTAGTGCATCGAGTTAAAAATGTTTTCGGTCAAATGGTACATGTTGACTCGACATCGTGCATGGAACATATAGCATAACCTTTCGTCACGGAAATGGGAGGAGCGAAACCACTGAGTGTTAAGTTGTTATACAATATATTCTATACATGATCGAGTCGACAGTCACGTAACTATAATTCTTCCTGTGGTGTCTAAACTTTATTTCTTGCGGTTTTGCACAGTCTGTATATTTTTACCGATGTCTCATCTTTTCTGTTGGTTCCTTGACAGTAAGAAGAAAATTTGTTAAATCCATAATTAGATTTGAGGGGAAAATAAAGGTATTGAAACACTTTTTAATTTCGACACTTGCCTTGATTCAGAGGATTCTAGATGTTTTCAAATAAACAAATGTGGCATTTTTCATAGCAAATGACGCGACATTGCAAAAATCCCTCTTTTGATATCAAGGAAAATTTAAGACTTTTGAAGACCTTGATTTCAACTCTAATTTCTTGCTTCAGGGGTTTCTGAATTTTCTATGTGAAAAAAATACCAAATAAAAATGACAAATTCAAAACCCCCGTACATTGAATAAAAACGCAAAAGAAAATTTCTTGTGGAATAGATCATTATAGAGAGAATCGTGAAAAAGGTCTGTTTGTGTACTTGGTTTATGAAGATATACTCATGATAACTGTTTATCTACGAGGGGTGGTATTTTTAACTGACCTGTTTGGCCTATTGTAAGAAATCAAGTAATGAGTCGACTAATTGCAAACTAACTAATATACTACATATGCAATAACATGTTACAATGTGATATGCGTAATTAAAAATCTCAATGTGATATGCGATAACTATATATCACAACGTGATTTTCCATGTCTTAAATATTACGACGTGATATGCGATAGCACAACTTAAACATGTATGCGATATATCGATAAGGAGACATCAAAGAAAATGATCGAAAAACAAACATTAAACAACATAATTATCATATGAATAAATCTTCTTCTTTTTTTTTTTTTTTTGGTATTCACCTTCACCAAGAATTTATTTCCAATGTAATTTTATAAATTTAATACTATATTAATCTTTTCTCTTGATAAAGATTTAACGGTTCAATATTACTAATTATGCAGCCATGTGATTTTTGATTCAAAATTGACGAAACAATACTTACGCCTTCGTAAAGGAAAAGGACTACGTTTTACTATCATTCTCACGTAGTTTCGCTCATTGCTCTCTGTAAATACTTCGTAAAATCCTAAAACCATTAGCATCACAAGAACAATAAGTAATTTCGTCGTCTTCATTGTTCCGACTGGTTACGGTTTATGTAAACGTTATTACTATGTGTTGCTTGAGCCAAGATGTTAATTACTTGTATGCAATCCAAGGTTATCTGGCTTTTGAAAACGAACGTTAGATTTATATGCTCAGCATTTTACCAAATTGTGTTCTCGTAAATTACGATAGGACACGTTATAGATAAAAATATAGCGGATTTGTTAAGTCTGCATTAACTTCTCCAGAATGTCAAATTGTACAGGGGTTTCTTTTTTAAATAGGTTTTTCCAAACCTATTTATAAAACTGCATTCATTAGAAATGTCAGTTAATAAAAAACTGCATCCTTTTCACTTTTGTCCTAAAATTTATTTTTAAGTAACTCATACATAATGTACTTAATCATATAAGCTAAATAATTACTGGAGACTCATAGGCCACAAAACTAACCTGAGTTACATTACCTTGTGTACATGAAATGTCCTATGGCAGTCAAAGAAAAACTTCAATCAGGCAAGCCAAAAAGGCTTCAAAATTAATTTGAAGTACTGTACCTCAGAGAAAGGTGTCTGATAGTGAACATCTTTAACTCAAACATTAAAAAAGAAACTCTTTTCTGTTTGGTTTACATTTAAATATTTGATATACATACAAAACAAACTTCATTTGTATCGTTTCAATTGCCTCTCTGAGGCTTTATGTGCGTACGTGTGCCTTCATCATAAAGAACACTTATGCAATATAAAAACATTTTAGATATTCCAACGTTTATACGAATATATTCATTTTCTTGAAACTCTAGTCTTACTCATATATTGGCTCGAAATTAAGCGTGAAGTATAGGGCTGGAGCTACCTGGTACAATTTGTACAGTTTGCAGGGAGGCGGACAGGAGGTATGGAATCTGCTGACCTAGAGAGGAGATGGTGGGCAAAGTTAATATAAATCCAAATAATGGACGGGCTTAATAATTCAATTCAAGATCTCCTCAAATAATTAATGATATCTTGAATTTTGTTTTTTCCAATTTATTTAATTGTTAATATATGTAAAACTTTCTGAATGGGTGCTTCCATTAATTGAATTGTTGCTCTCTTCAAATAAATTAATGATTTCGACAATTGAATAAATTTGAACAGAACATTGGTTCAATTAATGTGAGAAATAATTGAAGTTTTTCTTTCTTCAATTTAATGAATGATATTATTTATTAAAAAATATTATGGCGCGCAACAATTCTTTCAGAGGGAGAGAGGGAACAGTTATAAGATTAGTTATATTTATATATCACCACTCTATAATTCTTATAAAGAGAGCAGCTACATGCATTTATTAGTGATATCTTCAATTCAACATATCTATGATTTAAATATCATTCCATTTGATTGAATTTTTGCTCTCTTTAGAATAACTGATGTGCTCATTAGTTAATTGATGTAAATTTATTGAAAATAATTAAATATACATGTTTCTTTAATTGAATGAAATAGATCAACAAATGTTTTCCAAGGTCTAAATTAATCTTTGATTACATCCTATTGTGAACTTCAACAATTGAATTCATGAACACACAAACTCAATTATTGATCTCATTAATTTTAATTTCTTCAAATTACATTAGTTTCGAAATTAATGCAGTAAGGGGATACCGATTGTTTATGCAAAGAATCTTGAACGTGTGGGTGGAAAGATATCCATAAAGTTAATCATCAGTAATCCTTTACACAACCAAAAAGACAATTGTAGAGGTTCACCTATCAGGTTTGTGAGGAAAGCATATAATTTAAACGAGTACATGTTTCCAGCTATTTTCTCCCTACTCGTAATAAATATGTCTTTGTCTTGAAAAGTTCCATTTTTTCTTTCTTTTGCTGCATACGTTTTCTTTATTTTATACCCAACTGTGTATGGCTCAATTTTACTTTTGTTTCTACGCAATCCCGTGACGGTGTGATCCGACATTCCGGATCACCACACTGTGGTTTTCTCAATCCAAAATCACCCCTGTCTCTGAAACTGATGACGTAAAACACAGTTTGCATGATTTCTTTTCTTGCATGTCAAAAAGTTCCTTGAAAAAGTGTTTTGTTTAATGGATAAAAGTTGAATAATTGATCTCAAAAATTTCCTTTTATCATATTTTGCTAATTATTGAGGGGCATATAATAAATTTAACATTAAAACAGTAACTTGGTCCGAAGAGCCGTATCACATCTCGTTGACAGGCGTGGGTCATCTCGCATCTTCGCGTCTCGTTTGATCTGATGATCTGCGCCTGTCAACTCGATGTAATACGGCACTTCGGATCAAGTTACTGTTATAATAATGTATATGTATCATTAATAGTAGGTAAAAAGGATCTCTTAATATTTGTGGACACAATCATTAATTCATAAGATTATTTACAACTCAGAGTCGTGCAGTGTCTTCCATATACAAAAGAAAACAATTTCTTTCAAAAATATATAATTATCTACTTCTCATTCTAAAACAACGGAATTAGATTAAAAAAAATTACATTTACTATCGACCCTTAGGTCCGTTTATGATACACTCTACGACCATAATCAACCGTGGTGTCTATAAAGCTAAATAATGCTTTTCCATTAATCTTAAAGATTTAGCCCCAGGATTATGAAGCTATAAAACTTAAGTAAATTTTACAGTTAATCAAAGAATGAATATTTTTTAATAAACTGATTCTTGGAAATTAATATTAACAGCATGGAAGCAAAACAATTCTTAATAGCATGTCAATTTTTATGTGGTTTCTAAAATAAAGAAATGACAATTCTTCAAATTTGTGCAGATGGCTACTATGACAAAGTGTAAACCCTTGTATTATGACACAGTGTCAGAGACTACAAGTGTAAAATTTGAATCCAGGGCATATCTTTTAATTGATATGTTATTGATGTAGTTAATCAACAGTGAGTGTAGCATGACCTTGAAGCAGGATCGTTTGAGAAAAGTCGCAGGTAATGATAGTGGAATTTTCATATTTGCTCCACTATACGTGACTTTAATAAAAGCAGGAGAAGCTCACTCTTGGCACAAGATAGCTGATCACAGTAGAGTGTGTCTTATCATAAGAGGGATATTTGGTCACGAGAATTGAGAGCGTAAAGATTCGGTTTTTACACATGTTCACCCAAGGTCATAAAACAGGCTTAGACCTGATACAGAATCTGCATATTGTCATATGAAATTTGAAATGTTATGAAAATATTTTTCTTAATAAGTAAGTCAGTAAGTAATGTACGTATATCTAATTTTGGGACCAGAAGGCGTACAAAGTACAAGTAACAAAATACAGAGTGAAATTTCTAAATGGTAGTCGTTAAGTATGATTATAAGAATTACACCCACACGTACACAAGCACACACACACACACACACAAATGAAAGTATACCTAATAATACATGTTGACTTGTTTGTTATTTCTCATTATGAATTTACTTTTCTTCTTTTAGTAGTTATGAATGTTATCTGAAAAACTTGTAATAACTGTATCATTTTCATTACTCATAAGCCATATAAACTTGTTCCTTATAGATAAACTAATTAAATTCTTGCAGATAGTATTCATGGACTCTAAGAATGGTTTTTGTAAGTCCAGATATGCTACAATCAAATATCAAATGAAGACCATCTTCTATGTACGTAGATAATATGTTTTGTTTTTAATGCCCCTTAAAAATTAAGGGTTTTCAGACATATTGTTTTCTATTCCTTGATCTCTGTGTCTTTTTTGTCGTTCTTGAAGAGGAGCCTCTTCCTCGTGTCCACTGTTGTGTTCTTGACCTTGATCTTGTCCTCCCTGACCCCGAGTTGTAAATTCCATTTTGTCGGCTTATTCCCACTTTATTTTTTTAAGTTTGAAACAGCAGTTGAGGAGTCAGAACTTATGTAATGTTTCAATCGGAGAGTCATTTTTCCAGAACATGTGTAACAAACCAACCTTAGTCAAATTCCGTACCTAATATCAAGATTTTTTTTAAATAAAAGTGACTTTGCTAAATATGAAAAAAGTAACTTATTAGTCCCTACTTTGTCTCCAGGTTGTAGATCTGTGAAAAATCGTTTGTTTGTTTGGTTGGGTTTTTTTTTAGAATTTTTCTCTCATATGGAGACGCCACCACTTGCCGATGAAAGGCTGCAGATTTTGACCTATACTCGGCACTCAGGGCCATTGAGCAGTGAGGTTTTTTTTCGTGCAATCACCTACTGCGACACGGGACCTCAGTTTACACGGTCATATCCGAAAGACCGATCTCCACGTCCTACGGTTGATTCGAACCGCAACGTCGTACTGGAAAATCGTATCAGGATGTCAATCAAGACCTTGGTATCATTAACATACTGAAGGTTAGACAGAATTCATGTCAATCGAAACTCCTGTGATTGGACTACTAAAGTCAGATGATCAAACATATGTCACGTGGAGGAGATCGCTGTGTTATATCAAGCGTCCATTGTATTCTGATTTTTATTTTTAAAAATCTTACTAAAGTTATTTTATAACACTTTTTGTTACACCTTTTAAAATTGGTTCCTATGAAAATCTAAACTTAAAAAAAGTCTAGCATTTCCAATCCAAAAGTCTAGCATTTCCAAATGTTTTACAGTTGACGTTGCGTGACCTCGACATAAACGGTAACAACGAAACAGTAGATACAACCTGTTTTTCCGGACTTATCTTGCAGTTTACAGTACAGTTGAGTTTGTCATATCTTCGCTATACTCATATTTTTCATAAATCTTTTTGTGTATGTTTCTTTATTATACATTTATCTTGAAATGAACACATTATTTTGACTCATTATGTAATTTTAAATTATAAGAATATATGTGTTATCCCCGAGCTTAAAGAGACTGAGTATCAATGTATCTAAAGAGAGACGCTTTCGAAGAGTATGGATTGACAAAATAAACTCAATCTTGAATAACAATATGTGATTTGTATCTCCGAACACATTTCTGGACTTGAAATTAATTTTATTTGGCTTATATTATGCCGACAAGATTTCCTAGATTTCATAAGTTTATGATTGCAATGAAGCGTTGGACATATGATACAATCAATCATATATCCGCGTGACGAGACCTTCTGCTTTATGACCTTGGATCAGTTGATGACACATTCTGTGTTTATTATAAAACCTTGTGTCAATACATAAGTAATGCCCTTTCATTTTAAAAGATTCCGTATTAGTACATGTATTTTAACTTAGGTCATAAATTCATCGTGAAAGTTGGTAAATAAACAAGAAGAAAGGAAAGCAGATAGACCGAAAACAAGATGAGCCGACCTGTAAAATACGTGGCTACTTCAAATTTGTTTAAATGATTACTTTATTTAAGTGTTTTATGACCTTAAAACCTTTCATTCGAAGTAGATAATTCCTCAGAGATTGGAAGTGTAAAATTTGTTTCTGGGGTATAAATTTGTAATTGGGAAGCAATATATCCCATATATTTTACAGAGATTCATGAGTAGGTGTATCATGACCTTGAAGCAGGATTGATTGGAAAAGAGAGAGATATGTTTTATCAATGGGTGTTACAAGTCCTTGAAGCAGGATCTTTTGGGAAAATTAACATCAAATATACTGAATGTATTAAGTTATATCTGCTCTATAGTTGAGCTATCCAAAAACCGTAGAAGCCCATTCTTGGCACAAATGAAATATGAAGATAACAAACAGTTATAAAGCTCAAAAGTCCACTGGAACAATACAAATTGGAAGTCGAGCAAACACAGACCTCTAAAATCATTAGAGGGGGGATCAGATGCCATGGAGGAAAAACCAACTCCTGTCCATCTGTATTTATAAAGTATTGGGGCAAGTCTTAATTTAACCTTTAAAGTTAATATTTTATGACATCTTCAACTTACCCACACTCATGAGGGCATTTCCACTCTTCGTTGCAATTTATAAATAACAGGCTATGTTACAAACAACCCCCCAGCAAGATTCAGTTAGAGGACGTACATGTACATGTCTTATAAAGATTCACACAAAATATTATTAACTTATCCTTAATAATAACTTGTTCCAGATGTATACACGATTTATAAATTCTAACTCTGTCGACAGATGTGTAACGGGGAGCATTTCACATTATAATTTTTTTTATGGGTTAAAGCATAAAATGCAAAATGTTGACTTTGAACGAGACTGGTAATCTCTATCCCTGTATCATCAACTTATTTGTCAGTAGTATACCTCCTTAAGAAATTGTTCGTAGGTAAAACATGACCGTTGCGTATTGAATCAAGTGGGAGACATTAACTTCATATGCAGGCGATAATCGTATATTGCTAAATAAATAAGTGAAGCTGACGATAGAAAGATCATCGCTCTTATAATAAAGTTTTGTTGTAAATCTGTCATATATGAATTTTTTCTAGTAAAAATATCCAGATATGAAACAGATGTGTAAGAATTTGTGGTGTATAAAAGCGTAAAATATTTATTTTGTCCATGTCTTTCGATTGAAGCAGTGTTGACTAAGAATTCGTACTGCTCGTACATTGAGCAGTGAGGGATCTTTTTCGTGCCAGCACCTACTGCGACACGGTACCTCGGTTTATACGGTCTCATCCGAAGGACCGGTCTCCAAGTTCCACAGTGGGATTCGAACCCGCGACGTAAGAATCAACTCCCTATTTCGCGACTCTAGAGCAGACGCTCTAACCACTGCGCCACGCGGGCGACGCAAATTTATTTAAGAAAAACACATAAAATTTTGAATGATGTTTTAAAATTATTCCATTTTTTGAGTTTTTCATGTCCCTTTGTAGTAAGGGATTTGGGCATATTATGGTCAGTCATTGTCATTATCCCTTTGTTGTCCAGTGTTGTATTCTTTATCTTCCATTTTTCCTCCACCTCCACCTCTTCCTCCTAGACCCCAAGTTGTAAATTCCAAATCGCCGGCTTCTCGTGGATATACCTAAGGAAAATAAGTACTAGTGCATCGAGTTAAAAATGTTTTCGGTCAAATGATACATGTTGACTCGACATCGTGCATGGAACATATAGCATAACCTTTCGTCACGGAAGTGGGAGGAGCGAAACCACTGAGTGTTAAGTTGTTATACAATATATTCTATACATGATCGAGTCGACAGTCACGTAACTATAATTCTTCCTGTGGTGTCTAAACTTTATTTCTTGCGGTTTTGCACAGTCTGTATATTTTTACCAATGTCGCATCTTTTCTGTTGGTTCCTTGACAGTAAGACGAAAATTTGTTAAATCCATAATTAGATTTGAGGGGAAAATAAAGGTATTGAAACACTTTTTAATTTCGACACTTGCCTTGATTCAGAGGATTCTAGATGTTTTCAAATAAACAAATGTGGCATTTTTCATAGCAAATGACGCGACATTGCAAAAATCCCTCTTTTGATATCAAGGAAATTTTAAGACTTTTGAAGACCTTGATTTCAACTCTAATTTCTTGCTTCAGGGGTTTCTGAATTTTCTATGTGAAAAAAATACCAAATAAAAATGACAAATTCAAAACCCCCGTACATTGTATAAAAACGCAAAAGAAAATTTCTTGTGGAATAGATCATTATAGAGAGAATCGTGAAAAAGGTCTGTTTGTGTACTTGGTTTATGAAGATATACTCATGATAACTGTTTATCTACGAGGGGTGGTATTTTTAACTGACCTGTTTGGCCTATTGTAAGAAATCAAGTAATGTGTCGACTAATTGCAAAATATAAGCAATAACTAAATTTCACAACGTAAGATTCGATAACTAAATATTACAATGTGATATGCGTAATTAAAAATCTCAATGTGATATGCGATAACTAGATATCACAACGTGATTTTCCATGTCTAAAATACTACGACGTGATATGCGATAGCACAACATAAACATGTATGCGATATATCGATAAGGAGACATCATGAAAATGATCGAAAAACAAACATTAAACAACATAATTAGCATATGAATAAATCTTCTTTTTTTTTTTTTTTTGGTATTCACCTTCACCAAGAATTTATTTCCAATGTAATTTTTATAAATTTAATACTTATTAATCTTTTCTCTTGATAAAGATTTAACGGTTCAGTATTACTAATTATGCAGCCATGTGATTTTTGATTCAAAATTGACGAAACAATACTTACGCCTTCGTAAAGGAAAAGGACTACGTTTTACTATCACTCTCACGTAGTTTCGCTCATTGCTCTCTGTAACTATTTCGTAAAATCCTAAAACCATTAGCATCACAAGAACAATAAGTAATTTCGTCGTCTTCATTGTTCCGACTGGTTACGGTTTATGTAAACGTTATTACTATGTGTTGCTTGAGCCAGGATGTTAATTACTTGTATGCAATCCAAGGTTATCTGGCTTTTGAAAACGAACGTTATATTTATATGCTCAGCATTTTACCAAATTATGTTCTCATAAATTACGATAGGACACGTTATAGGTAAAAATATACCGGACTTGTTAAGCCTCCATTAACTTCTCCAGAATGTCAAATTGCACAAGGTTTCTTTTTTAACTAGGTTTTTCCAAACCTATTTATAAAATAACATTCATTAGAAATGTCAGTTTACAAAAAACTGCATCCTTTTCACTTTTGTCTTAAAATTAAATTAAAGTAACTCATACATAATGTACTTAATCACATAAGCTAAATAATTACTGGAGACTCATAGACCACAAAACTAACCTGAGTTACATTACCTTGTGTACATGAAATGTCCTATGGCAGTCAAAGGAAATTTCAATCAGGCAAGCCAAAAAGGCTTTAGCCCAAGTGAGTAAAAAAAATAATTTTGAAGTATTGTACCTCAGAGAAAGGTGTCTGATAGTGAACATCTTTAACTCAAACATTAAAAAAGAAACTCAAATGTTCTTTTCTATTTGGTTTATTTACATTTAAATATTTGATATACATACAAAACAAACTTCATTTGTATCGTTTCAATTGCCTCTCTGAGGCTTAATGTGCGTACGTGTGCCTTCATCATAAAGAACACTTATGCAATATAAAAACATTTTAGATATTCCAACGTTTATACGAATATATTCATTTTCTTGAAACTCTAGTCTTACTCATATATTGGCTCGAAATTAAGCGTGAAGTATAGGGCTGGAGCTACCTGGTACAATTTGTACAGTTTGCAGGGAAGCGGACAGGAGGTATGGAATCTGCTGACCTAGAGGGGATATGGTGGGCAAAGTTAATATAAATCCAAATAATGGACGGGCTTAATAATTCAATTCAAGATCTCCTCAAATAACTAATGATATCTTGAATTCTGTTTTTTTCCAATTTATTTAATTGTTAATACATGTAAAACTTTCTGAATGGGTGCTTGCATTAATTGAATTGTTGCTCTCTTCAAATAAATTAATGATATCGACAATTGAATAATGTATTTGAACAGAACATTGGTTCAATTAATGTGCGAAATAATTGAAGTTTTTCTTTCTTCAATTTAATGAATGATATTATTTATTAAAAAATATTATGGCGCGCAACAATTCTTTCAGAGGGAGAGAGGGAACAGTTATAAGATTAGTTATATTTATATATCACCACTCTATAATTCTTATAAAGAGAGCAGCTACATGCATTTATTAGTGATATCTTCAATTCAACATATCTATGATTTAAATATCATTCCATTTGATTGAATTTTTGCTCTCTTTAGAATAACTGATGTGCTCATTAGTTAATTGACGTAAATGTATTGAAAATAATTAAATAAACATGTTTCTTTAATTGAATGAAATAGATCAACAAATGTTTTATACCAAGGTCTAAATTAATCTTTGATTCCATCCTATTGTGAACCTCAACAATTGAAATCATGAACACATAAACTCAACTATTGATCTCATTAATTTTAATTTCTTCAAATTACATTAGTTTCGAAATTAATGCAGTAAGGGGATACCGATTGTTTATGCAAAGAATCTGGAACGTGTGGGTGGAAACATATCCATAAAGTTAATCATCAGTAATCCTTTACACAACCAAAAAGACAATTGTAGAGGTTCACCTATCAGGTTTGTGAGGAAAGCATATAATTTATACGAGTACATGTTTCCAGCTAATTTCTCCCTACTCGTAATAAATATGTCTTTGTCTTGAAAAGTTCCATTTTTTCTTTCTTTTGCTGCATACGTTTTCTTTATTTTATACCCAACTGTGTATGGCTCAATTTTACTGTTGTTTTCACGCAATCACGTGACGGTGTGATCCGACATTCCGGATCACCACACTGTGGTTTTCTCAATCCAAAATCACCCCTGTCTCTGAAACTGATGACGTAAAACACAGTTTGCATGATTTCTTTTCTTGCATGTCAAAAGGTTCCTTGAAAAAGTGTTTTGTTTAATGGATAAAAGTTGAATAATTGATCTCAAAAATTTCCTTTTATCATATTTTGCTAATTATTGAGGGGCATATAATAAATTTAACATTAAAACAGTAACTTGGTCCGAAGAGCCGTATCACATCTCGTTGACAGGCGTGGGTCATTTCGCATCTTCGCGTCTCGTTTGATCTGATGATCTGCGCCTGTCAACTCGATGTAATACGGCACTTCGGATCAGGTTACTGTTGTATAATTAATAGTAGGTAAAAGGATCTCTTAATATTTGTTGACACAATCATTAATTCATAAGATTTATTTACAACTCAGAGTCGTGCATTGTCTTCCATATACAAAAGAAAACAATTTCTTTCAAAAATAAAACAACGGAATTAGATAAAAAAAAATTACATTTACTATCGACCCTTAGGTCCGTTTATGATACACTCTACGACCATAATCAACCGTGGTGTCTATAAAGCTAAATAATGCTTTTCCATTAATCTTAAAGATTTAGCCCCAGGATTATGAAGCTGTATAAAACTTAAGTAAGTTTTACAGTTAATCAAGGAATGAATAATTATTATAAACTGATTCTTGGAAATTAATATTAACAGCATGGAAGCAAAACAATTCTTAAAGGTGCTTAGACACAGATTTGAACTTAACAATTTTCTCAAATTTTCTGTATAATATCACGACTTATATATTGCAATAGCATTTCACACAAAAATATAATAAAAAACTTATTTTATCTGGAAATTATTGGAACTACGAATTCCGGGACGCGTTTGATTAACACACCTTTGCACTTACACAAATTTTAACTTTATCCTTAATATTTAAGAAAAGAAGCGATTTTGTTATGTATTAATGAAAAATATTACATCTATAATCCAGAAAATTCAGAGTAGATATGTTCGAAAGCAAAAAAACTCACCAGTATTGTCAGTCCGTGCTCTGTGATGTGTACAAAGTTTAACAAATTGAACACACCCGTGAAACGTAAACTGTTTTTGTAAACAGGGCACGAGCTCTGTTATTGTTAATGTTTACGATTCACCGGGTGTGTTCAATTGTTAAACTCTGCACACACCACTGAGCACGGACTTACAATACTGTGAGTGGTTTTTGCTTTCGAACATTTCTACTCTGAATTTTCTGGTTTATAATTTTAATATTTTTCATTAATACACAACAAAATTGCTACTTTTCTTAAGTATTAAGAATAAAATTAAAATATGTGAAAGCGCAAGGATGTGTCAATCCAACGCGTCCAGAAATTTGAAGTTTTAATAATTTCGAGATGAAATAAGATTTTTAGCATATTTTAGTATGAAATGCTATAGCAACAAATAAGTTATGAAATTATACAGAAAATTTGAGAAAATATTAACTTCAAATCTGTTTCCAAGCACCTTTTAATAGCATGTCAATTTTTATGTGGTTTCTAAAATAAAGAAATGACAATTCTTCAAATTTGTGCAGATGGTTACTATGACAAAGTGTAAACCCTTGTATCATGACACAGTGTCAGAGGCTACAAGTGTAAAATTTGAGTCCAGGGCATATCTTTTAATTGATATGTTATTGATGTAGTTAATCAACAGTGAGTGTAGCATGACCTTGAAGCAGGATCGTTTGAGAAAAGTCGCAGGTAATGATAGTGGAATTTTCATATTTGCTCCACTATACATGACTTTAATAAAAGCAGTAGAAGCTCACTCTTGGCACAAGATAGCTGATCACAGTAGAGTGTGTCTTATCATAGGAGGGATATTTGGTCACGAGAATTGAGAGCGTAAAGATTCGGTTTTTTAACTCATGTTCACCCAAGGTCATAAAACAGACTTAGACCTGATAGAGAATCTGCATATTGTCATATGAAATTTGAAATGTTATGAAAATATTTTTCTTAATAAGTAAGTCAGTAAGTAATGTACGTATATCTAATTTTGGGACCAGAAGGCGTACAAAATACAAGTAAGAAAATACAGAGTGAAATTTCTAAATGATATACGTTAAGTATGATTATAAGAATTACACCCACATGCACACAAGCACACACACACACAAATGAAAGTATAACTGATAATACATATTGACTAGTTTGTTATTTCTCATTATGAATTTACTTTTCTTCTTTTAGTAGTTATGAATGTTATCTGAAAAAACTTGTAATAACTGTATCATTTTCATTACTCATAAGCCATATAAACTTGTTCCTTTTAGATAAACTAATTAAATTCTTGCAGATAGTATTCACGGACTCTAAGAAAGGTTTTTGTAAGTCCAGATATGCTACAATCAAATATCAAATGAAGACCATCTTCTATGTACGTAGATAATATGTTTTGTTTTTATGCCCCTTAAAAATTAAGGGTTTTCAGACATATTGTTTTCTATTCCTTGATCTCTGTGTCTTTTTTGTCGTTCTTGAAGAGGAGCCTCTTCCTCGTGTCCACTGTTGTGTTCTTGACCTTGATCTTGTCCTCCCTGACCCCGAGTTGTAAATTCCATTTTGTCGGCCTATTCCCACTTTAGATATTTTTCCTTAAGATTATAAGTATAACATTATAAGTATAAGGATATAAAATTTAATTGTCACTTTACAGGAAAAAGAAGGAGCTGGAAACCCAAGTGATTATGCAGTCTTACTATTTTTTAAATCAGAAACGGTTAATTAAATATACTTACCCGTAATTTTAGAAAACAGTTTATTCAGGAAACTACGTTTTACAATCACTCTCATGTTATCTCCATTATTGTCCTCCGCTATTACTCCACATAATCCTAAAATCACTATTATCACGAGAACAATAATTAATCCTTTCTTCATAATCCTTACAATATTTAATAATTCAATTTAAAATAAGAAGTATCAGTATGTCCTTGTTCCGTCAATTACAGGATATTTGCTGTTGTACTAAGTTCCTCTATGCAATTAAAAGCTATCTGATTTATAACAATGGTCGATATTTGGATTATTATGACAAGCTCATTTCAAATCATAGTCACAATGAGGATAAGAAAGACCACAGTTACAAATATATTTATATATACATGATTTGTTTAGACTACATTACTTATCGTTTTCTGGGTTTCACAGATCTTTTTTATACTTGGCCAGTTTTTCCAAACTAATTTACAAAATTGCTTCTGAAAAGTAATGCATGTCAATTTACAAAAAAAAAAAAGACTTCATTTGCAAAGAATTCCTTTTTATAAAGCAAATTCTTCAACATGTGTTTTGGAATTTCTTTTTTATGTCTCGGATTTTCCCTTATGAAAATTTTAATGGCCCCAGCACTATCTTACGTTCACCAAATGTACAGGTAACGTCATATGACTCATTTGACAGAAAACTTCGATCAGGTTAGTTCACAAAAGCCTTTGGTGCAAGAAAATTACAAAAAAAAAGTAATCAATAAAAAATTTGAATAAATTTATCCTACCTTTGAGGTAAGTCTTCTCCCAATGAATGAATAAGAATATTATTTGATTTTAGAACCTCTAATCTGACGTACCAAAACAGTCATTAATCCCTGCTTTCTACCTGTCTAAACAATGTTTTCGTGTCTTCCGTGACAGTATTTTGTCTTTTCTCTTAAGTTGACAGTCTAAGTTAATTGAACTGTTTTCTCTGGTCATTCAATTTATGATAATCATAATATGCATACAAAATATTCATGTTATATAATAATGTGCACTATGACCGCATTAAAACTATTTATTACTCCACTGGTCTATCTAATTACATTTTAATGCGAATTAGCAAATTAGAAAAAAAAGAAGTATTTTCATTTTATTTTCAATATTTCTGAATAATTAGTGCACAAAATGGAAAATCATTTCATTTACAACTGAACACAATTTGTTCTCTAAGCAGATAAACCAGTCGCTGACTGAATATTTTTTGTGCAATATGGCACTTGTCATTAAAAATGTGCATACACAGCTGTATGACGTATAACATATTTAAGAGAAAAACACAATTATTTACTTTTTTCTAATTACATATTCAAAATTTTGTTACGGTAATAACTTGTGTGTGAGCTTTCTTGACACATAAATCAGAGCATTATACATGTACATAGACAAAGAATGATATTTTTGTTTACTGGCGCTACATTGGCCTAATGTCGTAGTTTGGGACTTTCGTACATATTGTGGACGATGACAATATGTAACCACTCTTACAGCTCATATTGTCAGCCATTTACACATACTGTCACCGGCTGAAAAATTATACAAAGCTATTTTATTCAGCGCGATTTGTCGCCCTGTACATTTTGTCGTCGGCGACAATGTGTACCTACTCTCGCTGCACATTTTGTCCTCCATCGGTACATATTGTCGCAGGCTGCAATATTATATATGTACATACTGTCGCTGGTGACAGTATGCGCCGACTTTCACTGCCCATACTGTCGCCTCTCTGTTAATATTGTTGTTACAGTAATATGGATAATAATAAATTCATTAAAAAGCACCAGGAAAATCTCTCTTTCTCTTTAACTCTTTTTCTCTCTCTATCTCTGAAACTTCTGCAAACACACGCTTTATCTCAGAAAAGAGAATTTTCATCACTATTGGCTCAATAAGCTTAAAAGCCCACAGAAAAAAAAAATCAGAAGCAGAGCAAACAGGGACCTCTGAAAACATCAGAGGTGGGATCAGGTGCCATGGTGGATAAACATACCCTGCCGACCGGTCATACCCGCCGGGTGCTCCTTGTCATGATTGGGAAAAAACGAAAAATCAATTCAAAAGACAATTCAATGTGTAAGTAATGGCCCAACAATTAGTATGTAAAACGTCTGTCAAATTTCGACTTAATGATAGATTGTATTGCTGTATCGACCATTGAACTTGCTAAATCATACCTTTAAACGAGATATCCTTGTTCCATCAACTTATACACGTTTGTCAATAACTTGCCTTTTTTTTTAGAGCATGCCCTTTCAACTGGGAAACATAAACCCAATATGCAGGTGATAAGGGTATATTGCTACTTGAGTTAGGGAAGTTGACGTCATCACATTTATCATAAAGTGTTGTTGTTAGATTACCATTAATGTCTTTTTCTAGAAAAATATTTAAATATGAAGCAGATGCGTCAGACTTTGTGGGATCTTTTATTTAAAGTTCACTAGGATATACCGAGTCGACATATGAATGAAAGTAACTATTGTTAATTGATAATACGTCGTCGATATGTTTACATGTCAAGTTGAACGCCAAGGCAATTTTTTTCTTCTTCTCATGTACAAGTTTTTGAATAAATTCTGCTTTATATGAATACAAAAAAAAGATTATTCAACAGTTGAAAATTTGAAATAACAATCAAATGAAAGTAAAAGTAAATTTAATTTTGTGTATTTTAAGCAGCACACTGATAATTTACATGTTGTTTCTAAAAGGCTGAGAACAACATGCTATGTATAAACCTCATATTCTTTCTTACAGAAAATAGTATTCAATCCAACCTCTGGATCGCGATAGTATGTTACAAAAATTAAAAACTGAACGAAAACTTTCAAGATTAAAAGTTGAAGAAACACATGGCCCTTTTTCTTCATTTTTTATATGGGTATATATGGCACAAAACAAAAGTAAACAATAGGCCCCTATATTGTCTCCAGGTTGTAGGTCTGTGAGAAATCGTATCAGGATGTCAATCAAAACTTTGGCATCATGAGCATACAGAAGGGAGGCGGTGCCAGACTGGCTGTCAATCATAAACTTGTCCTTGTACAACTTGTACAAGTAAAGACATGTGTCACCTGGAGGAGAGCACTGTGTTATATCTATCATCAAAGTTACTCTGGTTTTTATGAAAAAATATCTATCTAAATTAGCATTTCAACATTTTATTATGCACAAGGTTTTAATAACTGCATGCAAGATAATTTAGGACTTAGAATAAAATATGCTTCATAAACTCATAAACTCCATTTTGGAAGTAGATTCCTTTGGTACCTTTGAGAGATCAAGACACTACATGTATACGATCTACAGTAGAGGGCATAAGATTGATTATATTTTTAAAACGGTATTTAGTAAAATGCTCTCGTAAACGGCGTTAAATGTTTACATGTAAATCATATACGGTACATATCTTTCATTTTCATATTTTTTTAAGATTTCATGGCTTTGATTTTCTTTTTCTGTGAAATGGTAATCCGTTTTCTTCTTCGAAAATCAGTAGAGAAAATGCTGTCCAATCTCATTGGTCGAATTGGTATTTTGGGTCTGATGTCACTTATCGAAAGTTCTTTTGGTTTTTTAATACTTTCCAACACCTTTGAATCCGAAATGTAGCTGTCACGATTTTGGTTTAGAATTCCCATGTTGTTTTGATCTGGACCTGAGGAGATATTACAGCATAGAAATTCCTTCGTACTTACAAATCAAATATCATAATTCCCTTCTCATCATTTTGATGAAATTTGATTTAAATTCAATTATAACTTTTAAGAAATAAAAAAAAAATAGAAGTACATTTCCTTGAAATAAATCCTCCAACTCAATATACGTAACATACGTAAATACGTAATATACAAGTGGCACATATCTTTACGGAAGCCGATAGGTGCCAAGTAAGAAAAATATTTTGCTGCCATATAAGTTATCAGCGCCTGGCATTGAAATATCTGGCGGCCGCCAGATAACATTTGGGTTATCCATATACATGTACGTGCGCTTGATTAGCTGCTACACATTTATACTCTCGACTTATTCCTACCGTAAACAAATTACATGTAGTAAGGCCGGAATTTATCATTGAATTCTGATGAAGAAAAAAGTGTTTAAATTCTTTGAACGATATGTAAAAAAAAATTATTGACTTTTTTCCTTTGTATTTGACAGAACTTGTATCTTTAACTTGACAGACAGTAATTGTTGGTAAAGAAAATTGTAGTTTTTTCCGCTCTAGTGTATTTATTTGTTGTCAAATCTAGAAGTTTAAGCCTTATTAGTTAGGATAATATCTACACTTTATACAAAAAATCTTTTTGTGAAGGTTATGTTACACTTAAAATTTATACTTTATTAGATTATATGTCCACACCACAAGAATCCTATTTGGCTACCACTTGTAAATTATGTGGCGGTCGCCACTTAATTATTTGGTTTCCAGAAACTTATCTGAAATTAATTTTACCAGAAAAAATATATTCGACGGCTGCCAGATATATTTAATTGGCAGCCGCAAGATTATTTTGCGGTCGCAAGATAAAATATTTTTTTTCTACCTGGCACATACCGGTTTCCGTATATCTTTAACTTACTTTTCATATGTATAACACTCCGTTTTCCAATTATTTTCATGTGGTCTTCGTCATTATATTCCCTTGTACTTTCGTTAAATCCAATAAGGGTCAGCATCATTAGAATAATTACACGATACGATCCCGTCGACTTCATTGTCTGTTTGATGATTTTATTGCTTCCAATAATGTGTTTACAGTTTGTTGTGGCACCTACAAACTCCTTAATCTGTAAATGTCAATTTATTTCACTTGATTTATAACAGTACAGGTGTGGTATTTTTAAAAATTACGTCATACAGTGATTTCCATTACCATAATTCAGGTGAAATCGCCAGACATAAACTGTTTTCAGTTACAAATTCCACTTTTCATTAAGCTACTCAGAAGTACAGAGAGCCTGGCTCATTTACAGAGCAGTGACTAGTACCGTTTTATATGAAACAAACATGTGATAACAGCTATATAAGACGTTCAGAAATATTATTTGGCAATATATTATTAAATGTATTTATAAAGTGTATAAAACAAAATGAGAGACAGGGAGCTATAATCTAAAGCAGGACAAAAATGACAGTTAAAGAATTAAAAACATGACATATTGTTATGATACCCTGATTGCAATGAAAATATTTGGGTTCTATATGATAAAACCCAAAGGGAAAGGTTTTTAACCACCTCTATATAACATCGTACATGTATAACCTCGGTGTTAGGATATATCGCATTAATTTACCCACTTTTAATTTGCTAAGAAATTGGAACGACGTTCTCCAGCCCATTTTGTTCGATATTTTTAACCTTGAATTCGCAAATACTTTCACTTCATTTATTATCATTTTTTTATCATTTTCCTTTTTTTATTTAAATTTGATATGCTGCATTAATCTAAACATCTAACAAGGTCTGATGCTTGACATAATTACATACTTATTTTTAGAGTGCGAATCTACTATGCACACGGACGAAGCAGTTCCATCATTATAACAGGGATTGCCTTTTATAGTGTACAGAGGGCAGCAGTGGTTACGTTCACTCTCACAAAACTGCAAAAGCATTAGCTTTCTTAAAAAGCTAAACTAATTTCTGTTTTTTCAGATTGTCGTTTGTACATATTGTCGTCAGCAACAATATGCACTGCACATATTGTCATCCGTCGACACATATTGTTGCCGACTGAAAAAAAAATATACATGAATATATTGTCACTGGCGACATTATGTTCTTATCCTCACTGCAAATATTGTCGCCCAACAGTTATGGCTGCTTAAGGATTTTTTTTTTGGTAGTTTTGTGTAAATTACACATACGGTCTCTTAAGCTTTTTCATGTTGCGCGATTGTGACGGTACATATTGTTGCCTTGTGTACCTTCCCCTCACTGCACATATTGTCGTCCAAATCATACATTCACATTTTGTCGTTCCCTATTAGATTTTATTTATGATAAAGAAAGTGATATCGAAAATTATACATTCAATTTTCATGATATCGCTTCTTTATCTTTTTTTTCAACTCTAGTGAAGCAGTTGCATTGAACGCTATATTTCACATACATGTGTACAAGTAACACTGTGAAGAGAATTCTTGTGTTTGTTTGTCTGTTCGTTTATTGTGGGTCGCTCATATCAAGACGTCACCACTTGCTGGTGGAGTGATACAAATTTTAGACATATGCATGGCACTTAGGGTCAATGAGCAGTGATGGATCTTTTTTGTGCTAGCATCTACTGCGACATGGGGCCTCGGTTTATAAGATCTCATCCGAGGGACCACTCTCCACGTCCCGCAGTGGGATTTGAATCCGCGACGTAAGAATCAACTCCTTACATGTACTCGACTCGAGAGCGAACGCTCAAACCACTACGCCATGCCGGCGACCTGTGAAGAGGAGAATAGTACAAATAACATGATTAATATAAATTCATAAAAAAACACCAGTAATATCTGTGTGTGTGTGTGTGTGTGTGTGTGTGTGTGTGTGTGTGTGTGTGTCTTTAAGACCTCAATAAATATTCTTCAAAACAATATACGAAATGTGTCAGTGTTCACAGTACATATTGTACAATATGTGCCATTGTATGACTGTAAATTTTTTCGTCCATTCTGCAGGGAGGGGGGGGGGGGAGGGGGCTCGTCTCGAAACATTGTCGCCGGTGCCAATATGTACCGATGGACGGACATTATGTGCAATAAGGGCAAGTACGCATTGTCGACAATATCTAATGTCACAATTCTTCATGGCAAGTTTTGCAATTATAACTTTGCTCCTAACCATTTGATTTGAACTTAACTATTTTATCACCAGTTAAAATTCTTATTTTTATTATATGATTGAATAATCCCTCGCTCTCTGATTGGCTTAGATCCAACTTTGTAGAAACTATTATAATAGTTGTTCACCTGCACGAGATCACCCAGGTGAACACAACATGTATTTTTTTTCTACATTGAACTAGAAATAGACCAAGAATTTCCAAATTGATCAATGATAACATATGTTCACATGCATCCGATCTTCCACTGAGTGCCAATCTGTGACGCCTTTCACTGGTATTTGGGGACGTCTCTTTGGGTGAAAAATTCTCGCAAGAACGTGAACTTAGAAACAAACAATCAATAAATCCCGCTTCTCTCTCACTGCGTTCGGCTAGAACTTCAATGAATAAAAACAAACAATAAAGAAAGCAAGAATTTCTTGAAGAGTGAATCAAATAAATCATTAAATCACATATTAAAACAATTATTGCTAATATATATATATATTAGGGATGTCAAATCGGTCAATATTTGATAATCGGTTACTCGGATGATTTTCCGATCGAGTACCCGGGTACTCGAAAAAATTGTAAAATACAAATGTGTTAATTTTATTGAGACCAGTTAAGCCCGCTGTTTAACCCCATCGATGATTTTCTTAACGTTTTCTATGCCTCTACACAAACATCGAGCAAAACGAAAATGATTTTTTGTACTAAATTGATTTATCAAATTAACACAAAAGACAACAATAAATACATCGATCAATAATTAGAAATGGTTTATAGTTCTTGTTAAGGAAAACGATTTGATCAACGCAAGAGGAAGACAATTCGTAACGCAGCTTGCAATGATTAGACATGCGCAAGAAATTGTTTTTAAAGAAAGAGACGGTGTCGAGATCGCTAGACGTATATTATTTAATTAATACATGCATGTTGAATGTTTCCCAATATACACTATGTTTACTTCGAGAGCTAATTTTAAACATTTTTAAAATCTTTAGTTCTTTCCTAATGTTTTTTTCTTCACTTTTTAAAGTGGTAGCGGCATTTCTTTTTAAGTCCGAATTCGCTACTGTATGCGAACTAAATTATTTTAGGATAATAAACCCTAATTAAACGATGTTCATTAAATACTAATCATTAAAGCCATCCAAAAAATAACGGGCCACAAGAGGTGATAACAGCTGTGTACCAGGTGATTGGTCACGGTAATTACTGTATAAAAAAGTATACAGCCACAGACAGTAACGGGTTATTAGCAGGTGTGGGTGACGCTAATTACAAGGTAAACATGGACAATTCATTTTGAAGTTGCATTTTTTGATAATTTTTGATAAAAAAAAAATACTTTGTTCTTTGAAATTTAAAAAAAAATACACCCGAGTAACCGATTAGCGATTTTAGTATTCGATACTCGGACGTTCGATCGAGTACCCGGTTAACCGGGTACTCGTTGACATCCCTAATATATATATATAGTAGAAGGCAGCCACCAAATTTGAAGAAAATCCTCACAAAAGCCAAATTCACTTCTTCAAAAGAAACATTTATGGTTTCCAAATGTGACGATCCTCGCCGTGGAACTTGCGATTTCCTACAAATCGGAAAATCAATCACATTCAAAAACGGAATGAATTTTAAAGTTCAACATAACATGAACTGTAAATCAAAGAACGTCATATATTGCATGACCTGCAGTGGTTGCGGCGAACATTACATTGGACAAACAGGAAATAAAATATCGGACCGTGTAAGAGTACATAAGCAGCATATACGGGACCCAGCCGTTCGGAATACTCCGTGCAGCGAGCACTTTGACCAATGCGGCAAGGGATTGTTTAGTATCTTTCCATTCTACAAAGTTACACAGGAAATTGAACAGTTACGGCGGGCCAAAGAACAATACTTCATCGATACATTTAAGCCTAAACTTAACAGATAATTATTCTGACTGCATCTATGACTTTTAATATTGTTTTTATATTATAATTATTGATTATTATTGTGTAAACATGTATCATTTATAGTGTCAAGTCTATTTATTTTGGCGTTTTCTTCGGACATTTTTTGCGCCAACTTTTGACGTTGTCTTTTAACTATGACGTCATAATAACGACGATATTATGTCAAGTTGCTATTGTTATTGTCAATTTTCAAAATCCACTGAAGAGCCAAGAGGCGAAAGCGCTATGGATTAAAGTGCCATCTTCTACGAAATCTTTAATTTTTTTTGTTTTGTTTTACTACCTATACCAAGGACTTCTTTAACTTTAATATATATATATATATATATATATATATATATATATATATATATATATATATATATATATATGTGTGTGTGTGTGTGTGTGTGTGTGTGTGTGTGTGTGTGTGTGTGTGTGTGTATGTATATGTATATGTATATATATATATATATATATATGAATGCTTTAGATATGTGTCAAATACTTTTGACTTTTAATATTAACAGAAATTACCCTCTCTGAGTGACCCAATCGTTATCTGGCAAATTCACTTGTCTTACAAGTACTATATCTTTTCGTGGGACGTGGTTCATGTTTGAAAAATTAAACACAAGAACTCAACAAACATTAAACTTCTTGAAATTAATTAATTTGACTTCTAAATGACCTTACAAGTAATTGGGAATCTGCCACATTATTCAGACAAAAGCAACTTTTTGTCAAAAATACGTTTGGGTTATTTTTAACAGACATATAATTTTACTTTAGCGGACAAATATTTAATATTATTCATTTCGCGTGACGATGACCTTATGTCAAGTCATTATACTACTTTTGATCATAATCATCCCTTGTGTCGAATATCAGCTTAATTTTTTTCCAACGCTATTAGCAGGACAATTTTTATCATCTTTCCACCATTGTGGTCTTGCTAAAGCAACATATATTGATCAAGGCACTCTCTGTTTCATCAAGTACCTTGTTCCAAGAATAAGATTCTATTATTTTTTATTTTCAGATTATGGACTATATTTATATCAGCAAGACCAGTACCTCTGTCCTTGAAATTTTCCAAATTTGGTCTTGTCTCAATATCCTATATTACACAGCCTGGTGTTAAATTAAATTCCAAGTTTTCCATTTTAAACTTACGACCCGGATGCAATTTCAACACTTCTATTGTATAACCATGACCTTGTTCAAATGTTCTAGTTCAAGGTCAAGACCAGCTTTTTCCAGAATTTACTATTTGGACCTATTTGAATTAAGTCCCCATGTTATTTAAATGTTGGGGTATTTTTGATCTATTACTGTCAAATTTGACGCGGCAACTTTGCAATCAAAGTTAAGTTGCAGGCAGACAAATAGTAAAAGAATCCGACCCGGAAACCATGCGACTAAATCCCCAATTGCTAGGACATGAAAACCAAAAACAAAACAGTTTGTTGTGATTAGATATATTTTAAACTATCTTATTTATTTTTTCCTCTTACTGGTTTTGATCCGGGATGTTTTTTCCTCCTGGTTCCTGAGTTATAACTTCCATATCGCCGAAATCGCTTTACTTTCGACACTAAACCAAAAAAGTACTTAGATATAGAAGTCTTGCTATTGCATGTAATGATTCGATACAGTCTCGCAATTTTTCGTTTAAATTCAACTAATACAATATTTACTTACGTTTAAATTTAGAAGACAGACTCCATTTTACATTTACTCCTACGTTGTTTCTATCATTGCCGTAGAGCGCTTGCTCCGTGATCGGGAGGTTGTGAGTTCCAATCTTGGCCGCGACTGACCTAAGCCGATAAAAAAAATGGGTAGCAACTGTTCCTTCGGCATGCGCTCGGCACTTTGAAGTGAAAGTTGCGGGTGCTTCGGATGAGACCTTAAAAACCGAGGCCCCGTGTCACTGCAGGCGCTGTCACGTTAAAGATCCCTCACTGCTCAATGGCCCTGAGTGCCAAGTAAAGGTCAAAATTTGAAGCACTTCGCCGGTATATGGTGACGTCTCTATATGAGTGAAAAATTCTCGAAAGGGACGTAAAACAACATACAATCAATCAATCAATCTTTCTATCATTGTCCTCTGCCAATACTTCAGATAATCCTAAAATTATTTGCATCACAAAAACAATAATTAATACTGTCGACTTCATTGTCTTATCAATGTTTTATTTTCAATTAAAGAAAAATATCACACTGTCTCGTTGCAGTAAGAAATGCTTTACTCGTGCGCAATCCAAAGTCTGACATTAGAAAACATATTTAAATTTCTGAAAATGCACTGTATTTTTTTTAAGAGCATGCTAAAATAAACAAATTACGAAACCACAATTATCAAAGAAAGATCTCAGGTAAAAATATACTGGATTTGGTTAGTATTTCTAACATGCTCTGCATTTTAACAAACACATGTTGTTTTTTAACTAGGTTTACCTACTTACTTTAGAAAAAGCATTTATTAGAAATGTAAAGATTTCGGATTACAAACAGCAAAATGCAACTTAAAAGAATTTGACTGTTTAAAAACAAGTTCATCGACATATGTCTCGTAATATCTTTTTGTTACTATGTATATAGTCTTTTAAGATTTATTATTAACAAGGTCCATGGGCTACAACTCTAGTCTGAGTTACACTATTTATTAAAATATCATATTGAATAAATCGCTGAGGAAAGTTACTGAGGCCTTCGGATTGCTGTGAAAAAGGGTCATTAGAACTAGTTAATCAATAAATTTATAGTATTCAACAAAAGGTCTTGTCCTTGAACACATGATTATTCCTCGATTTGAGAAGTTTTTTCTGAATTATGTAGGTCAAGGTTTGGTCGCTGTTTGAGCAGACGGTAAAGACGAAAAAAAAATCTTTGTAAAATACTGTTCGTTCGTGGAATATGCTCTTGAGTATCGAATCAACTGGGACACATTAAATCCATATGCAATTGATGATGGTACATTGCTACATAAATAAGGGAAGTTGACGAAATAAAAGTTGAAGTCATCATGTTTATCATAAAGTTATCTTTCTATGGTAAGATATGCAAATCTAAAACAGATGTGTCAGATTCTGTGGTGCCTTTGTTTTCGAGTTCAAAGAAAAATATGGAATCAAGGAATAAAACTGAATATTGTTAATTGATGAAACGTCGTCGACATATCTAAATTTAGAATTGGAGGCCAAAGCAAGAGATCTCCTTTTCATGTAAAAGTGTTGGATTAAATTCTGCTACATATACATGTATAAGTATAAAAATAATTCTGTATTTGGCTCCAGTCTTTGGCATCCCCTCCCCTCCTTTTGCCCTCTATTTTAGCTCTTCAAAGTTTTTCTTTTTAATTTTTTTTGATTTCCAACGTTTCGGCATGAGCATCACTGAAGAGACATAATTTGTCGAAATGCGCATCTGTTGCATCAAAATTGGTACTGCATATAATTTAAATTATTACCCTTGTGTCGGGGCCTCTGTTGGTGGACTGTTATTGAGTACTAGGCGTCATGTTAGACATTTTGCTTGATTTCGTTCGACAGACAACGTCGCCATTGCTGTTGCAATCTTTCTGACCACCATAGGTTACATCCAATCAGCTAGCAAAATGTGCAAATGCAATCGGCTTCGGTAAATCAGTTTGCGTGCAGGAGGACCATTTGAGGTATAGAGTTGAAATAAAGACATTGTCAAATACGACGGTAGTAGGCAAGACAGCAATTTAGATTTACTCGTGTCGATGAGGAAGACGTCGTATTTGCAGAAGAAAAAACTGGGAGGTGCATTAACAATTTTTTGTCATTGTATACTGACCAAAGAGGAAAGAAAATGTATGGAAAGGAAGGAAATACGCCAAATTGATCATAATAAGTTACATATCATCTACATGTACAACAAGCATAGAAATCTCTGTTCAAACCAACTCAACACTATAAAATATTTGCACACTGTGAAAGCCTGCACACAACGGGTGTACTTAGGAAAACTATTTTTCCAGGTTTTTGTATCTGTAAACAGGGAACACTTTAATGTTTGAATAAAACCGCAATGTTTTAATAAGCTTAATCTGAATACAGAACACAATTACACAGTACCCCCTCCTTTTCTTTTCACAGTTCCTAAATAATTCATGCAGAAGTTATAATTTAATGCACTAGCGTTCACTTTGTTCTTCGTGAGATTATCAAATCTTGCAAGTTAATCTTCTCCTTCAATTGGTATATTTACATAAATATGATTAAAAATCATATCGGGGTTTTCATAAAATTCATATCTCAAAAGAGACCCATCAAACCGTTAAATATTTGTCTGGTATTCCCCAAAAAACAGCAATTCAATTTTCTCATAATCTCGTTTTTTGACCTTCTTTATGACCTTTAACTTCACTTTATCTTTTAATTAGATAGGATGAATCAACGATAACCACGAGTGTTAGTAACATCATTCTGCATAATAGATAGTGATGTATGATAAAAGTACTTAGTATCTATTACTATTAGAGCAATCCTGAGATAGTCTTACATTGGTGATGACAAAGTCCGCTACTTGTGGATTTTTATTTAGGGGAAAAGAAAAAAATCCTGCTCCAAGGATCGGCTTACTACATTTGAAATGATTTATTCATAGTCGTAAGTAGCCAGATTTACATAATATAGCACAAGAGTATGAGTTTAATTTTCCACAAGTTATTTAGATGGGTGGTGGAGGGGCGTATCCTCTGACACAGACGAAATTATTGATTTTTCAAGTTGTATATCCGTAATGAAATAGATGTGGTGTTTTAAGTACATAGACCGGTTAATTTTGGTTTGTGAAGAGAATAAAACATTATTTTGATTAACGGGTATATGTCAGACTTTTATTTTCAGGAGAAAAAAACTTGTTAGATTTTATTTCCGAAATTAAAGCTAATATTCGTTAAACCAGTACACTTTTTTTTTTAAGGAATGCATTTAAAAAGTGGGTTGGAACAGTTTACGCTTTTTTATAAACCGCTTGAGGTTTATAAAGTGTAAACTGGCCCTACCCACTTTATACCGTATAAATTGGTTAGCTATTAATATCATTCCTTATGATTTAATTTTCATTCATTTAGTGTAAGGAAAAAGATGATTGCCCTTAAAAATGACTTCAAATTGTACAAATTTAAATGTAACGTCAGGCGGATCGATACGTTTTTGACGCAAGTCATTGTGACGTAGGCAAACCAATTTATACGATCTAAAGTAAATTTTTTATCCAATCAAATGGAGTGTTACAATCAGAATTAAATTGTATTCATTTATTGAGTACATAACTTCCTTTCAATTTTAGACTCGGTATCAAATTATGTTCTTCTGTCTTATCATTTAGATAATTTTAGATTCAACATGGATCCTAGAAACAGTGCCCAAGATGTCGACCGATGTGACCTTTGCGAGGACGCTATAGTGCAGAAGCACTGTGATTTCTGTCGAGTCAACCTGTGCATCTCTTGTATAGGAAAACATATTTCTGATGACTATAATAAACATATTGTGGTCCCATTCCAACAAAGAAAATCAACCTTGATTTATCCTATGTGCACAACACATCAAACAAAAAATTGTAAATTTTTTTGTAAAGAATGCAACATTTCAGTTTGTTCTTTGTGTTCCATATTATCTGATACACATAAGGGGCATACCATTTCAACTCTTTCTGATATCTATAATGCAAAGAGGGAAGTAATTAGGGAAGATGCTGAAGAATTGAAAAACATAATTTCTCCAACATATGAAGAAGTAGCAACATACATAGAAACTCAGATAGCTATCCTAGATGGAGAATATAAAAAACTTTCAACAGCAGTCACAGAACATGGAGAAGACTGCCACAGAATAATCAATACCATTGTTGATAAAATGAAAGTAGAAATTGGAGAAATAAAAATCAAACATATGAGCATTCTAAAAAAACATTTGGATGAAATCAGAGAGGTACAATATCGGATTGAAGAAACGTTGCTTAACCTGAATAGAATTGAAGAATCAAATGAAGTGTCCAGGACCATACAATACAGCTCTGAAAACAAAGAATTCAGCAAACTTCCTCCCAAAGTTCAGGTATCTCTGCCAATGTTCAGTCCACTGACAATAGATACAGATCAGTTTTGCAAGTTATTTGGATGTCTTACAACATTATTCACCACAGTAAATAGCTACAAACTGAGAAAGCCAAAGACACAAACAGGAGAACTGCTGGAAGAAGCAGAACTCATCTCTATAATAAATACTGGGTATGAAAAACTCCTCGGTGTTACCTGTCTCAGTGAAGAAGAAATCTGGACAAGGGCATGTGAAGTAGGTGGGTACATACCTCTAATTATTTTTAGAATCGGTAGGAGAAGAAAGTAGTGCAGAAAAAATTACAAGTTCCTTAATTTGTAGACCTGAATAAAAAAAACTGTGATAAGGTATTAAATTGAGCCTCATACTTGTTGATAAGGAGTATGTTCCCTTGCAAAAAAGCTTGTCAGATGTAATTTATCAAGAAGATCAGCAGAATTATTTTATGTATTACAACACCAGTGAGAAGTCTTGAAATCCCCTACTTTCACTTTCATTTTCAGAGGTTAACGCAGACAGACGCATTTTGCCGGAAAACGAATCTGACATGCCACCTCGAGATTTTAACCAAGGAAAGACAACTTGATGTGCTTTGATTTGAGGGGTCACTCAATGCTGAACGAAAATTAGGGACATTGCTATGTGAAGAAACGTTAACATTGCCGCCTATGGGAAAACAATTAGTGGGCTGTACCCAATATGAGGAGCCTATTGGTAAGAGAAAATCCTCATAGATCATTACTTTGTTTTGAACTCATTGTTTACTATCATTTCCAATTGTTTAAATTTATGAAAGAAGCAAATTTGAATTTGTTTATACGTATTTTGAGACAAATCGATTTGTTAATACCCCCCCCCCCCCCCCAGGAACAGACAGCTTATGCTCATATCTCCCATTGTGTACAGATGTAGCATGTAAATTAAATGTATCGATTTTATACAATTTATTAATTCAGAGCCATTAATAGATATTTAGAAAAGGAACAATTATTTTAGAAGTACATCCACCACTATTGTTTATTTTCAATACACAAAATTTCACAAATGAGGTCGGAATCGGTAATCAGTGAAGTTCAAGGTCAAAGTGAAAGTAGAATGGCAGTAAGTTATCAAAACTGCTTAGTGCTACCTAGTGCAGAGTCTTGCAGTATGTAGGTGATATGCATTTGTCATTTTATGAAAGAGGTAAAGAAAAAAAAGGTTTCCATGCCTTATCACAATATTTGTAAATGAAAACTTTTATTTTCATGGAATAGAATTACATGTCAACGAGGACATACATGTGCATTCTTTCAAAGAAGTCGGTCAGGCTACAGTTGTGTAGAAGTTAAGCAGTGTGTGCGTGAACATGCACACTAACATTTTTTTTTAATTTTATTAACTGCATTACATGTATTTGTCTAATGTATAATTATTGTCAGTAAACATGCTTTTTACCTGTATTATTAATTTACATGTAATTTAACAATGCTGAGACTAATAAGTGCAAATTCATAATTTTCAATTGATATCAAATTATGGGCATAAAAGGATTATGGTAGGATTTGTTTGTTTGATGTCTGTCTGTGAATGTTTTAGGTGCTTTATGATGCTGATTTATTATTGCACCATTTTTAAAATTGATTTTTTTTAGGATCATGGTGATACAGGACAATGTCGAGGTTCATGCAGATGTGTTTAAAACTATCAGTCAGTAAAAACAAACTCAATTGAACACATCTTGAGTTCTTCACATGTAAAATGATGGCAGTACTTTTAATATGTAAGTTGAATTTTCTAAAGCTTCTTTGTGTGTGTATGTGTGTGTCTAGGGGGGGGGGGGGGGGGGTGTTAAAGCTTAGAAAATGTAGATTTTAAATATTTGAGCTATAAAAGTGACCATCAAACTAATCTGTACATGTATGCTATATATTTTACAGCTAATATATTTTAAAAAGAATTTCAAAACAATTACATTCATAGTGTTGTGTATGATAAAATATTAAGATTAACAAATATAAGAGTTGAAATTTCTTTAATATTTATCAGTCAGAATGAGCAACTTGTAAGGAAATTCAAAATTTTCAAAGTTCTCTTTCACTTTCCTACAAATTACAAAATGGTTACCATGGAAACAAAACATTTTCTGTAGACTATTTATTTGATCTGCTCATGCAAGTATTTTTATCATTTTATAGTTGTAATGAATATTTTAGTTTTAATTTCATGTTTAATTAAAAGTACGGGAAAAGTAACACTACATGTGTAATAAGCAATCCATTATTATGATGTCATTATGACATCATAGATGAGTGAACTTGCACTGGCGTAAAAATTGCTTTGAAACAGATGAATGTATACAAGAATATAAAGGCTTATAACTTTTTTATTGCTACACCAATTTTCCTTAATGATACATCAATGGACAGGAAATAATCAGTACTTTCTATTTTTACCACTTTCGGGGTATTTGTAAACTTAATTTTTTCTTAATCATGGAGAAACAATGAATGCAAGGGTGAGGGATGATAAAATTTTGTGCAAAAATGCATTGATTTTTTGAAATAAGAGAAATTGACCAATATGAGTTCTTGATTATGATTTTGCTTAATGTATTTAAAGTTTTGAAAGAGAATAAAAGTGGTATAAGTTTATTAATAAGCTAACCGATGACTTAAAATTTGGGTGCAGTTGTGGCTAGATGGAAGCATTTTAGAAGAATTTTGCATACAGAACTGTGCATGGTGTAAAATCTTTATTAATGATTGAATTTTCCTGAAATTTGGCATAATGTCACTACATAGTCTGTAGTATGACTTAGGATGTAAAATGTTGTAAAATCCAGAAAATACTTTTTCATATTGGGTACATACCTCTAATTATTTTTAGAATCGGTAGGAGAAGAAAGTAGTGCAGAAAAAATTACAAGTTCCTTAATTTGTAGACCTGAATAAAAAAAACTGTGATAAGGTATTAAATTGAGCCTCATACTTGTTGATAAGGAGTATGTTCCCTTGCAAAAAAGCTTGTCAGATGTAATTTATCAAGAAGATCAGCAGAATTATTTTATGTATTACAACACCAGTGAGAAGTCTTGAAATCCCCTACTTTCACTTTCATTTTCAGAGGTTAACGCAGACAGACGCATTTTGCCGGAAAACGAATCTGACATGCCACCTCGAGATTTTAACCAAGGAAAGACAACTTGATGTGCTTTGATTTGAGGGGTCACTCAATGCTGAACGAAAATTAGGGACATTGCTATGTGAAGAAACGTTAACATTGCCGCCTATGGGAAAACAATTAGTGGGCTGTACCCAATATGAGGAGCCTATTGGTAAGAGAAAATCCTCATAGATCATTACTTTGTTTTGAACTCATTGTTTACTATCATTTCCAATTGTTTAAATTTATGAAAGAAGCAAATTTGAATTTGTTTATACGTATTTTGAGACAAATCGATTTGTTAATACCCCCCCCCCCCCCAGGAACAGACAGCTTATGCTCATATCTCCCATTGTGTACAGATGTAGCATGTAAATTAAATGTATCGATTTTATACAATTTATTAATTCAGAGCCATTAATAGATATTTAGAAAAGGAACAATTATTTTAGAAGTACATCCACCACTATTGTTTATTTTCAATACACAAAATTTCACAAATGAGGTCGGAATCGGTAATCAGTGAAGTTCAAGGTCAAAGTGAAAGTAGAATGGCAGTAAGTTATCAAAACTGCTTAGTGCTACCTAGTGCAGAGTCTTGCAGTATGTAGGTGATATGCATTTGTCATTTTATGAAAGAGGTAAAGAAAAAAAAGGTTTCCATGCCTTATCACAATATTTGTAAATGAAAACTTTTATTTTCATGGAATAGAATTACATGTCAACGAGGACATACATGTGCATTCTTTCAAAGAAGTCGGTCAGGCTACAGTTGTGTAGAAGTTAAGCAGTGTGTGCGTGAACATGCACACTAACATTTTTTTTTAATTTTATTAACTGCATTACATGTATTTGTCTAATGTATAATTATTGTCAGTAAACATGCTTTTTACCTGTATTATTAATTTACATGTAATTTAACAATGCTGAGACTAATAAGTGCAAATTCATAATTTTCAATTGATATCAAATTATGGGCATAAAAGGATTATGGTAGGATTTGTTTGTTTGATGTCTGTCTGTGAATGTTTTAGGTGCTTTATGATGCTGATTTATTATTGCACCATTTTTAAAATTGATTTTTTTTAGGATCATGGTGATACAGGACAATGTCGAGGTTCATGCAGATGTGTTTAAAACTATCAGTCAGTAAAAACAAACTCAATTGAACACATCTTGAGTTCTTCACATGTAAAATGATGGCAGTACTTTTAATATGTAAGTTGAATTTTCTAAAGCTTCTTTGTGTGTGTATGTGTGTGTCTAGGGGGGGGGGGGGGGGTGTTAAAGCTTAGAAAATGTAGATTTTAAATATTTGAGCTATAAAAGTGACCATCAAACTAATCTGTACATGTATGCTATATATTTTACAGCTAATATATTTTAAAAAGAATTTCAAAACAATTACATTCATAGTGTTGTGTATGATAAAATATTAAGATTAACAAATATAAGAGTTGAAATTTCTTTAATATTTATCAGTCAGAATGAGCAACTTGTAAGGAAATTCAAAATTTTCAAAGTTCTCTTTCACTTTCCTACAAATTACAAAATGGTTACCATGGAAACAAAACATTTTCTGTAGACTATTTATTTGATCTGCTCATGCAAGTATTTTTATCATTTTATAGTTGTAATGAATATTTTAGTTTTAATTTCATGTTTAATTAAAAGTACGGGAAAAGTAACACTACATGTGTAATAAGCAATCCATTATTATGATGTCATTATGACATCATAGATGAGTGAACTTGCACTGGCGTAAAAATTGCTTTGAAACAGATGAATGTATACAAGAATATAAAGGCTTATAACTTTTTTATTGCTACACCAATTTTCCTTAATGATACATCAATGGACAGGAAATAATCAGTACTTTCTATTTTTACCACTTTCGGGGTATTTGTAAACTTAATTTTTTCTTAATCATGGAGAAACAATGAATGCAAGGGTGAGGGATGATAAAATTTTGTGCAAAAATGCATTGATTTTTTGAAATAAGAGAAATTGACCAATATGAGTTCTTGATTATGATTTTGCTTAATGTATTTAAAGTTTTGAAAGAGAATAAAAGTGGTATAAGTTTATTAATAAGCTAACCGATGACTTAAAATTTGGGTGCAGTTGTGGCTAGATGGAAGCATTTTAGAAGAATTTTGCATACAGAACTGTGCATGGTGTAAAATCTTTATTAATGATTGAATTTTCCTGAAATTTGGCATAATGTCACTACATAGTCTGTAGTATGACTTAGGATGTAAAATGTTGTAAAATCCAGAAAATACTTTTTCATATTGGGTACATACCTCTAATTATTTTTAGAATCGGTAGGAGAAGAAAGTAGTGCAGAAAAAATTACAAGTTCCTTAATTTGTAGACCTGAATAAAAAAAACTGTGATAAGGTATTAAATTGAGCCTCATACTTGTTGATAAGGAGTATGTTCCCTTGCAAAAAAGCTTGTCAGATGTAATTTATCAAGAAGATCAGCAGAATTATTTTATGTATTACAACACCAGTGAGAAGTCTTGAAATCCCCTACTTTCACTTTCATTTTCAGAGGTTAACGCAGACAGACGCATTTTGCCGGAAAACGAATCTGACATGCCACCTCGAGATTTTAACCAAGGAAAGACAACTTGATGTGCTTTGATTTGAGGGGTCACTCAATGCTGAACGAAAATTAGGGACATTGCTATGTGAAGAAACGTTAACATTGCCGCCTATGGGAAAACAATTAGTGGGCTGTACCCAATATGAGGAGCCTATTGGTAAGAGAAAATCCTCATAGATCATTACTTTGTTTTGAACTCATTGTTTACTATCATTTCCAATTGTTTAAATTTATGAAAGAAGCAAATTTGAATTTGTTTATACGTATTTTGAGACAAATCGATTTGTTAATACCCCCCCCCCCCCCCCAGGAACAGACAGCTTATGCTCATATCTCCCATTGTGTACAGATGTAGCATGTAAATTAAATGTATCGATTTTATACAATTTATTAATTCAGAGCCATTAATAGATATTTAGAAAAGGAACAATTATTTTAGAAGTACATCCACCACTATTGTTTATTTTCAATACACAAAATTTCACAAATGAGGTCGGAATCGGTAATCAGTGAAGTTCAAGGTCAAAGTGAAAGTAGAATGGCAGTAAGTTATCAAAACTGCTTAGTGCTACCTAGTGCAGAGTCTTGCAGTATGTAGGTGATATGCATTTGTCATTTTATGAAAGAGGTAAAGAAAAAAAAGGTTTCCATGCCTTATCACAATATTTGTAAATGAAAACTTTTATTTTCATGGAATAGAATTACATGTCAACGAGGACATACATGTGCATTCTTTCAAAGAAGTCGGTCAGGCTACAGTTGTGTAGAAGTTAAGCAGTGTGTGCGTGAACATGCACACTAACATTTTTTTTTAATTTTATTAACTGCATTACATGTATTTGTCTAATGTATAATTATTGTCAGTAAACATGCTTTTTACCTGTATTATTAATTTACATGTAATTTAACAATGCTGAGACTAATAAGTGCAAATTCATAATTTTCAATTGATATCAAATTATGGGCATAAAAGGATTATGGTAGGATTTGTTTGTTTGATGTCTGTCTGTGAATGTTTTAGGTGCTTTATGATGCTGATTTATTATTGCACCATTTTTAAAATTGATTTTTTTTAGGATCATGGTGATACAGGACAATGTCGAGGTTCATGCAGATGTGTTTAAAACTATCAGTCAGTAAAAACAAACTCAATTGAACACATCTTGAGTTCTTCACATGTAAAATGATGGCAGTACTTTTAATATGTAAGTTGAATTTTCTAAAGCTTCTTTGTGTGTGTATGTGTGTGTCTAGGGGGGGGGGGGGGGTGTTAAAGCTTAGAAAATGTAGATTTTAAATATTTGAGCTATAAAAGTGACCATCAAACTAATCTGTACATGTATGCTATATATTTTACAGCTAATATATTTTAAAAAGAATTTCAAAACAATTACATTCATAGTGTTGTGTATGATAAAATATTAAGATTAACAAATATAAGAGTTGAAATTTCTTTAATATTTATCAGTCAGAATGAGCAACTTGTAAGGAAATTCAAAATTTTCAAAGTTCTCTTTCACTTTCCTACAAATTACAAAATGGTTACCATGGAAACAAAACATTTTCTGTAGACTATTTATTTGATCTGCTCATGCAAGTATTTTTATCATTTTATAGTTGTAATGAATATTTTAGTTTTAATTTCATGTTTAATTAAAAGTACGGGAAAAGTAACACTACATGTGTAATAAGCAATCCATTATTATGATGTCATTATGACATCATAGATGAGTGAACTTGCACTGGCGTAAAAATTGCTTTGAAACAGATGAATGTATACAAGAATATAAAGGCTTATAACTTTTTTATTGCTACACCAATTTTCCTTAATGATACATCAATGGACAGGAAATAATCAGTACTTTCTATTTTTACCACTTTCGGGGTATTTGTAAACTTAATTTTTTCTTAATCATGGAGAAACAATGAATGCAAGGGTGAGGGATGATAAAATTTTGTGCAAAAATGCATTGATTTTTTGAAATAAGAGAAATTGACCAATATGAGTTCTTGATTATGATTTTGCTTAATGTATTTAAAGTTTTGAAAGAGAATAAAAGTGGTATAAGTTTATTAATAAGCTAACCGATGACTTAAAATTTGGGTGCAGTTGTGGCTAGATGGAAGCATTTTAGAAGAATTTTGCATACAGAACTGTGCATGGTGTAAAATCTTTATTAATGATTGAATTTTCCTGAAATTTGGCATAATGTCACTACATAGTCTGTAGTATGACTTAGGATGTAAAATGTTGTAAAATCCAGAAAATACTTTTTCATATTGGGTACATACCTCTAATTATTTTTAGAATCGGTAGGAGAAGAAAGTAGTGCAGAAAAAATTACAAGTTCCTTAATTTGTAGACCTGAATAAAAAAAACTGTGATAAGGTATTAAATTGAGCCTCATACTTGTTGATAAGGAGTATGTTCCCTTGCAAAAAAGCTTGTCAGATGTAATTTATCAAGAAGATCAGCAGAATTATTTTATGTATTACAACACCAGTGAGAAGTCTTGAAATCCCCTACTTTCACTTTCATTTTCAGAGGTTAACGCAGACAGACGCATTTTGCCGGAAAACGAATCTGACATGCCACCTCGAGATTTTAACCAAGGAAAGACAACTTGATGTGCTTTGATTTGAGGGGTCACTCAATGCTGAACGAAAATTAGGGACATTGCTATGTGAAGAAACGTTAACATTGCCGCCTATGGGAAAACAATTAGTGGGCTGTACCCAGGTGATATGAAATGTTTTAATATTCATGGCTCACTTATGAAGACAATCAAAACAAAATCAGGGGGATCACCAAATGATATAGCAGTGACGGGAGATGGAAATCTTGTGTTCTCAGATGGGAGGAATGGGACTGTGTATAAAGTGAAGAATGGACAGACAGAGGAGGTGATCAGACTACGGGGCTGGAACCTAACAATCTCTGTGTCAGCTCCTCTGGTGATCTCCTTGTTACCATGTTCAGTGATGATGAAACCCAGGCAAAAGTTGTCCGTTACTCAGGCTCCACAGAGAAACAAACAATCCAGTTTGATGATGAGGGTAAACCTCTGTATTCAGGAAAAAGCACAATTAAGTACCTCACTGAGAACAGAAACCTCGATATCTGTGTGGCCGACTATAAAGCTAATGCTGTAGTAGTGGTCAACCAGAATGGTAAACTCCGATTTAGATACACTGGTCATCCTTCAACAACTACTGACAAACCATTTAAACCTTATGGAATAACAACAGACAGTCAGAATCAGATCCTAACAGCAGACAGTGATAACCACTGTATCCACATCCTAGACCAAGGTGGACAGTTCCTCCGTTATATAGATAACTGTGATCTGAAGGATCCACATGCTATACATGTGGATAAAAGGAACAATTTGTTTATTGCAGAGTTTTATAGCGGTAATGTTAAGAAAATCAAATACATGTATATGAAGTGAAAAAATGAAATATCATTGAAAAAATACTATAGAATAGTATTTTCAACAAACCCTTATTACACTTCTTTCGATGGATACTGCTATCTTTACAATGAAATGCAATATTTGTAACTGAAAAAACTATTTGTCTAATACCATCAGAAATTCAAATAAAATACCAAGTTATATTGTATATATATAGATGTTTTCCTTCTTATATGTATTCAATACCGGATGTGCTGATTCATTAAATGAATTCGGTACTTGAGAAATACGGATATATATTTCATTGTTGTAGTATATTTAGAAATTTATCTCAAAATTAAGGATTATCTTCCTTATGCATAGCTCTGATCCCTCGACTTATTTGATTCCAGTCTTTAATTGGCACCCCCTTTTTCAGCTCTTCAAAGTTTGTTTGTTTTTTTTTAAATTAGATATTTCGGATTTCCAACGTTTCGGCATGAGCATCACTGAAGAGACATTATTTTTCAAAATGCGCATCTGGTGCATCAAAATTGGTACCATATAGGATTTACATGCAAAATATTTTAAATTGAGCTTCGTTACTGGAAGTTCGAACGCTAAGTAATCATCACAATGTCAGAGATGTAAAATAGGATCCGGTAGGCCTACCTGAGAATTTGATACATGCTTAGTAAAATCGAAAAGAATCAATGCATTCTAAATATTGCTAAATCACAATTTTCGGGGGGGGGGGGGGTAATTTTCTTTGGGTTTTTTTTTGTGCTTTAAAGAGACCTATGAATTGTTGTCCTCCACGAAATGCTATAATTACAAAGTACAGTATCAAATATGTCTAGCCATGAAAATAAATCCCTTCCAATCATTTCTTCATCAACCACAAAAAGGTGACCTCACGAGAACAAGTGATTTTACAGTGTAAGCGTATGGAGAAGGCAATCCTTCGCTTACACTTTGACCCCATTCCAAACTTAGGCAATACGTATCCAGGTGTTGATTTTCTTGAAATTATACAGGTGTCACTATATTAATAAATTCTGCTGTATACTAGTATTCTAATCATATTTAAATTTTAATGAATTTAAAATTTCTGGAACTTTACATATAAAGATTTTTTTTTCCTCATGAAAAAAATCAGTCCCATTCAAGTGCAGATGTACCCGAATTGGGAGATAATTCAGAAATTATTATGCCTCAGCTGTTTCGGGAACCTCAACTGAAATGCTCTTATGACACCTGCGACTTCTAACTTGCTCCTTATACATGTAACACTATTTATCCTTCCTCTAGAGTACCCGTGATTCTCTAAACATTTACTCTCTCTCTCTCTTCTCTCTCTCTCTCTCTCTCTCTCTCTCTCTCTCTCTCTCTCTCTCTCTCTCTCTCTCTCTCTCTCTCTCTCTGCATTTTTATGTCCCCGTAATCGAAGATTCGGGGGCAATGCCGCATGTAGTTTTTGTCTGTCCATCTGTCTGTTTATTTGTCAGCAAAAACTTTAACCATGCCCATAACTTTTGATTGGGTGGAGCTACACTTTTCTTATTCACATTTATATCCCTTTTGACAAGACCTTTCTTTGGTACCAACATATTTTAACTCTTGACCTTTGACCCAATTTTGCAAAATTTTACCAGACTTTAACCTTGGCTATAACGTTTGAATGATTGGTGCTAGAGCTTTCATGATTAACATCTGTATTCCTTGTAATAAGACCTTTCCCTTGGTACCTTTTGACCTCGAACTTTGAATTTGACCTACTGTTGGGAAACTTTAACCTTGGCCATAAGTTTTAAGCAGTGGAAGGGATTACCTATTAAACATGTGTATTCCTTGTCATAAAAGCGTTCCTTGGGTACCAACAATTTTTGCCCTTTGACCTTGACCTTAGAGTTTGACCTACTTATGAAAAACTTTGGTCGTAATTTTGAACGGTTGGTGTTGGGGTTTTCATATTTCACATGTGTATTCCTTTTGACAAGCCCTTACTTTGGGACTATACAATGTTGACCATTTGACCTTGACTTTGGAGTTTGACCTACTTTTGAAAACTTGAACCTTAACTTTGGAACAGTTGGTACTAGGGCTTTCATATTTCACAGGTTTATTTCTTGTGCCAAGACCTGTCTTTGAGTACTTTAATTGAAGTTTGACTTGAAAAAACTACAATCCTTGCTATGAGCTGCCATATTGGGGCATCAGTGTTTCACAAACACGACTTGTTATCTGTAAAACTAAATCCCTTACCTACACTTATAATCTTAAAAACTGACTCTCTTTTTATATAGCCATCTTGTTACCAGGCCAGCTTTAGTATAAATATTATAATACATGTACATGTAATCAAGGTCATTTTCATATTCATGATAAAACTTTAGTTTAATTTATTTTTATCTGACGGCGATATGTATCTACCTAAGCTTAGCACTCAGGCCATTGAACATTGAGGGTCCTTTATCATGCCAACGTCTACCATGACATGGAACCTTTGTTTCTAAGGTCTCATCCAAAAGACCTGTTACTTTCACTTCTAAAGTCGGGTGCTTGGCAAAGGAACAGAAATATCTATGTTTGCATCTTGGGTTTGACGGAGCGCTGGGAACGAGAATCGAACCCGGGCATCCCGATCACGAAAGTCCTACCACAAGGCTACCATGGTCAGTTCCAAAAACACTGAAAACTTCTTTTAACGTTGTCAGAAATATCCATTGCAGTTGACTGTGGCAGTTCATATAGAACATAACAGAGTTCACATAACATATATCATCTGGCACAGCTTAGAACACCTAACAGTTGACTAAGGAAACCTGGTATAGTTCACATAATTTCAGAATTATCAAAGAAGTCTGGTATCTCCAGAAATCATCGGGAATTGTCTGTCTAAGAAAGCATTATTTTTGTAACAGGAAAGGGGGAAAATGTGACGGACAAGATCAGGATTCGAACCTGAGCTACCTGAATCTCTAGTCTGGTGCTCTACTAACTGAGCTATCTGGCCACCAGCAATTGAGCCCATCTGACCTCCACAATATTTATATATTTTTTTTAATGATGTTATATGTATGCAATGCAACAAATACTGGCTAACAGGTTAACTAATATCGTGCCATTACTTCTTTAGCGATATGTAAAATGAAATGTTGGATCTATTGAAGTAGTTTGGGCTACATGTATATGCAACATGGATATCAGCCTGGGTAGCTCAGTATTTAAAGCACCTAACTAGTGATATCGATACCTAGGCCCCAGGCTTGATTCCCAATCCAGTCATACCGTATAACGGGTATTTTCTGCGGTTGGAAATTTTTGCGATTTAACCCCTAAAAGATAGCAAATTAATTTCTGCGTTTTCAATTTCTGCGGTTGCATTATACCGCAAAAAATTATTCACTTGGTATGATCACCGAACTCTAGGAATTTCAGATAGCTGTCATGTTTCGTTTTATACATTTATTGAGACAAATTGATCAAAGGTGCATGAGAACTGGTATTAAGCTTAATTTAACTACTATCTTTTAGTTAGTCTTTGTAAAATTATGTCGAGTCCCAATTGAAATGAATTATTGCCGTATCAGTCCACCCAAACAACAATAAAAAAAAAATCTTTATTCTACATTGTAACAAACGTTTCATGCGATCTATTAAAATATTTAAATATATCATTAGATAATTAATGCATCCAAGCCATATTCTAAAAATACACTTATAGTTAATTGCCATCAAAATTAACCCTGGTGTTTATATTTTAGGCTCAATCAAACAGTTGCATAATCAAGTAACCTAAAAGTTGACCGTATACAATCACAGGTGTCATGTGCAATGAGGCGTAACTAATCCTGTCAGTCGTCTGCATTGTGTGAAATGCACGAGGCAATCAAGCCACATTGTGTATACAAGCAGTAATTATGGTCTCAAGATAAAACACAAGATTGAAAAAAGTGTTAAAGAAAGAAGGAAAAGCTACTATGTGTTGTTTGCAGCTATCGGAGTTCGGACTAATAATTGCGAAATCTCTTTTAATCATTTACATGTACATGTCTATCCGTATAAAATAAATAGGTACAAGAAAAGATGTTTTTGTATAAACTTATTAAACTGATATTATTTACAGGAACGTTTTGATTCAATATGTTTTGGACAAATCCTGACATCTAAAATCTTCGAATTTCGATGACACCCGAATTTTCTCGCTAACGAGGACCTGTCCACTCATGAGTGTGCGGACGCATCGTTTTTAAGAACCTTGCGTTCCAAATAATTTTGCTGCATGCGTCCAGTACGCAGGTTCTTGCGTTAATGAGATTCCTGTGACATGCGCACCACTTATCATACTTTTATGTATAAAATATATATCTGAAGAAATATTGTAAAATATTTTGCGATTGTATTTTTTGCGAATTTGTGCTATCCGCAAAATTCCGCAAAAATTGGACAACCGCAGAAAATACCCGTTATACGGTATTCCTCATTTCCTACTACATTACTTATTAGAGGGTTAATTGTATTCTTAATAAAATTAATAGTACTCACTGTAATTGTTGCATCTAATAATATACAACACAACACATAGATGTTGTTTAAAGATCTGCACAGAGGACGGCAACAAAATTTATTTTTCACACTCTAGTGAGTCGTATTAATTCAGTTTTAATTACATTTCATAACAAAGCATACAATGTTCTTCAGAATTAAGTTCTCATTTTATAATACATCTGGATATTGTAATAACAACTTTTCTTTCTTTACATTTTGTAGAATCGCTCCTATACATAAAATTCATCTGTACCTTTAAAAAAAAAACTTTAAGTGTTTCACAACTGAATTTTCCTGCAAAATTACGCTAACCTTAGATTCTTGACAAGAACGCAAATGTACATACACAATGATTCCTTTATTTAAATTAAATGAATACTCATATTCATTCTATTTGTTGGTGAGTAAAACTTTATGAAATATTCCTTTTGTGTTTATAAAAGGATTATGAACCCTGATTTTAAAAAAATGGGTGGTTTTTTTTAATTCACGCAAATGTAAAATATGTAAAAATAAATGAAAGAATTTTCACAATCGTAAAATTCTTTCCTTGCATCTTATAAACCATGAACAAATTGACAAATGACACACAGGATTTATTTTTAAAAAATCAAGCTGTGAAGATTTCAAAAGGAAGCACGCTAATGTCAATGATATTTTCAGATTCAACAAATGAAAGTTTGAAATGTACAAAAAAATGTACATAAAGCATTTCATGGATTTAATCGGTCACATCACTCAATAAAAACAAAGAGTTTTTATATATTTAGTAATTTATTTAATAACTAAAATTGCAATATACACGTACATAAACTACTTGATAAGGCTCAAATACACTGCTTAACAATTCCATCCAAAACATTCTCTGTGTACTGGCTTTCTTACTGCATTCTACACGTAATAAATGAAGAATTAACAAAACTTTTTCATGTGTGTCTACATTGCCTGAAATATGTATGCTATGTGTAATGACACTGAAATATAATACAAGAGTGTTATGATAAAAGCTGGAAACGTAGCAGATGTAGAAGGTCAACATTTATTTTCTTTGGCATGGATTCATTTTAGAAATGACTAACTTCATTTTGAATACAGTAAGAAAAGAAATTTACATTTACAAAACGATTATAATGACCAAATACGAGAAAAAGAAATTTGTTTAAAATGGAAAGGGGGAGGGGGGTTTCAAATGAACATAATATGGCACATTGATCATAATAGGTTAAATAGCACATACGTTTACAACTAGTATAGAAATCTACTGTTCAAACCTTCTTTATGACAAACGTAACACCATCAAACATTTACACTATGTGAAAAAGTATATACAATGGGTGTACCCTTTAAAACTGAATTTTTACTGGTTTATGTAGCTGTATAGAAGAAATGCTATAATGTGAGAATAAAACCACAATGTTTAAATAAACTAAATCTGAATACAGTACACAATTAAAGAGTAACTTCCTCTTTGCTTTTCCTAGTTCCTACTGCATATGGAAAAGCTGATAGTTTAATGCACTGGCTTTCACTTTGTTCCTTGTAAGATTATTCTATCCTGAAAGGCAAACTTCACTTTCATTCTGTATTATGCACTCACTTCCCCTTTGCTCTTCATGTATTTGTTGAATTCCTCCAATACAATTTCTACTTCCTTCCTGTCTTGTGTAGTAGCTTCCTCCTTCTCCTTCCTGATCATCATCATACACTCACGCAGTTCAGCATGTTTGTGCCGGTACTCAAAGTAATCAGAATTTTTCACAAGGAGTTTCAAAAGTATGAGAATTGAAGATCGAAGCTGCAATGACAAAAGAGATGCATCCATTACTTATCTAGTGACACTAGTAAAAATATCACCAGCTATGTGCCCTCGGCGAGCATTCATGTCTTATAGACATATTATAGAATCTTACTCTTACGCTACATCTAAATAGTTTCAAAGAGTGTTAGTAACGTCATTCCGTATAATTCGTTCATTGAAAAATAGCCATGCTTGGACAGAGTATTAATTGTTATTAAACATTCCTGCCACAGTCGAAATACTAAGTATTCCTTCATCTACAATTGAATCAAACTTCTTGCAATAGAAATAGATAATAAATTATTAAGAAATAAATACTATTTCTTCAATCAAGAAAAGTTTTATCAATAATGAATTCCTTTATAATTTCTCCAGCTGTATAATTCTGCTTTAAATTAATTTGCTTTGCATTCTCTACATAATGCATGTATCTGTTCTTCGAGACCTGTATTTGTACTTAAATTACTATTATTCTAACCATTTCGATTAATTCACATTCATTTTGCACAATCATTGCTGTTTTTGAAGACAATACGATATTTAGCCACTTGAGGGGTACAGTATTCACCAAACCCAAGGACGAGGTGAATATTGTACTTCAAGGGTGGCTAAGTCAGCGTATTGACAGAAAAGAAGAATAAATGTTTTATTATATGATCAATTAATAAATGATACAAACTCATTTAGCAAGCCACGTCATCTTTCTTTGTAACATTTGCTTGAAACCTAGCCAAACACAGGTTAGAATAAACATTACAAGTTTATTGATTTGGAATTTTCTTTATCTATATTTGACATGTTTGGTGCGAGGTAGAAAAATTAATGTCAGGAACATAGAGAAACATAACATTGATTTTTCAAAAGGGGAGGGGGCATTATAAAGAAAAATGACAACTTAACTGAAAAAATCTTTGACAGTCCCCAAAAAAGAGGCGAATTCTCCAAACTTCATTTGGGGGGAGGGGGCAACTTGATTTTCAATTAACATTTTTAAACTTAAAGTTGGGGATAACCCTCCCCCCCCCCCCCCCAATTCTAAGTGCTTAAATAACTTGTTAACCTGAGTGGAACGTTCAGAACTAATTGTTTCGATTTGGAATCTCTCAATCTATTTTTAGTTAAATGTAGAAGAAATAAACCCTTATAATTCTGTTTACCTGCAGGTCATGACGCAGTTATATCAACAATATAATAAACATCATTGTGACATAACCCGGCTAGTTTTCCTTTGAAGTCAGCCGTACAATAACTGCGATACAAAACACTTTTAGTGGGCGTTTCTTATGCAAATAAGCAGAAACTGTACTGTATCTGCAAAATATCAACGATACAGTACGGTTTATTTTTAGCGATGACGGAAAACTGAATCCGTATCTTAATGATATAGACATAGGAATCAATCAAATTGCATGATAGCGCTGTTAGTATTTATTCAAAATTTGAGATGAATTAAGAATAGAATTTTACATCGTAAAGTTACCAGTGGCGGATTCAAAAATTTTAGAAAGGAGGGAGTGGGGGCAGTGCACAAATGGTTTTCTTCGAAAACTGGAAAATCGGTGGTTTTGTGGGGGTAGATTCATAATAAGGCCAGACACTATATGTGCGTAATTGTTGCAAACATAATTTACAAAAGCCAAAAATGAAAAAAAAAAAAAAAACTCGAAAGGGGGGGGGGGAGAGAGAGAAAACCGACGCGAGCGAGTGAGTGCTGGATCTGCCTTTGGTTCATCTACATTTTGTTTCAAACATAATGGTAATATGCCCTCTTTCTTACATCTGTTTATTTCAATTTGGAGTCAAGAATTTTGTATACGCATGTATGACGACCGTTCGATGACATTGTCGGACATTTCTCTCAGAATACAACCTTCCCGAAACATTTTTGCTTCAAATACATTCCCATATCTGATTTATATGTATCAAAATGTTTCGCACTAAATTCGAATTCGTAGCTTAGATAAAAAAAAGTCAGCAAGAGCTAAATAGAAAGGAAACAAAACCTACGCAATCAAAAATAAATTAAATTTTGGGAAAACACATTATATAATGCATCTCAGAATTATTATTATTTAATTTGATAGATACCTGCACGTCCACCTCACTCGGCATTTCAGTTGCGATTGCATTTTTTTTTTGTTTAAGTAGTGAATGATATTTATTCATTTACTGAGTTCAAAAGATACTTCCATTTTAAAACTCATTTACGAATTATACTCTCCTGTAATACTGGTATATCATTTATATTTTAGATTCAACATGGATCCCAGCAACAGTGCCCAAGATGTCGTCCGATGTAACCCTTGTGAGGATGCTATAGTGCAGATGTACTGTGATTTCTGTCATGTCAACCTGTGCATTCCTTGTATAGGAAAGCATATTTCTGATGACTATGACAAACATAAAGTGATCCCATTCCAGCAGAGGAAATCAACCTTGATTTATCCTAAGTGCACAAAGCATCAAACAAAAAACTGTAAATTTTATTGTAAAGAATGCAAAATTTCTATATGTTTTTTGTCTTTTATAATATCTGATACACACAAGGGACATACCATTTCAATTCTCTTTTATATCTATAAGGCAAAAAGAGAAGTCATTAGAGAAGATACTGATGAACTGGAAAACATAATTTCTTCAACATATAAAGAAGTAGCAACATACATAGAAACTCAGATAGCTAACCTGGATGGAGAATATGAAAAACGTACAACAACAGTAACAGAACATGGGGAAGACTGCCAGAGAATAATCAATACCATTGTTGATAAAATGAAAGTAGAAATTGGAGAAATAAAAACATATGAGCATTCTGAAGAAACATCTGGATGAAATCAATGAGATGCAACATCGGATTGAAGAAACGTTGCTTAACCTGAATAGAATTGAAGAATCAAATGAAGCGTCCAGGACCATGAAATACAGCTCTGAAAACAAAGAATTCAGCAAACTTCCTCCTAAAGTTTAAGTATCTCTTCCAATGTTCAGTCCAAAGACAATAGATACAGATCAGTTTTGCAAGTTATTTGGATCTCTTACACCATTATCCATCACAGTAGAAGAAAATGGCTACGAACTAAGGATACCAAAGACACTGACCGGAGAACTGCTGGAGGAAGCAGAACTCATCACTACAATAAATACCGGTTGTGAAAATCTCTTCGGTGTTAGCTATCTTGAAGAAGAAATCTGGACAAGGGCGAGTAAAGTCAGTGATATGAAATCCTTTAATATTCAAGGCTCACTTATCAAAACATTTGAAACAAAATCTGGGGGAATGCAAAATGATATAGTAGTGACAGGTGATGGGGATCTCATGTACTCAGATGGGAAAAATGGGATTGTGAATAAGATGAAGAATGGAAAGACAGAGGAGGTGATCATATTACAGAGCTGGACTCCTAACAATCTCTGTGTCACCTCCTGTGGTGATCTCCTGGTAACCATGTACAGTGAAAATAAAACACGGTCCAAAGTTGTCTGTTACTCAAGCTACATAGAGAAACAAACAATCCAGTTTGATAATGAGGGTAAACCTCTATATTCAAGAAATGGCAAAATTAAGTACATCAGTGAGAACAAAAACCTTGATATCTGCGTGGCTGACTTTGGAGCTGTTGCTGTAGTAGTGGTCAACCAAGCTGGAAAACTCCTATTTAGATACACTGGTCATCCTTCTAATACAAAGAACAAATCATTTGAACCTTTCGGGATAATAACTGACAGTCACAGTCAGATCCTGACTGCAGACAGTAATAACCACACATCTTAGACCAGGATGGAGTGTTCCTCCATTATATAGACAACTGTGATCTGAAGGGTCCATATGGTTTATATATAGATAAAAGTGACAGTCTGTATATATGTTGCAGAATATCATAGCGGGAATGTTAAGAAAATAAAATATATGAAGTGAAGAAAAAATGAAATTAAAATGGTACAGGTATTTTCAACAAACCATTATTACACATCTTTCGATAGTCACTGATCTCTTTACAATGAAATCCAATATTTCTAACCGAAAAAATAATTTGTATAATACCATTAGAAATTTAAATGAAATGCTGACTTGTATTGAGCATGTTCTCCTTCTTTAATGTATGATTGCCGGCTTAGCTGATTCATTAAATGCAAAATATTTTAAACTGAGCTAAATTACTGGAAAACCAAACCCTAGGAAATCATCACAATCCCCTCCAATCAGTATTTTTTCATAACACTAGAATTATAAAATCTTCCCCACGAGTATTAAGTGATTATACAGTATAAGCATTTGGAGAAGGCAAATCTTCTACACGATGTGCCAATTCCAAATTAGCCAAAAATTAACCAGGTGTTGAATTTCTTGAAATTATGCAGGTCTCACTACAGTATTAAATTACTCCATATACTTGTATTCTTATCATACTAAAATTCTAATAAATTTGATACACTCTGTAAATTTTCATTCTATATATATTTTAAGTCCCAATCAAGCGCAGAAATGCCCTAATTGGGAGATTCCGGATATATTTTACCACGGCATTCACGGGATCCTCAACTGAAATACTGTTACAGTAAAATTTTCCGAATCCGAATGTTGTGCATTCCGGCATTTTGTTCAGTGCGGCGTAATATTTTAGTCCCTTGAATTCTCTTTATAATTTATGTTTAGTAACTGTTGTGCATTCCGGATCTTGCCTATTATGCATCTAAACCGGCCGCTATTTAAAGAACTGACTGCTCATAATTAGTGCAAATTATTTCCTCTAACCCGGCCACTTATTTTTACCTGTGCCCGCTGGTTAGTATAGAGGTATCGCGCGAATTAATTATTGTCCCATTAAAGATCTATCCAGTATCGACAGTTTTAATTTTAACAAATGTGATAAATAATTAGATTTTTCCGAATTCAACGCCTCAGCCGGCTGGTGAGATAGTAACGAAACGCGTTTTAACATTGGTTACTTCAAAATACGATAACGTTTTAGAATGTGTTCTAAAAAATTAAACAATTTGCGAATTTGAATGCCAAAAAGCCTATTATAATCTGTTATTGAATTAAAAACTTTGACGGAAATAAAAATATTCAAGAACATAGTGTTTGAATTTAAACATAGTTCAAAACAAACGAAAATTGACGAATTTTTTAAGAAGTGAAACGTAATAGATGACACATATGACCAAGTATTTTTTTACCACTCTTGTAAAATAAAGAGTGTGTTTGTTTGTTTGTTTTTTTGTTGTTTTTTTTTTACTTTAAGCTATCATCAAGAAATAATCAGCTGGCTTTACAGGTTATTGCCAAATACATTGTACATAATCAGTGCAAAGGCATTACGCATTGCTTCAACGGTTCAATATTCTCCAATCCGAATGTTGTCTAATCCGGACAAAAATTTCGGAACCACCGGTCGCCGTATAAGACAAGTTTTACTGTATAAGACTTGCATCCGTTAATTTTGTTTGTTATAACACTACTTTTTAAAATCTTCCTCTAGAGTGTCTGTGATTCTATATATATTTACTCTCCCTGTGCATTCTTGTCTGTAAAATTGAACATCTTTTACCTTATAATTCTTCACAAACTGATAATCCTCTTAAACAGCCATCTTGTTGCCAAGCCAGGTTTTAGTATCAGTATTTATAGAAATCAACTTCATTTGCATCTTCATGGTAAAACATTCGTTTTATTTATTTATTTTTATCTGACGGCGATTTGTGTTATAAAAGTCTGCATTCTTTGTCGATGGCAACAATGATTATGACATTGTGTTGGCATCGATATAAACCATTAGTGTTGATTGACATATATATATATTGCCGCTGACATTGATGATTATGATTATGTGTCGGCATCAATATCAACAATTAATGTTGAATGACATACCCCTGTACAAGCGTATATATGTTGTCGCTAACGACAACAGTCTTTATAATACGTATTAATAGACTGGACTGACATAAGCCAAAATACTTAAAATGCCTTTTAATTTTGACAGAAAATACCCATTATAGTTGACTGTGGCAGTTCATATACGAGGGTTGTCCGTAAAGTTCGTGGACAAGCTAAAATTTAAATAAAAGTTGCGTCATAGATATTTATTATTAGCATATTTATAATCCTTTACTATATGTGAATTACAAAATGAAAAATTTTATTCAATTTTAAGTGCATGATTACAATTATGACTTCATTATTAGACTTGGGATGGTGACCCGGAGCACAACAAAGTTTCAATTAAAAAGTTATTTATCACTTTATAAATACATTTCATTTATATTCTGTAAAATTCCGCGGAAATTTGGATTGTTTTTACATTATAAGGTTGACAAAAGATATAACGTCAAACCTGTAAAATTTGAACGTTCAAAGTTTCGAAATGGCAGAGAAATCGAGGTCAGAGTTTATTAAGACAGGATCGTCATTGTTCGAAAAAGGGACGTTTTCAAAAAAGGTGGAGCAGAGAGTAGTGATAAAATTTTGTGTAGACATCGAAAAAACACCAATAGAGACCCATAAATTCCTTAAACAGTCGGGAAATCATAGTATAGTAATCTATTCTTTAGTGTTTAAGTGGCACAGGAGATTTTCGGACGGAAGAGACAGTTTACTAGATGACATGCGTGAAGGAAAACCATCTTTTCGAGATTGTAGTGCTGTAAAAAATGAAGTTCTTAACGTGACTTTGCCGTATTTCCGCACATGAAGTCTTTTTACGCGGACAGAGATTTGATGATTTGCAGGATCTACAATAGGAAGTGTGTTAAATATTATTTCACGTATGAAACCAGAACAGTTTGTGCACATTTTTGATAACTGGTTGAAGCGACATAAGAAATGTGTTGAGTTATACGGTGACTACGTTAACAAAACTTAAATGTTTTTAGCTTTTGACGTAGAGTAACGTCAAGGATTTTTGTTTTAATGCTCAGGGTATGAATGTGTATCTTTTTTGTATCTGATAAATTTTAACTATTTGTGCCTTGTTTGTGATTAAAACCTGCACATTAATAAACTGAAACATGAATTTAATGAAAATAATAATTTCAAATATTTTATCAATGTTTGTCAGTAATTATCATTGTTGTCCACGAACTTTACGGACAACCCTCGTATGTATAGAACATAACAGAGTGTAAAACATATATCATCTGACATGGCTTAGAACACCTAACAATTGACTAAGGAAACCTGGCATAGCTCACGTTATCTGAGAATTATCCAAGACGCCTGGTATCTCCAGAAATCATTGAGATTTGTCAAAGAAACATTAACTTTATAACAGGAAAGGAATGTGACGGACCAGACCGGGTTGAAATCCGGCCCCCCTGAATCTCAGTAAAGTACTCTACCAACTGAGCTACCTGACCATCAGCGATCGAACTCATCTGACCGCCACAATCCTCTCTACTTAAAGGTCTTTGCCCCCGAAGACACCAGCCCTGGTTCCTCCTTGGCATGTCTTTAACCTGTCCTAAAGGAGATAAATGCATCAGACCAGACCTGATTTTTTGTACTCGGGCCCCCAGAATCTCCAGTCAGGTATTCTACTAACTGAGCTATCTGACCACTGGCGATGTAACCTGTCTGAACGCCAATTTTTTTATCTTCTTTTAAATATGTAATAGATGTTACGCTGTGCAATAAATGCTGGCCAAAAAGTTTAATTACTAAAATTATGACAGCACTTCCCTTAGGCTAGCAATATGCAAAATGAAATTTTGGATGAATTGTTGTAGTTTAGGCTACATATATCTGATTATTGCACATCTACAGACCCCCCTCCCACCCAAACCATAGCAAAAGATAAAATAGCTACTGTGTAAAATGTATGAGGAGCTCTTGGGACCAGGTTTTTGTAAAATTAAAAAAAAAGTCCTCTTCGTCTCCCATTTCACCCTGAGGTTGAAATTGAATGTTCCGAAACCTTATTGCACATCTGCAAGACACCCCCTTATCATCTTGCAAAAGACGAAATGGCTACTGATTAAAATATAAGAGGAGTTTTGTTAACCAGAATTTGGTAAAATAAGAAACGTCCTTTCCGACCACCATTATATATTTTGCCCTGAGGATGAAAATGAAAATCCCTAAACCTTTTGCATATATACAGGACACCACCAACCATCTTGTAATAGATGATTTATTTCCAGAGAAGCTTCACTTGAAAAATAAAATTTCTTGCTTTTATTCTTATATTGCTGAAATCCATGTTAAAGGTCTTCATCAAAAGAGTGAATTCATATTCTCGCGATTTAACGCCTGGGACTGCTTTCTCTCGTAAATGTTTGAATCTACAGAAGGCCCTAATGTGTGAATACACACTGTACAACTGGGTGTATTCAAAAAAATGACCAAACCCATATTTATCAACCCACACTAAAAATTCAGGCAATGAAAATAGATTTCTATGTGTCAGCATATGTCTTTAGATAGTGTCTAAATACTTGCCAAATATCTCGTTGATATCTCAATTAGCAAAAAAGTTATGCCCAGAAATGATGCTAAAATTGTCAGGAGTGCAACACCTTTTTGTGACATTTTGAAATTTCAATATTTTTTGGAGATCTGTGCAATAAAAAATAATGCTTCATGTTGAAAATAAAGACTTTCCTGACAATATTCAAAGTATTGAGCTTTAAATGTGGACTGTCATAACTTTTGTTTAATCAAGTTGTGGTCATGGCTGATGTTTAAAAAAATGTTATACCATGTCAGGAGTGCAACAGAAAAAATGTAGTGTTGCAAAAAAAAATCAATTATAAAATTCTGATAGAAAATTAAGACAAAAAAGAATTTTGTAAGTGTAAAATAATAACTGATATACATTTTAAAACTTAAAAATGTTATATAAATCAAAAACAGCATTAATGAGTGTCAAGTATATGTGCATACCCAAAAATGTCAGGAGTGCAACATTTGATGTTTTGCTCCCAAGCATGAAAAAACTATTATCATTATATGATTTTCTGATTTTTATTTTGAAAAATAAAGACACAAAGAACATTTTTATCAAATAGATTTATCAATTACAGGATCTGTCTGTGCTTCAGATCCATATTTCTATGGTCAGGAGTGCAACACATTTTTTTAAAGATTCAAGTTGTGTGACGAAAAGACTTCTATTCATGCTTAGAAGTATTCATTAATTAATAATGATCTTTTGTATAATTTAATGCTAAATTATTGACAGTTTTATTATTAAAATTCTTCCTTTTTCAATTTTATCCATTCAGATTTGTTTTAATCTTTCTTGTGATTTTTTTAATGAACGTTAAAAATAAACACACTAAAACATTGTCATAAAATTCAAGTAATTCCTCCTCAACTTCACTGAAACAACAGAAGTATATCTTGTGTAATTTTCACTTCACAATTCTACTTTAAAGGCCCCAATGCTTTTGGTCAGGAGTGCAACAAATATGTTAAAATTATAAATCATCAAATAAGAATAAAAATAACGAAAAAATGATGAGTAGAATTTTTCTGGTGGGTTACTGTGATTGTCTTCTAAAGGAAAATATGCTTTAAAATATATTTTATCTTCTAAATATACATTTAAGCTAGTTTTTTGGCATAAAATGGGGTATAACTCCAGATAAAATGCGAATTTTAAATACTTTCATCTGTTTTAATTATGAAGTATTGGACTATAAGTATTGCACAATTTCATTACCACTTGATGTTTCCAACACTTTATGAATTTTTGTGTTCTATGGTTTTAATTTTAAACTTTACTGCAGTCAGGAGTGCAACAGAACTGCTTCATAATTACCGATGCTTTTTAACTATCTTTACTAAAAAATAAGTTGAAAAAAACTGCTTGATACTTTTTTGATGTTCAAAACACTATGTCTATCAACAAATTACGGAAATTTTACAGTCAATTCAGGGAATAGTTTCATCATTTCACATATATTTTAAATACAAATTATATATATTACACTTTGCAAATAATCATGTTTTAAGGTCTTCAAAATATGAAAAACCTGCTGTAAACGATGAAAAATATCAACACAACAAATTGATTTACAAAGTAAGAATGGGTTATTGTGTGTTATCATTTTTAAAACAATGTTAAATAAAATACATATCAGATGTCAGGAGTGCAAAACAATAATGTAACATAGGGTCACTTCAAAATCTAGTATTTTTTGTAAGAGAACTCGTATATAAGAATTCTTTTTTGGCTTAGATTTAAAGAATTAACTTGAACGGACAAAAAAGTGAATTTTGGGGAATTTTATTGCTTCATATTTTTTTCATATTAAAACTTTTCAAACCAGAATTGAAAAAATAATGTAAAATAACAATCAAAAAGCCAATTTTTTGTCACATGTACAAGAGAAGATACTCATTTAAGGTCTAGATTTAATCATTTATACACCTTTTACCATTTTGAAGCATAAAAAACTATAATTTCTTGTGATTATGTATTTTAGAAAGTCTTTTAAGGTGTAATGATATTTTCTTTTTTCAAAAGAAATTTTACTAATAAAAATTCTGAAACATTTTAATCCAATTGTCTATTCTATTGCCACTTCAGGATTTTAAACTAGAATGCATTTGCAATATGATGATAGAAGTGAAAAATATATTATAAGTAGTTGAATTTTGCCAAAAAAATTCAGTTTGGTGGTCATTTTTTTTTAATTCACCCAACTGCAATGTTTAAATACGCTACATATGAATACAGTACAAAATTACACAGTAACTTTCGTTTTATTTTTCCCAGTTTCTACGGCATACGGAAAAACTGATAGTTTAAAATGTTTAATGCATTAGTTTTCACTTTCTTCCTTGTAAAATTCTGCAAGGCCATCTTCACATTCATTTGGTAATTCTATATAAAATATCTGATCTGTCATAGAAATATATCTTAATATGAGAATCATCAAACAAATTTAATTATTGTCTGTTATTACTTCATCATACAAAAATAATCCGTAAATTCCATTTCCAATCAATTTCATCAGTTATGCCTCTCATACAACACATGCAAGAGAAATAACTCTAGAAAAGACACCAGAGCAGGAAGTACTTCAAGACCATATGGTGATAACAACGTCCGTCATTTGCTTTTTGAGACTTGTTTCTGATTTAATGAACTATGTTTGAAGTAAATTAATTCTAGAGGTAAGTAATATAGATTATCATAGCACAATATGTGATTCTTTAAACAAATAACTAAGAAAGACCTGGCAGGGGGGATTAGACCTCAGATGATATTATTTTTAACTGTATATCCGGAATAAATTATATGTCCTGTTATACATCCGTAGACCAGTTTATTTTGGTTTGTGAAGAGAATAAGTTATTTTTTTATTCACAAGCATATGTTTAATGTAATATCATTTACTTTAATTTCAGACTTTTAAGTTAATCAATATTTGTTAAGCCAGTCCATTTCCATTTGATATTCATTTAATGAGTGCATTAGTTGCTTTCAATTTTAGCTCATTTGCGTTTTATGTTCTCCAATATACATGTACTGGTATATCATTTATATATTAGATTCAACATGGATCCCAGCAACAGTGCTCAAGATATCGTCCGGTGTGACCTTTGTGAGGTTATAGCGCAGAAGTACTGTGATTTCTGTCATGTCAACTTGTGCATTCCTTGTACCGGAAAACATATTTCTGATGACTATGATGAACATAAAGTAGTTCCATTCGAACAGAGAGAATCAACCTTGGTTTATCCTAAGTGCACAACACATGAAACAAAAAGATGTAAATATCATTGTAAAGAATGCAATATATCTGTATGTTCTTTATGTTCTGTAATATCAAATACACACAGGGGGCATACCATTTCAACTCTCTTTGATATCTATAATGCAAAGAGAGAAGTCGTTAGAAAAGACACTGATGAATTAGAAAACATTTCTTCAACATATGAAGAAGTAGCATCAGACATAGAAGCTCGGTTAGATAACATAGATGGAGAATACGAAAAACTTTCAACAGCTGTGACCAAACATGGAGAAGACTGTCATCGAATAATCAATACCATTGTTAATAAAATGAAAGCAGACATTATAGAAATGAAAATAGAACATATGAGCATTCTGAGAAAACAGTTGGATGAAATCAAACAGATACAACTTCGAATTGAGGAACAATTGTTTAGTTTGAATAGAATTCAAGAATCAAATGAAGTGTCCATGACCATGGAATACATTTCTGAAAACAAAGGATTCGTCAAACTTCCTCCTCAAGTTCAAGTGCCACTGCCAACATTCAATCCCAAGGCAATAGATACATATCAGTTTTACACGTTGTTTGGATATCTGACACCCTTATCTACCACAACAGAAGAGAACGTTTACACATTGAAGAAACCAGAGACATCAAGCGGAGAACTGCTAGAGGAAGCAGAACTCATCACTACTTTAAATACTGGGTATCAAAACCTCTGCGGTGTAACCTGTTTCGATGAAGAAGAAATCTGGACAAGGGCAACTCAGATCAGTGATATTAAATGCTTTAATATTCAAGGTTCAATTATCAAGTCAATCAAAACAAAATCAGGTGAACAGGCAAAAGATGTAGCAGTGACAGGTGATGGTGATATAGTATACTCTGACTGGAAAACAAGGACAGTAAATAAAGTGAAGAATGGACAGACAGAGGAGCTGATTAGACTTCAGAACTGGGCACCTTCAAAACTCTGTGTCACCTCCTCTGGTGATCTCCTGGTTATCATATACAGTGATGACAAAACACAAGTCAAAGTGGTCCGTTACTCAGGTTCCACAGAAAAACAAACAATACAGTTTGATGAAGAGGGTAAACCTATGTATTCAGGAAATAGAAATGTTATGTACATCACTGAAAACAGGAACCTGGATATCTGTGTGGCTGACTGTGGAGCTGGTGCTGTAGTAGTGGTTAACCGATCTGGAAATCTGAGATTTAAATACACTGGTCATCCTGAACAGAAGAGACCATTTGATCCTTACGGGATAACAACAGACAGCAAGAGTCATATCCTGACAACAGACTGTAATAATCACTGTATCCACATCCTAAACCACGATGGGCAATTCCTGCATTCTATATATAACTGTGATCTAAAGGATCCATTTGGTTTACATGTGGATAAAAGTGATAATCTGTTTGTTGCAGAGTTTTATAGCGGTAATGTTAAGAAAATAAAGTATATGAAGTGAAGAAAAATGAAATATCATTTTAAAAAATGCTTTAGAATGGTATTTTCAACATACCATTATTACACATAAGAAAAGTACTGACTTCTTTAAAAACGAAATGCAATATTTCTAATTGCAAATTAGCTGTATAATAACATTACAAATTCAAATAAATACTGACTTGTATTGTAAATGTTTTTCTTCATATTTGTATAACAAAAGGATGTGCTGGTTCATTAAATTCGTAATATTTTAAATTGAGCTAAATAACTGGATGTTCGAGCTCTATGTAACCATCAGATGCCAGCGATGTAAAATACGATCCAGACACTTTTGTGAAGCAATAATGAAAAATATTTTAATTTTGAACTGCTTGACATCTACAACATTTTAGTGCAACATTGTAATTTTTACTTATGCTTAAGACGTTTCATGATCCCGGTGCCAGTACGTACACCCGAGAGTTCTATATATGCTTAGTTTGTTTGTTTTTTGTTTAACGTCCCTCTCGAGAATTTTTCACTCATATGGAGACGCCACCACTTGCCGGTGGAGAGCTGCAATTTTTGACCTAAGCTCGGTACTCAGGACAATTGAGCAGTGAGGGATCTTTTTTGTGCCAGCACATACTGCGACACGGGACTTCGGTTTATACAGTCTCATCCGAAGGACCGATCTCCACGTCCCAGTGAGAATCGAATCCGCGACGTAAGGATCAATCCTTACCCCGCGACTCTAGAGCAGACGCTATACCACTGCGCCACGTGGGCGTTATGCTTAGTAAAATCGAAAAGAATCAATGCCTTCTAAATATTGTAATTGTAATATTTGTTGGTGTTAACTTTTTTTTTTCCTTGTATGAAGAGATTCACGAATTCATGTCTTCCTAAAAACGTTATAACTATAAAGTATCAAGCATGTCTACCAACCACGAAATTAAATCCCCTCCAATCAGTTTTTTTCATAAACCACGAAAATTTGACCCCAAGAGAATTAGTGATTTTACAGTAAAAGCCTTTGGAGAAGGCAAATCATTGATTAAACAAAGACCCATATCCAAACTAGGCAATATCTAACCAGGTGTTGATTTTCCTGAAATTGTGTATCACTGCAGTATCAATTCTGATGTATACTAGTATTCTTATCATAATTGATTTTAATGAATTTGATACAATCTGAAATTTTTTATATAGAATGTTCATCTCTTAAAAAATTTCGATCCCATTCACTTGCAGAAATGACTGAATCTGGAAATTCTGGAATTACCGTGTGACGGGTTATTTTTACTGCTGTAAATTTTTACAAATTTTGATGAAAATAGGGTGATTTAAATTTTTATGCGTTTAATTTTTACAAATTGAGGATGTCCGTAAAAATTAAAATCATTAGAGGTAAAATTCCAGATCAATAATTGTTAGCGCTCTGAATGCGTTTACATACAAATAAGTGAGTCTGGATAACCCGATGTAAAAAAAAAAAAAAAAGGAATTGTTCCCGTGATAACGGCTCATTAAATGATATATGTTTGTACCTTTGTAAACCATATGCCCTTTATTTGTTCCTTCTTTTTTTAACACACTGCTAGGTATCATTATTGTTGCGCACCACGTGCTCGTCTTGATTTTACCGGAAACAGAGAGACAACTCAAACCATCATGATTTAATTGACAGTATTACAGTGTATTAAAAAGTCGAAGTTTTTATTCCAAGCACATAAAACAGAAGAAAGGGTCAAAGACTTTGTAAAAAAAAAAAATGGCATAATTGGAGGACCTGTAATAAGTCATTATCAGAAATTATGCGTCTTGTAAAATTACTAAATAATAGAGTTACTAGGTAATTGACGATGTTTCAATAACTTATGCAAGTTAATTAAGATTTACCTGTATGATCCCAATTGATAATTAAATTAAAAGTGCCCAAAATACCAATAGTGCTAATTCTATAGCCTCCAGGGACTGAGCTGAATGGCAATTAGCATTACTCTCGATATTGAAAATTTATGCAAGGCGGTTTTTTTATTTCTATGAAATTTTCCGTGTTTAAATTTTACGATTTTATAAAACTCGTAAAAATTAGCAGCACGTAAAAAATACCCGTTATTCAGTATTTTACCTCGGCTGTTACTGGAACCTCAACAAAAATGTTAATAAGACGCCCGCATCCTTTTATTTTTCTTCTTATAACGCTAATTATCTTTCTTCCATATCTGTGATTAAAATATTTACTATCTGTGCATTCTTATCTGTAAATTCAAAGTGAAAATCCCTTAACTAATAAATTAAGTCTCTTTTTATGTAGCCATCTTGTTGCCAGTCCAGTTTTAAATGTAAGTATTATAGAAATTAACTTCATCTCCATATTCATAATAAAACATTAGTTTTATTTAATTTTTTATCTGATGACGATATATGTCATAAAAGTCTGTACATATGATGCTTACACTGTAAGTGTTGGCGTCAATATAAACCTTTAATGTTGATCAATATATACATACCTTGTCTCTGGCATGTATACTCTGGAACAGTTTAAAAAACCTAACAAATTGACTAAGAAAACCTGGCATAGTTCATATTATCTGAGAATTATCCAAGAAGTCTTATATCTCCAGAAATTATCGGGATTGGTCAGGCACGTTTGACTGCCACAATTTTTTATAATTTAAAAGCTGGTATGCAATGCATGACTCTCCATCCAGCCATATTTTTTCTTTACTATTCATCATTTCCTACTACACCACTTACTGAGAGGGTTATTAATATAAATACCAGCACTCATTATAATGGTTGCATCTAATAATATCAATACATGACATAAATGTAGTTTAAACGTCTGTAGAGATGATGGCAACAAAATTTATTTTTCACACTCCAGTGAGTTGTATTTATTCAGTTTTAATTACATTTCACAACAATGCAAACTATGTTCTTAAGAATCTGATTCTCATATATAATACACCGATCCGGTTGCACGAACGATGGTTGAATTAACTTAAAGATAGTGTCGTAACCAGCCATTGAATGTTTAACGAAAAGATACATAACAGTCAGTTAAATTGTTATTGTTTGAAAGGCTATTAAAGCTTAATTAGCTAACTCAGAATTAATCAATGTCTTATAGTAAACTCTGGTTAAAATCGTTCGACGCGTGCACTTCCCTTACCTATGGTGAAATATTATTGACATCATAAACAAATTGACGTCATTTTGTAAATGTAAATTTGCTAAGGTTAAATTGCTAAAATATTTAATTAAAGATACATGTAGTTTCTTCAAACATGAACTTTTACATTGAAGATCATTTTACATACAATATGAAAAATACGAGTACAAAGTATATGTACATGTAGTTTTCTGTATTAAGTTCTAAGAGGAGGCATTGATTTTTGGGAGAGGAAATTTAAAATAATTAAAAAAAAATCTCTTAAAAAGTGGAAGAAGAACTCCCCCTTCCCGTTTTATGTGCCTGACGTTTGTGGAACTAATGTTTAATCTACTTTTCAGAAACTTGTCTGAGGTTAAAAAAGTTGTAAAATGATGATCTTTTTTTATAAATATAATGACATTTTATGTATGATCATGCATAATCGGATAAAAAAGTACCTACATCTCCACTCATATGGAATGTTTTCGTCTTGTTCTTTGCAGATAATATCGATATATTTTTTGGCAATTAAATACATGTATAATACAATCATGCCTAAATTGAAATCAGGATCAAATGTGCATGTTGCTCAAGTCAGACATTTATATTATCTCTGTACAAATTCGTCCTTCCTCGCAAACAAGTTTTGAAATGATAACAAATCGCAGTTTTGATTTTAACGTTTAATTAAATATTTAATGTACCTATATAGCCTCAGTTAAATATGTTAGTTAAATCATAAAATTAACGAAGCTTTAACTGTTAGTTAAATTTCGTGCAATGCAACCGGTTTAACTCGTCGTTAATTCTAATGTCGTGTTAACGCAAAGCAAACAGCTTATTAAATCTAACTAACGTTCCTGCAACCGGATCCAGGATATTGTAAATTGTATATCAAACATAATGTGTCTTACGGATTTGACTGTTTCTTTCTTTGTCTTTTGTTTGTTTGATTGCTTGATTAACGTCCCTTCTTAAATTTTTCACTCATATTGAGATACCACATCTTGCCGATGGAGGGCTGCAAATTTAGACATGTACATGGCACTTACAGCCTTTGTGCAGTGAGGGATCATTTTCATGCCAACACCTATTGCGACATGGGACCTTGTTGATCCCACTGCGGGTATTCAAAGTAATCAGAAGTTTTCACAAGAAGTTTCAAAAGTATGACAATTGAAGGTCGAAGCTGCTATGACTCTCGCAACCATTACTTATCTAGAACACCGATAAAAATATGTAATGGATATATGCCGAATACTGTTCTGTATGTAAAATCATCAGACTGTTTGAGGCCCGTTAGGGCCGAAAATAGTCTGATAATTTTACATATAGAATTGTATGAGGCATATATCTTACTTAAAACATTGCTATTTAAATGTCCAAAAGTTACCTGGAGGAGTCCGATAATTACACAATAGGAGTTCAGGCGTCAATAGTTTTCTACCTGAAACCATCTTATAAGTAGACAAAAGAAAAGAGAAAGGTTTTTTTTCTTTAGACAGTAAAATCAGTGAGTGATCTCTTTTGTTTAATTCATTCATTCGTTCAATGGCAGTCGTTTGGCTTAGCAGGAACTAGTGGTCAGATGATGAAGGATTTTTTTATGATTCGGAATATTTTTTTTTATTAAGTGCGTTTGACATTGATACAGATACAGTGTTGGATGATATCTTCAAAATGCATTTAAAGTAAAAATGCGGATTTTTATCCAAAATTTTGATGGGATGATAGAATGAAAATCTTGGGCTTTGAAAGTGCGGTCATTGGCGAACAAACCTCGTTAAATGAAGAGATTCGCAGACTGGTTCTTTATCAGAAATGGATTTAAATTGGCCTATTCACAGTGCTGTATCGCAAATGCTTTGCAAAAAACCGAATGGAAAGTTACTTTTGAGAAAGGTTAAAACTCCAGTTTCTTCTTGGATTTGCTATTTTTAACAACTTAATTTCCTCGCGTTCGCTTTCCCTGGATTTTTTCTCCCTAACTTTTTTTTGGTTTCTGGACAAATTAAACCTTGATTTCACTCTAGTTGTTGTTTTTTAACTACTGTCCGATTTTGTTATCACTGCCGTCCGATAATATATTATTGGACTGTTAATAATTATAGTTATCGGACGGCTACAGGTAAATTTTTAGACTGCAAGAACAAAGGCATGACGTCACAGCAATGTTTTAATATACACTATATACCATGATAAACATTTCTGTGGGGGAGGGGGTAGTTTTGTGGGTTTTGTGGTATGATGGGCCCTAACTAAATGTAAAATTACAATTATTTGACAACTCAACACTCCTTAAACCACAAAATCAAATCCCTAAAACCATTAATTTTTCCTCAAACCTCGAAAAAATTGATTCCACGAAAGTGATTTTAAGGTATACAACACGAGACAAAAATCATATATTTAATAACACAGTTTGATGCTGAGATACGAGACAGAGCTGTTTCTTCAGTTTAGGATTGGCACTAAATCTTCTACAGAAAATGTTTACTGGGGGGTTTTTTCAGCATAATTATGGAAATGGCCGTCTCAAACCTAAGTACTACATGTTCATGTAATATTTCAATGCGACAATCGCTTTTATAGAAAATGGTAAACAATTGAGGTCGAACACCTCGATTCAATTATGAACTTAATGTTATTTTAACAAAACTATGAGATGAACAGTGGCTTTCAGGAGTGGAAAACAAGTGTCAATCATATTCTCCTATTTATCATACATATGATACAGAGTAAAAGTAACCCATAGGCCCTTACTTTGTCTCCAGGTTGTAGGTCTGTGAGAAATCATATCAGGATGTCAATCAACACTTTGGCATCATTAACATACAGAAGGGAGGCGGTGCTAGGCTGGCTGTACATGTCAATCATAAACTTCACCTGTGATTGGACCGGGCGGGTCTGGTGATCAAACATCTTCACTGGGTCCTCTGAAAGAGAACACACTCTGTATTAAATCAGTGAAATAACAGTTAGTACTCTAGATTTTACAAAAATTTAAGAAATCTTTATATATTGCATACTAAAGAGCTCTGATTCTATGGTATTTTATGTAGTAATTTTCTGCCTTTAGACCTAAAACTTAATAAATTGAAATCTACGGTCTATTTCCCAATTTGTGATTACCGGTAATGCAAACATCCTTAACATTTGAATAGTCCAAGATAAATAAACTGAACATTTTATTTTCATGCAATTTTTTCACTGTCCGAAAAACATTTTATTTAAGTGTATAGATGGTCCTAAAAAAACTTGAATGATGTGGTATTGATCTTACCTTTTTCCTTTCACACTGTGACAGAATATCACTTTGATTCAATAAATAAATCGCAGTATTTTACAGTTGCAAATGTAATAAATGTATAATTAACAGTTTCTTTCTTTGGGTAACGTAAAAAAAATGCAATTTCTGCCTACAGGGTATCCCTAAATTCAAATTAACATAATGCTCCAATATAGATTTGGATTTATTTAATGATCCTACTAATTTATTTAATATTGAATAAATTTTTATTTAATAAATTTAATAATCATTTAATAAAAATAATTATTTAATTGCTCCATAGTGACTAAGTTCTTTACATAAATTTCATCAAAACCTTCAAGAAAAAATTAAGTATTTTATAACTAAATTTTCCTGAAAAACACCCAGATCTCAGATTCTTGACGAGATTGCAAATATACATGCACAATAATATAATAACTATTTATTTGTTGAAGATTGCAACTTAAAACAATATTCCTCTTGTACAAGGGTGATCAAAATGTTCGCGAACTATCTCTATATTTAAAAAATCACAATTCAGATCCGAATGATTTTTGGCACACATATAGTCATACACATGTTCTATAAATAGCAGATATTAAATAATGTTTTCCTTCGTGTTTGTGTCTTCACAATGTGAAAATGACGTCAGTATGTAGGTCACTTGTGACAAAAAATGGTTGACTCGGTCGTAATCGAGCAACGAATGGCTGTAAAGTTTAACGTATATCTCGGAAATTCTTTTGCAGTAGAATATGATAATTTGTATAAGGCTTATGAAGACAAAAGACTTACCAGAAGTTCAATCATTAATTGGATTGAATGTTTTAATGAAGGCAGGGAGATGGTTAAAAATGATGTTTGTTCTAAAAAGATGTGTCCTTAGTTGAGCAATTTGTTTTGAAAGATCGCCAAGTTACAGTAAGAAAAATAGTTGAATATCTGAGCAATAATATAATTATTAAATCCCTAAAATACACAAATGTATCTTTTACTTTAGACTTTAAACATACATTGTATGAGATATGAAAAAAAGAAAAGGCACCCATACTTTTCCACATTGGATAAACGACGCTCTCGAGACAGAGGACTCGGATTGTGATGGTCACCATGGTAATTCTGGGAAGGGATATCCTTATCCACCCATCCTATTGCCGAGATTTGGCCATTCCTGACAGATGGTCTGTTCTTGTTATAAAAAATTACTTGCATGGTTAGAAATATAAGACTAGGAAAAATCTCTTAGCTTCTGTGAACAGACAGCTACGAAGCATGTCACGTGACCGCCTGGATCACGTGATTCGCGCATGGACAGAACAATGGCAGATGTGCATTAAAATCGGAGAGGACTACTTTGAAAAATAATGAACACTGAAACCTCATTTTATTTCTTTTCAGGAAGTTATTCAATTAGTTCGCGAACTTTTTGATCACCCCTCGTATATGTAAATATATAAAATACCCTGGTTTACAATAAAAAATATATTTATTCCACCCACATGTAAAATAGGTACAGGTAAAAATTTATGAAGGAATTTTTTTTCTTGCACCAACCATGACCAACTAGATAAATGACACACTGAACTTATAATTTTAATAGCAATTCTCTGTAACCACTTAAACTTCTGCCACGCATGGTCACCGATATTGATGAAACTTTGCCCATTATTACAACTTGAACCAGAAACATATATCAAATAAAATTTCGTTGCTATGTGTCTTGGTTGCCATGGTAGCAGCCAGAAAAGTTGAAAAATTGGAAATTTCAGCTACTTCAAATCTTTATTAAGCCTTAATAAAGACTAAGAAAAACAAACAAACCATTCTCCCAAAAACATGACACCTTGTTGTTACTTATGCTATAAAGAAACTATTTAGAATTTTTCTCTAAGTAAGTGGTAACCATGGGTACATTTGACATATATTTTAGATGCTGAAAAATGCTGAAAAACACTTAATATTCACAAATGAAAGATGTTACATGATCAAACTCAATCAATAACCTAAGAGAAACAATGAAAAATATTTGACCTTTTGTAATTAGGTATTGGCAATATTATTCTAAAAATAACTTCCATAGTTGCCATGGTAACACAGTGTCACCATGCAAAATCTGTTGCTATGATTGGGTAAATGCTACTATCTTGAGGGAAAACAATAAAATTCATGACTGGCACATATACATCCTTAGGACCTTGCAACACCGACAACATAAGAAAAATTGGGATTAATTGTTACTTTGCAGTGTAACCATGGAAACAACGTACTAGTTGTTTAAAGTGATATTTTTTTGCTGCTTTAGGAATTTACTAACCTTTTAATCAAGAAACGTATTATTTGACTCACCTTGAGTAGTACTTATCTGGTAGAACTAAAGTTGAATATCATATATTGATAAAGTTTGTTGAAAAATACAACACCGTTGCTATGGTTACCAAGAAGAGAAAATGTTTGATTTTGTTAATTTTATGTCAATATTAGACCCAATGTGCCATCCAGTTAGAGAATGGGTGGTAGTCAAAATTGAAAGTCAGGTTAGTTGTTCAATCATTAAAGTTTTGAGAATCTACATACAAGGGTACGTATCCAAGGAAACAGAGTATTTTTCAGATTTTTATGCATTTTTTTTTCGCCTTTATTCCATAGCAACGCACTATTTAAAGAATTGAAATTGAATTTTTTGAAATATGAAAATTAGGGTCACACCAACACCTTTAAAAATTGATCATCAGTTATATAGAAATATGATTTTTTAAAAAGATAGGATAAGATTAAAACACTAAGAGAGTAAATTTAAAATCCCTTTGTGGTATTAAAATCATGGCAACCATTGCCAGCCTATAAGAAATATCATATTTTGTCCTTGGTATATGTTACAAGGATCTCTTGTCTATTGTTTGCTTGCATTTCAACCCATAATTGTTTTTAAAATTAAATAAACAAAATTATTACTTTTGAATTCTTTGTTTCCATAGTAACGTATGTTATAGTTGATTTACCAAAAATGTTTATCATGTATTTAAGACACCAGGCCTTCAACTTTCAGAAACAGTCATTGCCACTTGTTTGCTTTGCTGCAAACGTTCGCATGTGAGTTAAGGCTATGTATAGGCGTTTCTATGCAAATGAGCTAATAAAACCGCATAAGAGGTATATTTATTATAAAGAGAAAGTGTTGATTTATTTTCTTATGCATACTTAGTACCCACGACATGTTATAACCAAGAGCACATTATGACGTCATATTATGACGTCACTGATCTTACCTACTGGAGGTTATGAAACACATCAACAAAACAGCTTCGGCGCAAGGGATTTCCCTATTTATATTTACATAAAAATTGTATAATGCTAAGAAGAATATTCTATAGATTAATAAAACTACTGCACAAATCCTATGCATTTTCTCATTTGATCGGAATTCGAGGAAACTTATACCGGACTGTAAAACTTTACTCTTATTCAACATAAAACTTTACAAATAGAAATTATACAACTGAGCTGTTGATATTTGTGCAGCAATAGCAGCAAACTATGGAATATTTTGCTTCTAAATATACCTTGTTTCAGTTATATAAAATAGAGCATGCCCTTGCGCCGAAGCATTTTTGTTGATATCCATTATAATCTTGTGTAGTAAAGAACAATGACGTCATAATATGACGTCATAATGTGTACTGACTATCTTATGCCGTGGGTACCAAGTATGTATTAGACAATAAGTTTTAACTTTCTCTGTATAATAGATATAGTTCTTAGGCATTTTAATTAGATTATTTGCCTAGAAATGCCTATACCTAGCCTTAACTCACCTGCGTTAACTGTTGTACTTTGAACATGTTGAAAAATGCAATTTTTCAAACTTTAGGACATGTTGCTATGGTAACCATGACACGTAGCAACCGATTTTTGCCTGATTTGAGTGAACGGTATCAATGACTTTTATCATACAGAGTTTGGAGAAATTCTGAGACTATGCGTGCCACAGCTCCTATATAAAAGTTCAAGTCATTACAGGGAATGGCTCTTAAAATTTATACTGTGAAGATTTGATAAGAATGCAAACTAATTTCAATGACATTTTTTTTCAAATTCAGTTTGCAATATACAGATGAATGTAAATAAAGCATATATTTTGTGGATTTAATCCTATAAATCCCTTACAGTGGTGATATCACTCAATTATATTTACTAAACTATTTATTATAATCACTACAGTTGGAAAATACATGTAAGAGTACATAAACATCATTCCTTGATAAGGCTCAAATAGCCCAGTTGACAACTCGATACATTCTCTATGTAATGGTCCTACTACATTCCACGTGTAACAAATGAAGAACTAACAAAACTTATTCATATGTACCTACACTGCTTGACAGCATGTGTGCAACAACATTAAAATATAATGCAGGAGTATTGTGACAGAGCTGGATAAACAGCAAATGTAGCAAGATAATATTTTCTTTAGCTAAATTTATTTTGAAAATGATGAACTTAATGCTGAATACTGTATTATAAAAAAAAAAAATCAAAAACATTTCATTTATAATGCCAAAGGGGGGGGGGGGGAGAGAGAAAATGTGGGGGGTTGGGGATTATACATATAAAGATACTATGGCACATTGTCCATAATAGGTTACATAACATATACATGAAAGAATTCTACTGTCAAAGCTTGTTTATGACAACACCACCAAACATGTACAGTCAGTGAACACTTAAACACAGCCAGTGTATCATTAAAAACTGGAATTCTCTCATTCCTCATTAAGATGGCATTTAGCTTGTACAATAATTTTCTGACCGTGACATTCTCTCGATGACCTTCAATTCACTTCTATTTTCATACAAATATACGTATTGCTAAGACCAATTCACCTCTGTCATAATTTTAACTCTACCATCCTTATGACATTAACTTTTCTATAACCTTCAATTTCCATTTTAAAGCTTCTAAAAATTTAACTTCATACAAAGATACATATTGGAAAGGCAATATCAACTATGTCATAATTTTATTACGTAAATCATCCGGACAACCTAAATTTTTTTATGCCCTTTAATATCCCTTTTGCAGAATTTTTATTTAACCTTCATACAACGATACACATTGGTGAAGCAATTCAAATGTGCCATTGTTTTCTTACCTTGGCCTTTACTATTACATCCAATATTACTTTGTCTCCTCGTTTTGCTCTTATTCCAGCTTTTTTTTTATTCCATTAAAGGATTATTTTGATTTAACGCATACGCAGATATATCTCTATGAAAGCATTTTAACTGAACCAACCTAAGAAATCATATATAAATTTGTTTCATATCAGAGAATAAAAATGAAACTTTGAAAATTTATTTAGCACTTAGTTAAATAGGATGAATCAACACTTTACATACCATGTTACAAAATAACTGTCAACAACTGCACTAAAGGTATCAGTTCTGTATATGAGAAATAATTTGAAAATGCTGCCTTCTTTTATCATATTTCACGCTTAGCTCAGACCGAAGAAGCAATATCACGGTACATTTCTTGTCATGTTTCATTAGAAATGTGCCCTCGACGAGCATTCATGTCTTATGGACATATTATAGAATCTTACTCTTACGCTACATCTAAATGGTTTCAAAGAATGTTAGTAACGTCTTTCTGTATAATGCGTTCATTGAAAAACAGCCATGCTTGGACAGAGTATTAATTGTTATTAAACATTCCTGTCACAGTCTAAATACTAAGTATTCCTTCATCTACAATTGAATCAAACTTCTTGCAATAGAAATAGATAATAAATTATTACGAAATAAATACTATTTCTTCAATCAAGAAAAGTTTTATCATTAATGAATTCCTTTATAATTTCTCCAGCTGTATAATTCTGCTTTTAAAATATTTTGCTTTAGATTGTCTAAATAAAACATGTATCTGTTCTTCGAGACCTGTATTTGTAAATTAATTACTATTATTCTAACCATTTCGATTAATTCACATTCATTTTGCACAATCATTTCTATTTTTGAAGACAATACGATATTTAGCCACTTGAGGGGTACAGTATTCACCTAACCCCAGGACGAGGTGAATATTGTACTTCACAGGGTGGCTAAGTCAGCTTATTGACAGAAAAAAAAGAATAAATGTTTTATTATATGTTCAATAAATAAATGATACAAACTCATTTAGCAAGCCACGTCATCTTTCTTTGTAACATTTGCTTGAAACCTAGCCAAACGACATGTTTGGTGCGAGGTAGAAAAAATTATTGTCAGGAACATAGAGAAACATAGCATCGATTTTTCAAAAGGGGAGGGGGCATTATAAAGAAAAATGACAACTTAGCTGGAAAAATTTTTGACAGTCCCCAAAAAAGAGGCGAATTCTCCAAACTTCATTTGGGGGGAGGGTAGATTTCATTAATGTAGGAGGGTTTGGGGGGAGGGGGCAACTTAATTTTCAATTAACATTTTTTAACCTAAAGTTGGGGATAACCCCCCCCCCCCCCCGATTCTAAGTGCATAAATAACTTGTTAACCTGAGTGGAACTTTCAGAACTAATTGTTTCGATTTGGAATCTCTCAATCTATTTTTAGATTAATGTAGAAGAAATAAACCCTTATAGTTATGTTAACCTGCAGATCATGACACAGGTATATCAACAATATAATACACATCATTATTATTATACAACACAAGAGAGATAACTCCAAATGACATAAGACCAGGAAGTTTACCTATATATTTACCTCAAGACCAGCTAGTGATAAAAAAGTCCGCCATTTGTGATTCTTAAATCACAGAAATGAAACTACAATTCCCTGATCTAAGGAATTTCTTACTACATGTATATTTAGAATGATTTAATTGTAGACGTAAGTAACTATATTAGCATTAAAGGAGTATACATTTGTTTTAGACAAATACTGCAAAAAAGACTGAGGTGTGTCCTCTGACAATTTAAAGAACAGACATAATCATTTATTTTTCAAAACAATATACTCAGTATCTTGAATGAAATAATTATCCTCTTATAAGTTTAATAAACGAGTTGTTATTAGGGTTATTTAATAAAACTGTGCATTTTTTTTGGTTTAAGTAGTGAATAATATTTATTCATTTACTGAGTTCAAAAGATACTTCCATTTTAAAACTCATTTACGGATTATGCTCTCCTGTAATACTGGTATATCATTTATATTTTAGATTCAACATGGATCCCAGCAACAGTGCCCAAGATGTCGTCCGATGTGACCTTTGTGAGGATGCTATAGTGCAGAAGTACTGTGATCTCTGTCATGTCAACCTGTGCATTTCTTGTATAGGAAAACATATTTCTGATGACTATGACAAACATAAAGTTGTCCCGTTCGAACAGAGAAAATCAACCTTGATTTATCCGAAGTGCACAACACATCAAACAAAAAGATGTAAATTTCATTGTAAAGAATGCAACACTTCTGTTTGTTCTTTGTGTAGCATTATAGCTGATACACATAAAGGGCATACGGTTTCAACTCTTTCTGATATCTATAATTCAAAGAAGGAGGTTATTGAAAAAGATACTGAAGAATTAGAAAACGTAATTTCTCCGACATATGAAGAAATTGCAATATGCATACAAATTCAGATAGCTAACCTGGATAGCAATTATGAGAAACTTACAGCAGCAGTGACAAAGCATGGGGAAGAATGCAAAAGAGTAATAAATACCATTGTTGATAAAATGAAAGCAGACATAGAAGAAATAAAGATTAAACATATTAGCATTCTGAAAAAACATTTGGATGAAATCAAACAGATACAACATAGCATTAAGGAAACATTGCTTAACCTAAATAGAATTGAAGAATCAAATGAAGTGTTCATGACCATGGAATACATCTCTAAAAACACAGAATTCAGAAGACTTCCTCCCAAAGTTCAAGTATCCCTGCCAACGTTCCGTCCAAAGACAATAGATACAGATCAGTTTGGCAAGTCATTTGGGTCTCTGGCAGCATTATCCACCACAAGAGAAGAAGAGGGGTACAGACTAAAGAAGCCAGTGTCAGCAACCAAAGAACTGTTGGGAGAACCAGAACTTATCACTACCATAAATACTGGGTCTGAAAAACTTTTAAGTGTTATCTGTTTTGGTGAAGATGAAATCTGGACACGGTCAAGAAATGTCAGTGACATGAAATGCTTTAATATGCAAGGTTCGCTTATCAAATCAATAAAAACAAAATCAGAGAAATATCCATATGACATAGCAGTGGCAATTGATAGGGGTCTATTGTACTCTGACTGGAAAACAAGGAGTGTGAATAAAGTGAAAAATGGACAGACAGAGGAAGTGATCACACTACAGGATTGGGTACCTTCACAACTATGTGTCACCTCCTCTGGTGATCTCCTGGTTACTATGTACAGTGATGATAAAACACAAGCCAAAGCTGTCCGTTACTCAGGCTCCACAGTGAAACAAATAATCCAGTTTGATGAGGATGGTAGACCTTTATATTCAGGAAATAACAAAATTAAGTACATCACTGAGAACAGAAACCTGGATATCTGTGTGGCTGACTGTGGTACCGGTGCTGTAGTAGTGGTTAACCAGACTGGTAAACTCCGATTTAGATACACTGGTCATCCTTGTGCTACAAAGAACAAACCATTTGAACCTTATGGGATAACAACAGACAGTCAGAGTCAGATCCTGACTGCAGACGGTGATAACAACTGTATCCACATCTTAGACCAGGATGGAGTATTCCTCCGTTATATAGATAACTGTGATCTGAAGGGTCCATATGGTTTATATATAGACAAAAGTGATAGTCTGTATGTTGCAGAGTGTTTTAGCGGGAATGTTAAGAAAATAAAATATATGAAGTGAAAAAAAAATGAAATAGAATGGTACATGTATTTTCAACAAACCATTAATACACATCTTTCGATAGGTACTGACCTCTTTACAACGAAATGCAATATTTCTAACGGAAAAATTATTGTATGATACCATTAAAAATTAAAATAAAATGCTGACTTGTATTGTGCATGTTTTTTGTATGATAACCATATCTACTGATTCTTTAAATGCAAAATATTTTAAAATGAGCTTAAGGATAAATAACACAAACTTTTTTCAGAAAACAGCAATATTTCTCATAGATTTATATTCAAATAAATAACCTGAATGATGTTTACCAGGTAAAGTTGGATGACTTTGTAAGATTTTGTCGCAGTATTAAAAATATGTGCAAAATTTTGTATAGAATTATATAGAAAACAAAAGTCGCATAGTTAAGCACCAAAGAAAACTTATGATTTCTTTATATTTTAGGGATTTATTATTTATGTAATTTCTATTCAAAATCAGTCAAAAAATATACATCAATCCAGGCATCAAATGTTTGTTTGTGTTATGTATCCTTAATTACTGGAAATCCGAACCGTAGGTAATCATCACAGTTTCTGCGATGTAGAATACGATCCAGTACTTGAGAATTTGATACATGCTTCGTAAAATTAAAAGGAATCGATGCATTCTAAATAATCCGAAATAAAAACTTTTCAGGGGCGGGGGTAGGGGGTAATTGTCATTTTTTTTTTCTTGGTATGATTGATTGATTGATTGTATGTTGTTTTACGTCCCATTCGAGAATTTTTCACTCATATAGAGACATCACCATATACCGGTGAAGGGCTTCAAATTTTGACCTTTACTCGGCACTCAGGGCCACTGAGCAGTGATTGATCTTTATCGTGCCAACGCCTGCCATGACACGGGGCCTCGGTTTTTAAAGGTCTCATCCGAAGGACCCGCAACTTTCACTTCAAAATGCCGAGCGCATGGCGAAGGAACAGTTGCTACCCATTTTTTATCGACTTAGGTCAGTCGCGGCCGAGATCCGAACTCACTACCTCCCGATCACGGAGCGAGCGCTCTACCGACTGAGCTACCGTGAACGGTTTCTTGGTATGAAGCATTGGCGGATCCAGGGGGGGTTCCGGGGGTTCGAACCCCCCATTATTTGTGCAGAGAGAGAGAGAGAGAGAGAGAGAGAGAGAGATTTCTGTAATATAGATAATTTAACGTCTAATATTTTGAATAAATTAATCTCTGCCCTTTCTGCTCGCTAGGTAGAGTGTCCCGTATTTGCCATCCTCCGCGTACCTTTAGAACCTTGGCCCCGGGCCCCGACCACCCATAAGAAACATGCAAGACTTTACTTTGATATCATTGAAAGATTCCAGCAAACTTCAGCTATGCCATTTTTGGCCATCTTCTGAAGTAACTAACTTAAAACAGTATGCATAAAAAGTCTTGAAAAGGAGTATACATAAGAGAATATTATGGTGATATTTTAATCTATGAAGAGAAAGGTTAAAATTCCCTAGTTGTATGCGGGGGAGGGGGGGAGTGGGTTCACTTTTTCTGAGAATAATCTTTTGCTGTAGTTTTCAATATGCAAGTTTTGATTTGGATGCTCCCCCATTTTGTTGCTGGAAATTTAAAATACATAAATTCAAGCATTTGAAACCGAAAAAAAGTGCCGAAAAGTAAGAGGAACCCCCCCCCCTTACTCCAAAATAGGATCTAAGAATGAGGTGCACAGTTTTTTGTTTTGTTTGTTTGTTTGTTTGTTTTGTTTTGTTTTGTTTTTTGTTTTTCTTTTTGTTTTGTTTTGCTTTTTTTTGTTTTGTTTTTTTTTTTTTTTTTTTTTTTTTTTTTTGCTTGACAACTCTGTTCGGAGGTTGGTCCTTTTGAAAACCATTGCTACGGACTTGAAGTGCCTGTGACGTGATTCTTTGCATGAATGTTGGGAGCACCGACCTGGACCCCCCCCCCCTTTCAAAAATTGCTGGATCCGATCCTGTGAAGAAACCTTCGAATTCATGTCTTCTACGAAATGTTAGAAATACAAAGTACAGATCAAGTATGCCCATCAAATACGAAATTAAATCCCCTCCAATCAATATTATTTTTTTTCATAAACCACAAAAATTTCAAACATTTTTTAAGTGATTATACAGTGTAAGCATTTTAAGAAGGCAAATCTCCTACACGTAACCCAATTCCAAAACTTAACTAGGTGTTGATTTTCTTGAAATTATGCAGGTATCACTGAAGTATTAAATTCTTCTATATACTAGTATTCTTATCATTTCAAAATTTGAATGAATTTGAAAGGATCTGGAAATTTCGTATAGAGTTTTCACTTTTGAATATTTTAAGTCCCAGCAAAGTGCAGAAATTCCCTAATTGGGAGATTCAGGAATTATTTTGCCTCGGCTGTCACAGGAACCTCAATTAAAATACTGTTATAACACTTGCATCCGTTAATTTTGCTTCTTATAATGCAAACTTCCTCTAAAGTGTCTGTGATTCTCTATACATTTACTCTCTCTCTCTCTCTCTCTCTCTCTCTCTCTCTCTCTCTCTCTCTCTCTCTCTCTCTCTGCTTTCTCACCTGTAAAACTGAACATCTTTACATTATCAATCCTTCACAAACCGAGTCTCCTCTTGAACAGCCATCTTGTTGCCAGGCCAGTTTTTAGTATCAGTATTTATAGAAATCAACTTCATTTGCATCTTCATGATAAAACATTCCTTTTATTTATTTATTTTTATCTGACGGCGATTTTTGTTATAAAAGATTGCATTCTTTGCATTGGCAACAATGATTAGGTGTTGGCATCAATATAAACCATTAATGTTGATTGACATATACATGTATATATTGTCGCTGACAACAATAGTCTATATAAAATGTATAATAGAATGGACTGACATAAGCCAAAATACTGAAAATGCCTTTTGATATTGACAGAAAATACCCGTTATAGTTGATTGTGGCAGTTCATACATGTATAGAACATACCATATATCATCTGGCATGGCTTAGAACACCTAACAATTGACTAAGGAAACCTGGCATATTACACATAATCTGAGAATCATCCAAGAAGTCTGGTATCTCCAGAAGTTATTGGAATTTATCAGTATAAGAAAACAAACTTTGTAACAGGAAAGGACAAAAAATGTTACGGAACAGACCGAGATTCGAGGTCCGGGTTCCCTGAATCTCCAGTCAGGTGCTCTACCATCTGAGCTACCTGACCACCAGGATTGAATCCGTCTGACCGCCACATTCCTCTCTCCTTAAAGGTTTTTGCCCCCGAAGACATCAACCCTGGCTCTTCCCTGGCATGACTTTAACCTGTCATAAAGGGGATAAATGCCACAGACTATACCTGGATTTGAACCCGGGACCCCTGAATCTCCAGTTGGGTGCTCTACTAACTGAGCTATCTGGCCACTAGCGATGGAACACGTCTGAACGCCGTTTTTTTAAAAATGATGTTATGCAGTACAATAAATGCTGGCTGAAAAGTTTACTAAATTCATAACATCACTTCCCTTATGCTAGCAATATGCAAAATGAAATGTTGGATGAATTGTCCTAGTTTGGGCTACATATATATTGGACGTGGTTTCAGCCTGGGGAAGTTAGTGGTTAGAGCACCTAACTAGTGATACCGGGGCCCCAGGTTTGATTCCCAATCCAGCCATATTTTTTTTACCATTCCTCGTTTCCTACTACACTACTGACTAAGAGGTTAAATTGTATTCTTAACAAAACTAAAAGCACTCACTGTAATTGCATCTAATATACAACACATTACATAGATGTTGTTTTAAAGTCTGCACAGAAGATGGCAACAAAATTTATTTTTCACACTTTATAGTAAGTCGTATTTATTCAGTTTTTTTTACATTTCACAACAATTGCAAACTATATTCTTAGCATCTGGTTCTCATTTTATATTACACCTGGATATTGTAATAACAAATATATTGTGTATTACAAACAAATCTGACTTGTTCTTTCTTTGCCTTTTGTGAAATTGCTCCTGTACATAAATTTTATCTGTACCTTAAAAAAAAGTTAAAAGTTTTAAAACTGAATTTCCTTGCAAAAATACCCAAACCTCAGATTCTTGACAAGATAGCAAATGCACATGCACAATGATTTCATTACTAATATAAAATGAATACCGTATATACTCGCTTATAAGTCGGTTTTTTGGGAGTTAAATTTTGGTCCAAAACTCTATGTCCGACTTATAGGCGAGTCATCAAAAGCTTGGTATTTTTCTAGACGACGAAATGTAATATTTTCAGCATAACTTCGACGATTATCGTTGAGAAATGTCTGGACGTATTATATTGTTTATGTATTCTAAGATTATATATAAAGTACAAGTATTTACATGTTTTAATGATTTTATTTTGATCTTAAGTGTATATTATTTATTTGATTAATTATAAACAAAAATATTTCTTTAATTAACTTCTGATTTACTGTAAATCTATCGTTTGTCGGTAAAATTGAATTACGAACCCGATATACCGGTTATACGTTCAGCATTAATGTATAATTATATGTACCGTCTGCAATGTTTTTGACAACAGAAATGATATTCTTAAAAAAATAATTCAGAATATTATTCTGGGGCTATTAAAACTCGATTGTTTATGAATGAATATTCCCATGTGTAGTATACGATTTTCTCGGGGCGCGTGCCACTAAATAAGCACGGTGTCAGGTAAGGGATACAGGTAATTAAGAGACCGTAATTGCTAATAAAAGATCAAACATAAGCGTTATTAAAAACTATAGATATGGCTTGGACATTGAGCACCTCCTAATTAAATATCATCAAAATGTTACTAGCCTCGTTACATAGTTCTTCACCATGCCAAAGAGACCGAGATCCACCTATGATCGAGATCGGTGTATAAAAAGACAAGGAATTTAACGCTTAAACAAAACAGTATAAAAAAGAAAACTAAAATGGTAGTGGTTTGGTTTGTTGAAAAATAAAAATATTAATTACCGATGTCATATCCTATCATATTATTTGAACACAGGTAAATACATTAGAGTATTGATACGAAATTTATAAGAGAAGAAAAAAAGAGAGATAAAAATCGGCGTAATTTCTTAAAATATTATTTAAAACACGTTAAAACATTAGAGCATTGATATGAAATTGTCCACCAATCCTGGCAAAAAGTTGTACCGACTTATAGGCGGGTCAATGGCAAATACCTCCAAAATAACCTCAAAAATCACAACCGACTTATAGGCGAGTATATACGGTACTCAAACACATTTTATTTTGTTGGTGAGTACAACTTTATGAAATATCTCTCTTGAGTTTACAATAGAACTACTAGTATGTACCCTGGTTAAGAAATTTTTTTTTAATTTACCCACATGTAAAATACGTAAAATAAATGAAAGGATTTTCACAATCATAAAATTCTCTCCTTGCATCTTATAAACCATGAGCAGCTTGACAAATGACACACGGGAATTATTTTTAAAAGAATATGCTGTGAAGATTTAAAAAGAAAGCACACTAATGCCAATGACATTTTCAAATTCAGCAAATGAAAGTTTGAAATGTAGAGAAAAATGTTAATAGAGCACTTCATGGATTTAATGATGTAAAACCAGAGTGGTCGTATCACTCAATGAAAACAAAGAGTTTTCATATATTAAGAAATTTATTAAATCACTAAAATTGCAATATACACATACATAAACTGCTTGATAAGGCTCAAATACACTGGTTAACAATCCCGTCCAATACACTCTCTGTGTACTGGCTTTCTCACTGCATTGTACACATAATAAACGAAACTAACAAAACTTATTCATGTGTGTCTACACTGCATATCTGTGTGTAATGACACTGAAATATAATGCAAGAGTATTAAAGCTGGACACATAACAAATGTAGCAGGACAACATTTATTTTCTTTGGCATGGATTCATTGTAGAAATGACTAACTTCATTTTGAATACAGTAAAAAGCTTACAACACAATTTTTGGACATTTATAGTGACCAAATACAAGAAAAAGAATTTTGTTTAAATTGAAAAGGGGGGAGGAGGCTACAAATGAACATAATATGGCACACTGATCATAATAAGTTACATAGCACATACATTTACAACTAGTATAGAAATCTACTGTTCAAACCTTCTTTATGACAAATTTAACACCATCAAACATTTACACTCTGTGAAAAACTACATACAATGGGTGTACCCTTGAAAACTGAATTTTTACAGGTTTATTTAGCTGCATAAAGGAAATGCTATAACGTGAGAATAAAACCACAATGTTTAAATAAACTAAATCTGAATACAGTACACAATTACAGAGTAATATCCTCTTTCCTTTTCAGAGTTCCTACTGCATACGAAAAGCTGATAGTTTAATGCACTGGCTTTCACTTTGTTCCTTGTAAGACTTTTCTATCCTGTAAGGTAAACTTCACTTTCATTTTGTGTTATGCACTCACTTCCCCTTTGCTCTTCATGTGTTTGTTGAATTCCTCCAGGATAATTTCTACTTCCTTCCTGTCTTGTGCAGTAGCTTCCTCTTCCTCCTTCCTAATCATCATTATACACTCCCGCAGTTCAGCAAGTTTGTGCTGGTATTCAAAGTAATCAGAATTTTTCACAAGCAGTTTCAATAGTATGAGAATTGAAGATCGAAGCTGCAATGACAAGAGAGGTGCAACCATTACTTATCTAGAACACGGATAAAAATATTACATATACTGTGATAAACTGTGAAATCACTCATTTTTGTGGGGGTTTAAGTTTGTTGGTTTTTGTGGTATGAAGAAACCCACATATACATGTGTCCCAAAAATTTCAAATATGTGACAACACTTCACCCACAAAATCAAATACTATGATACAGAATAGTCCAATCCAAACTTTGCAAAAGTTGTTTCCCTTTGTGGGGTCAAGCAAAAGGTCAAAAGGGAAAACAGCAATGTTTCTCTTCTTTACACTACCAAACATTTGAACATGCTGCCAGAAATTCACTGTGATGAAAAATTTTCCTTTCAATGTATGGCTAGGCCCATCCTGGGGCAATCAAAATACAAAATTTAAAAACCATTTAATGTCAAATGACAAAGTTACAAATGTTAAAGTTTCAAAGGCCACTGTGGGAATTCTATGGGTTTTTTCCCAAAGATGGCGGCCAATGGACATAACTTTTGAAAAGTGTGGATTCAACTATAAAAGTAACGCATAGGTCCCTACTTTGTCTCCAGGTTGTAGGTCTGTGAGGAATCGTATCAGGATGTCAATCAACACCTTGGCATCATTAACATACAGAAGGGAGGCGGTGCTAGGCTGACTGTACATGTCAATCATAAACTTCACCTGTGACTGGACCGGGTAGGTCTGGTGATCAAACATCTTCACTGGGTCCTCTGAAAGAGAACACACTCTGTGTTAAATCACCTATTGTAACAGTCAGTACCCTAGATTTTACAAAAATTTAAAAACCCTCTATACACTGCACACCAAAGAGCTCTGATTCTATAGAATTATTTGGAGTTAGAGTAATCTGCCCTTAAGTCTAAAATTTAACAAATTTAAATCTACAGTCTATTATTCAATTTGTAATAAATGCAAGTATTCTTAACATTTGAATAGTCCAAGATAAATAAACTGAACATTTCATTTTTATACTTTTTCCCCATTTAAGTAAATAACAATGATTTCTGTTCATCACTACTTCATTGTCTTTAAATTTTATTTTTCCTGTGAATAAATGTCACATACCCTATGTTGAAAATGAAATAGTTAAGCTCAATATTTATACCTTTATACAATATCATTTTATCATTGTCTGAAAAACATTTTGCTTTAGTGTATAGGGTCCTTAACAAAACAGGGGCATGGTTTTGATACTACCTTTTTTCCTTTTTCTGGACCTTACACACAGAAAGCTCATTTTTAGTTCTCAAATATTTTTTTACAGTTCTAACAAATTGCATCAAAAGTGTTGCTTGATTTCTTCTACATGAAGCACCAGTACAATTCGTCTTCCATTTTCATACCTCCTCTATTGAAGATTTCCAAGAGTTTTTCAGTAAAGACTTTGACTGTTCCTTTCTTGGCCAGCAAAGACATGATGTCATTTTCTTCTTGGTATGGAAAATGGAGATTATATGCCAGTAGCAAATTGACCAGTGGGTCAGTACAAAGGTCATCGTGGTCCAGGGAGGCTGGGTTTTCTATCATCTCCAATACTTCATCCAGGAAGTTCTCATTCATAGTTTCTATCAATATATAAATTAGGGATGTCAACGAATAGTCAACTATTTGACTGTCAGTCGAATGGACCGACGATCGAATAATGAAACGACATTCAAATATTGTAATTTTAAAAATACAATTAAGAGTGATAACAATATGGAATTCTCATTACAAAATTGAGAAACCATCTTTCCTCGGAGACAGTTGATAATTTTCTTCCACAAAAAACTTGATTTTCCATGTGTGTATATAGAAAGTACAGTAATTATAAATGCTTCACTACCACGAGAATTATCTATCAGTTACTGCTTGTGTTGTTTTTGTAATAAATCAACCATCAATATATATACTGGGCTTTGTTTGTAAAATAATTAATTGGACTTGATTTTATACAATGTAACAATTATCTTTTATTTTAAGATTGCTCAAATGCAAGGAACAAACCATAGCTGTTACATGTTTAGATGCTTCGATAATTATTAAAACAAAGGACTTTCTGATAGCCAGAGCAATCAATGAATAAGCAGTTACTAATTGTTTAACAATTTAACAACCACCTGGCATTTGGATAGTGTGAAATTACCTCCCCCCCCCCCCAAATTTATTTCGTAATAAGCTTTAAAAAATATCGGCTAGCAATTTCTGAATGCTCACTCTGCATGTACAGACCAATTTATGAATTTGATTAATGGGGAAATCACAAATTATGGAGAATGAGATTTCTAAATTTATTTTATATAATCACGCTATCAAACTTTACGTTGCAATAATTCTTATGTTACTTTTTAAACATATTTAAGTAAAAGGGTTTTTGAGTTATAAATACGTCGTGTACCAGTGAAGTTTGAAATTAAATTTTATTTTCAGAAAATGTTCCGAATAATCGACTATCGTTCGAATAATGGAATCGAATAATCGACTAAGGAAAATAAATATTTTGACATCCCTAATATAAATCAACAAATTATCATTTTTATCAATGGGTTTTGTTATGCAACTTCTTTCATTTCATTCTTTCTTTTCATAGAAGCAAATGCAGTGAGTGAGGCAAAGCACTGTTCATAAAGCAAGCTTTGTAGAATTAGGTGTAAGAAATGAGAAAACTGGAACTGACATAATTTTACAATTGACAGCTGTTTAGACTTCCTTCCCCAGCTTCCACAATTTTTGGTAGTCATTTGTCTTCTGAATTTTTGCTAGCACTTTTGAGCTCTACCTAATACATTTAGCTAGTCCTTTTTATTGAAATGATGTGCATGCTTGAATAGGGCATTCTGGGAAAACAATGTCAGATCTGTAACATCAACTATCATTACAAATTCAGTTTTGTTTGTATATAATAAGTGATCTAACCTGTACCAAAGAAATTAAGAAAACTTAAGCCCAATTATTTGAAGAATTCTGCTTTTCAGAAATCAGTTGTAATTCAAAATTTATTTTAAAAATGAAAGCCTAGCTTTGTTACCATCCTTGAATATTTTAGACTTGCAGGTGCTAACTGGTTCTCCAAATTTCTCAAAAATGCTGCATCTTCCATTTCAACCTTGAAATTACCGTGAATGACACAAAGCTTAAAGCATTTTCATGTATGCACAGTTTAGTCATCCTTTGCCAGCATGAAGTGCACAGAAGTTTCACCATGCTGAATTGAAACCCTCCGTGCAGCCTTCTCTACATATTTATACTTGGTTCAGTAACCTACCGTACTTCTGTATTTAACAATGGCTACAGTGCTAGCTAACTTATTTATAAAATGACTTTGTTCATATCACCTTGAAAACATTCCTTAATAAATTAATCTATTTCCTATTATCAAAGTTACTTATAAGCATTTTATTAAAAGTTTGGTTTTTTCATGGAGACAAAAATGTGAACAAGTATCACAAGTATCAGCCAACAGCCAAGAAGTTCACATGAGCATTTTATGTATCAAGCACTGCAATTCTTTAAATGACTTTTTAAACTCAGTTTCCAATATTTTTTTTACCATGAAGATTAGCAGGCACTGGCTCTCCAGTACAGAAAATCATGATCAAAACTCCAGCTACGTAACTAAGTCTCTGAGCTTCTACAAAATAGGAAAAAAAGGAAAATTCTATAATAATACACTATAGTATGTGTACATGCAAATTCATAAAAAAATAAAAAGAAAGAAAACATTCTATAATACAAAAAAGAAATGTCTAATCAACAGGCCATTCGATCACTTTTACTTTTTTAATACCCTAAAGTTGTCAGTAAGATTAAAGCAATCTAAAGCCCTGTGGTATAATCTTCAAAGTATTATTCTAATAGCTTTTATCTAAATAAGTCAAAGATGTGGAGGAAATATTCATAGAGAAATTTCTATGCATTCCATATTAAAAATGTAACTTACTCTTTTAGAACTTGAATGAACATAATAAAACGAAAGTAAAATTTAATTTCTAATAATAAAGAACGTTTTATGAACTTGTCACTTTGTTTCTGTAATTTGTGAAATGTGGTGTCCTATATGTAGTACCTTGATTTTGGTTGCGTATTTCGGAGACTAGTTCTAAAGGCAATATGGAGTACAGCAGATGAGAGATAATAGAGGACTCTAGATTACAGAGAGCTCCGAACACTTTCAGCAGGGAAAGCCTTAATGGAAGGCGTACCTCCTGAAAAGTAAACATCTGGTTTAAATACTTTCACCTTTAGTATCGTACAAAATAAAGTTATATTTTTAGAAGATTCCTAAATAAATGCAGTAGGATAATAAATAATGAAGACTTTGTGTAGAGTTCATTTCAATATATTTACATTCAGTGTGACTTTCTTTATGAAATCCATTAGAAATCTACGACATTCAAATCTCTACAACATATACGATTATCATACCGCGCTAACGCACGATATTCAATTTGTCAGCAAGGCCAGGTGTGTTTTAGGACCGACAACATCCAAAAATAAGAATTCAATGCTTAAGTGAACCATTGTAGTATTCATATGTATCATTTACTGCTCTGCTTTTATGCATGTATTTAATATCACATGATGCAAGTGTAAAATACACTTTGTTAGTGTAACACATACCAAATGATGTATCTGTGTTAAACTGGGATAATACATACCATTTGATAATACTGCACTAAGTTGTGGATACATTCATAACCATCAGATGCTATTGCATGGCGACACGTAGACGGTTTTGCGTTTTCCTTTGATAATGAAAATAAACATTATAAATTACTGAGGTAGATCTAAAATGAATTTGATATGAATAAGTCGAAAGTGTACAGTGATAATATAATGCCCTCTGACTATGACCATTAAGCCTTGACCTTGACCAAGAATTAATATTATTAAAATCATTCAGTAGTAATGATCTTTGCTGAAGATTGCCCCAGAGAAAAAAAAAAAGATAAAGAGGGACTACATACACACAATATTCTCCCTATTTTTTAATATTTAAGGCATAAATACATAGACAACCTACCAGTATTGAGAGCAGCTCCTCGAGGTAGCCTGAGATTATATGTTGGTCCTCGTGGAGGGCCCAGCTCCTCTGCTGGGAGTCCTCTTTACACTCTGTGATCTTCTCCAGGAGCTCTCTAATGCGGACATGATCGTGACTCAGATCATCTTCAGAAGCAGTGCTGGCCTTGCAGAATAAACAAGATAAAATTCATCATCAATGTATTCCTAAATAATTTAAAAAATACAAATCCAAGTATTTTATCTACAACATTCTACACAAAAATGTCAACCAAAACTTAATTTAGATACATGTATATATTTTCAGGAATGTACAATTGGAAGTGCTCCATTGCAGGCAGATATCTGAGTTATATCTTCATCATGCAATTATTGTCTGCATCATTCTCAATTACTGTTTCAAATAAACACTGGAATTTTCTTGCTTTCATGCAAGATTCACTTATAATGCTTTTGAATATTTATTTTAAAAAATGCTTGAAAACAGAAGGCTGCAGCTATTGCATTCAGCTCAGAGAAAAAAATGCACTATTTATTTGCATATTTACATGTTGTACATCAAGAATGACCATGGAATTATATTTTGCATTAACTGGTCACTGTCCACTCAATTATATATATGGGAATTATATTCCAGTCAGTCTACAATTACACTCAGCAACTAGGGATAAAATGACACTTGGCTCAAAATATTTTTTTTTCTACTATTTTTGTTTTAAAAGATGAAAATTTTCTGAAAGAAAAGATTAAAATGAAAATTAATTAAAATTAGTATATCATACAGGACAGAATTCAAGAAAAATCATTTTGAAGATGAAAATTTCATAAAAGAAACTGGGATTCATCAATATAAGAGTTACTCCCCTAATAGAGGGTCATTCTCCTCTATATGTATCTCAAATTCAAGGTCAAACTTCACCAGCAAACAGTAAACATTAATTATTAGTATTAAGAGGAATTTCTCATGACATCCTGCCATTCAAGAGTAGCAAACATCCAGAATTATTTGTAATGGTAAATAAAATATTACCAAGACATCCTTATAAGAATAATGAAAATTCTGAAAATCATTGAACTACATGTATCAATTTTACATAGGTATATTAAATCTATGAGAAATAAAACAATGAGCTTCAAGATACTATCAGTATTAATACATTAGTACAAAATGTAAATTACTTTTTTTTTTTTATCAAATCTGAGTTACTTTTATTTTAATTTTCATTAGAAAAAAAAATTGATAATTTATTTTTACATAACATTTTCCAAATACAGATAGTGTTAATGTGATGAATTAACATGCTATCCAAATCTTTACACACTACCTGAGTATCTCCATACGGAACTATCTTGAGATACAAATTTCCTACAGAAAAATGTTGTATAGAAGTTCAATTTCAATCTTATTATACATTATAAGTCTATTAGAAATATACCTCTTGGAATGTACAGAGTATCTTCTCCATCAGTCCTGCAGTCTGTGGCATTTTGTTGGCAATGTGAGTCAGGACCACCTCCACTGCCAGACAGGACTTGTCATAGCTAAGGTTAGTGTGTCTCCTGACCTCACCCACGAGCTCAGTGGCCAGGTTAGAGGGGAGGGGAATGCTGTTGACATTGATAATACTGGGACTCTCGAGCTGTTTGATTGGACTATTAGAGATGGACAGTCGAGAAGACAGAGAAATCACACTTTCAGACTTCAGCATTTTGTTTTCAGTAACTGACAATAGGTTTGATGCTCCAGTAGAATGGTCAGAGGATTCAGCGCTCTCAATGGAGGTCCCTCGAGGGGCAATGTTAGACTCTGGTTTAATCTGACCCTCAGTGGTGGACACAGGCTTACCGTCATTGTCATCTACATGCACCCAGCCATTATCATGTACCTCCTTACTTTCTGGTTGATAAGAGGGTCCTGCTTTTGCAGATTCATGAGAAGATGAATGTTTCAAAGACCCTTTTGATGAATGTGGACTAAAGCCCTTATGCTTAAGTGATTCCTGGGAGGAATGTGAGTCTGATATTGACCCCTGTGAGGAATGAGGACTCTGATCCTTACGCTTCACGTAACGGTGAGGAGAGTGTGGACTTGAGTGCTTCATTGATCCTGATGAGGAGTGTGGACTTGAATGCTTCATTGATCCTGATGAGGAGTGGGGACTTTTGTGAGCCTCTGGTGAGGTGTGAGGGGATACGCTATGATGTGGCCACGGAGTATTTGGCTGGGAGGACTGATCTGGGGGAGCAGCTGGTGGTGGGGGAGCTGGTCGCTTGGAGTGTCTCTTCATCAGTTGTCCAACATCTAACAAAAAATTCAATGTAGACCTTTTACCCTCAAATCGTGAGAATTACTTTAAACTTTCTTCACTATGGCATGAATATGGGTTTAAAAAAGTGAAAAGGATTTGAGTTACTGTGTAGAATATATGCTGATGGTAATGGTGAAAATAGATGCTCCTTTCCTGTATGGAGGAATCTTAATGAAAATTGTCAGAGTTGTTGAGAATTAAATACTTCATTTTATAGTCCAGAAAAATACTGCTCTTATTATGACTCACATATTAATTGGACATTAAGTTTTGGACTTAATCCAACTTATGTGAAATTATATACTGTATGTACATAGTGAATGTGAAGTCTGTATAATGAATAGTAACTGTGTTATCATATCACACAAATGTATTTACAAATGGACAGAGAGTAACAGTGATTACTAATAAGGAAATGTACATTTTGCAAAGGATTATAAATAAATACATTAAATAATTTTTATGCAATACACTGTAATATGTAACTATTAAACAAGATGTGTTTGTGAAACACTATGCACCCGGCCGCAACAAAGATCGAAAAAGCTATTTTAAGCGTATAGGTCACAGTCAAGGTCACAAGGTCATTGACCTTGGTGTCATTTGAAAGAACTTAATTAGTGGAGTATGCATACCAAATATGAAGTCTCTATCTCCTATGGTTCAAAAGTTATGGCGAAGGTTAAAGTTGACAACAGACAGACAAACAGACAGACAGGACAAAAACAATATGCACCCCCGATCTATCGATCCGGGCGCATAAAAATGAAACACTGAGAAACTAGAAAAACTATTAATGTTCAACATGGCTAACAGTAGTCTCCTATAAAAAATGATGACATTCTTTACCCTAAACTTCGCAATGCTCTAAAATGCTATAGTAGTGAATGAGAAGTACCGGTATGTATGTTTAAATATTTTTCCTGACAAAGTGTGTTTATGTAAAAGTAAACCATCTCTTAAATAAAATCTACATGAGTCAATGTCTTATCATTCTTTAGGTAAGTGAAAATATTTTTTTTTTAGTTTTTGACCAATTTACCCCAAAAATACAGGTATCTTCCTCTAACCATTTCTGTCATTTGAATCCAGTTCTGCTTGGTGGCATGGTACAGCCAGATACTAACCTGATAAATGCCAATGTTTTTCTGGGGAGCTATGTTCACTGTGATGACTAGATTCTGACCCGCTATCACTAGGAGTGTGTCTGTGTTCCAACAAATGATGCTCAACATTCCCTTGAGGTCCATGCTCCCTCAACACATGTTCTCTATGCAGCCCAAGTTTACTGAAAAGAAATGTTTGTTTGATTAAAAAAAACTTTCTGCACTGTGAATTAAACTTAAGAGTTTTTACACATACTGAGTTGCAGCACTGAAATAAATATTAGAAACAATAAGAATGTCACACAATAACAAAACAAAGTCAATTCCATTTGATGCCTAGTCACCTTGTTTGAATGGTAGTAATAGTAGAACTTTGAGCATGTAGGAATATTCAGAAAAGAGTGCTTATTAATACACATCATTACACGAGTTTTGAAGAAACAAAACATTATACAGATAGCAGGTTTTACCAAGTTTCATGTGTTTAGCTATATCCAAACAGTACTAGCACATCAAGTGTACACATACAAGTGTTTGCTCTGTACATATAAAATTAAATGCAATTAGAGTTATATTATATGTCTCTTATATTCTTGGCAATCACTTCAGTTTAGTAAAAAATAAAACAAAACAAAAACAAAAAGAGATGGGAATTCACTTAAACCATCTGAAAAAAAGGTTCCTGGTAACAAATGCTATGAAGTGAAGATGAGGGCACTAGAGGTAAAAATGAAGAGAGACAGTCAAGCAGCATTTGGCAAAGAAAAGTTGGGAAAATATTGATTATAGGTGGATAGAGATCCTGTGATGAGGTGAATATATATACTGCTGCAGACAAATAGAAATGTTCTGTTTAGGTCATATACTGCTAAGCACACTAGATAAGTTACAGGCAAATCAGTTTAAAGATTGTTCTATGCAGGAAATCATTTCCAGGGCTCGACATTAACTTTTTTTCCTACTTGTCCATTCAGACAAGTGACCAAGACATTTACTTGTCCGAACTTCAACTTCACTTGTCCAAAAAATTTTCAAAAAATGATCTAATACTGTCAACTTGAAAACTAAAATAAATTCCATTACATGTGCTTGATTGATTTGTGATTTTATTGATAAATATAACAAATACATAAAACAAAATTTTATCTAGACTTTCTGTCCTAACAACAAGATAAAAGGACTTAATTCCATCTTTACACTACCTGTAAATGTTCAACAGTCATTTTTTTTATTATTTGGAGACTTCTTTAAATTAAAATGCTCTTGTCCAATCAGACAAATGCCCAGCAATATTCACTTGTCCGTAATTTTTTTTCACTGGTACTGGACAAGCGTTAACAAACCTTAATGTCGAGCCCTGATTTTTTTTTTTTTCAACATGTTCATGCATCAACTTGATGCTTTTCTTTAAACCACACTGCTTTAATTCATGCTTCCAATGTCCTGTTTTTTTACTAACCTGAAAGTCAGTTTTTTCACCAATTTATCTACCATTATTTACTAAACAGAATAAACATTCAAATTGTAACTGACCATTTGCAGAAATGTATCTGGAATTTAACTGGCTAGATGACTCTAATTTATCATTATTTATGGTCAAAAACAGCCCCTTTTTGACATTAATAAATAAATTGGTGTTGGATAATTACATATGTTTTTTGGGAGACAGTATACATACTGCAAGTTTTCCCTTTGGTGGTGTGTGTAGGTTCCCGAGGCTGCTGCCTGGTAATGTATGTTTTGTATGGCCCTATCTACTGAGCTCAGAATCTCTGCCAAGGTGGACTGTGAAAAAAAAAATAAAAACTTTAAATGGTAAAATACTGATATTACTCATGAATGGGTTGCTAAGGAATGTTACAAAAATGTGTAAGCAAAACATGGTGTTTCACATGTACTGATGCATTTTGTGCTTAATTGCTAAGCAGAATATATGTAGCCAAAAAATTCCTTAAACTGAAGCTAGTATATTACGTATCTAACTAGCTATTACATAATTACATAAAAAGACATATTACACGTGAATAATTGTTTCAGGCATATGATCAACTCCTCCTACTCGAGGTTGATTCACTGCGCATTTTCACACATCTTAAGTAGGTCATTTTAAAAGACCAGATTAAATTGATCTGTGTTAATCATCTAATTTTCAAAGAGAATTTAAAAAGTCACAAATAAATGCTGAATTACATTGTCTTCTTTCTCAACATAACTAGCAGGTACATATCCAATTTCTCCAAATCCATTCTGCACAAGCAGCCATCCGCCCTCCGGTTTCTCTAGATCTGTAAACTGATCGCTGGCTTCAAAGGACAAATCAAAGTTCTTTGTCTTGGCTACATAGGTATACAATGCCCGATACATCTCGGTAAATATTACAATATTTGAACCCACACCTGATTTAGTAAATTAGCAATCCATGTCAATATTATTAACTGGTTTTCCTCTCTTGAGGACCAGTTAATTCTACATGCACGAAACAAGTCGTTCTCTTAGTAATTCGTTACTACACTACATGGTTTCGATTAAACAGGTTGAGTCCAAAGAAAATTAGGACAGTGTGTGCATCATACAATTTTGGTGTATGTAATTTATGTCTCTGTTGTGACAACATATTTTGATTAAAAAAAGTGAAAATTATCAGATTTGTACAGATAATATTTTGAAAGATTTTTAATTGTTGTGAGTTATTCAAAATTTGGCAATAAAAGAGCTCTTGTAAGAGGTTTTGCAATATTTTGGAATTCTTAATTTTTAAGATTGACTTGTAAATGTAAATGATACTAAATATAGATCGGAAAAATGACGCGAAAACACGTCATAAATTGTTACTGAAATCCCAAAATGTAATCACAAGTGATAGTAATGACAAACGTTAAAACTGCAATAGCAAAGTATTCACTCTGTCAGGAATCATGTGTAAAATATGTAGATTGAAAAATATCAATTACATGAAGTTCCTATGACATTTAAGGAAGGATTCTTTTCATATTTATTGCATTTGAAATTAATGAAATTTTCACATATTCAAGAATATCACAAAGTAATGGTATCAATTATAGATTAATTTGATTGTGTTATTAGGAGCAAGGTCAGGTCAAGGTCATTATTTTTTCCCTTGACATAAAAAATTAAAAATTACTGTTGCCAATCATGTGATACCTACTTCTATTTCAAAAAAATTAAATGTTTTTCTCTTTGCATAATTAAACGATGACATCACAAGATCCAAATTAATACTGGTTATAAAACAAGCATCATTTCAAAATATCACAATTTTTAATGTGTTTTGATTTTTATTCGAAATAAAGGGCCAAATTTGCCATAACCATACCTTGTCCTTTTGTGAAATATCACGTAAAATATATACACGTAAACTGCAAAAGTTTAGTCCCCGGGGAAATTAAGGCCTAGCTGTAAAAAAAAAAAAAAAAGGAAGCGTGTTTGGACTGTAAACATTACGGTGATATACCAAAGACTGGTCATTTGAACTTCAATGTAATCATTTTTTTTTAAACTAACGTATGGCCTTTTGGAACAGGAAAAAATACGTCATCGTTTCATTTGGTTATTACAGAAAACCGAACATTCAACATGCGATTATGTAATTACTCTCCTTGCTATCTGTTGAGAGTATTTGTAGGACTTCGAATACATGAAACGTTAAATCATAATTAAGTTTGTTAAACGATGATTATACATTGTATATTAATGTAAAGTGTAATTATCCTCTTGCGAACAAATGTCACTAACCATCTCTCTTTTTTTTTTTTTTTTTTTTTTTTTTTTTTTTTTTTTTTTTTTTTTTTTGTTCTTCCTTACTACTGGATTTATTTAAGTTATAAAACGGAATAGACATCAGATAAACCGTAAATAGCATCCTCCTCCTCTCGCCTGATGCCGCCGATACTGAATAATGCAAAGCTTGCGTATTTAATGAGAGAGTCAGTGACCGATTTTCAGATAATCATAAAGATCTTCTATTATTTTTCGTAATTTACCTGTGTAGGTGTAAATATAATAAATATATATAAAAATTGGATTATACAAAGAGAAGTTTAAGAAACTTTTGACACGATAAAAAAAGAAACGTTAACAACTTGTTCGAACCCGGAAAACCCATTTCGTGGGGCTTTCCTATAACTTGTTCAAATTCGAAAAACTCATTTCGTGGGGCTTCCCTTCATGTGTATTTGACTCCTCTCACCATTATACCAGGAGTCCGTGTTTTCTAGGGGGGGGGGGGGGATGGGGTTCCAATTACTAAGATCTTTTAGGTTACTTTAATTTACTGTACAATTAAGCTTTGATTAATCCAATTTGGGCCTCCTGAGGAGCAAAAAAGAAGATTTCCTGTATGTTTTTCTTGAGATCCGAAAATCCAGGGGATTTGGACCTCCTCATACCCCCTGTAGATCCTGGTATGAATTCCATAATCTTTCTATTTTTATGCAATTTTTGTAATGATACTTGCCGGTATGTGTCATTTTTACAGTATTTTCTTATGAATGTACATGATGATGATGTTTATTAATTACGACATCATCTTGAATAATAAATTGCAAATACGTTTCTCTTTGTTTTTTAGTGTTTAGTTAATTCAAGGCTCATTAAATGCTTTTAACTCTATGGTCATGTATCTTAGTAATGGAGTATAGTGTAGAGGGTAGCACCTTTTAGATAAAAAAAAAGTTGTTCTGTTGTATTTGTTTGTCTTTTACCAATACACCATTCAGACTGTGATTTACAATAATACAAAACATCGATGCAACCATCAGGAATGGCAGATATTCTTTCCGGCTTACCTCTGCTCTGTGGGTCATTTGTAATATCTGCTTTAATCCTTTATGGTTAAAAAATGTCATCGAATTAAGCTTAAGATTCCTTAGATTCATAAATTGATGGACCTGGATCCGAAAGTTTTTTTTAAAATAATAAGCAATAATAATAATAAGTATGTATCCCCTTGGTGCAACGTACATAGATAGCTAACGCAAAGCTGGTCAAATTAATAATAAAATTAAGATTATGAAGGCTAAAATAATAGAATACAGCAAGTGAAAATATTTGGCAGTATCTGATTGAGACAGCCAAAAAGTCCAGGTAAAGTTTTGAAACTTAATTAGGGAGTAAATTTTATATACTTTTGGAAGTAAAGTAGGATAAGCCTTGTATAAAAAGAAATATTGACAAACTACATGTACTTATAATGCCACTACTGAAAGAGAAGTTTAAACTACTGGAAAAGTAAGAGGAAGGCTTTCGTAACGGGAAACAAAGTCTTAAAGAAAAGAACAATCCAGAATCAGATAACATGTAAACTTAAGACTTAAACTCAATTTCGAGAAAGCACTCGACTTTGAATAACGACGATTTAAGATGTTAAAAAACAAACAAACAAACAAACAAAAAACTACATCAGTATCCAGTAAGCTATTTAAATATATATGGATGAGGTGGGGTACTACACCTACTCTGTATATTTATACAGTATCTGTTAATTTTCTAAAGATCCTTGATAGAATGAAATACATGTAGTCTTATTGAATGAAATTTAAAAAAAAAAAAAAAAAAGAACAGACAGGTTTTATACGTGTTATATATGTATATCTGGATGCAAAGCCAATCATTCCACAAAGGAGTATAATTATCGAAAAAGATGACAAAAAAATGACAAAATAGACTTAATTCTTCTAATCTGTAAAGATTTCAAATATAGAGTGTTTAATACATGTACATGCTTTTGAGATCAACTGTGGTCAAAATATATTCTGTTTGGTGTGCACAATGATTTGTAATACTCCCGTCATTTTATTACTAGACTATATTCTGTAAGATGAACACTAGGGAATATGAACAAAAGGAATCAAAGTTTCACTTGACTCCTGAGAGAACAGTGACCCTGACATTGAACCTGTGAGGAGTGAGGACTCTGATCCTTATGCTTCACTGACTCCTGAGAGGACAGTGACCCTGGCATTGACCCTGTGAGGAGTAAGTACTTTGATCCTTATGCTTCACTGACTCCTGAGAGGACAGTGACCCTGGCATTGACCCTGTGAGGAGTAAGTACTTTGATCCTTATGCTTCACTGACTCCTGAGAGGACAGTGACCCTGGCATTGACCCTGTGAGGAGTAAGGACTTTGATCCTTATGCTTCACTGACTCCTGAGAGGACAGTGACCCTGGCATTGACCCTGTGAGGAGTAAGTACTTTGATCCTTATGCTTCACTGACTCCTGAGAGGACAGTGACCATGGCATTGACCCTGTGAGGAGTGGGGACTTTGATCCTTATGTTTCAGTGACTCCTGAGAGGACAGTGACCCTGACATTGACACCTGTGAGGACTCTGATCCTTATGCTTTAGGTAATGGTGAGGAGAGCGTGGATTTGAATGCTTCATGTGATAACCTATTTTTACATTTACTTTAACATTATATATATATATATATATATATATATATATATATATATATATATATATATATATATATATATATATATATATATATATATATATATATATATATATATATATACCATACCTGGTCGCCCGCGTGGCGCAGTTGTTAGAGCGTTCGCTCTAGAGTCGTGGAGTAAGGCGTTGATCCTTACGTCAGGGTTCGAATCCCACTGTGGGACGTGGAGACCGGTCTTTCCGATGAGACCGTATAAACCGACGTCCCGTGTCGCAGTATGTGCTGGCACGAAAAAGATCCCTCACTGTTCAATGGCCCTGAGTGCCGAGTATAGGTCAAAATTTGCAGCTCTCCACTGGCAAGTGGTGGCGTCTCCATATGAGTAAAAAACTCTCGAGAGGGACGTTAAACAATAACAAAACAATATATATATATATATATATATATATATATATATATATATATATCTGTATAATTTATATTTGTACATTCTTTAACATAGATTTTTCATGGAAAATTATTCTTCCTTTGAGTTATTTTAAATGTGGTGCTGGATAATATGCTTTGCAACAGTTTTGAACTCTTCTTGCAATGGATTGTAAAAATATAGATATAGATCAGAACAATAACGTGAAATCACGTCATTATCAGGTCATAAACTGAAATCCCCTAGGTGTGATGTCATGAAAATGAGAGACCTAAAATGTAAAAGGTGAGGATAACGAACAGAAATCGACGTCATAAATACTTTCAAGTTTCAACAAAATAAACTGCGAACAGTTCGAAAACAAGGACCCCTGGAAACAACGAAAGACCTTAAATGAGAATTGTGAAGAAAGCGAACATTAATCAATCCCACAAATCCTTTCAACATTGCAAATTGCGAACAAGGCAAAAACATGGCCCCTGGAAACACCAGAGTTGGACCTGATGCCCAGAAGGAGTAAGCATGCCTGTCGACCTGTCACGCCCGCCGTGATCCCTCTGTATTGATTAAGCACATGTATAAAACAGAGTAGTCCTTCGTCAAAATTTGTTCTAAAAACAATGGCCTAACAATTAGTAGTGGAACATGTCAGTCAAAAATTCAAAATACAACACAACAATAGGTTGTATTTACAAACGAGGTCATTAAAACGACCAAAGAATTTGCAAATTGCTGACTTTAAATAAACTTGTTGAAAGCCCTGAAACATCTATTTTTGCGTCAGCAGCCTGCCTAGTTTTCAAAATTAATTGTATTCAGAGCATGCTCCTGTGTACCGAATCCGCTTAGAAACAAAAACACCATATGAAGGTGATAATGATGTTACTACATAAATAAGTGAATATGTCGGTTGAAAAGGTAAAGTCGTCCCGTTTCATAATTCAGTTATTAGTTGACCATAAACGTCTATAGTCTGTAAAAATCCATATATGAAACAGATGTGGTAGACTCTGTGGTGCTTTTAAATTTCAAGTTCACCAGGATATTCCAAGTCGGACGTAACAACTAAAATAATTATTGTTAATTGATCAAACGCCTTTGATATACAGTGTATATGGAAGCGTCGAATTGAAGGCACCAGCAAGATATTTTATTCTCATGTAGAAATTTTTGAATAATTTCTTCTACATAGGAATATAACAACAAGTCGGCTAAAAAGGGAGAACAATTAGTGCCCATCGCAATTCCCACAGATTGTTGGAAGACCTGGTCTCCAAAGACTGCAGTTTCCTCTTAATATCAACTTCAGAGTACATGTGTGTAGAATCAGAAAGTATTTTTAACAATTAAAGTAATTTTGCAAGTGACCGATCACCAGATATGAAAATTTCCGAGTTCCATTTCTATTGAAGAAGCTGTTTTCTATGATTTCAAATACTATAGAACAGCATTATATTCACCTTGTCAGGGAATACATGTACAATGTGTTGAAAACAATTACTACTACATGAAAATCCTATCACATTATTTTTTTTAAGTATAATTTCAAGGGAATTTGGCGAAAAAACTGAGTACACATTTCCTGTAACACATACATGTAAACTGCAAAAATTCGTTCCATGGAGAAATTAAGTCTTCGAAAAAGGAGGCCATGGATTAACTTTAAGATAATATACCAAGTTCTGGTCAATTAGCTTTCTTTGCAATTAAAATTACCGCATGGCGTCTTGGTCGCGTATCGATTGAACGCCTGTGAAAACAGGAAACAAAACATACGTCATCGTGTCATTTGATTACAAAAAAAAAGGATGAACAGAAAACTAACACTCAACATGCAATAATATAATTATCTGCTAGCTATCTGTTGACCGTCTGATACATGCAACCTTAAATCCTACGTAAGATTATTAACAGTTATATATATTTCTGCAAAATGGAATTGCCCCCATGCAAACAAATGCCACTTATCAGCGATTATTACTGTGTGGTTTATTTAAGTTATAAAACAGAATAGACATCAGAAGAACACAAAATAGTATCCTCCCTCGCTCGCCTGATATTCTACTGATACTGAATAATGCAAACTTTGCGTATCTCCTTTAATAACGAGAGTCAATATCCGAATTTCTAATGCATTTGCTCAACTTATTTCAAACCTTTTCCTGTGTTGCTTTTTTATCTTTTGCCAGCACAGGTACACATTAACATACAGTATTCAGAGTGCTACTCATAATAACATGAATATACATGTGACCATCATAAATGGCAGATATTCCTGCCGTTTTCTGCTTCATTCTAAGATGTAATCATATGAAATTTATGCTTTAAACATTTCTGACCAGAAATCAATGTCTAATATTCCACAAAAAGATCAATTTATGTAAAATGTATATAAATATACTGATAAACTGATGAACTGTAATTAAAAAAAAATAAAAATATTAATAATCAGTGAACATTGTGTCATATGCACCATCTGAGGCAAGATGTGTACTTTGTATCCCCTGATGCAACATATACTCAAGTCTGATCAAGAAGAATTGCATGAGATTATGAAAGACAAAATGAAAGAATATTAGCAAATGAAAAGTATTTGGCAATATCCAATGGAGTCAACAGAAATCCATATAAAGTTTTAAAGAGTAACCCTATATTTTATATACTTCGACAAGTATAAGGATGAACCTAGTATAATAAATTTTAATTATGAAAATAAAATTATATCCACCATACTACTGTATACTAGTAGTAGATATATTCTAATAACAAATTAGGATGGGGTTATGGATAACTTCAGGGAAAGTACACAAGCTACTTATAATGCAATTGCTGAACGAATACTAAGACACTGGAAAGGTAAGAGAAAGGCTTTAGTGGCGGGAAAAAAGTCTTCAAGAAAGAGATAAACAATTCAGAATCAGACGACGATAAGAATATGACAAGAATTGAAATTAAAATCATACGGAACAGGCAATCATTGACCAATGGTAGACAAACCGGATGTACCAACACAAAGACGAACATTCGAACTGTACTCAAGACTATGTGCAAGGGAACTAATCGTATAACAAACCGTGAAAAGACGATATGGATAGCCGTCTTTTAACATGAGAGAAAAAAAAACAACAGGAAAGGTGAACTGAAACAGGTCTTCAATATCAAACAAGGTGATCAGACTCGGATCCTTTCAGGAAGAAAAAACGCCGGGCAGATATCAAGAGATGGAATTTGGACAACAATCATAAAGCCCAAGAACGAGATAGACTTGACATTGAATCATGTATAACTGGCGTGTTAAAAGTAAATACAGACAAATCAGTATCCACAAAGACATTTCAATACATCTGAATCTTAGAGGGTTTTTATCTGGCCAATAAAAAGAAAACCCCGTGAACTATACAAGAACTGGTAGACTACTCCTACTATCACGGTGGAAAATTCACTGTTTCAGAAAAAAAACTTTATTTTGGACTTTAATTTTCAATTTCTAATTTTTGTTATATTTGATTTCTCTTACATTGTATTTTTCGAATCCAATTGTTTAATTGACCATTGACACTTTTTGGACTTTTGATCTGTTATAACAAAGAGACAGAGTGCCATGTCTCAAGAAATGCTAATCTCTTATAACAACATTGTGTAATTATCTGTTTTTCATTTCCAAACATCAAAGAGTCATTATGTATACTTAATTACTCCATACCCGTGAATCTTTCACTCATTTCACTTGATGTCAACACCTGTCATCTATTTACTCATTATGTACATTCTTATAAATAGTCATGTATAATTTCAATCTTTAGTCTGGAATATACGAAGGCCAGTCTCGGCCACGTCCGACTCGTCAGGACTCTGAGTCCGGGGCCACTTCGGCCAGATCCGACTCGATCATTTATAATATGTCTGTTTGTTGATTCATGTAAACTGTTGCCATCGTTGAGACTCATCTAATAAATACGGAATCCTTCATCATTTGTTTTATCTCTGGAATTGCATATTGGTGGACCTTCGGGAATACGGTACACCTATACTTTGATTTTACCTCACGGCCACACAGCGCCTCTACCTATACCTCGTACCCCCCTACGCCAACGTTCCCTCACCCCGTTCGTTCCTCAAACAACGGATGCTGTTCCAGACGAATTCCTAAGTACCGTCCAAATTTACACGGTCACAATTAGTCATGTTGCAGAATTTATTTGATAAAATAAAATATGTCAGAAAGGACACTACTTTGTACATGCAGTAAAACTTTGCTAAGATCCCCAATAGCATTAAGTAGTCCTATTAGATGAACAAGTAAGAAATGGATGCTTTAAATCTGGATGCAAAGCAACATCATTACATCACAGAGTAGATATATCAGAGAGAGCATAGAATGGAAGACCTTATGTCTTTAAATTCGTAAAGATTTTGTAACTTAAAGCATAGAATATGATATCTTGTTCATGCTTTCGAGATTTTAAAACAACAGTAAAATATTTTTCAATGCATTAGACTAAAATGTATGAGATCAACACTTAAAAAGCATTTGTTACATCAATACTAAGAATGTAACTAAAGGAATACAATGGGAACTGTATTCCTTTTAAGAAAACCTTTAATTTGCTTACATTTGAGTTATATCATAGAGAGAAAGAACATGCAGAATAAACATAAAAACACTATAAGATATGTGTGTAGCAAAAAGGAGAGATCTAACAAATCAGTAAAAAGGAAAGTAAATTGGCAGTTAAAACCATCAGTAAGAACAACACACAATGCAAGAGTACAAGAACATACTGTTGCATTAAAAAGGCACTTGAATTTGAATTTTGGAATACATATATACAATTAGGGGGAAAAAGAGAGCAGACTTCTTACAAGTAGTGACTTGTTTTTGCATCTATAATCTCACTAAAGTAAACGTCATGTAAGTATATTCAAAACAAGCACAACAAAGAAAAAATATATATACAATGTATATTATATTATTTCATCAAGCATTAACTGGGTGGAACTCCATTGTATATGTAGACATTTAACCTACATTCCAGTTTAAACGTCAATCGATGCAATGTTGACAAGACATACTTACCGACAATTTTGCTGTTTCAGAAGAATGCAATCATGGAAGCCAAGTGCGTATATTGATTCAAGTTTCTTTTCAACAAATTTCTTATTTTGGAAGCCGTATAAAATTATATTGTCCCTGTTTTGGTCGCAAAGCGTCAGATAAATGCAGACTGGAGTGATTAATGATTTTTAGGGCTTTTTACTTTATCTGATAATATGACATTTAAATTTTCGGTTACGTCGGTGGCATATACAATGGCGCTATTGTAACCAATATCTGAACGTCATTACAAAAGGATCTTTAGTGTATAGCGATGACTCTTTTCATGAATGAATCGTTTCTTCAAACCTTACTCTTAAAAAATGACTGTACATATATTTACTTAGTTTCTTCTAAGTGACTTCCGTCTTTCTCAAAAGGTTTGTCTATTTTCAGGCCATGAGAGTCCTTTTTTGCTCTGAACGTGTACTAGTTTCCACAAAATTTGTTAATCTTTAGTTTTGGATTAAGAAAACAAAATGAGAGAAAAAGTGCTTCTCATTCCTTTTGTGTATCATATTTTTACGCTAAACTTGATTGATAGAAATTTGCAGTGCATTTTATTTAATATATCATGGTATAATATATACTAATGCGGTAGCATAACATTTAACATACATATATTATTTGTTAAGTGGGGCCATTGCAATTTTTTTTTCTAATTTTGCAGTAGATTATGGATGAAGAGTTTATTAAAAAAGGACCATGGGTCAAAAAGCTCACCTGAGTCAGAAAAGATGAAAATTATATATATATATATATATATATATATATATATATATATATATATATATATATATCTGTCTCTGGCTGGTTGAGCCAGGTCTAATTTCACCACAAAAAGAGATCATTAAAGAAATGCAGGGCCAAATTAGTTCCAGTAATATTCATTTGAACAAAACCAAAAGAGAGCTGTATACTGTGCTAAGTTTGGTTGAAATTGACCCTGTGCATGGTACTGTCATATTGTAATTTTTGAATTTATCGGGTGGTAGTAAATACAAAAATTACAATATGACAACTAGTTGTCATATTGTAATTTTTGTATTTACTACCATCCGGTTAATTCAAAAATTACAATATGACAGTACTGAAGATGAAGTCAAAATGTGAAAAGTATACACAGACGGAAGACGGATAAAACTTTGATTAGGAAAACTCATTTAAGCCTTTTAAATCTCGCTGAGCTAAACAGTACGTTTAAATTTGATAAATGATGAGCAAAATTAGTGGACTTAGACCTTTTAAATAGTACACCTTATTGACCTAGAAGCTTAAAAACTATTATCTATTCAAATGAAAAAAAAATTGACCATAGGCCACAACGCTCACTTGAGTCATTTTCCCTCTTCCCAACTTGATTCTCTACTACAAAAATGACTGCATATGAATTTGAATACTATTATCCCTGTATTCTTGAGAAAAAAGATTTTTACCGATTTTTGTATACTTTCTTATAAACAGAAGTCTCTGACGAGACTGAAGCTCTACTGGTATATGTACCAAGTCTTAATGAAATTGAACCAAAATTGTAGGAGGAGTAGAGTTTTGAAAGAATTTTAAAGAATTTTCTGTTTTAGGAACTATGGCAACACCGTTTGTCGAAAAAACAAGAGGCCCATGGGTCATATCGCTCACCTGAGCACTGTGGCTAGGAAAAAAGCAAAAATCAGTTCAATATTGAAAAGCTTTAATGCATAAGTGGTCCCGACCTACTCCTCAAAAGGAACCCGGTGGGGGGGGGGGGGATTTGAAAAAAATTGAATCTACACTAACCAAAGATGCTTATATATTTCTTTGTCTGCGACTTTTTTCCCTACAAGTTTAGTTTTCATTGTGGTCCGACCCTACCCCCGGGGGATCGTGGTTTAAACAAATCTGAATCTACACTATCTGAGATGCTTCCATATAAATATGACTCATCATGGCTTTGCTGTTCTTGAGAAGAAGATTTTTAAAGATTTTTTCTATATATTCCAATGTAAAACTTTGCTCATCCATTGTGGCCCCACCCTACCCCCATGGGTCATGATTTGAACAAACTTGAATCAACACCACCTGAGGATGATTCCACGTGAGTTTCATCTTTCCTGGCCCCGTGGTTCTTGAAAAGAAGATTTTTAATGATTTTTCCTATATATTCCTATGTAAAAATTTGCTCATCCATTGTGGCCCCACCCTACCCCCGGGGGTCATGATTTGAACAAATTCAAATCTACACTACCTGAGGATGATTCCACAAAAGTTTCATCTTTCCTGGCCTAGTAGTTCTTGAGAAGAAGATTTTTAAAAGATGCCATTAATTTTTTACTTATTTGTAATTATCTCCCCTTGGAAGAGGGCGTGGCCCTTCATTTGAACAAACTTGAATCCCCTTTACCCAAGGATACCCTTTGGCAAGTTTGGTTGAAATTGGCCCAGTAGTTCTGAAGAAGAAGATGAAATTATGAAAAGTTTACAGCGACAACGACGACAGACAACGGACAAATTCTGATCAGAAAAGCTCACTTGAGCCTTCGGCTCAGGTGAGCTAAAAACGCTTACACAGAGGTATGTATCCTAGCACAGTCTAGTTGTTACCTTATTGAAATCGGACAAAAACTGTAGGAGAAGTAGCGTTTTGAAAGTATATCAAAGACATTTCTATTTTTAGTTACCAAAGCAACACCCATTTCTTGAAATCAAAAACCGATAATTAAAGAGAATTATGTATCGTTGTATTGTGTACTAGTGTACAAATTCTTATTGATATTTGACCAAAAACTGTAGGAGGAGTAGCATTTTGAAAGAATTTCAAAGAAATTTCTATTTTTAGTAACCATGACAACACTGTTTGTCGAAATCAAAAAACGATATTTAGAATTGTGTATGTTTGTAGAGTGTATACATGTATGTGTACTAAGTTTTATTTAAATCGACCCAAAACTGTAGGGTATTTGAAATCTCTAAAAACTGGGGGTTTTTTGTTTTGTTTGTTTTGTTTTGTGTGTGTGTGTATGTGTGTGTTTTTTAGCTCACCTGAGCCGAAGGCTCAAGTGAGCTTTTCTGATCACATTTTGTCTGTAGTCCGTCTGTCCGTCTGTCTGTCCGTCCGTCCGTCCGTCTGTAAACTTTTCATATTTTCGACTTCTTCTCAAGAACCACTGGGCCAATATCAACCAAACTTGCCACAAAGTATCCTTGGGTGAAGGGGATTCAAGTTTCTTCAAATGAAGGACCACGCCTTCTTTCAAAGGGAGATAATGAAGAATTAGTGAAAAATTAGTAGCATCTTTTAAAAATCTTCTTCTCAAGAACCACAAAGCCAGGGAAGATGAAACTCATGTGGAAGCATCCTCAGGTAGTGTAGATTCAAGTTTGTTCAAATTATGACCCCCGGGGGTAGGGCGGGGCCACAGTGGAGGATCAAATTTTTACATAGAAATATATAGGAAAAACCTTTAAAAATCTTCTTCTCAAGAACAGCAAAGCCATGATGAGTCATATTTATATGGAAGCATCCTCATGTAGTGTAGATTCAAGTTTGTTCAAATTATGACCCCCAGGGGTAGGGCGGGGCCACAATGGAGGATCAAAGTTTTACATAGAAATATATAGGAAAAATCTTTAAAAATCTTCTTCTCAATAACAGCAAAGCCATGATGAGTCATATTTATATGGTAGCATCCTCAGGTAGTGTAGATTCAAGTTTGTTCAAATCATGACCCCCGGGGGTAGGGCGGGGCCACAATGGAGGATCAAAGTTTTACATAGAAATATATAGGAGAAACCTTTAAAAATCTTCTTCTCAATAACAGCAAAGCCCTAATTGGTCATATTCATATGGAAGCATCCTCCGGTAGTGTAGATTCAAGTTGTTCAAATCATGACCCCCGGGGGTAGGGCGGGGCCACAATGGAGGATCAAAGTTTTACATAGAAATATATAGGAAAAAATCTTTAAAAATCTTCTTTTCAGGAACAGCAAAGCCCTGATTGATCATATTTATGTGGAAGTATCCTCAGGTAGTGTAGATTCAAGTTTGTTCAAATCAAGACCCCCTGGGGTAGGGTGGGGCCACAATGGAGGATAAAAGTCTGAAATAGAAATATATAAGAAGATATCTTCTGATGAAGAACTGCAAAGCCATGATTAGTCATTTTGATATGAAAGCATCCTCAGGTAGTGTCGATTCAAGTTTGTTAAAATGATGACCCCAGGGGATAGGGATGGGCCATAATGGGGGATCGAAAATTTTACATAGGAACATATAGGAAAATATCTTCTTCTCAAGAACTGAAAATCATGTTTAGTCATTTTGATATGGAAGCATCCTCAGGTAGTGTAAATTCAATTTTGTTCAAATGATGACCCCTGAGGGTAGGGTGGGGCCCAATAAGGGGATCGAAAGTTTTACATAGGAACAAATAGAAAAAAAATTCATCTCAAGAACAGAAAAGCTATGTTTAGTCATATTGATATGGAAGCATCCTCAGATAGTGTAGATTCAAGTTTGTTCAAATGATGACCTCTGGGATAGGGAGGAGGCACAATGGGGGATCAAATTTTTACAAAGGAATATATGGGAATTTTTTTGAAAAATCTGCTCAAGTACAACAAAGCCATTTGTTAAAACAAATTATATATTGACATGGAAGCATCATCAGGTAGTTTAAAATTCAAGCCCCCCCCCCCCCCCCCGGTAATCTTTTCAATACTGAACTGATTTGTGCTTTTGCCTTGCCAATGTGCTCAGGTGAGCGATGTGGCCCATGGGCCTCTTGTTTTGTTTTTTGTTTTTTTGTTTTTGTTTTGTTTTGTTTTTTTTTTGCAGCCCCACCCGAAATTTGAGATATGAATATACATTTGATTCGTAGCCATGTACATATACTAGTAATTCTAAACACAAATTTTAGAGATCCCCCCCCCCATGTATTTGTAAAGAAACCCCTCTCCCATGCCCAATCGACAACGAACAAATTTGAATCTACAATACATGATAAGTTTGATAATTTTGACAATTTGAAACTGAGTTCTTCAGAGGAAGATTTTTAACGATATTTCATGTACGTGTACATTGTATATGTTAATCTTGACCCCTTTTCTGACCCCAGTACTGTCCCGGGGGGCATGATTTGAACAAATTTGATGCATGAAGTCGGAAAATTTGTAATCTTGGAGGCTTTTAAAAACATTTATCCTTAGATTTTTACCCCTTTGTGGCCATGTTCTTGTTCAATGAACTTCGTATAAAGTCTGTATAAAGTTAAAGAAGTTTGAACAAACTTGAATCTACACTTGTGAGGATATGTGGATAGAATTTTGATAACTTCGTAGCTTTGTTGATCTTGAAAAGAATTTTATATGATTTTTAAAGATATTTACGTTACACATCTACATTTTAAGTAAAGATTTGACCCTTTTTATGCCTCACCCCTGCCCGAGGGACCATGATTGTTTTAACAAACTTGAATGTACACTAATTGAAGATGCTGACTTGAATATCAAATAGTTTCAGTCCCACGGATCACGAGGAAAAATAAATATTTTGAGGATATCCGCTCCTCAGCTAGGAACAATAAATCTTAAAGAATTATTATTTAATTAAAAGAGTCTCAAAATGAAGCTTTTCGTGCAAAAGTTTTCATTTCATGCATCTCAATATATATTAGTCAAGATTCTTTAAAGTCTTAAAAACAGTGTTGTGAAAAACTGACTTTGTACCCCACACAAGTACAAAAATAAAAACACCTTTCACCTATTCATAGATACCAATGTTTATTAGCATGATGTTAAAGTACCGTATAAGTATTAAAAAAAAATAGATGCCTATAGTTTTTTTTATCCCAAAATATATTTGTTCATAAATTCTCATTTAGAAAATGCCTAGCGGGTGTTTTTATTCACGTTTCTTGAAAATATATTTAAGATTTGATAATTTTCCCTATATAATATGATTAACTATAATGATGAACTTCGAAGAAATCCCATGGGTAAATACACATTACTTAAAAATCAGAGAAAAAAAATTATGAGCATTTTCAATTACCTATACTAGTAACTCGTGATTTTCAGAACCTGGGGTTCGGACTACCTTAAATAAATATTTTTTAAAGATTTTTCCCTAAACATTTATCTGTAAAACTATTCACCCCTTTTGTGACCAATTCTCTGCCCAAGATTTGAATGTACACACACTGAGATTGCTTCCATATTTAAGATGAACGCCAAATGAAATGAAAATAATGTCCTCTGAGAGATAGAGAGGGAGAGAGAGAATGCAACTTCTTCTTTTTTTAATTACTCGTTTGCCCTCTATAATTCATGTTTACCGAAAGTATTGAAAACAGAGGCATATGCAAACATGACGTTGTATACACAGAACACATTTATATTCCTGTGATGAACTATATGTCTACCTTTCCACCAAACCTACGAATTTTACACGATTTTTAATGACGTCTGATCTAGGTTTTCAGTATTGAAGTTTCCCACCATATTTCGAAACGACCTTCCTGAAACATATTTTAGTTCCATATCACGAAGTCCATCAAAAATTGTAGTACAAAAAAGTACATGTATTTCGTGTGTGGAATATAGGAAATAGGAAAACAAGTAAAATTAGACATTTGTAAAATTATCCTTGAAAATATTAAATTAATAATCATGTTTATATAAATATTGACACTGATGACTGGGTGTTTCTGAAATTGGAACTTTCAGAAAATGGAACAGAAATGAACGGAAAATATAATTTCAACACAAGGTCAGACCGGAAAAAGAGCATATCAAAGGGAATGTTTGGGGGGGGGGGGATTACAGATACTCTAAAAATCTTTTTCTACCTAAAAGCGTCACAAGGAATAACAAAATTTAGCAAGAGCAATATTACTTATAGTGTTTCTCTAAACAATATGGAGGAGTTCAACCCCACCTCAGCCCAACCCCACCCGGCCTTTTTTTTAGGACCCAGGCCCTGGGATTCCATTAAAATTTTAAAAAACGGCTCTACAAATATGAGCAAAAACTATCTGTACTGAGAAAAAATAAGTTAAGCTCTGAGAATTTTCATTCTCTCTACCTCTGTACTGCATGGAAAGGGCGGGGGGGGGGGGGGGGGCTATAAAAAGGAGTCATTTCGTCGTGTTTGATGCATGTGTTGCAATGTTACATTATGAATTTTAAAAACGGATCAACATGTATTTTGTTATTTATACATGAATTACACAAATTTTGAGGCAAATGAAAAAAGTTGGGAAAAATTTAAAGATATACCATGTTTTATATTCTATATTTAGTTTCTGATATTTGTATTATGAATCGATAGATTATGAGAAAGTAAAGTTTTGTCAACTTCAACTGTACTGTTTAGCTAACCAAAGAGTGCAATATAAAAGTGGCAGAAAAACAAACTTCAAGGCTTTATCAACTGCATTATTGTTATCGTTTATGTTAAATTCAGGCGACTTTTATTATACATGTACCCCCCCCCCTTCAAAAGCGGGGGTGTATAGTGATAGGGGTGTCCGTCCTTCCGTAACACTTGGAGTACCCATTTCTTATTCGCAACTCCTTCTATACCACTGAAAAAAATTAATGAGACTTTCACAGTATCTTTATTACATAGTGCCATTGTGTACTTCTTATTTTTCCTTTCGACCGGACAGATATTTTTGGTTTCCTAGAGCAAGACACTGCCATTCTTTCTAAAATATTAAGGGTATCCATCTCTTATCCGCAATTCCTCCTATACCAACGAATGGAATTAAATCAGACTTTCAGGAGAGCAGCGTATCAGAAACCCTTGGCTAGTAAGATGACTGCATGTGGAATTGAAAAGAATATCTGCATGCCCTCATTTATTTGTCATATTTATTAAGGAATTTGTATATTTTTCGTGTGTATGGGGTGATAACCGAAATGGAAGTACGTGATAATCTGCGCATTTTGCGACGCTGCTCACGCAAAAATTAGCCCATGATGCTCCTATGTCGAGATACATACCAAAATGATGAATTCTTTAAAGGAGATGGATGAACAAGGTTTGCAGAATGCCTATAGCTTCAGATATATAATATCCTATTCAATTTGTGAATTTGGTATTTAGAGTAAAGTTCTCATTATTGAAATTTATGAAATTATGACATACAAAACTTTTCCGAAGAAAATTTTCTCGACAAATATTATTCCATTATTTAAAAAATAATGTGGTATTCGTGGGGTTCGAACCCTAGCAATAGAACTCCAGAGTATCATATTTCCTTTGATACTAACACACTAACCACTACGCTGCACAACTCCTGATTCATAGTGACATTTAAATCATGTTTGTGATATGACCCTTGACTAAATGGACTTATGTATTTTTCGGAAAGATACGAATGTAGTGTCAAAAATGTGCATTTTAAGGCATGTTGGATCTTTGCTCCATGTTTTTGTTAACCAAAAAAATTCATATTTTTGCGCAAACTTTGAGGATAAACTTTCAAAAAAATGGAGCGAAGACCCACTCATATCGAAAAATTGTGTTAGATATAGTATGAGAAAATGATCCTTTTTGCCCTCTTCAGTGTGTGTATGCTATTTCATAGGCAAATAATTTCAGTCTGTGTGAAGTTTTTGCATATTGTGGAAATTTTATATAAAGTAAGTTTAATGTTAGATGAAATTTCAAAGAAAATTTTGCTATAATTGGGATTTAATTTTTCACCTCCATATTTGTCGCACTATAGGCATTTCGCTCGCCTTGTTCGCCCATCTTCTTTAGAATCGAATTGAATTTTTTTTTATCTCCTTACCCTATTCAATACTCTCTGTATAATTGATATCTTAGCCACGCCTTCTGATGTAATAATAACCATACAAGGACATAAAACAAAAGTTCCGAGGTCACAAGAGATTGGAGGGGGTTATACAGGTATAACCCCCGAAATTTCTGGCATAAAATAGTGGCAAAACATTGGCAAATGTAATTTAATGTAAAAGGTAAAGATAACGAACAGTGACCGATCTCAAAAAATTCACAAAAATACATACATGTGAAGAGGGCATAAAACACTGGAAATTCCAGAGGTGGGATCAGGTGCCTATGAGGAGTAAGCATCCCCTGTTGACCAGTCACACCCGCCATGAGCCCTACGCATTGATCAGGTGGAAGGAACTATCAAACGATTAATGACATTCACAAGTATCTTCTACATAACAGAACAAAATCGCAATGACTGAGCGTTGACGGTGACTAGAACCCCATCCTGATGTTAACCAGCAGACTTGAACTGTTTCACAACCTGGCCAATAAATGACCCTAGTGAACACACAGGGAATTATCTTCATAAAATACAACTCCAACACTTCTGGTTTGTTTGCCATCTGTAGACTTCATTGAAATATGTACAAAATCAATGGGACTTAGTGGTGTGGATGAATTATTGGTATATATAAATCTAAGCATTGAGGGTTACTAAAAAGTATAATATTAGAATGATTAAGCGACTATTACAAATTTATACAGTTGCACCTCCAGGGTGTTTGTCTTAAACTGCAAAAAATAGTAAATAATTCAAAAACAAAACATCCTCCGTGTTGTCATACGTACAAAAATAAATCACAAGTATATATGTATATATAAATCACATGAAAAAAAAATTGAAGATCATGACCATCTACATTTTGTAGTTTGTTCACAATTTTTAAAAATGTGGAATTGGTCCCAATAGCACCGTGAAGGAGCCTGAAAATCAGATATCAGACTCAGTCTTCTGTAATGGTCATAAAACACAAGGAATGGACCTTGTAGGTGATGTCAAGGCGGGAGTCGCTAAGGATTCGACATTCGAAAAGGTAGCAGTCATTGGAGAAAGTGTCACGTGATTTGTTGCGAAACTCGGAAACTGGAAAGCTGATGCAGGTCCACCTAAACGAGGGCTCATCGTTGTTATTGGACTCAAAGAACTCCAAAAATGGAGGAAAGGCGTTCTGGGGCCAATCACCGGGCTGGCGAGCACCAGGGGTGTAGACAATCCGGCGGACATTGTTACTTTCGGACTCGGGATAGGAAGTGTGGAGAGGGCGCTGGAGAGAAGCGGAGACGGATCATGGATGGAGAGACTGAGTGGGGTCGGCTTTGGGCGCGTGTTTGATGATGTAGACGTCTGATCAGTTGAAGCAGACGATGTGGGAGACAGAGATTTGGGTAGTGGAGAAGAAGGCATTGAATGTGGCTCAGTTTTGATCAACATTACAGGTTGGGATGCAGGTTGAGAGGTCCTTATTACGGAAGATGATGGATTTGTGCCATGGTACCTTACGCTGCCGATAAAAGGAGTTTCAGTTTTTACCGTGGGTGCTGCAGAGTTTCCCGGATTCAGGGCAAATGTAGCAGAAGACTTTATTCTAGCTGCGTCGTAAGATGCAAAATGTGGCATAACACACCCATGTTCTTTTGCCATATTATCCATCATTGCACGAAAAGAAATTTTATTTTCCGTTTTTACAATTTCCGGAAATGACACAAATTTGTACACAAACTTCTGTCCCATTACTTTCTTGATGATGTTTTTATCGTAATAGTATCTAAGCGCTCGGCTGAGCTTGTCATAATTCATGTTCAGCTTATTTTTACGTAGTCCCCATAGTTTCGCCACTTCTTCCGCATTAATCAATTTGAACTCTCCCTCCGTGTTTGTCCATTGAATGATTTCACTATGTTGATTTCCAACCAGTAACTCGAGCAAAAACTGCCACAGCGTCACATTTGTATCCATTACTGAACCTGTTAAAGACAACACATTTAATATTTAACTTAAAGCGGACTAAACTCCATCTACACAAAAAACAGGAAAGAAAGACGGAAGAGCGTTTATCAGCTGTGGGTAAACCCTCATTCATGATTTTGCAGACAAGTGTCGTCTGCATAACCTGGCGGATTACTTTGTCCGTTGCCTGTTCGTCCGTCTGTCTGTGAAGGTCACATTTTTACGAAGAAAGGTAACGTACAGACGTTGCATGTGTTTGCTGAACATTCTCGTCTTTGTGAGCGGTACATTCATTCAAGTTATTTATAAGAGACATCATACAATATGTCACCTTGTTTTCTTCAAATGGTGAACAATATAACAACCCAAATATACTCAAACACTGTTCGTTACTCACACAAACGTGAAACATGCGTGATCGATCACAAACACGTGTCAACATTGATGTTCTATTCATCTTTATGCTTATGCATAATTAAGTCTCAAATGTCAATTCGATCTCCTTTCTATTTTATCAATTTCCACGCGCAGTTGGCCACGACAACGGCGGGAAAACAAGACTACTAGTTGACAGAGATTTTGGATGATCCATCAAAATTTCTCATTCAGTATTTTCCTAATTATCGTTAAAAAAGGCATCCTTTGGCTACATTTCAAGCGTTCTGTAAATTAATAATATCTTTCATTGTCTTGACTATTATGGCTCAATTATTTGACTTGTTATGACACATTTAATTTGAATCAGACGACCCTGGCGAATCGTGCAACAGAGGTGCCATATTTAGATTTATTGAAGAATACGGCACATGGTGCTTTCACTCAAGTAACTGTATTTTAAATTTAAACTTGAGATTTATTTAAAAATATCCGGAATACTGAGTAAATAGTTAACTTTAACTTTCCTGGCCGATTTTTCCTCCCCCTTTCATTGACAAACAAACACGGAAGATAATGTGGCGGAAGAATTAAGTCGAGAAGGCTTTTTAAGGATAAGAGGGAAGCTTATTCTCACTGGCGTACGAAGAGCCGGAAAACGATCATCTAAACCCAGAATGGTTACACGTGAAACTTTTAAGGACGCTAAACGACCAAACTAAAAAAAATCCGTGATGACAATTAAAGAGTGCATGATAAAATCTGTACATATATAGTAATTCTATGTAACACTTCCATTTTTAATATGTTTACACAAGAAATATAACCAAATAAATCATATGGGACGGGGGCATACGTGTATTTGTTTCTGTTTTTGTTTTTCATGAAACGAATGCTTACTCTGAAAGGAAATAAAAATACTTGCAAAAAAGATTTTTGCTATGCTTTAACTTCTTCATGCAAGTGAAAGATCTGCACACTAGTATTGAATTTAGTTATATATTCTTTATACTAAGGATGGACAACTGCAAGTGGATTTTACCAAGATTTCCCATCATGCCTTGTAAAGCAATGCTTCTTTAACATTTTACTTCCAAAGTTCAATTTAAAAAAAAAGAGTGAATTAACTGTTTATTTTTGTGTAATGGGTGCTCGAGAGTCAAGTACAAGATATAACCACCCCCTCTTTAGACCAAAATATCAACACGTACGCCTCGTGTCTTTATAAATCTATTAAAATCCCAATGTTAAAACTTTTTTTTCCCACAGAAAAAAATATAAAGTTCCTGTTTCCTGTGGAAACGCCCAAATCCAACGGGACGATTTGGTAAATATATTTTGCTTGATCAAGTTCTCACCGTGAAACACAAGTGAAATAAAGCAAAAGCTCTTACAACCTTTTGCTGGCTAGTGTGACTGTTGTGTTTAAACGCTGTTTAATAACAATCTAGTATTTCATCTTCGTACAGAATATCATTTTGGCTCTTTCCAGTTCATACATACTTAATATCCTACCATTATCTTTTTAAAGCTACTTGTAAACAATGAATTAAAAAAATTGTGCTAAAAATCTACTCACCTCGTTGCTTAGTTATACAGAATTTCTTGCTTGGGGGTTCCCCGCCGTCAGAAAGACGAGATGACGAATCAGAAAGAGCGGGGGACGCCGTCCACGAGCGGGCATCTAAAAATAAACAAATTAGATAATTACCAAACACATAAAAAGATGGGTATTGCCAAAATACGCAAGCACCTGTCATTACCGTTTTTTCCTGTTGCTGTTGTTTTGTTTGTTTGGGTTTTTTTTCGGGGGGGGGGGGGCTGGGGAGGGGGGCAAGGGGGGTCAATAAAGACAGTCATATGCAAAACAGATGTGAATTAAAAAACTGTAAACACCCCCCCCCCCTTCCCCTTTTCTCCCACTGTTACCTATTTTGTGATCCTCCACTGCTTCTTTCCCAGATGTAGACCAGACAGATGCTAACAAAGCCTTTACACGAGACGGTTCTTTTTACCGTGTATTGATATCCAGTGATATTTAAGACGGTTAATTTGAAAATGACAATCACATAGTGACGTCAATCCCCACATTTTTGCTTTCTATCAGAGTTCTTCCTGTGTTCAGGATTCAGTTGCAAGTATGTCAGAAAGTAGATCTCATGAAATAGCAACGCGACAGTAAAACTCATTTGACGTGTGCACATTGTCAATTCAATTTTAATAAAATGCACTAATTGGTTGTATATACATCATTCCATAATTGTAAGAGCACCGATGTATTAAGACTGATTTAATTATCTTTTTCAGATTTTATATTTTCGATTTATAGGTACGAAGTAATTAGATGCCTACACACAATGTCCGCCTGTTATGTATACTATCTGCTTTGTTGTGTAGAGTCTACTCCCATTGGAACTAAGCATTAATTTTAAAACAGCGCGGACTGGTACACTGTTATGACTGATCAAATCAAACCGAATAAATTCATCATTATCAATCAATGTCTATACCGCAAATGTTGGTGCAAACTCTATATTCATGCAGATATACATTTACTAACCTTCATAAACTCAAAACAGCTAGCGGAAATGAAAATCCAAAATTGTCTGTATTACGATTTTGGATACAAATCACAAAGTTTCTTTGTGTGGAAAGAAAAAAAAACTATGATGTATATAAAAAAACACACATCTACTGCCTTTTCCCCATCTGGTGAGAATTTACACATTCTTCAAATAATTTCATAGTAAAGAGCGGCTGAAATCGAATACACGGGGCTGAAATAAAGCGACTCAGCGCCCAGGACTCCGAAAAATGTTACCCTTATCGCTCCAAAATCTCGCCTGTCATGAAAGTTAGGGGAACGTGAGAGGGAGACTGCTACATGCAACATAAACTCATCCTCACCCCTCTCTTAAAAAAACCTCCAAAATTTTAATTTAGGTTACAAATCTATTAAAGAAAGTTTTTTTCGAGAACTTCGATACAAAAAAAAATGCACTCTAGGGATATATAATCGATGGGAATCTTCGCCCTAGCACTTCAGAAGCGGAGAGGGAGCATGAAATTTTTGCTTCTTTTTCCTTTGATTTTTTCAAGAGCTTATGACGGTATCATGTTTCTCCAAATGACGCAGAACACTGATATTTCAGAGATTTTTTTTTCTTTCTCAGAGGCGGCAGAACGAAGGAATCATAACGTAATGTTCTTACATATTTTCACATCAGTTCTAGCGATAAAGTCGGCGGGACCATTAGAGATGAGGATAAGATTTTCCAATATATTTTTTTTTCTTTTGGATTGAAAAAGTTTATTTTTTTTTATCTCGCCTTTGCAATAATTCACATCAAGCATTTTTAAACGTCAATTTGTCTCCATAATAATATAAAGAACGTTAATTTTCAATGCACGTATGAAATTTAATGATTTACAATTAAAATCATTGATTCTCCTGTCGATTCTCATGCATGCTTCATGTTGACACTAGAAAATTTGAACTTACCCTCCATACTATGTTGGATCGACTCTTATTGATGACACTTAAATTCCTGGAAGAAAAAAAAATTAAAAATGATTTATTCCATCTTGTGTGGAAGCCTTTTCTTTATCTCAATACGTGACACACATACATTCAGTCGCAAAAAATAGCTTGTTCTTCGAAAAAGGTCCGGTCCGGCACTAAATCGGGGCCCTGTTCTATATATTCATATACCAGGAAACTTCCCCCCAAAACTCTTCCTCGTATGTGAAGTATATTCAATTTTTGTATTATTGTAGATGAAAAGCAACACAGGGGACATTTAATCTAGTAAAAAGATTCTTAAACCAACTGTTAAGAAATGGTTTTTAATACAGCGGGATTTCTAGTACTTCCGACGTGAATTACTTCCTTATTAATTTTTGTAAGAGAAAAAAGTTTACAAATCTTGACTTCCGAGTAGTTATTTAGATAATGTACAACAATATACTATTAACATACATGTATGTTAAAATCATATATGATCTAGTTCGATGCATAGAAGTTGGGTAAATGTTGAATTTAATTTTTGGTATATGCCCCATTGCGTCGCCCGATTCATTCTCTTTGAATTTCAATTAACAAACACCCTTAATTAAAAGTTCACCATGCACATGCAGTACACCAGAATTTATATAATGGTAAAACCTCAAAGTCCTTATAAGTAATTATCATGATATTCACCTTACACTGAGGACAATTTATTATTTTTTTAATTTATGAAGATGTCCACAGAAAAATTAGACCTCCTCCCTTATTTTCAAGTTTCCTTTAGATGTGTTAAAACCAATAAAATGAAATGGCAAACACTAGTACTAAAACGTCAAAAAATAAGACATGATTGATAACTATAAGAGATACTTGTTGCAGAACATTCATGCAACATTGAGAACATATGCTGAACACAGAACAGGTAAATAAAACAGGTGGGTCCCGGAACTGAAACCATTGAACAGGATGTATTCATCTCTCTCTCTCTCTCTCTCTCTCTCTCTCTCTCTCTCGTGTGTGTGTATGTATGTGTGATTCGGAGTCAAAGTAATCCACTACTGAGACTATGTAATTATGCTTTACTCTAATTTACGAAAGGTCTTTACACTGGAGAGTGAGGATTGCGTGTGGGTGTTCATCATGTGTGAGATAATGATATAGAGCAGCAAGCCTCGATCGTCACCCAACATTAAGGCTTACGTAATATACAGCCAAAAAGTGACATTAACCAGTCATGTACACTATAAATGCGCCTCTGTATTTCTGTTGTGTCTACAACTAAATAGAAGTAAACCCGGACACACAGTTGCATAATAGCACTGCCTGTTTTAGTGTTTACGAATAAAAAAAAGAGAACTTTTTTTTCGTAATTAATGAAGAAAAAAATCATTAACTTTGATCTTTCGTGAGATTGTATTCTCTGAAGGACTTTTCGGGCACCTGCTCTAGTGACCTCAATCAATTTTTAAGAGTATATATAGTACATATGCCCACTGAGCACTGGTTTCTCCTCGCCATTATGCTATTTTTATGCTAGAGGTTTACATTTTATGAGGAATTATGTTGTAAAGATTTTAAAGAAGCCATGAAGATCCTTTTAAATTGGTCGGTTTGAAATATTTGAAAAATTCCCGATGGGATGCTATTTCACACTTGAAGACCCAAACTGTAAAGCGGGTACCTCTGTCAATGTAAAGACTTGACATAACACCGGAAACATTGAGTGAAGATTGAATAGGATCTAATGCTTGAATTTGTTTGGGACACACTCGTGTTAATCTGACCCCCTGATGCTTACACAGGGCGGATGGATGGCTTGAGACTAAACAATTTCAGGGGAAATGTCCAAATGTACAGAATTTTATGATTGAGAAATCAACTAATTTACAGTATCATGACTCACTAGCTCAACTGTTACTGATAAATTTAAAGAATTTGGTTACTCGGTAGATTGTGATAATCGGACATACCTCTAATCATATCTATGAGTGAAACGGGGACCTATAAAATATTAACTACTAGAATATACGTCCCTGTTGAAAATTAGAATCCTCAAACCTTACACTGTTACAAGAACTCTAAGTATCTTTCTCTCTATCTCCCTCTCTCTCACACACATATCAACATAAAACAATTCATTCATAATCATAAAACTCAATATTGATCACGTGTTTTATATATTGTATACAAATGATAACAACATCATCAATACTGACCTCCCAAGCTCCAGTAAAGTAGGGGGTCAAGTGAAGTGCACCCCCTCCCACGACGGTAACAAATCCCCGGATTACCAGTACCTGCCCACACAATAATAGTTCTGTCAAGCGTTTCTTAAACTGATATTGAAAATAAACGACGTTATTCCATTACAAACTCTACAAAAACATCACGGTTTCTCTTTTTTTCTAACATACAACCATGCGTATCGTGGAATGCGGTGGGGTGAATCAGTTGACCCGGAAGTTAGCGTTTACTCGGGGAACTCCCCATATATTGACGTCACGTCACAGACGAGTAAAAAAAAAAAAGAGTTGTTACTGTCAGTGAACCAAACAGGGTCACCTTTGACCAATCAATACTGAGAATAAGGTAATTAGCGTTAGGTAATTGCTATTAATAGATTATTCATTGACAAGGACTTAGGCGTGTATAGCATTAACGATATCTCATAACGTGTGATACCAACTATATATTTTTGATATGTATGTTAATCAAAATTATGTAATTAGTTGTTGAATACGCAATAATTACTTTTTTCTATTAAGTAAATGTTCACATACGGTAATATAAAATTTTTCACATGCAATAACTTATAAATATGACTTACCTTAGGAAGGACAAATGTTTAAATTGTCAGTTCAATTTCATACACCCACGCTAAAATTTTAATTCTAAACGCTGGAATTTAGAACTAAAATATAAAGACGGACTTCCAAACATTTTGTGGGGGCGATTTGTCTTCTTGGGGTGTTTCTCAATTCAATTGAATTTCAATTCAGTTTATTCTCACATTGTGTAAAACAACATAGAGAAAATAGAACAACGATATCAAACAAAATACATGATGCAAGAAATCACAAAATCACACATCTATTATGTTGAGTAAAAGTATACACTATATACAAACGTTCAGTTTACTACTTTTTTCCATTTTTATAATAAACAATTTTATTAAGATTAAATAGAATTGTACTGTAAATGCAGGACTTGGGGGGGGGGGGGGAGGAGGAAGTCATCTGGTAGAAAAACAAGAAAGCTGGCGGAGGGATCGAGCGTCCGTTGTCCACATATTCACCTTTCATTAAAAAAAAAGAAAGAAAAACGGTAATAGAATACACAGGTGAGGAAATACCATTCTGTACATCGATTCTGAATTGCAACGAACCTTGTTCCCATGGTCTCAAAAATAGGGAGGAAAGTTGTGTGATTTTTCAAAATACTGCCCCTCCTACGGTTTTTATCCTTATTTACCAAATTTAACTTGGTTAAGTGCAGACATCAAAACACTCAGTTGTAACAATGCTCATATAATATATCGATTAACTTGCCGGGTTAAAAAATCAAATCATTTTCTAAATATTTCAAAAATGTTTTTTTTCCTTCAATACTTTTATTCAGATTTCACAAGATACATTAAAAAAATAAAATAAATCATCGTGATAACTAATAAGGGAATCTCCTGTTAAATGATTTCAAAATTCAACAATATATATATGAATGTATGTATATTTCTGATTGATTGAAACCCTGTCACAGTGTTAATTAAAAGTGTAAATTTTGAATTTACTTGATGACTACAAAAACAAGTGTCATTTTGTAAATTTTATACGTACAGAGTGTACTATTCAATTAGAAAGAAACTTGGTTAAAACTTAGATGATAGGGTTTTAAAATTGTGAGAATGGTTGGCGTTGCTCCTAAAAATAGAATCACCTGTTTGATTATTAAATGCTACAAAAGTTCTTTCAATTTCAGGGGGGGGGGGGGGGTTGTCTGAAACGAATCAAAAATAAAACCAAGAGGCCCATGGGCCACATCGTTTACCTGATCCTTTGTTGTAAGTTTGGTTGAAATTGGCCCAGTTTCTGGAGAAGAAGTCGAAAAAAATGTTAAAAGTTTACAGACAACACACGACTGACAGACGGACGCCTACACTTTTCAATCAGAAAGGCTCACTTGAGCCTTCGGCTCAGGTGAACTAAAAAGACTAACAATGGTTTCGCTGTTCTTTAAAATAAGAATTTTTCAAAATGATTTTTCCCTATTTAATCCTATGCTAACATTCGATCGCCCATTGTGGCCCCACCCTACCCCCGGGGATCATAATTTGAACAAATTAGAATCTACACTACCTAAGGATGTTTTCTATATAAATATTGCTAACAATGGCTTTGCTACTCTTGATGTGAGAAGAGGAAATTTATTTTTTTTTCTATATACTCTTATGTATCAGAAAAAATCACTTGAACCTTCCGCTCAGGTGAGCTAAAAATGACTTGTCATGGCTTTTCTGTTCTTATGAAAAAGAATTTTAAAGATTTTCCCTTTATGTTCCTATGAAAATATTTGATCACCCATTGTGGCCCACCCTACCCCTGGGGGTCATGATTTGAACATACTTGAATTTACACTACCTATACTCCAAATAAATATGAGCTTGCTGTTCTTCAGAAGATTTTTAAATACGTTCCCTATATATTCATATATAAAACTTTGATCACCCACTGTGGCTCCATCCTATCCCTGGGGCTCCTGATTTGAACAAACTCAAACCTACACTTTGTAATGAAGCTTTCATCAAAGTTTCATTTTTTCTGGCACAGTGGTTCTTGAGAAGATTTTTTAAAGATGTCGTTCAATTTTCACCAATTCTATTAACTCCCCTTGAAAGAAGGCGCTGACATTAATTCATATGAACAAATTTGAACCTCCTTCACCTAAGGATGTATTGTGACATGTCTGGTTGAAACTGGTCCAGTGGTTCTAAAGAGGAAGTCAAAAATGTGTAAAGTTTACAGACGACACGCGACTTAAGACAGACGACACACAACAGACAGACGCCGGACACCCTTCCACTTGAGCCTTCGGTTCATGCAGATGAACTTGAATTAAAAGAAAATGTATCTTCCCTCCCCTTCTCACATTTTGGGTACTGGTAGTCTTTTTGGTATGGAAGGATGGAAATTTTCATTCAAAGGTCGGAAAAATATATCCACACATCACCCTCTTCCCACCCCTCAATAAAATAGGTTTTAGACTTTTGTCCATTTATTTAATTATGATTTTTTAAAATTGTTGCTTACATTGTCTAATGCCCCCCCCCCCCACCCACCCCCCTTCTCCACACAGACACAAATAAACAAAAACACTGAAAAAGTTAGATCGGTTATTATTTATTTATTTATTTATTTATTTATTATCTTTCTCGAGGGGGGGGGGGGGCTAATCAATAATCCCATCAATATATTCATGCACAAATATTTTTTTCACTGGAAATAATAACTGCATTTGTGACAGTGTAACTGCATGTTCGATAAAATATATGAGGTTTTACGACAGACGTCATACACGAACACTTACTTAAAATGTATCCATTAAAGTACTGCATGCATAAAAAAGTTTTTTTAATTTTCACGTCTACGTGCACTTTCTCGAAATCATATAGTGACAGTCTCCTCCTTCAATTTTGATCTGATTTCAATCAAACTTAATATACAGGTTGATTCAGCTAGACATGTTATTTTGTCTAAAGGTTTTTATTTCAAGGAACGGTGTTGTTATTGATACTAAAATAGAAAATTGAAAGTTCTCTCAGGACGTTACTACTAGTTTAGCTTCACTTTCAGTAAAACTTGCAAGGTACACAACAACACTACAATAATGGAGGGGATGGGGGGGGGTCTTGATCCCTAGTTGGTCATGGACACGGTTCTGATGGGATCCCAGTGGGGAAAGACCCCAGAAACTCCAGGGTTCTGATAATTTGAAAGATACAGACTTTTTAATTGCCAAAATACATGAAGTTGAAGATTGTTTATTCAGTATATTGTGCATTAAAAATATTATTTAAATCTTGAAGGGGTCCATGTTGGTCAAAAACAAAGTAGAATTAGAATATAGTTAGCATTCTTTTATATATTTTACTGTATTTATATCATGAATACACACTATGTCCAGAAAACATCAATATGGGTATGTTCAGTCATCTATATATGTTTTCATTTCGAGTATAAATCGAGTACATATAGTTGTATAAAATAGAAAAGCAAAAAAGTATTGTAATAATTTTTTAATTTCTTTTCCGCTTAGGCCAAGTGAAAGACAAATAGTCAAAATCATTGATCAATGATATTACATGAAAAATAATATGTACCCCTCCCCCCTTTTTGTTCCAGTTTTAGCTACGCCATTGAAATATTTTATTTCAAAATACTACTGCTCTTTCACTTCGATTTGAGTTCAATATACCCTGGTGCACTTCAAGAATATGGTTGTCGTTGTTGTTGTTGTTTCTTTGTTTGTTTTTTTTTTTTTTTTTTTTTTTGGTTTTTAATTTCAATGTATGCGTTATACTTGGGTGCCAAAAAAAAATGAATCTGTGGATTTGTTTAATATGCTAGTCGGTTTCAATTAAGGTTCAATGACCCTCTGATAAGAGAGATAACTCATTTTGTGCAGATAAACGACTACATGTACTTTTCTTTTAGACAATTACAATGTATCAAGATAAAGGGCCATTTTTGCATTTTAATAATAAATTAGATTTCTTTCGGGAAATCATTAAGATTAAAGCAAACTTTTATACGTGTGAACAGAGGAACAATTAATGAAATTTAAATAAAAACTTACACAAGTAGACTTCATCTAATGCATAATTTATTTAATCGATATTTATATTTCAGTTGTGTTGCTATGAATACTAAAAATGAAATATTTCATAAATTCTTTGAACATGTTAAAATCCTCCATTTTTTTTTTTTTTTCTGAATAAAAATTATGGAAGTCTATCAAATATCAAGCTACACGATTCTGCATGTAAAGCTAAAACTAAGAAATTATAGAAATTGTGCAAACTAATTGTAACTTTTAGACCATTATGATTTCAAACCGGAGCCACAGTCACAAATGAGACTTTGGTCTTGCATTTGAAGCTGACATATCTCTTCCAATGAACAGATTTCAACCCCTTAACTCAGTGATTCTGAGCAAGGGACCAAGTTGTTCTGGAGAAGTCGAAAGTGTGAAAGCTGTCAGAAGGACAGACAAACTTTCACCATAGCCTCTAATTCAGTTGAGGTTATATTAAAAACATTAGTAGATATCAACTAAAGAAAAAAGATTCACACGTACAATATTTAACATAAAAACATAGCTTTTTTATCACAAAAAACAAAACAATACATATATCTTTGTGTTGTAAAAATGGTATACTTTAAATTTTCTGCTATCAGATAAGAAGCGATATAATATATTCTGTTTTGGGAAACGGATTCATGCTCTTTCAATCGATAGAGCTATTTTTCCCTAAATTATTATTATGATTAGCTTAATTAGAATGTGTCAATGTGCCAAATTTCCAGGGCTATAATTTCCTATGAATGTCCCATCCTACTTAATTTTCTCAAAATATGTTTTAGTATAAGTGCATGTATTTATTTCCTGAAAACGTATTTCATGACATGATCCCACGATGAGTGGGAGGTGTGTAAGATCTCATGATGAGGACATTTTTAAGGAAAAGGATTAATGACTATATATTAATGTACATGTAATTCATGTTATGCGCGCGCTTAGCGATGCCGCTTATACAATATTTATCACGTGCTCCCAGGTTGGTGGGAAATGTAAATGAAATAAACCCTTATTCCTGGTCGGTTTTTGCATATTTTTGATGATGTGCCTTGAATGTATATATATATATATATATATATATATATATATATATATATATATATATATATATATATATATATATATATATATATATATATATATATATATATATATATATATATATATATATATATACACAAATATTTATTGGCACAAACACAATTACAATAATTGGCAAAGGCACAACACATTATAAGAAAAATCGATTGTTCATACATAAATACACAATATTTTAGTATAGAATGTGAGGCTATACATAATTATAAATCACACATCATTTGTATAATAATTATGTAATTCAATCATTTCTAGATGCAAGACATTTTTTAATAAGTGAGTGTGTTATTTTCAGTATTTCTGGACAATGGCTATTAAAGCAAAACTTAACTTTTTGAGTATAAGACATATTTGATATTTTTCCTTGAAAAAAAATTCATCAAGTTCCTTTCAAAAGTTAAGCTATAATTATTGTATTTATGGCAGCTGAATAGAAAATTAAATTCATCTTCAATCTCCCCTGTGTTGCAAATATTACAAAATCTTTTATCTGTGGGTATAGACAAATGTCTCCCTTTTTCTATGGCAAGGTTATGTGCACTAAGTCTCAACCTGCTAATAATTGATCTCTATGTATAGAAATTGGTCATATATATATATATATATATATATATATATATATATATATATATATATATATATATATATATATATATATATATATATATATATTTTATATATATATATATATATATATATATATATATATATATATATATATATATATATATATATATATATATATATATATATATATATATATATATATATATATATATATGACCAATTTCTACACTTGTCGAAATAGTGACAAACTTACTGCATGAGCAGTGGTAGTTATTAAAAGAAATGTGTTTGTGAAACACTGATGCCCCCGTATGGCAACTTATTGCGAAGGTCAAACTTTCTCAAATGTAAATAAAATATGTTAGTACCCATAATAGGGTCTTGTCTCGAAAAATATACCTGTGAAATATGAAAGTCCTAGCAGCAGCCTTTGAAAAGATTATGGAAAAGGTTAAGGTATTTTAAAAGTGAGTCAAACATCAAAGTCATGCTCAAATGGTCAAAATTAATGGTGCCCAAGGAAAGGCCTTCTCACAAGAAATACACATGTGAAAAATGAAAGCTCTAGCATCAACCATTCAAAAGTTATGGCCAAGGTCAATTTTTTCAAAAGTAGGTCAAACTCCAAGGTCAAGGTCAAAAGGTCAAAGTTGTTTGTATCCAAAGTAAGGTCTTGTTACAAGGATTACATATGTGAAGTATGAAAGCCCTAACACCAACTATTCAAAAGTAATGGCCAAGGTTAAAGTTTTCTAAAAGTGGGTCAAACTCCAAGGTCAAGGTTCAAGGGTCAAAGTTGTTGGTATTCAAAGTAAGGTCTTGTCACACGGATTACATATGTGAAGTATGAAAGCCTTACCACCAACTATTCAAAAGTTATAGCAAAGGTAAAATTTTGCAAAACCAGTTCAAACGTCAAGGTCAAAGGTTCAAAGTTCTTGGTATCCAAAGGAAGGCCTTGTCACAAGGATTACATATGTGAAGTATGAAACCCTTAGCAATAACTGTTCAAAAGTTATGGCCAAGGTTAAAGTTTTCTAAAAATAGGTCAAACTCCAAGGACAAGGTCAAAGAGTCAAAGTTCTTGGTATCCAAAACAAGGTCTTGCCACAAGGATTACATATGTGATGTATGAAAGCACCAACTGTTCAAGAGATATGACCAAGGTTAATGTTGGGTAAAATTTTGCAAAACCGGTTCAAACTCCAAGGTCAAGGTCAAAAGGTCATTTATGATGGTACTCTAAGAAAGGTCTTGTCGCATGGAATACAAATGTGAAATATGAAAGTCATAGCTTCAACCAATCAAAAGTTATGGGCAAGGTTAAAGTTTTTGCGGACAGACAGACGGACGGACAGGGCAAAACTATATGCCCCCGAATCTTCGATTACGGGACATAAAAACCTGAACATTTATTATCGAAAGTTGTTTTCTACAAGTGACGATGCTTTTGAGTCGCTTGAAATCTGTTTTTATTCCTGTACATACCTGAACGTATTTCTGTAAATTTCGTTGTTCTTATGCTCACGTTATGTTTTGGTTTAAGTTATAGAGTAGAAGTCGCTTAATTGCATTTTAATACCTCATTTTCCGTTTTTCCTTTGGACCATATGCATGGGGTATAAAATATTGAAAATTTAGAATCGGCATAACTTTTACTGAGAAAGAAAAAATATACACTTGCATATCAACCTTTTTTTTAAATAAATATTGAGATCTTTGCAATGTTCCGGACCATATTAATGTTTTAGATTTTAATTTGTTTTGGTTTTTACTGTAACCAGCGGCAGCCCGTCTTTGCATATCATTTCTAATTTAAAATTAGCTACGCGTGATGACGCCAGGTCATCTCATTATGATCTAATAATCCCCATGTTCATATCAAAGTTATGGAGCAATCAATAAATAGAAACAATTTTTTCAAAGGAAATGGATATTCTTCTTCTGCTTTAAGATACGTGTATATGAAAAGTATATTATATATTGTATTATATCACTTTTTATTGTTTATACTCCGAAAGGCTTCATTTTAAACTCATCTGTTGGTGATAATTTGTCAGATTTATAATTTTTATTGGTTTTATAGGACATACAATGTTCTGTGACACAACCTTACTTTTCCAACTTGAACACTGTTTGTTTTTTGAATAGTCAGAAACATTTGGGGGGGGGGGGAGAAAATGTGTTTATCATTTTTGAGACAATATGATACAATCTATAAGTCTTAAGGTAGAACCTATGTCGGAAAAGTCTTTGTCACAAGATTTTCAAACTTTTCAAAATGATAAATTAGCTCTCGCTTATCAATCAGTTAAAAATATATGGCATGTTTCTTTGTTATTAAATGTAGTGCAGTCTGTGCAACTTGGAAGGATAATTTTACACAGCGACTACATATTTTCAGCCATTTTTAGGGGTACTGGTCATAAGTGAGAATATAATAAATCACTAAAATACTTCTTCAAACATCATCGTTTATAGACTTTATTAACTGAACCAAATTTAGCAATATTATTCAAGAATAAATTCTTTTTTATTCAACTGACATAAAAGATTAAGTCCACATTTAAACGAATATAGGCAAATGTGCTCAATATTTTTTGAGTCAATTAACCACCTAAATTTGTAAATATTTTTCTAAAGTCTTTGTCAGAATGTTTTCAATCTTTAATATGATGAAGAACACACCCAAATAATTACAAAAAGAGATTAAAATATATACCTTTCCCCGCAAACGAATGAGAACACTCTATTTATCCATACTTCTTTTGTTGACCTTTTTGCACTTACACAGGATTTAATTATTAAATTACTGTTTTGGGGTTTCGTTCAGATTTACAATGTGAATATTTATCAAAAATATGTATCTTTTTTTATTTAAAAAGATAATATTTTCGGGAAACATTATTATTATACACCAACCATTATGAATAATTAACAAATAATTATGAAAGGGAATGCACGTCATTTCATGATAGACATTACAAAATTTACACACAATTTTTAACAGATCTTTGACTCAGACACTTTTCATCAAGATATTGTACTATTTAGATTTCTTAGGATTTTTGATTTCCTTCAAAATAGTTGCATGTCATTCACATTATCACAGTTGTGTAACTTCATTACATGAGACATTCTTGAAGAAAGTACGGGAAAAAGTAACATTAAATTAATTATGACGTCATAATGGATCTAGCACCAAAAAAGACAGTCTAAACTAATTTTCTCAGTATGACGTCATACGACGTAGGTTCTACGTTAAGCTAATGAATATTTAAATCTGAGATACAATTTAATATAAAATTCTGTTCTGTTTCATTCAAATTTCAAATTTTGAAATGTTAAAATCAGCTCAGAAAGTTTCTAATTTTGAACTTTATTTGTACATATACTTGACATTATAATATGCATGATTATATTATTGATTTTCTAACCATGTTTTAAATTCATGTCAATATTTTTTTTTTTAATATTGAGTTTAAGGTTGATCCAGTTCAATTGCTTAATTACTATTTTTTTCGCACAACTAAAAGATAAAAATCATTCCTGTAAGGAAATACATATTTTGCATATGACCTTTAACAGTTCCACGTAACTCTACTAAAATTTGAATTTTGCCGCGTTAAAAGTGCTCGGAACTCTCTAACATCGGAAGGTGCGATTTTCGGAAGGATAAAATGGCGAACAGGAAGTGGAATTTTTAGGTACGAAACCTTTTTTCAAATATTTGACTAAAAACTGGGAATTTTTGTCCTAATGGTAATCTTTTGTTAATGTCTATTATGACGCCACAGAAACAAAGTTAGAAAGAGAAGTGTATTCATAATATATTCTTTACATTTATGTTGGAACATGTTTTTGTTTAGAACGGAAGTTGACTTGAGTCATATTTTGCTGGCGTGTTCTTTGTTTCATTTTCATATTTTGTCAAAACTTGATACATATCAGTCAAATATTTATGAAATATCAAACTTTATGAACTGAATTACGGCTATCAGCTAAGTTGGTGTAGACATTCAAGAGAAAACTTTTATTTTAATTCAGTTTAGAGTTACTTCCCCTGCATTTCGCCATGTGAAAGATTGACAGTAGAAACTATGTTATGGTAACAATGTAAGTAAACTAAGATTATATATATTCTTCTGCATGAATAAATTTTGACTGAGATTGTTTTATGGTTTAGTAGAATTGTTGCAGATTCTTCATACTAATTAATATTTTACTGTCAATTTGATTCAGTCCAATGATACTGTATCTGTTTATGTGATGCAATATGTATATTATAAAGAGATTCAATGTTTTGTGTTGGAGATGGAATTTATTTCATGAATGGGGCAAGATTTTTTGATATTTTCTAGAGTATAAAGCATGAGTAAAAATATATTAAAAAATCCTATCTCACAAGTGAAATAAATTTCATGTTCAACTTCAAAATATTGAATTTTCTGTTTATTACATTTCCTTTGATTTTCCCTTTGCCTTTGTCTTTTTGTAACACAGTGATGTCATAGTTGAGTGGTTTAGACATCAAAGTTTAGCGATTATGAGATTGAAAACCTTGTAAACAACTTTTGCAGTTTTAGTCTCTGTTAGAATGGTTTATTTACTCTTATGATAGATTAGGGAGTATTTTTATAACACTCTTCATGAAGGCAAGGAAGTTTGCTACACTTCACAATAAAGTAGTTTGTTCAGAGACAGAACAGTCTTTATTGGTTTTATATTTTGATTTTAAATTAATATTAAATAATTCTGTTACAATATCATCCTCGCAACACCAGGGGTCCTGAGTCCATCTAGGCTCATGGGACTTAGAGTGGAACAATATAGCAGTACATTGATTGTATTGATCAGAAGGGCTTGCATATATAGAACATTCTATTGTTAAAATGATATTCTCCTATATTGACATGGTTTATTGATAGAACCCATTCCATGTGTTGGCAATGTTGCAAAATTAACAGGGGCAGATAATTATTATGTACATGTTTACTAGGAATAACCCAGAGATTCAGCGAATAAACAATGCCTCATACCGGTAATCCACAAGCATTCAAACCAATTAAGACCACAGAGATTTTACCTTTCAAACGTCCCCTTTTTTTACCTACCAATTTTTGTTTTTGTTTGATTTTTTTTACATCTTTTTAATTAGGGACCTATATACTTATATTAGTACATGCATATATATAGGTCCTTGTTCTAATAAAAAGTTGATCACCAAGTCAGAATTTTAAAGTTACCTCCCGTTTGTATGAAAGTCATATATTGCTATTTTTAAGGTCTTGTGAGCATAGAAAAAAAAAAGAGATCTTACAAACAGGAGAACAAAGTTTCACTTAATATACACATGTACCAGATTTGCATCTCTGTTTAGGCTAGAAAGAATGTGTTGTTTCTGGTAACCTGACCGACCCTAATTTTTACCCACCAATCCTACAACTTTTTATTCCAAATCTGGATTTTGAAGTGTACTTTTGTTCACAAGTACAGTTTTCTCATGTTGCAGTCAATAAAATGCATGTCTCAGACACCATAAAAACATGTCTATATTCAAGTGTTTTAAAGAGTAGATTTGTTTTGTTGTGTATGTACATTTATAAATGTGTATGTATATATGACAAAAACAGTTTATTGAATAATTAACTGATGCTTTCAAAATAGAAAGTAAAGTTTAAAAAAAAAGTTATTGTCTACCTATCTACCTTAATTTTTTTGGGCATGTTACTGGAAATGCATATTTTTTTATTTGGCCTTATATTAAGTTAATTTTGATATATATATTATGATCAGTAAGTTCTCACTTGATTTTTTTTACCCAGGTCAAGTAAATCTTATAACTGAAATTGATAATCAAACCACATTTTGTAATTTAGAATTTTAATCTGTATAATACACTCTTACTTACATTATCATAAAACTATTATGCTTCTACATTTTATATAAAATTTAGTGCCTATTTTATACAAATAGTTACCGATTCGATTATTGGCCAATTATCAGTCAATTAGAGTCAACCGTTGCTGCCGATTAATTGATTCTGATTTTCAACCAATTTGACAACACTATAATAAAGTTGGGTAGCCTGTTTTTATTGAGGTCTGGCATTTGAATCATTCATAGTTAAAAAGTCATGCATGGCTATTCTATGTTTATTTGTTTTAAAAAAAGGAAGAATTTGATTCTGCATGGTCCCTCTAAGAAATAAGACTAAATTTACTCTGAAAATTATCCTAAGTTATAGGGGGAAAAAATGGAAATTTAATGCAGGAATTTGCTACCCAGACACTCCAGTTTTCTAACAGAATCATAGCAACTAGTTTATTTCTGACAGCAAAAAATGATGTCACTCTGCAAAACAGTTTCATTGAAATTCAGCCTTTTCTGATTTTTCTCAAAATTAACTTAGGCCAAAAAAAATAATAGTCTTGTTTCCTGCTACCAGCCTGAAAAAAGTAGGGTAGTTAGGTAGGAAAATTATTTTATTTTGTTTTTTTATTTTATTTTTTCCGATGGCATTTTTTGGATATGAACTAATACAAGATCAAATTAAACATGTCACAGGTCAATATAGTCTTTTAAAATTAAATTTCATGTCTTTTTATACACAACTCAAGTGGTATTTTATGAAAGTCCATATTTAAAACAAGAATTTCACGAAATGCTTGTTTTGTGTTAACACGGAAACCAATTACGGTGACAGAACGACAAAATTTTGGATTTTGGAAATTCCCTGTTTTTTTTTCTTCCAAAACTAAAAAAACTTAAGGGTCGGGTGCAAAAAATAAGGTAGGTCGGGTAGCAGGAAACAAGACTATTAATTTTTTTTGCCTTATGTTGATTTTGATAGTTCTTAATCTAGTGAATAAACACTTATAAAAGGTACATTTTGGAAATCAATATTTCAAATCAAGTGAGTTCCAGTCCCACACTTAAAATATCTATACTCAAAACAAAGGGATATTGAGGGGGGGGGGGGGGGGGGGCGATACTCCTCCTTCATGTTACATTAACACAAATTTTAAAATTTTCTCAGGTATGGTTAATATTCTCAATACATTTTGACTGAAGGAAACAAATTTCAAGTTGTTTTATGTCTTGTTTCACTAAAAACGGTTACTTCATGTGCAAATTGACTAGAAGAATTGACTAAAAATGAATTCACTGTTCAGTTAATGATTATTCAATAAACTATTATTCTCATCATCGGATACCCACGGGTGATCTCGTATTTTACTCATCACCAGTTTCCGACAATGATTATTCTTCAAGAATACTTTCTAAAATTTCATATCTTCTGTGTAGCATGGGAGACTGGGTTGATTTGGTCATACAAGGGTATATTAAAAAGTACAATACACCTTTAAAATCTTTACCCACGGGTGATCTCGTATTTTACTCATCACCAGTATCCGACAATGATTATTCTTCAAGAATACTTTCTAAAATTTCATATCTTCTGAGTAGCATGGTAGACTGGGTTGATTTGGTCATACAAGGGTATATTAAAAAAACAATACACCTTTAAAATCTTTACTCGTGGACTTTTAGCAATTGGTCTGTTTATATTATTAAAATGAAAATCTAGGTCTACCAGAATTATGAAAATCATTAATACTCAAGGAAATTTTTGCAGGCAAACTGTATGATTATGATACAGCTATAACCTTCTATCAAAATGTTAAAAATCATGTCCCTTAATTAGGCCAAGAGTGGAGTTGGTCATATACATGTATTGAAAATTTCTCACCCCCCTTCTGGTTCATATGCTATTGAGCCCACAGAAAGTTGAGGGATCTGATATACCCATTTTACATTGTAAAATTACAAATGTGAAGGAGGTTTATCATACAGCATTTTTTGTCCCTGATTAGATTTTAAAGACATTTTGAGGGAAAATATTTAAAATGTGCTTTTCTTAAAATTAATTGATACATATGTGTCGAACTTTAGGACGATAACATCACACATATAAATATATACTTTCAAATTAAAGAAACTTGATCCCTGAGGTGCTCACCCACAATGTGTATATAGTATAGAGAGGTTATAAAGTGTTGATATTTTGAAGGACAAGATTTCCTGTTAAGAAAGATGATAGACAGGGTTTATAGTGGCTGGGGGGAGATAGGATTGTATAAACGGATGTGTTCCAGAACGTACTTGTGTAGTGACAATGTGATACAGTGTTTTGTGTGTGTTTACATTTTGCGTAATTATTGTATGATTATCAGTTGTATGTGACATGTACTAAATATATACATGTACATGGAGATTATTGTGTCAAAGCATATATATACAAAATGTAGTTTCACATTCAGGAAATCTATTAATGTGTATTATGTACTATGGAATGTACAATACTTTGTCTGTGAAGTGTGATCAAAGTTACTGAGTGACTTTGTGAAGTATGGATAAGCCAATAAATGGCCATACAATAGTGTAGAAAATTCATGGATTATTTTGAAGAAACCTTCTTGGAAGATACTTTTTTAACAGATTGTAAACTTTTAATGGCATTTGTATAATGTTATTACAGATAGCAGTACAGAGACGGAAAGCCAACATGTGACATTGTATGGCCCGAGACTTCTTGGAGTCTTTGTTTTATGACCAGATGGAACAGGCTGTCTCAGGGCGAGGCCAGCAGGCCCAAGGGGTGCCCAACCCAGGGTATGGGAATATGAATGGGGGAGGTGGATGGGGCTGGGGCAAAGTCTTCTCCAGCTTCATGGAGGCTATTGGTGGATCCAAGCGGAAAAGCATAGAAGTTCCGGAGGCGGTGGATATAAGTTCTACAGGGGTGGAATTTGGAGACCACATTGAGATGGCCCACTTTGGACATGTGGAGCTGTTGATTAAGGGCCATGATTTTGTGCTCCAGCAGTTGTCTAACCCTACATGGTGTGATGAGTGTGGGGACTTTATCTGGGGACTCTACAAGCACTGTCTACGGTGTAAATGTAAGTACCCATGTACCAGAAATCAAGCTGTTGTCTGTGTTTTGCATGTAGCAGGTTTTTATTTTCATCCATTTCCTGGTTTTTTAAATTACCATATATTTTTATGTAGTAGTTTTCTCATGAAATAGCCATTTTTTTTAATGTTTAGGTACGCGTTTAACACAAAATTGCATGAACATTACAATATGTACATCAGATCCAAGTTATTGATAGCATAAAAATGTTTTCAAAGGTCTTTGGATCAAGTTTATAGTTTGAAATCCTTGTAATTTGTGAGGGCTATAAGTAAACCAGTGTCTATGGCCACTTTATATGATATTGAAATACTGATAGTTCCTTGGACTTGCCTTAGTTAAAACAGAGGCTATCATATGTTAACATCAGCCAATCTGTACAACTGTTTATACAGAGACAGTATACAGCTGAAGTACCTTCTTAGAGGCAAAGTACACTGCAAATAACAAAATAGCGACTTTTCAACATTAAAAGCATGATTCTGTATTATCTAAGAAAAAATTAAATGTTCATTTTACATTCAACATTGGATGATTTACTTTATTTAGAATCAAACTTGTTTTATAAATGTCTCATATGTGTCAGTATTGTAGACAGTTTTTTTTTGGGGGGGGGGGTTACTTGAATGCAACAGGGAGAATGTCCTTAATATCAATATCCAATTTCAGACTGGTGTTATTCATACATGACAATATTTGTCAAGTTATCCCCTTTTAACAGTTTTTCATTTATATCATACTGTCCAAGTCTCAAGTTTTTTCCATCATTATTTTCAGACTTCTACTACATTAAACTGACTGCGAGGTACTTTGTAAAGCACAATAAAGAAAGATAACTCTGCTAGTCATAAAATTTTAACACCATATATACAAGTTACACCTCCACGTAGTGTTGTTTTACATATTAAGTTATTGTATATAATTTTTATTAAACAGATTACTGTATCCATACAAATGCAAGAAAATTATTAATCTTTGCACTTTTTTCACAAGTTTATTCATAGTATATAGTATTTTAAAAAGGAAACAAGTATTTATCTATATATACAAGAGATAATTGAATGACTTATCATGTGTACTAAGATTTAAACAGTTACAATGTAATTCTCTCATTGTGTTGCATTAAAAAAATGTACAGCTTTTTGTGTGTACCAATAATGATTATTTAACAAATAATGGACAATTAAAATGAGTGATGATCTGCTAAATGTAGAGAATTTTAAATTTGATACATTATAAATTTATAATAATATAGATCTATGTATATTGAAATTTAAAAAGAAAGTTTCAGTTCACTTTATTCTCTGGAAACCATGTAAATGTTACATGAGGTACAAAAAGCCATAATAATACATATAAAACAATGGGTCAAGCGAGAAATGTGAGAAGGGATTCAAAATCGAAATGTTCTAGTAGGTATAGAGATATTAAAAGGGCTCTGAATTTAAATGACATATGTGTTTTTATTAAATTAAAGTGAAGAAATTTTCACACAATGTATCACAGATTTTGGAGTTACTTTTCTGCTCAGTTATTTATTAAAGAAAGATATTCATGGTCACAGCACACAATACTCAATATTTACATGCTTAGTCTATTAGCCATTCTGTAGTGTCATTATTGGTTCAAATACAGTTGAACTTTGGTTTCTCAAACATTGATATCTCTAATACCATGGATATGTTGAAGTCATATGAAGTCCCAATCACTCTTTCTCTTTGTGTATTTTATCATCGTTGTCTTGAACCCTTGGATATCTCAAAGTTTTTCCTTGCAGGTCCCATTGAGTTCGAGATAATGAGTTTTGACTGTATTTTTTTTTTGACCAGGTGTATAGAAAACATGTATGAAAATCTGGATGTTTGCTATTGAAATATTTTGTTTATTGTATAGGATGTGAAATTGGTAAACACACCATGACCACATGTCATCATCAGCACTGATAAAAACGTGTCTCGCTCCCTCAGAGGGGTAGAGTAATGGACAGATGACCCCCAGGGGAAATAGTATCACAAAGAGTAACAATCAATTAGTACTAGCAGATTGATAGTCCTGACACATAGGGCATTAATAATGAAATTTATTATTGTAGTTACTCTGTAATCTTCTTCTAATGATGATCTTAATCCTGAAATCAGAAATAATTAATCCCTGTCTTAAAAAAAAAATACTGCTTTTGGTGAAATAGTGTTGCTTCATGGTATGTAGGTATTAGTGGAGGAAATTCCACTGTCTACACACATGAATGACATGAATATAGTGGTAAGATATTTAATTCTATAGAACTGAAAATAAGTCCATAACAATAACACAATGTGAAAAGACCCCCAGTTCATTTTTTAAAAAGATTAATTCAATGCACATACACACCTTAAATTTTTCTATTTGTTCTCATTAGATCTGCATTCCTTTGCCTTGATTCTTCATTTCATTTTATTAATATGTGTAAAGTCAGGATAGAATACATTAAGTGGGGCTTAAATATATTTATGAGAGAAATTTTCAAAATTTCTGATTATTGATTGCTCATGGAAAGAGTAGATAACTCTGGCAGTTTTAAATTTCAAACAAAGGTCTTTGTGTCAAGGTGTCATCATGTCATAAAAAATTTTAAAAAGGAGTTTCACTTTCAAGGTCATCTAGTGTATAACTGAGATGTAGAAAAGCTGTCCATAGAACCACATCAAGGTTTTCTGGGTTGAACTAAATCATACGTACATAGTTTAAAAATAATACATACTCCAGCTGATATTCTCGTGGGATTTAAATAAACAGAATGACTCGCGTGTTTATGTGCTGGTAAAACTTGATCCGAGTGATTCACCTGTTCGGGACTGTGTCAGATTTCGAAGAGAAACATAAGTGTTACCTTTCTAAAGGTGTTTACCAGGGACCACTAACATTTAATAGCAGTGACATCATAAGATAACACAAGGTGCTGGTGCTATAGTTTATCTCAACAGATGGAAAAGATCAGATTTAATACTCAGTGATTGATTACGTAAAGTGTTTAAACCTGGAGGATTTTAATTAAGGAAAGAGGATATTGTTTGTGGAATTTCTCTGTGGTAAACAAGATCAAGTTAGAAATATTTTTTTTTGCTGAGTTAGAAAATTTTTCTGCTGCTGCTGAATATTCTTCATGTTCATAATTATATTCTGTGTGTAGTCTTCCTAAAGACAGATGGATATTTATAGTTAGACTGACAGCTAATCAGGTAAAATGTATCTGTAGTTAACAAGATCTCCCCATCAAAAGACTGAGACATTTCAGAGTCTGTGATCTGGAGGAACTCTGTAATCTAGTTAAACAAGGAAGTTTGGAAGGTGATCATTAGGGACCAATTCAGGAATTTCTGTGAACCGTTTTCCATTGTATTAGCTGGTACAGGAGGATAACAAAATACTTTGAAAATAATTATTAATTATTGGCTTGGATTTCCTGAAAAAGAGTTTTTTTGTTTTGTTTTGTTTTTTATGAGGATAAAATTGACAGAACTTTTTTAATTGTTCATTTTCTCCTGTACTGTGATTTGTAAACAGTTTGCAGGATACCCAATCACTGAAGGGTGCTAGGACATCTGGTGTTGGAGTGTGTGATCTAACACACTGTGCTTGTTATTGTTACAGGAAAGCTAAGGGGGATGACATAACATTACAAGGAGGGGGGATCTGTCAGACAACATTAGCATCATAGACAAGACTGGCCTGACTGTGTACTCACACGCACACAGTCATAACAGGGTCTTGCAGTTTTATAATACTAGTAGTAGCAGCTTGTGAACCTTACCTTGTACTGCTGCACATTAAAAACATATTTTTCATCCTAGACAGTTGGAGCCTGGACAAGTGTGCACTGTTGATTCAGCAAGTGAAAAAGAAAAAGATTGATGACTTTTGTAATTGGCTGTATATTGTTGAGGTGAAAGAAGGAACTCTGAATTGATTAGGGTGGTACTAGTCTGTGTATGTGTGTAACATGTTTGTAGTGCTATACTCGACCAGGCAAATCGTGATGGGTGACAGAGATTGAGGAAATTCCACCTATAAGTTGGACAGTTCCTGTTGCTGTGTTAATTTTTATTCATGCTTCAGGACATGATTCATGTATTGGAGTTTTATCTTTGAAGGAAATGTGTTAAAAAAAAATTTAAAACTTTGATTTCTAATTAACACACTGAAAGTGATTAGTTTCAAGGGAATAGGAAGTCTAAGGGCAAGAGAGCTGTAGAAATTATCTTGTCTCAATCAGGTATTTTTAGAATTGCTTCAGGATCCATTAAATTTAGCATCTCTGTTGATATGGTGGTGAGATTGTGGATCAGTAGTCAGTGATTGGTGTTACAAGCCTCCTAAGCTTTGTATCAATCTATCCCAAGAGATAAAATCCCCTCTTCTCACCAGGATAGCTCTGAAGCAAGTGTTATGATGTGCTCATTCAGCTCAACTTCAGTGGATGTCTCAGGCACTGTGAGGCATGGAAGATAGCAGAGAATTATTCATTCCATTCCGTAAGAAAACCAATAAGCTGAACCGATCCAGGCGCATTAGTGCGGCCAGGAATTTTCTGCAGTCTGAGATATTCAAACTCAATTTTCAAGATATTGCTTCATCGCCTAAGTTTAGACCTCTGAGGCATGGATTCATTGATGAAGACGATTTTGAGGATTTTAAGCAGGATTTGTTAGATTTTCGTGTGTTAAAACAAGAATTAAGAGAGGGAAGTAGTCCGGAGTGTCAGCGGAAAGCTAGACAAGCCACGGCAGAAGCACGAAGGAGTCGACTAAGTACAGACCAGTTAATGGAATTTTTCAACAGTGATGAGAATTTCCAGGAGTTTGAGAGAGTGTTTGAGACTTTTAAAAGTAAAAGGTTCTCAAATAGTGCGGATAAGCTTCGACTGTCCCTGAACAGGTTTGAGGACGATGACAGCGATAGCAGTGATGACGATGACAAAACCATTGTGTTAGATGATGAGTTATTTATAGGTGACATTGAAGATGACCCAGAGGAGGATATGTTTACAGAATTTTTTGACAATGATGCAAGTTTTCTTGAGTTTGAGAGGGAATTTCAGACATTTAAGGTAAAACGTAGATCTCGTGTGATCGATAGAATTAACAGACAGTCTGGCTGTGACATTGTGTCGGAACTACAAGCAATCTGTGATAGGGACCCTACAAAGAAATATGATGCCATGTTGGAAGCAGGTGAACATAGGCTATGGAACTCAGGTGGAGAATGGGACTATATATTTAGTCATCTGAACAAGAACAGGTCCACATCAGCCTCGAACATATCAGGGAACTATGGGAGTTGTTCAAGTCTTAACACAGTTCATACTTACTCCGAATGTGATACCGGATTCTATTCTGCGGACCCTAGTAATGTGAATAGTATTCAGAATCATGTGGAATGGAATAGTAATGTACCAAGTCGTTCACGTTCTAAAAGTGATATTTCAGGTTGTGTACAATGTTGCTCAGAACCAAGCAATGTGAACAATGTACCAAAGTGTTCATGCTCAGAACCCTGTGCTCAAAATTCTAGTCATGGTAAGTTTTAACAAGGGTTTAAACCTGCAGTTTACTTCATGCATAATTCAATTAACAGCACATGACTACTTAAAGGCAGGATGGCAGGAACATTTGCATTACATAATATAAATTACAAGTTATTTCATGTATTACCATTGACTTCATGCATCCTTAACAGCTAAAAGTATAAATTAGGTTTGGCATCACTCTGCAGGCAGAGAGATTATGGAATTTCTGAACATTCATTTCCTTTCCATAATGACTGTATTATTTACCTTAGATTATTACATCATTTTGACTACAGGTAAATAGAGGCATTAGATAGGAAGTGATTGTTAACAGCTGAAGCAAACAAAGGTAGATCAGAAAAAGTCAATCATTCAAATGTGTTAAGAATGTTCACCAAAATCTCATAGATAACGCTGCACCCTAGGGGACCCATTGAAAAACTGCATATCTGCACACTTACGTACACAGTAGATACATAGGTAAACTCAGGTGTTTGCAATCAGATCAACAAAACTGACTGAGGCATGAACTTGATGTACCAGAAGCAACCTTATCACAGAAAATACAAATCTGCTTCATGAATAATGTAGAGTTAATCTCAGATGATTATCAGATTATAAATATTGCATAATCTGGTACAGTGATTAATTTTCTTAATGGCTACCCTAATAGCTTTAAGGTGTTCATCTACCAGATAAAGATCTAAAGGCACCACCTGTGGTTTCTACATGCTGCCCTGTGGTACCAGTTAGGCCTGGGTTTATAAGTTAATGGTTCCAGTGATTTTACTGCAGGTTTTTTCTAGGTCTTAAAATCAAGGGCCTGGGCCTTTCCATTTGGGAAAAATTAACGACATTTAGTTAAAATTGGGAAAAATATCATAATTCACATTTTTCTAGAAAAAATTCAAATATGAGCCATTTCTTTACTTGCAAGGCATTTATTGACTTATTTACATTCAATAAATCTTATTGAAAATCAGTTAACTTGTAATTGCTATTCTTTCTACAAAATTTAGAATTATTTGACTTTAATGTCATGCTTCAAATCATCTTTTGGGAATTTTCTTTGATGAAATTGGGAAAAACACACACTTTTTACCATTGGGAATGGGGCCTATTACAGGCCCCCTACGACCCCTAAAAAAAACCCTGTACTGGCATGGGACCGACAGTTTTAAGTTTTTTTTTAAGTCAGTGGTGTGATATTGCAGTGGTCTTCTAAACAGCCTTCAAAAAATAAATTCATTGTGTGGTTTCCATGGCAGTTTCCTTTAGAAGAAACCTTCTTAATATTTTTTAAGTTAAAAAAAAATTATACAACCTTTGAAATGGGATTTGGATGATAACTTTTTATTTATGACTGCATGAAGAACAATTTTGATAAAAATTAGTTAATATTAATAATTATTCTATAGGAACTAGCTATGTTTGCATAGAAGACAGTTATCATTAAGTAAATCACATTATTCTGAGTTCATTTCAAGGTTAAATACAATGATTAACAGATAAATTATTATACAATGTTCACTAAATACAGGTGTCTGCCCTCTAAATTCCTTGTGGACCAAGATGCATTTTACAAGTGGGTTCATGGGGTCATATCCTGTCTTGAAGCTTCTTTGATGCGATTAAGTATTTGCCATTAATGGAGTAAGTGGGTATCTAGTGTGTAATTATCGTTTGAAGGGTTCATTGATGTTGCTCTATAATTAAGGCTGTTTCTATCTTTCTCTATTTTATGGTAGGTGCCTTTGGCATCTAGCATGTCCATAGTAAAATGTCTGGCAATTCTCAAACCAGCTACAGAAAAAAAAAACTGGTGGAAGGAGGTACTGTCTAGTTGAATAGCAATAATGAGAAAATTCAGTCCAATAATGGTTCTAATTTTGGTGTAAATTTTGTAAAACATTTATATACAGCTAGATGTAAAGGAGGTGTATGAACTTCATATTCAGTGAATACTGCTGCCATTTTCAATACAAGCACATGCATATATACATGTTTAAAACTTCCTTGAAAAAAAAATGGATAATTTTCCTAGCAGATATGTTATACATATGTACCATAATTAATAAAGGTTTATTTTCAGGGAATTTTTTTACCCTCAATATTTTTTCATCTTCCTGGTGGGTTTTTTTTTTCTCCAAGTGATGGATGAGTTTCCAGTATTTTTCATTTCCAATACGACAAAGAGTACAATGATGTTACCGGTACTAAAATATTATATGAAAACCTGAGGATGAATTGACCTAGCTTACACCAGTAAATCTACATAAGTAATTATATATAAGCATTATAAACTCTCTCGGTTCCCTAGACTGAACTGAACGAACCCAGACTATAATGTTAATTCTGGAGGTACTTTAAAATTAATTGATAGGTTTATTCATATTTCTTCTATAATCAGGGGAAGTGGGTTGAATGACTAACCTAGATTGGCTTTATTAGGGAGACCTAGGTGTATCAGCTTATTTTAGTATTATATAATTGCTCGACAATAACTTGAATAGAAATTGATGATGTTCTCATTTGACAATATTGTGTAGATTACTGGTCCATTGTTTGAGGGTCCTATCAGATTTTGGGGTCTCTTTAGAAGAACCCGAGATTCTTATCAGATTTTGGGGTCTCTTTGGAGGATCCTGTCAACATGTTAAGGTGTTTACATGTTTACAATATGTCTTGAATCATCAGGTTCATCATAACCGATATCCCTTCAAGTGGTTAATAAGGGATATCAAAGCTAATATTTGAATGAACAATATATAGTATCTAATCTGTAGGTTTTGTTGTGTGGAATTATCTGTCTGGCTAAGCTTTATAGTTGTAGGGTGTTATGGAGACTGGTTATTTGGAGTAGGAAGGTGTGGTTTATGATTGTTAGCTTTATAGATGTAGAGTGGTATGGAGACTGGTTATTTGGAATAGGAAGATGTGGTTTATGGTTGTAAGCTATAGTTAGAACAGCATACACTATGATAGGAGTACATGTCTACAGATTTAACAGTGAGACAAACATGAAGTCAGGCACGGACCCAGGAATTGAAGTTGGGGGGGGGGGGGAGGGAGGCAAAAAGTAGGCAGGGGTCTGGGAGCCGCCTTGAGGCCAACAGTGGGTCCAGGGGGGTGAAGCTCCTGGATTCTAGAGATTTTGTAGGGTAAAAATGAGGTCTACCGAGTAGAAATTTTTACATTTTCTCGACGAAACTCTGATTAACACTTACTTTGACAATGGGGGGGGGGGGGGCAATGGGTGCCCCATCCCCTTAAATCCGCCACTGGACGTGATTAAACAAAGCCCAAAATTTTGACTTACAAAGAAAGTTAATTCCCTGATATTATGCCAAAATTGAGCTAGGGCAAATCAGCATATTGGTATAGATTAATTGAGCTATCCAAAATGTCAGTCAATTAGGGGATTATACCACTGTCTTCATGGAATCCCTATGTATCTCCTAATTAACACAGTTTCTCAGAAATAACAATGATTTTGATACATCCTTTATTCTTAGACAACTTCTGAAATTTTTGTTTTATTTCTGGGATGCCTCTGAGTTTATTTTTGGTATATTAATTGGGTTACTTTAATCTGTGTAGAAACAAGGGTATATAGGGTTATCTGTTTACAGGAAACTCCATTAAAAACATGCAGTCTGCCAGATAAGAAAAGTGTGACACAGGCACACTTCAATAATTTGAATTTTAACCAATTTCATATCAGAATACCTATATTTTAAAAAAAAAAATTGTTTAATAAGATTATTAAAGATGTTAGTGTTAATATTGTCTTGTTGAATTATTAATCCCATAAATCTTTCATTTGAAAGATAGAACTACATGGTCTTAAAATAGACTTGATAAAAAATGCATAACATTATAAAATAGATAAGTAAAAAGATATACTGCTGTCAGTAGTGTTATTCAACCCTTGTCAGACACACAGCCCACAATGCTGTTGTACCTGTTATTTGTTTCCAGATGTTCCCTATATTTCTGTTACTTTTGTCTGTGCTACTAATTACCAGTGGTTACTGGGCAAAGTGAATACAATGGCCTAATGGTGGTAAAGAGGGAGCTAATGTTACTCTTTTCATTAGATGAGAGTTTTGAAGTGAGTGTAGGATTGTCACAGTCCATGAAGAACTTGTGAACTTGTCTCAATCAAGCAAAATCCATATATATTATGATTGATATATATATATATATATATATATATATATATATATATATATATATATATATATATATATATATATATATATATATATATATATATATAATTTGTTTTATAAAAATTGGAACTTGTGTGCTTTACTGGTGGTAATTTTAATATGAAGTACAGTAAAACTTGTCTAATCTATAGATGTGTATTCTGAAATCTTGCCTATTACAAAATGTAAACTTTAAGTCCCTTTCATTAAATTCAATTTATCAAAATCCATGTGTTGTCTAATCCAGAATGTTGTCCAATCCAGCCAATTTCTATGGAACCAAGTGATGTCTGGATTAGACAAGTTTTACTGTATTCATTTGTAGTACATTCAATGGGCTACATCTTTTAAATGACTTTGTGTAGAGTGGAATGGTTCATACAGTGCCATCAAAGTGTCCCACAACTGAATGGTTGACATTAGTGAATAATAACTGGTGTATTCAAGTTATTTTTGTTCATTAATTATGGGTCAGCATATATTATGCTTAGAATACATTTACCATATTTGGTGCCTTTATTGTAATTAGTTGAGATCTGCTTTACATATTTCCATTCCATAAAGCTGACTGTACAAATTAATTAATTCAGAGTTAACTGTATGTTTGATACAAACTTCAGTTATAGAATGGAATTCATATTTCCTTTCCTTAGCTGTATATTCAACAATTCTTAATAAGGCCTCAGAATGTCAAGGTCGATAGCGGACACTCTTGCATAGCAGCATTCTGAATAAAAACAATGTTAAATTGACTAAACCTGACCCATTCTGAGTACATCAAAATAAGTTCCAAAAAAAGTTTTCTGTCATTACTAAAAATATGTTGATAATGTCTTCAGGGAGGAGGCAGAATATGTTTTACAAGTTATTTGTTAAACTAACTGGAAAATATTTAAAAAGAGGAATCAATAGATATCAGATACACCTAGAAATGGCTAGAATATATCTTTCTGACAGAATTATATCCGTGGAATTGTACATTTTTATAATTTGTTGCTACATAAGAGGGAGGAAGTTATTACACTGATTTAATGTTTATGATCACTTCAACAAAAACAAATTGGAATAAGAGGATTATTAGTGTAAATTTTTCCATGATTATCTATGTTGTGGTGATCAAATTTTAGCTGCATGTAATGAATACTTGATAATTGGAAATGAATTCTATTTTTTGTCTCTCTGAGAGTCACAGTTTTCTGTATAATTATATCTATTAAGTTACAATCAGTGCTCTGATCAAGTAACACATCGATTTTTTAAAAACTTGATGAAATCTTTACAGATTGTCATTTTACAAGCCACCAAAAGTGTGCACAGTTAGTGCGACTACCCTGTAAACACTCCCCCGACGGAATTCCTCTAGACGACTCCTCCCAGGAAGTGGAGGGACTTCCCAATGTCTCCGATGTTAATCAGAGTGCCAGCAACGAGACAACTTCGGAGGCTACAAATGTATGTGAGATAAAATTCAAAGGGGCATGGAGAAGTAGATTAACAACTCTGCGGAAATTTTTCAAAATCAGTTGCATGCATGTTCAAGGGAAATTTTTATCAATTATGCTCAGAAATATGATTAAATGTTGAAAAAAAAATTAAAATGTGCTATTAAATAAAATTAGATCACCAAAGGTTCATAGATATTTTTGGCAGTGTCATTTTGTACAAGTTACATGCTAGAGGTGAAAAATGAAGTTTGAAGATGAGGTGGCACATGCTTAGAGAATATAAAATATTCTTAATATTGTTTCTAAATGTAAAGATTACAAGAAAAAGTTGTATGGATAGAATATATTCTGTGTCTCTGTACAACCTGAGCATTCTTGGACTTCTTGTAGGAGAAGGATGAGACGGACAGTGGTTACAGGTCAGGGACCATCCCCGACGACAAGTTACCACGAAAACCAAGCCAGGCCACTCTCAACAGGGAGGAGTTGAAGAAGAAATTAGAGGAATATAATTCACTGGTGCCTGGGGCTGATTTCAAACTAGTAAGTGTTACATATCTAAAACTGGTTTCCTCTTTAGATACATACATTTACCAGTTTATAAAGGGGAAGGGGGGTGCTGTTAAGAAATGTATACTGTGTTGAAGACTGACACAGATTTTAAAGTTGTTTGTACAGATTGTGCAGGTAAAAGTTCACCTTTCAGTTTCAGTCAGGAGGGTATTTGAGACAGATGATATCATACCACATGTATTTACTTTGTCCTTGCACTTCAAGGTCACCTTGGTTATAAGTAAATACAGACAATTATATCATAGGAAAATTAAACAAAAAAGACATTTCAACTTGACAAGTCTATAAAGGAATAAAAGACATTTATGTCATTAAGAGTTATGTCTCTTATCAGAGTATCAGTGAACCTTAAACATGGTTCTATTTTTAAAAAAGTATAAGCAGGATAGGGAGAAGTAGATTGACTACCGGGGTAATTCTCAGAAATTTGAATGTGATCTATTCAAACTGAAACCAAGATTGATTTGCCTATGGTCCTGATAAAACTTTTGAAATTACTTGGAGCTTAAAATTCTTAGAAATCTTTGTAGAAATAGAATTTTGGTCTTTAGATAAAGCAGCCAAGATCATTGAACTAATGATGGCAGATCCAAGATATTTTTTTTGGCACAAAAATGAATTTTTATGATTATATGCCAAAGCTGAAATTTATCTCTAAACTTTAAGCAGCAATAAAATTTTGAAAATTTTTGGATTGCAAACCTATAATCACTAGTAAACAGGTGGTTCTAGCAAACATATTGTTTTCGCTATATATTGTAAATTATTTTAAAAGCAGGAGTTATATTGAGAGGATAAAATGTTTATATTCTAATCTTGAATCGAAATGTATCGTACATGGATTTGATTATTAATTTATGTGATTTAAGAGATAAAAGTTTTTATAAGTACATGGAATTAGCCTGCATGCTAATTAGTGACTGAATAACCAAACCTTAGAAATTCATAAGACCATCTTAATAAAACAAATTTCATGTTAGATTATAATTCATAAAGACAAAAGGTACATGTACATTATGATTAAATGGCTTATCATGCATGAATTCAGAATTCTCTTGAATGTCTAAAAAAAAAAAAAAAAAGGGGCAGGTAAAATTAAAATTTTCTTGAATTTTTAAAGAAAGACTGAGGTATATATATTGAATAATTCTTTCTTGGCAATAAAAAACATGCTTGGTACTGCTGACATGCCGAACATGCATAGAGTGGAATGCAGACAATGCACTGGTAGATTTCTGCTGATGTTAAGCTGCAGCAGAACTCATACAGATCAAAACAAGTTTGAAGGTTTGTCATTCTCCTTGTTGAGTTCTTGTGGTTGTCTTTGTTTCTTTGGAACCCTGGGAAGAGGACAGATGTTTCAAAAAAAAGCAGAGGTTAACAAACCCACAAACAAGCAGACAGAGTCAATGACAAACATATGGTGTGTCTGAGTCAGTTAAAAGCTTGCTTGTCAGTGTTTGTATTCTCCATGTCACAAAGATTTCATCTGACAGAAACAACTTTCAAAGACCTGAATTAAACCATTCAGTTTATTTATGATTCCTCTTAGATTAATCTATCTTGAAAATTGTGCATGGTTTGGTGTACAGTGTGCAGGGTTATGTGGGTCAAAATAAGCTTACTTCATGGGCAATGGGTCACATCTTTGGTAGTATTAATGAATCTTTGAGTGAAATGATAGAATTTATTTCTGATTAACTTGAAAGCAATGTCAAACATCACTGATATCTACTGGTATCTTTTATATTGTATGGAGCTTATTTGTTGCTTTGTTGGTGCTCCAATGCCCCCTATTCAGATTATCCAAACATTGCTTGGCAGAAGGTGGGGAGGCATATAATATCTACAAGTTATCATACAGGGAAAAAAGTCTTGGAGAATTGCCAAATACACTGTGTGGTGAATCACTTGGAATAGCTGCATAAAGTGTGAAAATCTCCTCACCTAATGGACAAACACCTGAATAAATGTATCTAATGAGCTCTCACTTGTCCTGTAAGAATGGGACTCCATCAGATGTTTCATACAATAAATTATATACATGTTGTACACATCATTGAAATTTTAAATGTACAAGTTTATTTCAATGCTTCTCTACATATGAAACTGAAAGCTAAACTAAAAAGACTGACATACTGTATTATGCTAATTAGTTCTCAAATTTACTGTGTTTTTATTTGGATATCTAACTTTTTATATTGCATTAGGGTATCATATTGCCAATAACAAGAACGACATTGCTTTTAAACTAAAATGAAAGCATACCTAAGTGCAATAAAATCTTTCATATCCTGTTCTAGATTCTATAAGAACGTAGTAGATAATACATGTATTTAAAATACCTGACAGACTCGAAGAGTTTTATTGAGAGCTTTAGAACCCATTGTACTTTGATGAGTCAGTCATGTCATATTGAATTTATTTTACAATATCATTGTTTCTCATATTGACTGGAGAAATCCGATTTTTATTTTTCCGTAACACATGTGTCATCACTGTATCCCTGTCATCTTCTCAGATTAATGTTTTTGTCTTGGTCCCTTGTGTGGCTTCAAGTTATTATGGTTCTAGTTGGAAAATGATTTTGTCAAAAGCTGGTTTTAGTACACAGAATTGCAGTAAAATAAACCTTCATAGCAGTGTTTGACTGCATCTTTATTCCTATACATAGCATATTATTTTGTAAAATGAAAGTTTTAGTGTGTGGCTTATTCCAATATCCCATGATAGAATGTTTTTATTTAACAAAATCCAGATCGTAGAAATTTACAGAAAACAAATTCTATTTTTTTTTAAAATTACTTTTTGCAGCATACAGAAAAGGGTGAAACTTTCCAAGGTTTTGTGAAGGTGACCTTGAACCTTGTACGACCTATCTGTATGTCACTGGGGGCACGACCCCCATCTGTCTACGAACTCCTGACCAATGAGCACATCGTGGAACAGAACACCCAGACTATTTCGTTCTACATGCCCCGGGACACAGTCAAGTCCATCCATATTACCAGGTAAGGGACCATCAAAAGGAAGGACTATATAATCCAGTTACTCTGCTAGACTTGTGGGTGTGGGGCTAGGAGTTTGGCTTCTCCATTTCGTACATGGTGTAGGTAGATCATATTTTATTCTGTCCTCTTGCAAACCCTATTCCATACAAAATATATTGATTTAATCTCTACATTTTAAATTCTTAACTTCCATAGAGCATGTATTTGGACCTAGTTGATTCAGTTAATATCTTGAATCCATTTTGATAAGCCTATTTTGTTGTTAAATTTTAAAATTGGGATATTTTATTCTGATTAGGAAAATAATTAACTCAATTATAAGGTATTTACAGTGAAAACAATCCATTTCTATTGCATAGATTAGATCTGTGTTTGTGTTTGATGGGGTTAAAACACACCAAACTTTCTAGGGAGGAGATTCCCATTAAGTCGTGTACCTGCAGAACTTGTAAAAGAGGAAAGCAGACCAGCTTATATGAGATAATCTGTCAAAGATAACAGTCTTCCTTTAAACTGAACTAATTTTTTTAATGGGTTTGAACAAAACCGTCCTCTAGAATATTGTTTTCTAGAAATGTTACAAATATTCTGAACCTTGTTACTGATAAGCATGTGTACATGTAGTTATTTTTAAAAGTCTTTGTATTCAATTTATGTACAAATTGGGCATGTCTTGTATATATACATACTGTATTTCCTGGAAATGTATCCATGCAATTCACAAGGAAGAATTTAAACCTTTCTCTAGATATAATGCATTTAAATTGTTCTATTAAGTTGGTGATTATTTTAAAAATTCTGGGGACAGAATATAAATTTTTATATGTGTAGTGACTGCATATTTTTCACATTGGTATTTCTTTTACAGTGATGAAACTACAAAGGACGTGATCTCCATGTTGTTGAAAAAGTTCCATATTTTAGACAATCCCAGAAAATTTGCCTTGTATGAGCAAGAGCTGAATGAGAAAGGCAAAATAGGTAGGTGGATCTAACTTATTGTTAAAGAATTTGTTAGGTGAAAAGATTTTAAGGTAATGTCATTTAATATGAATAGGATTCAAGATAATTGGTTTAGGATGTTTGCACATTCAGCTCTAGAATTTGGCTAAATACAATGTACCAGTACTAAAAAAAATTCAAAATGGGGGTTGAAAGTTCTTGTATGTATGTAAAACATCAGGCCACCAGCTAGACTGGAACATGCCTCTGTTTGATTTGTAAGCTTCCTTGGTAGTGATAAATTGTACGTGTGATGTGCCTTATAGATTAAAATCAAAGAATAAAAATAGAATAATCTGGGGAACCTATCAAGGTTAAGATGTGTTATAATAGTTTTAAAAATTGAAGTAACAGATAATTATCCCTAACTCTGAGAGCCATTGACGTAATTGTGACGTAATTTAGGTTTTAGAAAAACATTGAATACATGATGTGTGAGTATAGACATAAGACACAGGGTTTTCTTCAGAGAGCTTGGTATCTAAACCAAAGAGGTTTTTTTTTTGCATAGAAATAAAACAGATGAATTTTTTAGCAATAATTTTCCAGCTATTTTCATCAGCAGTTTGATTGTTTGACTGAAATATGAAAACTGTGATCTAGTTTGCATAGGAGACTCAACTTGCAGCTATGACCAGAGATTTTCTTGAAATTTTCATGAGGAGATTAATTCTGAAAGTTTACTGTACCGTATTGACCTTACTTAGGAAGACTGACTTGAGGGTTTGATGCTTCATATTTCTATTATTAAACATTATCATGCTAATGTAAAAGGTTATTGAACCATCTGGAGAGAGAATTTATTCACAGTGAAACCTGATATATTTCTCATCTAAAATATCATTCAGTGTCCTTTTAAACAAAGTCATTTGTATATTGAAGTCTTACTTATTTTCAAGGCCTGTGGCCTTGTTATTAAAGTCAAAAGGGCATTACAATGACAGACTTTAAAAAGAATGAGTTTAGCTTACCTCACTTTATCAGCTATAACAAAAATCTACTATGCATTCATCTCTGATATCTGAGATTTATGTACTATCTTGTTTGTGAAATGAGTATAAGTAATATTATGTTACTTATTTATTTTAGCCAAGCTTCGGCGGATCCAAGAGACGGAATACCCACTCCATGTATCATTACTCTGGGACTCAGACAGAATAGAAAGAACACGTTTCGTTTTACAGGAAAACGAAAATGGTGAAATTGATGTAAGAAATTTTTTTTTTAACCACAAGTTTTGAAGTTTGTTACCATTTTGAATAGCTAATAAAGTCTATCAAAAATACATTAAAACCTTTAAAAACCTGGCTCTGGGGCCATAAAACTTAAACAAGCTCATTTTTTATCTCAATCTCACTTACACAATAGAAATTTATGGTGGAAAGGTGAAACCGAGATCAAAAGTGAGCTCATCTAAGTTTCATGGCCCAGGAGCTTGGCTCTGGAAATGAGCTCACTTCTTTTCTTAGTGTCACTTTTTCACTATAATTCAATCTTTTTGTAAAAGTGAGACTGAGGTCAAAAGCGAGCTTGTCGAAGTTTTATGGCCCCAGAGCCTAGTTCTATAGTTCTAAAGTAACATCATAAATAGCAAGTTAATCCTTCCAAAATTCATATTGACTTCATAAAGCTGTCAAAAATCTCCAGACTATTTGAATTTATCAGTTGTAATCCACATAACATGTCAGAAATGTGTGCTTTTAAAACTTTTCACATTTAAGCATTTGAGTTCATTTTTTTTCACTCACAGAAGAATTCAGGGTCTACACATAGATTTTTAGTATTTAGGAATCAGATTGCCAGATTTCAGACACCTGTCCAAAACAAATTGCTCAGACAATAATCAAGATAGTGCCTCAATGTAGCTATAAATCTCAGCATTAGGAAACCCTCTTAGCTTGTCAGTAACCCCAGATCATAACAGGGGGCATTCCTTATATCAAAGGCAAGGGAGAAGTCATTGATCAGAAAGTACAAATTTTCCATTTGCATATATGATATGATTGCTGTTTTGAAGCATGCCAAAAAATTAATTTGGATTTTCTCCAGAGGTATAGATAATTTTTTGGGGAAATATTGAAAAATACCTGCACACAGTATAAGTTTAACTGATGATATTTGAAATCTTTCCGATTTTCTCAAACTGTTGAGGGACTGCAAGAACAAAGACGCTGGATTTGTTTAGTCATTTATTTACAGGCAGATTAGCTTGATAAAAAGCAAGAAATCGCTGCTTATCTACCATGTATATTGAAAGTAGATTGAAAGGATTTGTTTTTCTTGGTTATTCTTCTTGTATGAGTTTTATTTCCGATGTTAAAGAAAATGATCACACCCAAGATATTTTTGAACTGAGTGTTTATCATCTTGTATGAATGTCTGTCCCAACATTTAATATAAAAGCTACCTGCAACTATATATATATGCATGTTTAAATTTCATACTTTGTCAAGGTGATGTTTGTCGGTGTCGTAGCAAGTGCAAACTCGGAAGATCAAATAGAATGCTGCTACACAATCATAAGCTTTTTAAGGTACATCATTAACACTATCTTATTTTCACTTTTCAGTGGGAGGCTTTCAGTTTACCCGAGTTAAGTAACTTCCTGCGAGTACTAGACAGGGAAGAACAAGAGTACCTAACAGAACTTAAACACAAGTATAAATTCATGAAGAAGATTGTCCAGCAAAGACTCAAAGAACTTCGAATTGAGAAGCAGCAGGCTGCTGGCAGCAAAAGGGATTCGTACATCCGTCCTGCGGGGGCTGATCATCCGCTAGCCCAGTCTTCATGATTTGTACATAAGGTTGTGATGCCTCAGACGAGGATGTGGTGCTTTTGTCATGTGATATAAAATTGTCCAATCAGGGAGCCTCATTACATTATGTGCAGAACTGAATCAATCAAAATGAGGTTCTCTAACTTGTTGGATTCAATTTCTTTCATACCTCGGGTGTTAATATGATATGGACATGATATCAGTGTAGTGCCTAAATGTGTAAATGTTCATTCCCAATCTGGAGATGAAAAGTCCAAAAAAAAATAATCACTGTGATGTTATTTTAGCACTTTGCGTTTTGGAACTCGCTTGGAGACAGTTAATTCCCATCTCCAAAATGGCTGTCAGGGCCATTATTTATGTATAGTGTTTATATTATATATAAGATATAGATTATAATATGCATGCATCAGAGACTAGTCATGCTAAAAAAAAATTACAAAACATTGTAAAATAATAAGTATACTCAGCATTGTATAGATCAATCATAAGTGCTGTCTCTGTTTCTTTATAGATGATTTTTTTTAGGGCAACATGGATTTAATTCATTGTTTTAGAGCTGTACCTATTCTTCCAGTAGAATTCCATCCTGCATCATCATTCAGTATTACATGTAAACATTTTATGTGTAGAGGTGCCAATAGACTTATCAATTTGTAGCTGGGAAAAATAAATTAAGACGGGATTTAAATTCTAACCTCAAAAAACGTCTCTGGTCAAGTAAAGCTATATAGATTGACAGATTCAAATATGCCACCAATTTCAGGATACTGACTTCTAAGTGTGAAACTTGGGTAAATGATATTAAGAGTAGATATTAACGTTTTACTCATGTTATATGTTATTTTGGGTACTGGATTCTAACGTTTTGCACAATCAAATACATGTACATATTTTCTGTAAGCTGGCAGCTCTGTGTTACACTTGTTGCATCACTAAATGTGATATTTTTCTCTGGAATCATTTGCGGAAAAAAAATTATGTACACCTTATGTAGACTTCACATATAAATGCCATTAAGATGCCTTCCAGAGATTTTTTTTTCACCCCATACATATTCAACATTCACATTTAATCGAATTAAGAATGAAAAATTGAGGACTTCAAATATCTGTAAACTCAATCATGTCAATAGCTTAGCACCCTGAATTCTTGGCATAATATTGGATGCAGATCAAATCTGTGTCAACCCTTCCTGTGTTCCAGGTGCATGCGATGCCAAAGTTCTGCATTGAACCTTTATATACCTATATCCCATCTCATCTTTTGAATATAAATACTGTCCATGCAGCTGATGCTTTGGATAGGTAGTCAAGGGAGAAATCAGTAATTGAAAAAATGTGTCTACATATACTTAGAAAAAGATCCCCTTGTTACAAGTGGTGATGTTAATCACACAATACTGCCACAGCTTGCTCACACAAAACACATTGTGCTTCAATATACCTGCATAGGATAGCATTGGAGTTGCATAGGGTAAAATGTATGATATAATAGACTTATCTATTATTTTTACAGCAGATGTTTTCTCTAAAGTGCCTTCTCTCTACTATAGCTCAGAACACACATTGTCAATATATTTATAAACTGTTAAGATTTTACAATGAGTAGTTCAAATTTTAAGCAGATTCTGATACTTTATATTAATCTTGCAAATATACAGAATCACCATTTGATATTTTTCACTATCTGTGTGGTAAATTGCAAATGGCTGCCATTTGTCATGGCAACCAGCTAGGGGGGAAAATATGCTGAAATCAGCTGATGTGTAATCAGGGCTATGGGAGCTTTGTTTATATATGACACAAGGGAAGGGAGCATGTTTACATTTCCTTTCCTAACAGGTGTCTCTTGAATTGGGGAAAAAATTCTAGATGCCAGACAGATAATGAAAGATGAAATCAGTTGGTGGAAACTCATCATATCCCAAGGTCTTCTTTAGATAGAAAACATCTTGAAATTTTACATTCAGCTATGTTGTAGTATACTGTCACAGTGTTATTTTGACCAGTGAATGCAGTACTCTGTGTCCACATATTTTATGCAACAGACCTTTTGTTAAACGCACCACACTTTTAGTAAATAGCTTGCCTTACATTCCCGGTATAATTGGTACACTGTATGTTGACCATGCCCTGACTATTCATGCTAGCATTTGATTTCCATCACAGACACACATCACTAAGAGGTATTCCACATTTATAGTATATGTGGAAAAAATTATTTTCGAGTGCCAGTGATAAATTTAAATAATAAAATTGCATTTATTATTGTATTTATTGTCATTAATTCATGATTTGCATCATTTTTTGTCAATATTTATCATTTTCATGAATTACAAAATTCATGTTTTTCTCATCAAACATGTACAAGTGTCATCACAGGTGCACATTGTCTGGTTTTGATTTTTTATTTGGGGTGGTGAGGTGGATTTTAGCTAGGTCTTTTTCTTGGTCTTTTGGAAAAAAAAAATATATGTATATCATCATCATTATAGTCGTATTATCTATTAGCATGATTAGTGCATCCCTATATGTAAACAGAAGATGTGAATATATTAATACTTATTTCTGTAATTGCTGTAAAGTACACAGCGTGGTCCTTTGATCTCTAATTAACTGAATGATTCTTTAATTGAAAAAATGGCTCATATATTTATTATGGAATGACTGAGTAAAAATTAATTTTGCACCTTGTATTATTTTGAGTGCAGTGGTGTTTAACAGATTGTACATGTGCTACAAATGAAAACTTGTTAACGATATCATTGATTATTAATTCAGGTCAAAGTATGACCTTGAAAGGTCATGACATGACCTTGTATCATCAGAGTAACCACAGCTTTATGGATCTTGTTACATATATTGTTGAATTCTCTGTACCTTACTTTCAAGCAAAAAACCTGTTAAAAAAACAATAAAAACGAAACAAAAATCACCAGTTGTTTCTCGTTAATTTTATTATGCTTGTACATTTGGTTATACAATTTAAAGCAGTAACCATTTGGTACGTGATGATGATTAGAGTGACAGTGGTGAGGATGATTTTCATGAAATTTATAAAATAAATAAAATGTTGGCACATATATGCAATGGACATGAATATTACAAAATTTATACATGTCAATATGGTGTGACATATGTTGCTGAATGCCATAAAATGTATAGTATAGACTACAACAAAAGTTACTTCACAAGAGTCAAGTTTAGCATACCTATATAAGTAGTCCAGAAACTTCCAATGTACAGGGTGTTGTTAAATTCAAACCCCTCCCCAGAAGCTTTGATAACCTTGGCTCCGTGATCATGTAGACTCCTAACAATGTTTCCTTCAGTGTCAATTTCTAATATTATGGAATGTTTTGGCATAAAGATGTCAAAGACTCTTAGAGGTGTGATCTAAAATACAAAGTACATTAATACCTATAGGCACAAATGTATATTAAAGTACATGCAGTGTACCTTTTACATTCAATAATGATGCTAATTCATGAAACTTGACTCGTAGATCACACTACATGTACTTGCACAGTAATGAATATGCTGATGGTGGTACATTTCAATATAAGGAGGGCAGAGAAAACTCTCAAAAGCATTCATGTCTGACATGAAAATGAAATAGAAGTTATAAATCAATAAACAAACTGCTAAAATGTCCAAATTTTGATATACTCTTGATGAAGGGGAGATTCCTCTAAAGAATTCAACCCAGACATGTGACTCTATAGTTAGGACTGTAACTTGATTGTCTTCTCTAAAAATTACAGCAAAGGTTGTAAGTTCAAAGTCACATCTCCAGTATAATATGCTTGTACATAATGCATATAATAGTTAATGTTTTCTTCCATTAAATACTTTTTTGTACTTTGTTAATGCCCGACTTTCAAGCACTGTTGTGAATTTATTATGTAATATTTATCATACACTGTCAGATTTAGAGGGGGTGGACCCTTTTGTGACCCCAAATTTAGTAAAGATGAATAAATAATATTTTAGTTGTTAGTTTTTGCTTTTATAGTACGTGAAAAGAATGTTTACAATAACCCATAAAACTGATCTCAAACAAGACTTAAAATCTGGGAGCTTCTGGGGATTTGTCCTTTTAAGGAATCCTGGATCTGTTAGTGTTATAGATTAATAATTATGGATCAAGAAATCAAATTTACCAGGCACCAACATTGGGAGTTAGTTTTGTTCATTAGAATTACTTGTTTTGGTATAAGACTGGTTGTATCCAGAATGAATCTTACTTCTTAAGCAGATCATTACATGCTCTATAGCTGTTGATTCTTACTGCCACCATGTAATTATGTTAGTATTAAATTAAGGAACCTCCATTCAATAAAAAAAAAAAAAGGAGGGGGGGGGGTTGACATCAAGAAAGTCATATCATATAAAGGTGTAAATATTGAGTGTATCTATTTCATTTAAATACTGTAGGTTACTAAATTTTCGTGACACCTATTTTTGTAGTTATTTGCTATTTACAAGCAAGACAAAGTTTTCACTCATGCTTATTATGGTAGAGTTGTAAATAATCTTAAAGATAAAAACGGGTGCGAGAATAAAATTTTTGCAAGCAGATCGGCTCGCAAATTACACCAAAATAAAGTTCTCAGGAATAAAATGTAATTTACAGTATATGGCACTAGTCCCTAACCCGTATAGGAAAAATTCAAGCCCGGACAACAATTACTGTTGCTTACTAACACGGGGAAAAAACAAACAAATAAAGGCTTTAATTATTTTTTCTTGGCTGAATAAAATGTTAGGAATCCTTTACTGATTACAAATTGAATTATTTAGATTAAAGGGCAGATCACTCTATAACAGAATTACAACTCTTTTAGTATACAGCGTGAAGTGGTTTCTTAACTACTGGTACATTTATATAGAGACAGTGTGCAGTACATGAACTACCTTTGTAAGAAATATTTTGATGGCTGGATAAGGTCCTATGAGGTCTAAAAATGGTCCCAGAAGGCTGACCCCTTTGTACCGGACTGACCCCAATCCAAGATAAAAATTCCCCCGACTGTTCAGCTTTATGTTGTCTGGGTATCCAGGTAGATTCTGTGTTAATACCTCCGACTGGCCAGCTTTTGGACCTTTTAAGAAATATCTAAAAGAAAAAATAATCACACCTACAATTTAAGCTAGAACTGACCTCAATATATCTGAGGCCTGTTCAACAGAGCGAACGTTTGCGAGCGCTCGTCAAAATTCCTTATCCCTCCAACAGAAATGTTTGCTAGCGCTAGATGGAGGTTTCAAAATACTTATAAAATGCTACAGGCAAGAGAATGGTTTGCCCCTCCCAACTTTTACTTGCTGGGCTCCTCCTCTTTGGAAATTAGTATTTCGTATTAGGCTTACATATTATGCATTTTCATAAGTCAAGGGTTTTTATAGTCTCTCTGCTCCCCTTTTCTTATTCCATATATGGGAGCAGAGTGAACCAAAATCCCTTTGCTAGCTAAAATAGCCAAGGGTGTTATATTACAAAGGAATTGTTTCATTATAAATAAATAATGTCAATGACTTGAAATTCATCGTGTCATAGCAAAAAAAATCTCCGATAGAGAATGGGACTATTAATTAGGAGCCACAAAAACTTTTTCTGACCTCCGTATCTGACAAGCACTCATTTCAGCGATGACCAGCATGCTCTCATCTGATGATAAAGCCACTCCATTGGCCAGGTACAGGTTGTCTAGCAACAGTTTGATTTCCTTGGTAATTGTGTTGTACTGAATCAGTCTGCCTTGCCTGTTGACCTCTATAACCTAGAAAAAATCTGATTCATGCTTAATGTTTCATCCTCTCTCTCTCCCACTCTCTCTCTCTATTTTTAACTTTCTGAAAAGTATATAAAGTACATGTATTTAAACACTCCACTAAAGGATGGCAAGATAAAATTCCCATCAAACACGTTATTTTTATTTTCAATTCTGATCAATGCCCTTGCATAAAAAAAAAATGTTTACTGAAGTTCCAGCAGGCATTTGATTAGTAAAAAGAATAACACAACTGGAGAACTAGATCAGTTCGGACATCAAAACTAGCCTTAAGGTTCATAAACCCTCTGATCACTCATGTAAAATGTTGCTTCAACTTTTATGTTTTTCGAAAAGAAATGTATTTTATAAGTAAAATACAAACAATCATATCATAGCTTGTGGGACAAAATTGAACAAAAAAGACATTTTATCGTGACAAATCTATAAAGGAATAATAGACATTTATGTCATTAAGAGTTATCTCTCTTATTGGAATATCAATGAACCTTAAAAGAAATGGGACAGAAATGATTGACATTACCATTCAGCTTGCTAGAGAATAAGCTGACTATACATCTTTTTTAATTATAAACATGTAAACTTATGCTTTAATTTTATTGATCATTCCAATAAAATACTTGTTGTGGAATACTTAATGGGTTTTAAGAGCAGCGAAAAAGTTTTATCATTTTTTTATCATATAAATGTGTACTGAGCTCCTTCTGCACTGTTCATGATGTAATAAAATCAAAAATTATGACCATCTGTTAATTATAACTGTACAGGAAAAAATTGACAGATTGTTTTATCACAGAAATTCCTTTCTAGGGCCAATAACTCATGATTCTTAAACCTGATACCTTTTATTATCATTTTTGAAGCAAATCAATACACTGGCATGATGTTCAGTTCAAAGCGAATTATTGATATTAACATTATTGTTTGGTGTGTATTTCAAACATTTTGTTTAAATAAACACATCATTACATCAAACTCAATGGTACCTCATATCGATAATTCCTCCTATCCCATTTTTTGCTGGAGTCTGTGAAGTATACGACACCATCCTTTGTAATGTCTAAAGCATTCAGGAACTTAAATGGCTCACCATTTACTCCTGGTAAAAAAAAAAAAAACATCTCCACTCAATACCATATATTTCAGTAAGGAATAACAAGTGTTTCACAATACTTGCTTGTGATGATATGATGATACTCAGTAGAGAATAAAAATACTTTTTACAATTTTAAAATTACTTTGTTTTATATATAATTAAATAGGTAATTTAAAGTCATCAATACAACAATAGGCCTATGAGCCACAATGCTCACCTGAGTCATTTTGGCCCTGCTGTTCTTCATCAGCATTTTTTTTTTAAATGTCCCTAGCCCTTCAATTTCATAGGAATTTTGACAACAAAATCTAGCCCTAAGAGAGTATGAGTTGATAAAAAATAATCCCCTCAACATTAGTACAAATGTATGCTTCAATATCAATACAATTAACATGACCCTGCTGTTCTGGAGAAAGATTTTTTCCACGTAAACATGCATTGTGTAAAATCTGGATCTCTGATTTTGGCCCACCTACCCCTAACCCCAGGATCATAATTAAAAACAAAACTGATTCCACATAACTTTGGCAGGTTTTGCCTATTAATAATGATTTAGAGTGGCCTTGTCTTGAAAACATTTCTTCCTATATACTCCCTTGTAAAACTTTGATCCCCTATTGTAGCCTCAACCTATTCACATATGTTCAATGGTTCTGGAGAAAACATTGAAAATGTTGAAAGTTTACAGACAACACACACAAACAACAGACAGACACCTGATACACTTCAATCAGAAAAGCTCATTTCAGCTTTTGGCTCAGGTGTAGGGGTGAAACGATACACCTCCTTCACGGTTCGATACGTATTGTATAATTTTGTCTCGGTTTGGTTATTTTCGATACGATACATTTTGATAGAAGGAAACAAATTCTACGTTGTTTTATGCTTTCTTTTTCTAAATCTAGTCACATATTTTACGAATTTTATTTGCAAATTGACTAGAAGAAATTGATTAAAATTATTTGACTGTCAAAAATTATTTTACAAGCTATCAGTCATCAAAAATTTACGTTTTCTATACTTATTTATACTGAGTAACGTGTTATACCTTATGCCAAACCCGACTGAATAACGATCCCGACCGAAAAATGAACCGAACCGAAAATTAGAGATTTTGCACCGTGTATCAAACCGAGAAAAAATACCGCGGTGCATCGATACCGCGGTGAACCGTTTCACTCCTACTCAGGTGAGCTAAAAATGATAGAAATATTATATAATAAATTCTTTTTATTGGTCAAAATATAATATATTATACAGTAAAACACAGTTGCAGCAAACACATGCACTTATAATGAATTCACACCTAAAGCAAAGTAATTTTCATTCCCTGTAGATTAAAACCTCTTTTTACTCATCAAATATTATAATGAATTACGTTTCTGGTGAATCAAAATTGTTTGTCCCTGGCACTTTGCTGTAATTGTGTTTTACTGTATTTTCATCCTACATTTTTTTAACAACCTGTGGTACTTGGAATTAGGACTTGTATGTCACCAGTTTTTGTGTCCACCTGTAAAAGTCCTTTGTAGGAATCCACCACAATAAGGGGCAGGGATGGGTCTGCCATATTGATCTTCATTCCTTTAGGCCGCCCACAGATGGGCTCAAGCTCAAACGTACCTTCAAAAGATCATTACATGATAATTCAAATTTTGCTAGCTACTATGGTGGTAATCTCATCAGAGCCGTGATAAAATTTCAATCGGAAAACTTCAAATGTTGATTTTAGCAATTTCAAAAGATAAAACAAAGAATTATACGAAACATCTCTGGCCAAAGGTGTTAAAAAAATACCCTGTATAGTATAGTAACGAGTAATAGTTATATGTCCTCAATGTGGCAAAATTTAAGTTGTAAATACATGTATATGCAAAACTGACAATCAGACAGAATTTTTCATAAAAAATACACTTATTTCAAATGTATGACATAGTTGACTAATAATTAAACAAACTATGGCAATGATTATTCAAATATCCTGGTCATTTTTTAATGTTAAAGGAAAACTTTTGTATTAATATCTTTAACCAGATTGATCAGCCTCTAAACTTATTATCAATAAATAATGGATTCCTCTTTCAATTGCCCTTTATAGCTTAATATATTCACCAGCTGTTTCCAGATTTTCCATTGCTATTCATCTAGAAAGCATAATCTAACTCTTCGAAATTTTATGGCAGATGTAATAATGATCTTGAAAAATATGAATTGAACATATTTTATTGACAAAAAGTCAAAAGGATAATAATTAAGTTCAGAAATTTGAAAATTTACTTTAAGATGTACAGCAGTATTAAGGTATATTTTTTGTTCCCTTAGTAAATCTTTTAGTCAATTTCTGCTTTTCACATACCACATTGTGGGTGGAACTCTCCTGTCCTGGTTACCTGCCAGAGTTGTTCCCCTTTGAATCCCACAATTCTGCCATCAGCTAATCCTGTGTATAGGACTCCTTATTGAGGAAATCAAGAGAAATATAAAAACTATATTAGGCCAAACAAAAAAATATGTGTGGTTCCGGTTACACTTCCAAAAAAATTAGGGTAGGTAGGTAGGGATTTCTTTTTTTTTTTTTTTTTTTTTTTTTTAACAAAATGATTTTCTTAATTTTTTCTAAATAATACCTATCACTGCTTTGCAAATGGCATTTAGATGTGGTGTGATAATATACTAGTCAATATTGGTAGGGGACACCTACATGCTAGCTTGCTTTGGATTTAACACTATTAAACACTTGCAATATGTTTTGCAAGGAGGCCGTCATTGCTGAAACTGAAACTTAAACTGGAGCCATTGATGGAAATCGGGTGAAATTCCGGAAAAAATATGAAAATTGCCAAAAAAAAGTTTAGGGTCGGGGGTATAAAATAGGGAAGGTCGGGTAACCAGAACCACACATATTTTTTTATTTGGCCTTAAAGATCAATAATTTATTACCTTTCTTAACCTTTAAATACTTGACAAATGCTTTAAAATGTGTTGAACAATTGTAAGAAAAGACAATATTAAATTTTAAGGTTCATTGATACTCTGATAAGAGAGATAACTCTAATGACATAAATGTCTATTAATCCTTTATAGATTTGTCAAATTGAAATGTCTTTTTTTTTTCAATTTTGCCCCACAAGCTATGATACAATTGTTTGTATTTTACTTATAAAATACATTTCGTTCGGAAAATCATAAAAGTTAAAGCAACATTTTATATTAGGGGATCAGAGGGTTTATGAACCTTAATAAGTTAAAAGTTTTTGATCAAGGCTAAAAAAAAACACATCAATAAATAATTTATCTTACCATCAGGGTCTACTGCAAATGACTCTGGGCCAGTAACCTCCCCTTCAAATGCCCTTGTTGCATTCTTAAGGTAGGAATTTATTGTCAATGGTCCCACTAACTCAGGCAAAGGTTTGGGATAACTATCAAAGACAGAGAAGTTATGTACTTTTAGATTTGATAAAAGAAACCAATTTGAAGAAAAAACAACATACACCTACTAAACAAAACTTATTTTGTAATTTGTTTATAGTCTCTGTTTTATGGATTATGGATAGATGTCAGTTCTGAAATATTGATTGCATTTGCATTAAAAATTATGATTTTTTTTCCTATCTACATATATGTATGCTAAAATCTTAATTTTTACAGTGAATATAATTTATTGGAAATATATTTATAATACTTATACATGTATGTTTAAGTGAGCAGGTAAAGTTTCATAAATATATTCATATACAATGTCATTCCTATGATTTGGGGAAAGGGGGGCTGGCAAATTTTTTCAAGTCCGATTACCTTTTTTCATGCCAATACTAAAAGGACAGATTTATGAACAGATTATTTATTTTCATCTATTTCATCTACACTGAAAAAGTTTAACAAGCAAAGAAATAGAGAGAAAGAGAGAAAGGGAAAAACTTCCAAACTCTAGAACTCTATTTCACTGAGGGGAAGGGGGTATAGTTGCACCAGTCAGGAAAAGATTATTTCCAACATTTTTGAGGACATATTATTCATTTCCAAATTCTCCCACCCCCACCCCACCCCCTCCCAACCCTTGAAAATCAACCTATTGTCCCCAGTTATATATATAATTGTTATGAAAGTGGACGGCATACATGTATATAAAATTCATCAATTCATTCAAAATCTCTTTATTTTATGAAAAATGTAACACAGATAAGTATTCTACCTACCTGTAAGGCCGGGGGTGAATAGGAGAAGGAATGTTGTAAATATAAACAGCTAACCATAATGTTAAAAAGGGTAAAATCCAGGTCTTCCCAAATCTAAGGGGGAAAAAAAAAGTAATAGTTTTAGTCATTTTAATTAAAATAAATGTTCTAACACATGATAACTAATTGAATTACATTACATAGAAGAGCATCAATCGTTAAAGTACTATTTTACAAAGATGTACGTATGATTTCTACAGCAGAGAGAGAGAGAATGGAGAGAGAGAGAGAGACTCACCCCATGGTAGAAGTAAGACGATGCATCATTTTCTGGCCAGTTCAGATTTAGGCCTCCTCTCCACTTCTGCAGTTTACATTACCTCTGGCCAATGTTTATGACACCCTGTCCGATGTTATTCATATTCAGTAGGTATGTAGGTATGCGAGTCAACCCTCCCCTTTAAAACTTATGTAACGTAAAACTGCCATGACATGAAAACGTATATTTCAACTCAGTTTTCTGAACTTCAAGCATCTTCTTTTCTCACTTAAAGTAATGTCCCAGTGAACGATGAACTACGTTAACTTTATAAAAAGCACGTGTATATGACTGCATGCACTCTAATTGTGGTTAAAAATATTTTCTTTAGCGGCCTGTCTGCGCCCCCTTCGGTGCCCAACAGATCGTCTGGTCACCTAAGGGCATGATTTGTCCCATGTCAGCAATCACAATACACACAATCTCGAACTCGGTCACTTTGCCTATCGAATATCAACTCCAATTTCTGGTGATACGCAGTCCCTTGGGGGTTTAAGAAGTGTTTCATAAAAAATGACGATGATCACATTATACGGATAAAGATGTATAATTATATGACGTCTGTAAATCGTTTCTAAAGATGTATAAAGTCATTACTTTCATAAACGCATTATTCGAGTTCAAAAAGTTACTGGAGCATATTTTGTCATACATTTGTGTAAACTTTGTTCCATTTTCAGACTGCATTGTGAACTCAAATTTTAGCAAATAATTTAAGGGTGACCAGTTATTCTATAAAAACTGATTACATGCACAATACTCCAATGATTTTAAAATAAGTGTCTGTACATACTATTTTCCTTTTCACACGATTGTATATTTTATACATGCACACTATAGAAATGTCGGTACACCGTGGTGGATTTAAGGAGGGGTACTTTCCCCGTAAATTTTTTTCCCCTTCAAAAAGCGAAAATTAGACTTAATTCTTTCACTAATGAGAGTTTAGATTATACGCGTCTCTTGTGTAAAATAAGAACAAGCACAGGACGATTTAGAAATATGTTTGTATATGTATATTGTATTTCGTGTGTATGATCATAATCATTATATACATTTTAACAATGTACTTTCTTTTTGCCCCATGAGGGCCCTTAATTGGTCAATAAACGAATTGTAATTGTAATTGTATGTTTGTATGATTTTTTTAAAATCGTTTGAACGATTTAGAAAATCGTTTGTACGAATTTAAAAAAAAAATCGTTTATACGATTTAGAAATTCGTTTGTACGATTTTTAAAATCCTTTGTTCGACTTAGAAAATCATTTGTACAATTTATACAAAAACAGAGGAAATATGCAAATGAATATGCAATTCTCACACGACTTTTTTTGAAACAATTGATATAGATATGAACAGATCACCTTTTTGGCCAAATAACAATTAATTAATCCCCAAATTGGAAGTGTTGACACCCCCCCCCCCCATAACGTTCAAAATCATTCCTGTTAGCCTGATTGGTGAAGATTAGAAAGCAAATTAGGAGAGCAAATTCTCAAAAATGATTAAGATCAAATTCAGAGCAACTAGAGTATAGTCAGTATTAGCTAAACTAAGTGAAATACATCTTGCAATAAGACTGGTTCCTGTTGCATTATATTGTTGTTTTGTTGTGTGTGTGCTTTTTTTTTAATTGTTTGGATTTGTGTGTGTGTGTGTATTAATTTTAAAAATAAAGCGCCATCAAAAATTACCTACTAAATTGAATATTTTATGATTATGTTCGTTTTATTGAATATTTCATTCTTGTTTAAAAACTTTATTCATGAGGGGAAGTGTGAATGTGTGAGAGAATGTGAACAAAAATTGCATTATTGATGCTAATTGCAAATTGATGCATTTTTCTTTGGGAAAAAAAAAATTTTGTACCTTTGTCAACACTTGCAGTTTTGTGCCTCAGCCAAATTACGCTCCAACAACCACACCATCACCAAACCTAACTAAAATACGAAAGAAATAAGTAAAAATCGTGTAAATAATAAGTTAAAAAAATAGAGAATTTGTTCTTCACATAAGCATTATTGTCAAGTATGGTTATTCATTTTTCTCTTGAAAATCGTGTTCAAAACATTAACTTCAGTGTCCAGAAGACGTACATCTTTTCTTTTTCTTTTTTAAGTAGAAAAGGGGGGGTCTAGCCAGAACATGATGGACAAGCAAAGAATTTCAGAAAAAAAAGAAAGAAAGAAAGAAAAAAGGGGGTACTGGCCCAACTCAACAATCCTATTGGGGGGGGGGTGTTAGGAAGCAACCTTCCTTTCTTTAAAAAAAAATGTTTTATGATATATTAACGTGTGACGGTTTCATCGTACTTCAGTAAAAAGTGGTGAGGAGCAGGACAACCGGTCTTTCAATGAAAATTCCCATACCAAATCGAGAGAAAAAGAATAAACTAGGAAAAAAGTGGGGTCATATATTCAATGTTCTCAATCCAAATATACTATTTTTATACAAATCGCATTGGTAGGATTTGTATGCTGAGAATAAGAAAACTACTACATGTTTTATTGTTCGGTGGGGCGTCAGGCCAGTATGAGCACTAACTGCCACCGTGCGCCACAAATTGTGCCTCCGAAATCTCTTGATAGCGATTCCGCACGAAATCCTCACGGACTCCATGTGTCACTCACGACAAAGGCCCTTTTATTTATAAATAAAGCAAAATGTGACGTGGCCAAATTTATATTTTACACCTTTCAAGTATTTTTCTTAAAGACTATAAAATTTTATCTTCCTTGAAATGATTATCAAATAAAATTCATTAATTAAATATTAAGCGGAATGATAATATTAAACGAAAATTAAAATTTGACATTATAAAAACAGTTATGATATAAATTTCAATTTATTATATTTCATTTCTAAACATAAGGGAGAGAAATATTTGTGTTTACTCTGAAAAAGTTCGGGTTCGAGATTCAAATTCGACAGGAAGTTTACAACAAGAACTCGCACGTTGGTTGTTGGAATTTGTTTAGGTTGGAATGTTCAAGAATTTTAGATACTAAGCATGAATTCGGATGGTACACAAGTCCTACTGTCTGTCGAAGCAGAAGCTTACGTAGAACATCTTGTGAAATTTGGGATAAAAGATGTCGGAGGAAGAGAGTAAGTTAAAAAAAATTCGGCGTTGTCATAGACGCTGATAATTTTTTTTCTAGGTGTTGGAACACCTCTATGAATCTGAGAGTCTAGATGTGAGCTATGTTCTGGCCTGTTACATTCTTTCTATTCTGTAACATTTAGCACTATCTTTTCCATTGGAACTGATGTGGATCGGTTTACCAGGTCCAGCACAATCTCTTGATTTAGCTATATAGCTTGAAAAAGCTATATAGCTTTATTAACCTATTCAAAATAGCTTGATAAAGCTATTTATGTGCAGTTTTTCAGAAAAATGTGTTTTGTAAGAAATAGACAAAAAGTCGCAAGTATTTGACTATTCATATATGTACTATGGGCTATCAAAACAACAACCTAATTCAAAGATGGTTCTAACATTTGAATACTTTTAAGCAAAAGATGAATTTCCATTGTTTGAGTAACTGTAGACCACCTTGTGTGCGTTGAGGTGTGGATAAGTATGATTGCTTCTCATTGTACTGAATTATTACCAATCAATTATCTTGTTGACCATAATTGGCATCTTTTTTAATTTCAATGAAGAAGTAACTGTATCAATTGCTTTATATAGCCCCAAAACTTTTAGAACTTTGAGTACAAAGTCTCTTAAGGAGACGTAATTTGATGAGTGATTTTTACATGCATTATTTTCAGAAAAGTTCAAGGTTGAATATTATCACTGCACCAAGGTGCGACTTTTTGTGCATGCTGAGAAAATAACACATTTAAGAAAAAAGTGTGATAAAATAGCTAAATCAAGCTATTCTGAATAGCTTAATAAAGCTATATAGCTTTTTCAAGCTATATAGCTAAATCAAGAGATTGTGCTGGACCTGTTTACATGTAAGGGCCATGACTTGGATCCTTTCGTAATAACTTGCATTTTCTGTTCTTCTTAATTAATCTCCGTGAGATTCGTCGAAACTAAATACAAATGTACTGACCTTTGTACTTTACTTTGAAACTTCAGTTCAAAATTTTTAGTTTCAGTGAAACTAAAACAAATTGTACTGACATTTCTACGTTAATTCAAAACGTCAATACAAAATATTTAGTTTCAGCGAATATCACAGAGATTATCAATTTGGGTTTTTTATCAATAAGTTGCTAATCAAGCCCTAGATCACAAAAATAAAAAAAAAATCCTACGTAGGTTTTTTTTTTTTTTTTTTTTTTTTTTTTTTTTTTTTTTTTGCAACTAGGCTCATTGATAAAAAGATAAAAATTAGGTGCCAGTGGGATGACTGTTCAAAGATAATCTGCATTATGAATATTGTACATATCTTACAGATGGGGTAGACAACATGAGAACATGGAAAAACTGAACATGCAGGCTGTAGTTAATGCAACAGCTCAGGAGGATGAATTCATTAAGGATTTTCTTATCTCTTGTGGCAAAGTAAGTGTATCAAAAATCCTAAACCAATTCTGATATTCAGGCTGAAAAGATGAATGAACAATTAATAAGCATGGCCAAAAAAAATTATAAGTGTACAAGTATACAATTCAATTTTATGAAGTATAGAAAGAAAGATAAATCAAATTTTCATTTGGTCTTTTGTTTTCTTCTTAATCTTACACATTTTGTTTTGTTAGGTAGATGTTGTGGTCCATGATCTGATATTAACAGAAGTTTGGAAAGAAAAGATTTTCCCAGAGCTTGTCGACATGAACTTCAATCCAAGGACAACATTCCCCTTATATATGGTGGTATGTCTAGTGTAAAACTCTTTGTCAGTCGGGTGGAACACAATTTTTAAGTTATTTGTTGTTCGACGTTAGAAATGGACTCTGACGGATTAAGGATGATAGAAAATATATACTTTGCTTCTAGTTTTAATTGTTAAAGGTCTAAGGGACTAAGTGAAACTCATTTTCAATTAAAGAAATTTTCATTCCTCAAAAATTATAACTGAAGATTGTTTTAAATCTGTGTATTTTTTGCCTCATCAGACATACAAACCATTTTGCCGATTTTAAATTCCCACATACACAGTTACTGCTTTCATCCATGAATCCTTCCCATTTTATATTCACCCACTTGTGAAGAGGGTGAAAGCGGCGAAAATAAAACAGGTGCAAAAATTTCCCTGTATACAGTATATGCATCTTGTATTTTTTAAATTCATTCATATTAAACCTAGTATCTATTCATACAAGTCATAAAGGTTATCTTTGTTAGCAAGAAAATCTAAATTAGGCATTTTTTGTAGCTTTATCATGAAGCGACAGTTGTGAATCTTTTGGAGACCACCATGTTTTACCGCGAGACTTGTGAAGCAGCAGAGGACTGTATACCTGACTTGATTGACTACTGCTATAGAAGACTCACACAACTAGTGGCCAGGTATGTAGACTATTGCTATAGACGACTCACACAATTAGTGGCCAGGTACGTATACCTGACCTGATTGACTACTGCTATAGAAGACTTACACAACTAGTGACTAGGTATGTATACCTGACTTGATTGACTACTCCTATAGAAGACTCACACAACTAGTGGCCAGGTATGTATACCTGACCTGACTGACTACCCCTATAGAAGACTCACACAACTAGTGGCCAGGTATGTATACCTGACTTGATTGACTACTCCTATAGAAGACTCACACAACTAGTGGCCAGGTATGTATACCTGACCTGATTGAATACTGCTATAGAAGACTCACACAACTAGTGACCAGGTATGTATACCTGACTTGATTGACTACTCCTATAGATGACTCACACAACTAGTGACCAGGTATGTATACCTGACCTGATTGACTACCCCTATAGAAGACTCACACAACTAGTGACCAGGTATGTATACCTAATCTGATTGAATACTGCTATAGAAGACTCACACAACTAGTGGCCAGGTATGTATACCTGATCTGACGTATTACTGCTATAGAAGACTTACACAACTAGTGGCCAGGTATGTATACCTGACCCGATTGACTACTGCTATAGAAGACTTACACAACTAGTGGCCAGGTATGTATACCTGACCTCATTGACCACTGCTATAGAAGACTCACACAACTAGTGGCCAGGTATGTATACCTGACTTGATTGACTACTCCTATAGAAGACTCACACAACTAGTGGCCAGGTATGTATACCTGACCTGATTGACTACTGCTATAGAAGACTTACACAACTAGTGGCAAGGTATGTATACCTGACTTGATTGACTACTGCTATAGAAGACTTGCACAACTAGTGACCAGGTATGTATACCTGACCTGACTGACTACCCCTATAGAAGACTCACACAACTAGTGACCAGGTATGTATACCTGATCTGATTGACTACTCCTATAGAAGACTCACACAACTAGTGGCCAGGTATGTATACCTGACCTGATTGACTACTGCTATAGAAGACTTACACAACTAGTGGCCAGGTATGTATACCTGACCTGATTGACTATCCCTATAGAAGACTCACACAACTAGTGGCCAGGTATGTATACCTGACCTGATTGACTATCCCTATAGAAGACTTACACAACTAGTGACCAGGTATGTATACCTAATCTGATTGACTACTCCTATAGAAGACTCACACAACTAGTGGCCAGGTATGTATACCTGATCTGATGTACTACTGATATGGAAGACTTACACAACTAGTGGCCAGGTATGTATATCTGATCTGATGTACTACTCCTATAGAAGACTCACACAACTAGTGGCCAGGTATGTATACCTGATCTAATTGACTACTGCTATACAAGACTTACACAACTAGTGGCCAGGTATGTATACCTGATCTGATGTACTACTGCTATAGAAAACTCACACAATTAGTGGCCAGGTACGTATACCTGATCTGATGTACTACTGCTATAGAAGACTTACACAACTAGTGGCAAGGTATGTATACCTGACTTGATTGACTACTGCTATAGAAGACTTGCACAACTAGTGACCAGGTATGTATACCTGACCTGACTGACTACCCCTATAGAAGACTCACACAACTAGTGACCAGGTATGTATACCTAATCTGATTGAATACTCCTATAGAAGACTCACACAACTAGTGACCAGGTATGTATACCTGACCTGACTGACTACCCCTATAGAAGACTCACACAACTAGTGACCAGGTATGTATACCTGATCTGATTGACTACTCCTATAGAAGACTCACACAACTAGTGGCCAGGTATGTATACCTGACCTGATTGAATACTGCTATAGAAGACTCACACAACTAGTGGCCAGGTATGTATACCTGACCTGACTGACTACCCCTATAGAAGACTCACACAACTAGTGACCAGGTATGTATACCTAATCTGATTGAATACTCCTATAGAAGACTCACACAACTAGTGGCCAGGTATGTATACCTGACCTGATTGAATACTGCTATAGAAGACTCACACAACTAGTGACCAGGTATGTATACCTGACCTGACTGACTACCCCTATAGAAGACTCACACAACTAGTGACCAGGTATGTATACCTAATCTGATTGAATACTCCTGATGTGATACCCCTATAGAAGACTCACACAACTAGTGACCAGGTATGTATACCTAATCTGATTGAATACTCCTATAGAAGACTCACACAACTAGTGGCCAGGTATGTATACCTGACCTGACTGACTACCCCTATAGAAGACTCACACAACTAGTGACCAGGTATGTATACCCAATCTGATTGAATACTCCTATAGAAGACTCACACAACTAGTGGCCAGGTATGTATACCTGACCTGATTGAATACTGCTATAGAAGACTCACACAACTAGTGGCCAGGTATGTATACCTGACCTGACTGACTACCCCTATAGAAGACTCACACAACTAGTGACCAGGTATGTATACCTAATCTGATTGAATACTCCTATAGAAGACTCACACAACTAGTGGCCAGGTATGTATACCTGACCTGATTGAATACTGCTATAGAAGACTCACACAACTAGTGACCAGGTATGTATACCTGACCTGACTGACTACCCCTATAGAAGACTCACACAACTAGTGACCAGGTATGTATACCTAATCTGATTGAATACTCCTATAGAAGACTCACACAACTAGTGGCAAGGTATGTATACCTGACCTGACTGACTACCCCTATAGAAGACTCACACAACTAGTGACCAGGTATGTATACCTGACCTGATTGAATACTGCTATAGAAGACTCACACAACTAGTGGCCACTTATGTATATACCTGATCTGATTGACTTCTGCTATAGAAGGCTCACAAAACTAGTGGCCAGGTATGTATATATATACCTGATTTGATTGACTACTGCTATAGAAGACTTACACAACTGGTGGCCAGGTACGTATGTACCTGATCTAATTGACTACTGCTATATAAAGCTCAAATATACCTGATTTGATTGACTTCTGCTATAGGAGACTCACACAACTAGTGGCCAGGTATGTATACCTGATTTGATGAGCTAGAAGCTAAAATAACTAATGGCCATGTATTTATCCCTGATTTGATCAACTAGAAGCTAAAATACTAGTCACTAGGTACATATGTATCACTTTTTTTGTGCAGTCTAAAATCACTGTTTGTCAAGCTTCATTTACTATACAGATTGAATCAATGGACATTGATTTCATATTTCCATATATTGAATCAATTTTTGTTGAATACTGTTAAATCACATATTTTTGTTAAGTCAAATTTTTGTGGTTTGAAGAAAAATTATTCGTATGTGGGGACTTGATTTTTTGGATGAAGAATTGTTTAGTAATGTGTACCGGTATATAAAATTTTACATTTACATTTCGTGGTGGACATGAATTCATGGGTCTCTTCATACATACCTCAAAACAAGAAAAATTAAACCCCCATGAAATTAGTGATTTCACAGTAACTAATAACTAAATATAGCTTTACTTACAGACACAATTTGGTGCCCCCCCCCCCCCCAAAAAAAAAAAAATTCTAGCCTTGACCTTATTGCTGATCTTGCCTTTGCATTTTCTTACTCTGTGTTTATGTAGCCATGGGAGAGGCATTTTTGTACAACAGACCTATCTCTATTTTTGTTTTTGATGTTCTAATTCTATTTAGGTCTGAGAGTGCAGAAGAGGATGATGAGGATGAACCTAATGATCCCACACTATCAGCAGAAACTCATGGTGGTAACATGGAAGTAAGTCTTCAGAAATTCCTTGTTAATAAAGCAGTTAGTCCTCAGAAACTCTTAATAATGGTAACATGGTGTAATTCTTTAGAAACTCATTGTTAAAAACATGGTAAGTCCTCAGAAATTAACAGTGGAAACAAAGTGGTATGTCACCAGAATCATTTAGTGTTAAGTAACATGGTGTTAGTCCTCAGAAACTAATTGTTAAAAAGTGGTTAGTCCTCAGACACTCAAAATGGTAACAAGGTGGTAAGTTATCAGAAACTCCTTTTTAAGAAAGTGGTCAGTCCTCAGAAACTCACAGTTGTAATAGTGGTAAGTCCTCAGAAACTTATTAATTAAATGGTTAGTTCTAAAAACTCACAGTGGTAATATCGTTGTAAGTCCTAAGAAACTCACAGTGGTAATTAGGCAGTAGTACTTAGAAAATCATTGTTAAGAGAGTGGTTATACTTCAGAATGTCACAGTGGTTATGTGGCAGTAAGTCCTGAGCAACTCAGTGGTAAGGAAGCAGTAAGTCTTCAGAAATACAAAGTGGTTACAGAATGGTAACATGGTAGAATGACAGCAAGACTTCAAAAACTTGGTGGTAACAACTAATAATGTGACCAGTCCTTACAAATAACCTTTGTAAATGTATGCATAAAGGACTAGAGTACACAGCAGTAATGTTTCCTTTTCCACAGCTTATTACTGAAGCCAGTACAATTGTATTTAATCAGAAAATTATTTGTACAATTTGATTTTTTTTAAATAAAACTAATTGATATAACATGTATGGATTCACAGTTAACATTTGTGTTACAGGAGTTACAGAAACAGGAGAAGAAATTAAATTTTGAAATTTGTATCAAAGTGATTTCTCTTCTGCGGTACATAACAGACAGTATAGAGAGGTAAATAAACAGCTTAATTATTTATAGTAATGTGTAACTGTTCTTTTACTGCCACAGTGTAAGAAAAATGATGTCAATCTTCACCATATCAAAGACATGTATGAATCAATTGTAATAATTTATTTTTAGCTTGCCATTAAGTGTAATGACCAGGATGTTAAATACATTGGACATTCCTATTCTGTTAGTTCAACTAGCGGAATCCCCACCTTGGACAAGGAGGAAAAATGGTAATCTATTGTACAAAGTTATCGGATAAAATAATAAATTTTATTTGACAAACTCTTTGGTTGATCGGGTATGGAAAATTTATTAAATAACTTCATTTTTGAAGTTCTAAAATTCATATGCTTTTAAAACTTTAAGAATTGATTAAACGATGAAATTGATAAAAAGAATGGGTTTTTCGTTTCTCTGTAGGAAAAATTTTCAAATTCATTGACAGTAAGTGGCAGGAATTAAACTTTGAAGAGAGCATGAAAATCACAAAGATAGAAGGGCAGGTAATGTCGTCTTCCTAGAGACATCACTCAACTTATTAACAACTTTGATAATTTTTAAACAGAGCCCAAGTTTATAAAAAAAAATTCAAATTAACGTATAAAACGTTGAATTTAAAAAAAAAAAAAAAAAAGCATATGAAAAGAGACAATTGCTACAAATACAATTTTTTTACCCAGACTTGGATCTGAAATACTGAAATATTTTTTCTGCCTGTTGTAGATTTGGTTGGCCTTGTACACACTGCTAATGAATGGTAAATGTCAACAGAAGTATGACCTGAATACCCACAGGAAAAACACCATCCTCAAGGTACACTTGTAACTGAAAGGCAAAATCTGTTAAACTATTGTAAATAATATATGAACTGATTAGCCTCCAAAATGCAAAACAAATTCACAAATCCAGGGGCTCGTTTTACAGAAGAACTTACGACTAAGACTAAAAACTTTAGTTGTGCTTGTCAAATCTTGCAAAATACATAATTCTGTTTTAAAATTGTATGCATAAATTTATCCTCCAGAAATTTGTTTAAAAAGATAATAAAGATTTCAAAATTAATTTAAAACTGAGATTTATTTGCAAAATTACATTTTGGTCTTAGTCGTAAGTTCTTTAGTAAAACGGGGCCCAGTTCTCCTTCCTTTATATGTGTTTATATCAGAAATCTTAAGTGTACATGACTGATGCTTGTCGCATTTTTATTCAGTACCCGCAATGTTATTCTTGAGATGATAGAATAAGAATACATTCACTTCATAAAATTAAACCCATCCTTGCTAGCCAAGGATGACAATGCTTTCCTCTCCTGAAAAGAGAAGAAGACCTGTGTGAGAGGTCCTTCACAACAACAATAAAAAATGAAAGACATATCTTGGATAACTGATAAATGTAATAAATACTGATCAAGGATAGGATAAATTTTATGGAAAAAATTATAGAATACACACACAATAGGATAGGGTTCACACAAGATAAGACACAATAGGATAGGGTTCACATAAGATAGGACATGTTAGGTTAGGGTTCACACACAAGATAGAACATGATAGGATAGGGTTCACACACAAGATAGGACATGTTAGGGTTCACACAAGATAGGACATGATAGGATAGGGTTAACACAAAATAAGGCATGTTAGGATAGGGCTCACACAAGATAGGAAATGTTAGGATAGGGTTCACACAAGATAGGTCATGTTAGGATAGGGTTCACACAAGATAGGACATGATAGGATAGGGTTCACACACAAGATAGAACATGTTAGGATAGGGTTCACACAAGATAGGACATGTTAGGGTTCACACAAGATAGGACATGATAGGATAGGGTTAACACAAAATAGGGCATGTTAGGATAGGGCTCACACAAGATAGGAAATGTTAGGATAGGGTTCACACAAGATAGGACATGATAGGATAGGGTTCACACACAAGATAGAACATGTTAGGATAGGGTTCACACACAAGATAGGATATGTTAGGATAGGGTTCACACACAAGATAGGACATGATAGGATAGGGTTCACACAAGATAGGACATGTTAGGATAGGGTTCACACAAGATAGGACATGATAGGATAGGGTTCACACAAGATAGGACACAATAGGATAGGATGGTTAAGAAAGTTGAGGTCTCATTTGATGAGGGTATATTTTATGTTAAAAGTTGAGGTCCCATTTGACTGAGGTTATATTTTATGTTAAAAGTTGAGATTCCATTTGACTGAGGTTATAAATTATGTTAAAAGTTAAGGTCCCATTTGACTGAGGTGATGCTGGACCAGCTTCCAATCTTGGTTGAGATGCAGAGGTATCTGGAGCACCTGTCCATGATGGAACCTCCTGCCCCTGCTAGAGAACTTATCCTGGAACAGGTATCGTTATGCTTAATACATCATATGGGTCAGTTCCTAGTGACTAAATGAATTTTGTTATGGAAAAACAGACATTATGTTTATCTGCATACATATGCTTCGTCTGACTTTATCTAGAAAGCAGATTTAAATTGTCTTCAATGTGTATTTTCTTTATTATATGCATTTAAATTGACTGCATTTTATCACAGGTGCCAGAGATCAAAGAGAAAATATTGAATGACAATAAAGGAAAATGGAAGAAGATTGCTAAGAAACAGTCCCAGACTTTCTTTAACCCTTCAGACAGTGATGTCAGGGCCCAGGCCAAAAGGTAACTATCTGGTAAAGTAAAGCAATTCCAAGGCTCAGATAATAGGACATCAGTATATACAACAATACAAACTCAAGCAGTGATGTCAAAGTTCCAGCCAAAAAATGTTAATTTAAGTAGAAAACAAGTCAAAACTATGTAGGTACCTATCTGAAAATAACACCTTAGATTTTGATGTTAAAGTTTAGGTCCTAAGTACCTTTCAACATAATCAATATCTGTAAATGTTGGGGCTTAGTTCACAAGTATCTATCTACAACAATAATTTAACACATAACAGTGATGTCTGGATGTCAGTGATTTCAGCAATAATATAGGTCACAATAACACTTAAAACTGTGATGTGAGGACTTAGGTCATGAGTACTTATCTACAAATTAACACACAAAACAGTTTTGTAGAGACAAAGGTAAAAGAATTACAGAGATTAAAACTTTTGATTTATGCCATATGACCAAAAGGTCAAGAGCTTATTAATGAGCTATTTTGGAAGTGATGCTCATTCCCTAATGAGAAGTATGAGCAGGTACCCTTCATGTGATATTAACGAGGCCTAGTCTAATTCGAGTGCGATGACTTTGCGCAGCTTTTATAATTTCACGCAGTCATATTTGCGACATTACACATTTCCCAAACATTGTGATTTTAATACAAAATTAACATTATCTGTAACACCTATGTGTCTGAAATTGTGCTTTTACAACGATAATTAGGAAAAAATGCTGAAATGGCTCTAACGACGTAACTGTTTTCCGATTTTGTAAGCATCGATGACGCTGAAGAATGACACATGACTCACTTGCATATTCAAGACGTCCATGGATATTTTACTAAAAACTGTTGACAAAACATCAAAAGAAACATACTAGCAATCTAAACATTGCTATTTTTTACCAAAATAATTCATCTGCGCCGATAATTCATCTGCACTGATATAATTATACATATACCGCAATATGGCAATTTTAGAGGGGCATTGAAAAAATAAACTTTGTAATAATTCCTACGCCAACCTAGATTGTCAACTTTTTTGAAATTTCTCACCTTGGTGACGTTTTACAATAACTTTCATGTACTTGGCTCAAAAAGAAATCTCTAGGGCAGAAATACAAAAAATATGGAAAAATGTGATAATTTGGTGCTTTTCCAACAAATTCCCATAGGGTCCAATAGTAAAATTTGACAACTTTTGAGATGGCCCCCTAAGAAATCCAGATGGTAAACATTCGATTTTTTTAATCTTATTAAAATAAAACAATAAATATAATACTAAAAATTAATTTAAGAAAATTTATCAAAATCTCTAGGGTAGAAATAATTAGACTGGGCCTCGTTAAGACTCCCCAAAACCAAAAAATAAATTTATTGAAAGATGTTGACGTTACCATGCACTCTTATAAGATCGATAAATTTTTAAAAATAACCTTAAATGCATGATAAAGGTTAAGTTTAATATACTATTTGCAAATTTGGTGAGTTCATTCATAATATCGGATTAATTAAGTTTGCTTCTTGATACCTTGCATAAGTCCTTTATACTTGAGACTGTATTTAAAGATGTGAGTGATGTCTATTCCATTGTATATCAAACATCTGTCTTTCACCTGTAGATGGGCAGACACATATAACTTTGATGTGTTGGAGGGATTACTGACAGACCCTCCCAAATGTGCTGTATGTGGAGCTGATGCCACCAAAAGATGTTCACGCTGTCAGAACGAATGGTACTGCAGGAGGTAAGCCATTATATGTGAAAATTTTATTATATAGTTTTGTACAAAATCTGTTTTTGTCTTTTGAACATTTTCATCCTTTTCAGTTTTCCTGATGTATAGAATATATTTTTTTAGATACATTTGATTATTTGAATCTGCAGGCATTTGGCTTATTGGCAATATGAAAGGAAGTGGTTTCTTCATTAAAACTGAACTTTCATATTTCAGGGAGTGTCAAGTTTCTCATTGGAAAAAGCACAAGAAAGCTTGTGATCTGATTGTAGAAGCTAATGATTCAGTGAAGGCCAATGGATAATAGGACTATGAGGCCAAACTTCATAAACAAGGGGGATAACTCATTCTGTGAAGGCAACTTAATGTTTCCGTCATGTTACTTTCAGATTGACAATCAAGCATCTTGCATTGATTTAAAAGCATTTCAGAGAAGCCTATGACTACATGTACCTCTGTGTACCTCTCCATTTTGTAAACATTTATTTGATTATTTTATGTGGATATTTTAAATTTCATTCATTAAAGATTTATTTATAAATCCCAAATGAGAGACATATCATAAGAGACCTGATGTTTGTTTTTTTTAATGCTTACAGAGTAAAGTTGATTGTGAAATGTTATTTGATATGTATTAATTTATTGAAAATAAAATTAGTGAATCCATACCTGTAAACTGATAAACCTACATGTTATAATTGGAAAAGTTCATTCATTGAAACCATTCAAAGAATGAAATTCTATCCATCTTTCAGTTGAAAGGATTTTTTTTTATTTTTTATTTTTAATGTAAAAGTAGGTTTTTAATCCAATTTTCTAATTCAGAGTTAGTTAAATTTATATGCAGTACTGATGATATTCATGTATTGTAGACTTAAGTACCTGACATTGCATATCCTCCTTTTTTTATTTTTATTTTTTTCATTATTATTTTGTTAGAGGGGTGAGGTTCTTTTAATACCCCAAGTTGCATGATAAATTTTCTTCTTTTTTTTTTCTTTTTTTTTCTTTTTTTCTTTCTTTTTTTTCTTTTCTTTTTTTTTTCTTTTACAAAGAACTCTATACGGTAAAAGCATATTTTTGTCCTGGTAATAGCAAAATTTTGAAAATCTATTGAAATGTACACAATTGTATATATTGTATGAAAAATCTTAATTGGCAAAAAATGTTAAAGTTTGGAATTAAATTACTGTTAAATCACTTATTTTCATGGAGTCAAATTTTCATGGTTTGAGGACAAATTATTGGTTCGAGGGGAATTAATTTTGTGGTTACAGGAGAAACATAATACTGCAGGATGAAAATTTTATATTTCATGGGGACATAAATTTGTGGGTCTCTTCAAACTATGAAAACAATGAAAATTAACACCCACGAAAATTGGTGATTTCACAGCATCGTTAAATCTTGTTTCTGTAACATCACAAACTATTTAGATTTTCTGATATTTTTAAGGAAAAGGACAAAATGGACAAAATTTGTTCAATTGTAAATATAGAATTTACAAAGTGCAGCTTGCCCCAGAACAATATTCACATATTTTATTGATATTATTCTACACCTTATACTACAAGACTTTTAATCAAAACATCGACGTAAGGCCATCATTAAAAATATCTTTGTTTCCCCTAACCCGACCCTAAATTCTGAAGTTGGGTAGGTAGGTAGGTAAATAATTTTTTTTCCTGACAGCAGCTTTGAAAATACATTCTGATTTTCTGGTAAGAACGGGTTTTGCTGAAATTGTATTTTATAAAAGTTGATAAACTTAAAAAAAAATATTTGAATAATCTTCTTTAAAAAACTTTTCAGTCGGCCGGATTTAATTGGGTCGGTCGCGTTAGGGGAAACAAAGTTATTTTTTATTTTGGCCTAAAATGCACTTTTTTCTCTCAAAATCATTGACATTTTGAATTTACATCAACTTCTTGACGTCATATCTATCAAATGGTGTCATGGCTGATGAAAATAAGCAATGCTTTCAAGCCTGGGGATACCCCCCTGGTTTAGAACATAATGATAGATTTCTCCATCAAAGTTTGATTTCGGGGGAAGATACTTGTCATTATTGAATATAGTCCTTTGAAAACTTGACCTAACAAATATCATAAAATCCATGCCAATGAGGTATGAAGTAAAACTATTCATAAGCAAACTGGGTCCTTACTTCTGGATGGGTTTGTGAAGCAAGTATACATCATTTAGTAATTACCAGGCCCGTAGAACGCAGGGCGGCCACCCCCCCCCCCTTTCCATTTTTTCTGAGTAAAGTCTTTTGTTGTAGTAAATTTTGATTTAGATGCTAGTACCCCCACCCCCCCCCCCCCCCACACACACACTTTCTGTTGCTGTAAGGTCGAGCACTGGGAAATTCCAGCATTTAAAAAAAATTGTTCCAAATAATTAAGAGAAAGCCCCCCCCCCCCCCACACACACACACACAGGAGTTAGGATTTTCGAGTTTGGACACTTTATGACATGATTTCCAGAACTCTTTTTCAACAAAAGAAAAAAAGTGTCAGTCTCTAAGAAAAAAAATGATACTCAGAATTTTCATTATTTGGGTTCAATTCTCAAAAATCCTTAAATCTTTTTTTCCAATTTCATACCTTTGAATAATATTAATAAGATTTTGTTCTAAATACTTAGTTCACAATTTGAATTTGATTATACGTTTGAAGCCATAGGCATTTACCACACTTTGTTCTCCCATCTTCTTCTTTTTTGTACCAGAGTAAATGGTGAAGAAGAAAAATAATTATTCCATAAATCACATTAATAAACATTATGTATCAAATTAAGAATAAAATGTTAAGTTAAGAACGTAGCACAATCTCGGTCCCCAATTAAATTTATTGCATATCTAATCATGTTCTAAACTGCGAAAAAAATGTAAAAAGAGTCCTGGAAATCATGTTATTGTTAAACAACAACAACCAGAAAGAAAAAAAATCCACTTGCCTAAAGGGTGAATATGAAAATTCTCAAACCTTATATTGTTCATCTACAGATTATCACCAATGATATAATGATTTTCCTAATTAAAGATGATTTGGCTACTGCGTAACTGTAAGAGGATAAATCAGGGAACATGCAGTTTATCTAAAAAAAAAAATAAATAAATCGTTATTTGACACCCACTTAATTGGCCCTCACAGTGAAAATGAAAATTCTGAAGTCGTATTGCACATCTACAGGGCACTGCCCATCATATTCGAGATGATGAATTTGGTTGACAGTTTAAAATGTAAAAATGTAAGAGGATCGAGTTTTTTTTTGTTGCAAAAATCCATAACCCCCCCCCCCCCACCCGCCCTTTCCACTGGTTTAACTTATGCAATCTCTCAATTTAACCTGCACTTAATATTCTGTATCATTGTTATACACCCCCCCCCCCCCGCCCCGCCCGCTTGAAAAGCGGGGAGGGGGTTTATAGTGATGGGAATGTCCGTCCGTCTGTCTAGCTATGCGTCCGTCCTTCCGTACCTTACGCTTTAGGGTACCCATCTCTTATCCGCAACACCTTCACAACTCCTCTTATACCAATCCATAAAAGAACTACGCACGGTAACTCCCGATTCCCGCCTACATTTTACAACCATTTAATTTAATATTGACGACAATTTGGCCATAAAATCTTTGTTTAATACAAAGAACAGTTCAACGGTAATTGATTAATTATTTTAATTCCAGTGCTAAATAGTAAAATATCCCTAATTCCAGCTCTTGAAATAAGGGGGGTAGACGATATTTTCCACTGAAATCGGGCTGTAAAACATCACCATATTCTGAAATAGTCTTAGATATGAATAAATGTTTCTTAAATCTTTTCTTATGTTTTATGCATATAAAATTAAGCATATATATTAGTAAAATATAATGTTTCAGTTGTAAAGCACTTGGAAATTACTGAAAAAATAAGCATTTTTGTCGTTTTTTGTATATAAACATATGTCCCCCCCCCCCCCCCCGTGAAACACAAAAAGCTTTGGTATGAATTTGTGAAATGACAGTCCATATTACCCGTAAAAAGGAATTTTTGTTTCACGGGGGGGGGGGGAGATGTTTTAAAAATATTTTCCGTTTTCCGTTGATTTCTAAAGTGAAAAACACGAGTTTTACCAAAATTTTAGAGTTATCTCTCGTTGTTTTCCCAAAGAAGTAATGTTTTAAGAAAATCCATATAAATATCAATATAAATATTAAAAATCATTCGAATATCTTAACTTTTGAAAATTGACTTGGAGGTAGGCGGGAGAACAATACTATCGTTCGCAGTTCTTTAGTTACATAGTGCCATTGTGCACCTCCTATTTTAACTTTTGCTTGGACATATATTTCGGGTTTCCCATAGCAAAACATAGACACTGCCATTCTTTCTATAAAACTGGAGGTACCCATATCTTATTCGCAACTCCTCCTTTGCCACTCAATATGAATATAATGATACTTTCATAGAATTTTTATTACATAGTGCCATTGTCCACCTCCTATATTACTTTATTTCGGGTTTCAGATTGCAAAACATGGACACTGCCATTCTTTTTTAAAATCGGGGGTACCCATCCCTTATCCGCAACTCCTCCTATACCACTGAATAAAATTTAATGAGACTTTCACAGAATTTTTATTACACAGTGCCATTGTGACCTCCTATTTTAATTTTGATTGGACATGTATTTCAGATTTCCCATAGGAAAACATGGGTACTGCCATTCTTTCTATAATGTCAGGGGTACCCATTTTTTATCCGCAACTCCTCCTTTACCTCTCAATAAAATTCAATAATACTTTCATAGAATCTTTATAACATAGTGCCATTGTCAGGGTTCGAAATTCACTATATACAACTCGCAAAACGCGAGTTAGAATTCCCAAATTGCGAGTTAAAAATTAGGTAACTCGCAAAAACTTGCGAGTTGATATTTTTTGCATTGAAACTGTAGCAAAATTATATAATATGACAGAGCACAATGCTTTTGATTTAAATCAGTAATTTAAATAAAAGTCACCCTTTAGTTTTATTTTGTGTATTGTACAGTAGTTACTTTTTCCTTAAGTTACATGTATTTAATTTATATAAATTTAACTTTGTATGAAAATTGCGAGTAGTCTTATAAAATTGCGAGTTCACTTTCTTGGTACTCGCAATTATTTGCGAGTTGTAATTTTAGGGAGTTTCTAACCCTGAAATTGTGCATTTCCTACTTTATGGTTTGTTCGGACCGATATTTGGGCTTTTCCAATGCAAAAAAATGGACTTTGCCATTATAACATCATGGGAGCGAGGGGGGGGGGGTGTTCATTTGTGAGCTCAGTGCTCACAGAACCTCTAGTTCTTTTTTTTTTGGTCAAAAAAAAAAAATCCTTAAACTGCCCCCCCCCCCCCCCTCTTTCTGAAATTTCTGAATCCGTCACTTTTGAGGATGAGGGTTGGGTAGAAAAACGTAATTTTGGTTCCCAGGGTTAAAATAAAAATCCTTTAAAACAAAAAACAAAAAACAAAAAACCTCATTGCACATCTACAGGATACCAACTATCACTATCATATCAGAAAGATAAATTAACTAATGCTTAAAATACAAAAGGAGTTTGAGGAAGGAATGTTTTTGACAGATAGACGAACGGACCAGCAATACAACAGTATTCCCGAATTTTAATTAGAAAGTGCTTGTATAGAATTACACACAAAAGCATCATGTTAAGTACTATAAAAGTGCAAGTTACACTATAATGTAATAAAGTTTGAAAAAGTGCGTTTGAGTTACAGAGGTAGGAAGTTGCTTACCAGTTTTTTTTTTGGGGGGGGGGGGGGTGGTATTGATGTGTCGATAAGACACCAACTCTTTCTCACATTTCAAATCTTCAGACTATATATATTATTATTACTACATATATATATATATATATAATAAGCACCTATTAGCAGAAGGTAAAATGCCCTTTTTATTACTATACAAATAATAATAATTATATAGCCCTTTTATGAGGTCTATTAGGTATATCAACTTTACAGAAAAGCATATCAACTCACTAAGCACGAAGTGCGAAGACGATATGCTTTTCTGTGCAGTCGATATATCTATGGATTGACCGAATCAAGGAGCTATTATAATATATATGTTAAATTTTTTGGAACAAGTAAGACACAAACTTTTGAAGTTTTAAAGAACTCCATTCTTTGAATTTTCCTTACGTTATTTTAAGTAACTCAATATAATTTTGCATGTGACAGCCAGTAAGCAAACAAATCAGATTTATTGAATTACACATTAAGATAGTAATCACTGGCGGATTTAAGGGGGGGGGGCGTGGGGGGCGCACGCCCCCCCCCCCCTAAAATTTTCAAAGTATGATATGACTAATATCAATAATGCCATACTTTGGTAATATATTATAACAAACCAATACCGCTATTTTTGTGCCTGGTTTTACTCTTAAACTACACGAAAACCCAGGAGCTTCCGAGGGCTTCGCCCCCTGGGCCCCCTCTATTCAAAGTATGATATGACTAGTATTAATAATGCCAAACTTTGGTACATATAAACTAACCAATACCCCTATTATTGTGCCTGGTTTTACTCTTAAAATACACGAAAACCCAGGAGCTTCCGAGGGCTTCGCCCCCTGGGCCCCCTCTATTCAAAGTATGATATGACTAGTATTAATAATGCCAAACTTTGGTACATATAAACTAACCAATACCCCTATTATTGTGCCTGGTTTTACTCTTAAAATACACGAAAACCCAGGAGCTTCCGGGGGCTTCGCCCCCTGGGCCCCCACCGGGGCTTCGCCCTAGACTCACTGGGGGCCTTAAGGCGGCCCCCAGACCTCCTGCCTGAACAAAGTTATCCACCCCCCCCCCCCCTAATCACAAATCCTGTATCCGCCCATGGTAATAGTTTACTATAAACCAAAGTAAAATCATTTCTTTACGAATTAAATCGTTAACGATCTCTCTCTCTCTATCTCTCCGTTTTTCCCGCTATTTCCATGCTCCATTGACCAAAATGTTGATCTATTGATCACGTGACGAAGGCCTGAATTAAATTTCGTCACACTGAGATTTGAGAGTTTACTGTCAAGTTCAGTGATTGCATTTGCCTCTGCAAAAGCACTTATTCTACGCAAATCAAAGCTTTCTATTACCAGATTGTATACAGAAGAAGAGATCTTTGGACTAAGGTATATTCATTGAGGTTTTAATATGCTCAATTTGCTACTCTACAACGTTTTTGTCAAAACGTGATACAATGAGTGAGTACTCGAACGTTCCCGCCGCCATTTCGGGTCATTGAACACTAACAGAATCGATTGGTTTATCAGATATTTGTTTGCATATATGCACGTATATGTATTATCATGAAAGTTAAACGTTTATTTATAAGTTTTGTGCAGTTTTGAATAAAGGAGGTGCATTTTAGTGGGTAACGACTTGCGCATGCTCATTGCTCATGAGGATAGCTAATGAACCATTCAACATAAGTTTTATAATATAAACAGGTTCAGTATAAGGGTGGAGCCAAAGGGGGGCATGTGCCCCCCCCCCCCCACCTATGCAGACAAAAGTTCATACATGAGAGACCAATAAAAAAAGTTAATAAAAGGGAAATCAGTCAGGGTACATCATCAAATGGCATGTCTTTTCAAGTATGGCACGTCAAATATCAAAATTGTAAAATAAAAGGTTGGAAAACATAAGATATTTCGAAACTACAGCCAGGGTATGTTCCTGTTTGCACACATTTAAAGAAAAAGTGTGTGAAACACTGGAATTTGTCCATGCAGGTAAAATTCACCAATTCTGAACAGGAGAATCTTCTTGTAAAAATTGTGTTGAATATGAATGAGATCCAGCAGAGACATGACTGAGGGAAAATACAGCATTAATATCATGTTGGTTTACCTCTCTTTCTCATTGTCCCTATTGATGTTGATTGTCTGAATATATACAAAGTGTCACACAGTTATTCAAATCTCTATTATTTTAATGGACTGTGTGAAAAATTGATAATTTTTATGCCCCGCCATGAATATGGCTGGGGCATATAGTGTTTGTCATGTCCGTCTTCCATCCTTCCATCTTCCATTGTGCTTTGAGTTTAGCTCTGTTCAAAGCTCAGTTTCAAAGAAACTATCTAAGATATTTTTATCAAACTTCATATGCTGATAAATATTGATGAGAGCTATGCAACTGCATAAACATATTTTGACTTGGCCTTTCCTTTGACCTTGACCACACTTTTCTTAAATTAGTGTTTAGCTCAGTTTTAAAGATACCATTCAAGATAGTGTAATCAAACTTCATATGTTGAAACATACTGATGTAAGCTATTCAATTGCATCAACATTTTTTTTACCTTTCACCTTGACCTCACTTTTCTTAAATTAGTGTTAAGCTCAGTTTTAAAGAAACCATTCAATAGAGTGTTATCAAACTTTATATGCTGATACATACTGATGAGAGCTATTCAACTACACCAACATTTTTTACCTTGACCTTTCCTTTGACCTTTGTCCTCACTTTTCTTAAATTAGTGTCAAACTACATATGTTGATACATACTGATGTAAACTATTCACTGATACGTATTTGTGAGAACTATTCAACTGCATCAGATATGTTTGACCTTGAACTTTCCTGTGACCTTGACCTCACTTTTCTTGAATTTTGCTTAATTTCAAAGAAACCATTTAAGATATATTTATGTAAGCTTATGCACTTAAACATAATTTGATGAGAATTTATCATCTATATCCAACTTTTTAAGATTTCAAATTCAATTTTAAAGAAACTATATTCATGATATTCTCATCAAATTTCATACACTAATACAAATTTTCATGTTGCATTAATATACCCTCGGTGGGGCATTCATGTCCTATGGACATATTTCTAGTTTAAAAATATTTGATATTTTTGTAATTAATATTATTGACTTGTGTAATTTACAGAAAAGACCTATCTTTATAAAAAGTAAAGATCTTTTGATTTTGGTTCTGAAAAATATGCCATGTATACTAGGGATGTGCTATTTTACTGGTATACCGGTATATCATGATTTTTAATCGCGTGATACGTATCGTGATACGGACACTGGGGTTGAAATTTTTCTGGAAAACCCACTAGCCCAAGGGCACCTAATCAGTAAAAATTTACTAGGCCAAATCTCATACTAACTAGCCCTACAATTTTCATGCAAAATGAAAACATAACAAATTAAAGTGTCAAACACTTTAGTGACAGGAACATATTAACTTAGTTCTCAGTCAAAAGAAACCAGTCTACATACTATCATTCCAATAACAGCGTGTCACTTCGCTTGATCGACTGTAGTAAAATTTCACAAATTGATTACCATATTACTCATTGATTGGATGTTTGATTTGAATGAAATCAATACTACTTTGCATATGAAACAAACCCAGCAATACCCTTGGCAATACTGACCAATCATATTGAATGATTGTTCACGAGTATGCAGTAAACAACAATTACATGTGGACAGGCAAAGCAAGTTTTACTTCCTATAATGATGACATTGATAGCTATATAGTATAATAGTAGCTATAGCAGAGTAGCCTTACTAATTCCATGCTTTAAATTTTCTTTTTCGTATTAACCCCATCCGGTCAAATAACAACAATTATGACGAATCATTTTCGGAGGACAGAAAACGCTTTGACTGACCACGTGTTGCTGCTGACTACAAATGCCGTACTGGCAAACGATCATTCGATGTGATTGGCCAGTATTATCAGAGTATTGTTGGATTCTGTGTTTCATATGCAAAGTAGTATTGCTTTCATTGAAATCAAACATCCAATTGATGAGTATAATATGGTAATCAATTTTTGAAATTTTACTACGGTCAATCAAGCAAAGTGACACGCTGTTATTGGAATGCTAGTAGAAAAGCTATGGTAAACTGATGATCGAGATTTTTTTTTTTTGGTTCTGCTAGTCTGATGGACTGTTGTTACATTTAAATTAGCTAGCTCCAGTCTTAAAATGACAAGCCCCGGGCATCGGGCTACTGTATATTTCAACCCCTGATGGAGACTAAAATACCAGTATTTAGGTACATAGTTATAAGTTCCAGAAATTATTCATTTATTTGTTCAATCTTTCAAATTACATTAATACAGGAAGTGTAAAAAATGTTGAATTGGTTAAAGAATGGCATCCTAGCATCTAAATTGCTTGATATTATGTAAATTAAAAAGTGAGAAAAAGTTATATTTTTCCAGCATATTTTTTGGAAAAATTATGAATATTCTTTTAAAATCACTGTAAAAATTGCTTGTAAAAATATCATGATTTTAATTACTGTGATATTTTGGGGAGAAAATTGTGAGGTCAAGATGAATAAATAGTGTGTTTCCTATTCCAACCCAAGAAAAAATAGGGTAGGTAGGGAAAACATTTCAATTTATTTTAACATTTTATTAGTTAAAATTCAACTTTGACAATACACAAAATGAGAAAAACAAAGAGTTCATTTCTTTTTCCCAAAAGGGCGGCTTACTAATGGCATTTCTGTTTAATGTGTATAGGATATGCATTTTCTCAAACACTGAAGTGATCGAGATTAGGATTCCTAATAGTGAAAATGGAATTGTTTACTTCCGGAAAGATATCGGCAGATAAATTTTTCAGGATCAACCCTAATATATACCTTTACTGTAAGGAAAAATATAGATTGAAACAAAGAAAAAAAAACAAGGGCACCTTAAAGCGCAGCATCCCTTGCAAAAGAGCATAATTATCAATCCTGATATAAATTATTATTTGCATAACTTTTGTTACATACCCGCTCACCCTCCTTTTTAGTGTCAAGATTGGGAATGGTACCATTTATCGGTACCAGTAAAGAAAAAAAAAAAATTGCTGCCAATGTAACAAGGAGGGAGAGCATATGCCATAGACCAGTAGCTCGAGCTGAAACGAATACCAGAAATGTATTCGAATATTCAGGGCTACTATTCTATTGGTATTTGAATATTCGTCGATGTTATACTTAATAAAGTATATCTTTCTAAAATGTTATGATACTTAACCATTTGCAGACCAAAGGAAATTTGTATACGTATATAATGATAAAATTGATAAACTAAAATAATAAACTATCTATAGGCCACACCAATTTGTAAAACTTTGTAAAATAGTTCTTTGGATTTTCAAAAATAAAAAGTGAGGCGAGAGGGCGAAATAATTTTACAAATATTTTTCATTTTGGGGTAAAAAATTATGAGGCGAGCGAATACAAGTAATATAAATTTTTTTAATGAATAAAGCGTGATATCAAAGAGCGAGCGCTTAAAAAATGAAGACTTAAAATTATTAGATATCATTTGTATATCACATGAACTTATGATTTATAACTTTTTTTTTATACTGTTTTCAATAAATAAAAATTTAGTTTCAGATTTAAAAAATAATTCATAACAAGTAATGTTTTGCTAGTCATTAAGGTCAGACGATACGTTTCTCAAATATCTGTTTGTATATATTCATATTGTGTAGAAAATATTCAAAATTTTAATTACCTTCTGATTTCTAAACTGGTTTCTGTCTTTAAAAAATTGAAACACTAAAAAATGTGTTATTGGCAAATTAAGTTTTTTCCAAAAGGATTATATAGGAAACATCTATATAATAACATCTGGTATCTTCCACAAATGCCTGGTAAGGTACCTCAATTTTTTATCGTCTGTCCTTAAATAAGGTCTTTTTGAAGAAGTTCCTCTCAAATTTGTTGTCCAATCCATCAAATCATTAAATAAATTCTGTGGTCTCGTTTGCCTGTAATTTTTCCAGGGAGAGAATATTTTTTTTGAAGCATTCATAAAACGTAAAAACGCGTCTACTTTCTGTTTATCATGTTTTGAATGAGGTACATGTTACGTGCATTGCAGTTTTAAGTTTCATTTCTACAAACGTTCTGTTCAGTTCTGTGCAAATTCCTAGGGACATGTCCAGTCTTGAAATCTCAAGTACATCACTCTTAGAATTTTTAGCTCACCTCGACGAAGTCGAGATGAGCTTATGCTATACCCCCGGCGTCGGCGTCGGTGTCGGCGTCGGCATTAGCGTCGGCGTCCCAGGTTAAAGTTTTAGGAGCAAGTCCCATTCCCATGTAACTATAAGCCCTACCTGGACCAAACTTGCATGGATGATGCATCTGGGGATGGACACTACCACACTTGCTTCGGATGCTGGATCTGACCTAGATTTTCCGGATGAGTGACCAGGTTAAAGTTTTAGGAGCAGGTCCATTCCCAAGTAACTATAAGCCCTACCTTGACCAAACTTGCATGGATGATGCATCTAGGGATGGACACAACCATACTTGCTTCGGATGCTGGATCTGACCTAGATTTTCCAGATGAGTGACCAGGTTAAAGTTTTAGGAGCAGGTCCATTCCAAAGTAACTCTAAGCCCTACCTTGACCAAACTTGCATGGATGATGCATCCAGGGATGGACACTACCACACTTGCTTCGGATGCTGGATCTGACCTAGATTTTCCACATGTGAGACCAAGTTTAGATTTAGGAGTAGTCTCGTTCCCAAGTAACTATAAGCCCTACCTGGACCAAACTTCCATGGATGATGCATCTAGGGATGTACACTAACCAACCTGCTTCGAATGCTGGAACTGACCTAGATTTTCCACATGAGTGAATTTTAGCCATATTTTAACCAAATTAGCATGGATGATGTATCTAGGGATGGATACATCCAGACTTGCCTTGGATTCTGAATCTGACGTACATTTTCCAGATGAGTGACCAGCTTAATTTTTTGGAGTAGCTATATAATATTATGGCCTGTTATGATAAAACTTGCATAGATGGTGCATCTAAGGATGAAAACTTCCAGACTTGCTTTGGATGTTGGAACTGACCAAAATTTTCTTGATTACTAAACAGGTCAAAAGTTTTTTGAGCAGATCTATAATTAAACCAAACTTGCATGGATATTGATCTTGGGATGTACCCTAACTAGAAAAAAAATTTAATGTGAAATTTGCCTTACATGTAGATAACATTCGTCGAGGTGAGCTTCGTAATCTTTGATTACCTATGTTTTTTATTTTGATAGAGCAAACATCATCAATATTCACCAAGCCTTTCGTGAACTTTTTGATGTTCTTTTTATAGTAACATCGAACACTGCGCTTCAAAAGTTTCCGCGGATTCTAGTTCGATTGCAGTATAAGGAAAAAATTCACATCCACTGTTTTTAACTATTGATGTATGTATATAAATAGTAGACAGGCATCGTGAAAAACTTTACACAATGACACATTGTTACACAGTATGAGTTACGAAGTATAATCCTGCGCTTCTGTCATTCCTCAACACGTGTTCCCAAGCGTTCTGTGCGTTTGGTGTAAAAAGTCGAGTAAAAAAAGTACTTGGATATTTTTGGATGTGCAGGTGGACATATTTTTTGATAATATTATAATTTGGAATTGTTACAAATAGAAGTGGCAAATCTGACATTACATTACATTACATTACATTACATTACAAATTGGTATGGCCTTACATGCTAAAATTTATAAAGTATACAAAAAAGTTACAGTTTGATAGTAAAGGCCCTGTCACACCAAGCTGCGTCCCCATGGAGTTATTACGGCGTTGTAAAATTTCTAAACTTGCCTGTGGCGTGCTACTGCGTTCCCATGGAAATCTTTTGGCGATTGACTGTGCTTCTGCAGAGTTTTTACTGCGTGCTAGAACTTGTCACCTCGCGTTCACAGTGTTCTCAATGCACTAGCTGCGTTCATAATACGTTCACAATGCGTTCTTCACCCATGGATATATATAAATAGAAGGAGTGTAACACATTTTTAAAAAATCTTTGATTTTATTATGAATGTAAAAAATAAACACACTGAAAAGTTGCTATAAAATTTAAGTAATTCCACCTCAACTTCACTGAAACAACAGAACAAGTTATGCTATAATTTTCACTTCACAATTCTACTTTAAAGACTTGCATGCCCTTGGTCAGGAGTGCAACAAATACGTTAGAACTATTGCTGATCAAATATGTGGCTTATTTTTATTTTGTGAGCTGACTGACAACACTCCAACAACACTTTGAAAGCACATTGTGATCACCAATGGATGCAGAAGAAATGCCAAGGGAGCACAATGAACAACTCCTTGTTGTCGCTGTGTAATCGCAGTCAAAAAAATAACAAGACAATCTAATTAGAAGCTTTGAAAACGCAGTCTACTATCACTGCGTTTATGCTGCGATCATGTGCGTCTTCATGGCTTGTCTAGGGAGCTCCCACTGCTTTGTTGGAGATCTCACTGCCCTGCAATGACGATCATACTACGTTTCTGCGCCTCGGTTGACAATGGTTTTCTTGGGGTGAAAATTTTCAGTGTTACACTCAACTACATGCAATATTTATAAAATATTGCCTCAATTGACCACTGCAATAATTAAACTCAAATATCAACTGCAATGAAGAAGACAAAAACACCTTTAACATAAATTATATATACAAATTTATTTTTCATGCTCATTACTTTGGCTTAATGAATGGCTGCTTAATTGGTCCTTTTGAAGAGTGATCTTTGTTGATATAGCCTGGAAGCAATAACTCTGTATGTTCATTCAGTTGTCAAATACAGCAATATTAACATTATTTAGCCTAATTCAGTTCTAAAACTAGTTCTATCTTTCATTAAAAAAATTTGGATTTCCCGCGGTCACCGAAAATGAAGGTAGAGACGCAAAAAAGTATTATAAATAAATGCTGATTCCCTTTTTAGCTCACCTCAACAAAGTTGGGGGAGCTTATGTGATTCCCTCGGCTTCAGTGCCCATGTTAAAGATTTTGGAGCAGTTTTCTTTTTAAGTACTTCTATGCACTACATTAATCATAGATGCATAGAAGATGCTTCTAGTGTGACCATTGTACATGTACCAGTCAAGGTTTCAGGTGCTGCAATTTCAGCTAAGGAATGACCAGGTCAATGTTTTAAAACAGGTTAGGGTTTTTGGAGCAGGTCTCATTTCCAATTAACTATAAGCCCTATGTTGACCAAACTTGCATGGATGATACATCTAAGGATGCACACTACCAGGCTTGCTTCAGATGCTGGATCTGACCTTCATTTTCCGAATGAGTGATCAAGTTAAAGTTTTTGGAGCAGGTTCATTCTAAAATAACTGTAAGCCCTATGTTGACCAAACTTGCATGGATGATACATCTAAGGATGCACACTACCAGGCTTGCTTTGGATGCTGGATCTGACCTTCATTTTCCGAATGAGTGACCAGGTTTAAGTTTTTGGAGCAGGTTCATTCTAATGTAACTGTAAGCCTTATGTTGACCAAACTTGCATGGATGATACACCTAAGGATGCACACTACCAGGCTTGCTTCAGATGCTGGTTCCAGATGAGTGACCAGTTTAAAGTTTTTTGAGCAGGTTTATTCTAATGTAAGTATGAGCCTTAATATGTTGACCATTATAACTTTCATGAATGATACACTTAAGACTGCACACTACCAGACTTGCTTGGAATGCTTGTTCCGACCTACATTTTCTGGATGAGTGACCAGGTTTAAGTTTTTGGAGCAGGTTCATTCTAAAATAACTGTAAGCCCTATATTGACCAAACTTGCATGGATGATGCATCTAAGGCTGTACACTACCAGACTTGCTTTGGATGCTGGATCTGACCAACATTTACCAGATGAGTGACCAGGTTAAAGTTTTTGAAGCAGGTTCATTCTAAAGTAACTATAAGCCCTATGTTGACCAAACTTGCATGGATGATGCATCTAAGGATGCACACTTCTGGACTTGCTTTGGATGCTGGATCCAACCTACATTTTCCAGATGAAGGACCAGGTTAAATTTTTTGAGCAGGTTCATTCTAAAGGAACTAATTTCTGTACCTTTCCCAAACTTGCATGGATGATACATCTAAGGATGCACACTACTTGACCTGTGCTTCGAATGCTGGATTATGTCAAGAATATAATTCACAAGCAGCAATGATTTGGTACTTGTACTTCTTGAGCACATATTTGCCTTTTAACCTCCAACATCTAAAAAGAGGGTTATGACCCTCTTTGGAAAGAGAAAGATCTGCTCATAACGCGTAATGAGATTCACGACATAAAATTTCCATGATTATATTATTTTTCATATTGCAAATGTACAATAAGCACCTGTATATTCGAATTATTTTATTGAAAAGAAGCAAGTACAAATTTGAATATTTTATGAATTACATTTATTGTCAGAGTTATTGACCTCAAGTTGAGCAGTTCACTATATATTTGTCAAGTTGCAAGTTAACATGTGTCCTGTGGGTACAACACAAAGTTTCTGTTTTATATGAATTCACTTTTATTTTCTGCACTGAAAATAGAAATCTCTCTGCATTAAATTCAAATATTGCAGACATGTTGGTAGAAAACTAAGGTTAATTAACAATTGTTTGAAGTCTGTAGGTCTGGTGTCATAATTTTCTGAACCTGACTCTCCTATGACCTTGACCATTTTCTTCCTCATTTTGCATTTATCTTCATTTCAAAGAAACTATTTAAGGTATTTTCACCAAACTTCATACAATTATAAAAATTGATGAAAGCTATTCAACTGTGTAAAAATTCTGAACTTGACCTTCTCTGTGACCTTATTGTCACTTCAAGATATTTTGACCCAACTTTTTACTAAGTTGTACATTTAAAACTGCCATAGCGACCCACTGTATTAAGCGATTCATTGTCATATGTGACTGTAAAAATCCCTCCCAAGGCTTTTCCCTTTGTAGTATACCTGTATTAAATGATCACCTTACCTATCTGACGCGACCAGCGATCATATTTTTTGATATCATCTTTGGTGATTTCAGGCAATTTTACCTTCTAAGTTGACTTAACGACTATAATTTCTGATTTCTACTTTCGATTTCTGTCAAACATGCAAAGTCTTTTGATTTAAACATATACAAACACGTGTTTATATCATTTAATAATTATTTAATGTGAGTTTTACAAGTAAACAGCAATTAAAAAAAGTACTTTGACTTACAGTAATGAACATTAAAATTGTATACATTAACATTCACGTTTTTTTTCTCTCCCATATCCGAGTGCCATTTTGAAAATAGACGTTCGAAGTTGATCCTGATGGGTACCGGTATCATTTCATGTTATAAGGACCCAATGGACATTCAGCTATAAAATTTGTATGTTTCCTGTTAAACTTATAATGTACAGTATAACTAATTAAATCCTAGATGTTTAATTAAGTGGATTGTTTCACGTCCGGTTATGTAAACACATGCTAGCTAGCACCCATAGGAGGAGTAAATTGAAGTGTTTGAAGTAACTGATATCACACAGGCACTTAGAGTAATAACTCGTCATGAAAAAAATTAGAAAGATTAAATAAGTTCTTAGTTGTAAATATAATTTTATTTTTTACCAGATGCAAGCAAAAATCATAATGGTTTTAATTCTTAGTAATGTGCAGAACATGCAAAGTTATATAGGTTATCATTTTAGGTTAAAAAATAATGATTAAAAAAAATCTTTTTAACTTTTTTATTATGTATAAAAAAACTTTAATACTTCAGATGATCAATATTTTCAAAAAATCAGAATAATACCTGTGCGGATCAAACAAATTTTATTACCGAACATGACAATCGACTGTACCCCAAAATATAAAAGCATTTACAGTTGGGCAATACTTAAAATATTGAAAAGAAGAAATATACAGTACATGGTATAAATAAATTCCACATTACATGTATAATATTTTCAGCATTGTATATTTAAACACTGCGGAAAATAAGCAACCTGCATTAAGAGACTTCTTGTTCCTTTCTCCATTGGAAGGTCTCTTAATACAGGTTTGACTGTATATTAGTTTGAGCAAAATACCTGTTAAAATTTTTTGACCCTGACCTTTGATCTTTATGACTTACCTTCCTATGACTTTGGACATCACATTTGAACATTTTAGCTTACCTAAGCCGAAGATTAAGGTGAGCTTTTCAGATTGAAATTTGTCTTTTGTCATTGCATGTCATTAACTTTTTGCAATTTCATCTTTTCTCCAGAACCACTGGCCAATTTCAAAAAACATGGCACAGCGTATCCTTGGGTAAAGATAATTTAAGTTTATTCAAATAATGGGCCACACCCTCTTCCAAGAGGAGATAATTAAGAAATAGTAAAAATTGGGTGGGGTCATTAGCTCACCTGAGGTGACCTAGCTATTGATATCTGTTTTCATTCATTGTTGTGTGAATTGCGTCATGCATTAACATTTAAACAATTTCAGCTTCTTTTCTGGAACCACTGAACCATATTTCAATAGCATATAGCATCTATGGGTGAAGGGAAACAAAAATTGTGCAATTCATGGCCACTGCCCCCCTTGGGCCTGAGGGGTGGGGCTTAAACCATCAAAGTTAATGCAATCTTTAAGATCTTTTTTACTCCCGGACATCAAGCAGTCAAACTGTTGGCATAATTGTAATAAGCATTAAGCCCGGCCTCTACCAAAATTGTGAAATTCAGGGCCCCAGGGTCTGTTACTAGGGTGGGACTTTGTTGAATATATATTGAAAATGCATTATTCTTTAAAAAATCTTGTCCTCTGCTCTTGGGAATTATACAGACAAACTAAATGCATATTTATGATGAGGAAGGATGCCTCTTCCAAAATTGTGAATTTCATGGCCCCTGGGTCAGGGGTTCTGGTGTTCGGGCAGGGCTTTAATGATTATATAGTGAAAATGCATTAATTTTTAAAAAATCTTCTCTGATGTCCTGTTTGACTACTGATGAGTTATTGTCAGGTAAATTCTTGAAGATCAGAGGTTAGTTGGCAAGAGATTGCAAAAAGTTATTTTATACTTTATCGAAGTGAACAAGTGACCAGAGAGCCAGGCCAAGGGTGACTAGGGGACACTGACAAGTGGCAAATAATCATGTTGTATAGCCAAGTGGTTAGTGCTGGTAACAAATATTAACCAAGTTTTTCGTATCAATCTATAGCCAAGAGGCAAGTGTTGGTACCAAGTGTTACCAAGTGGCAAGCAGCTAAGTTGTTTGTATAGCCAAGAGGCATCACCTCAGGTAAATGATTTCTCTTTGTGTACTTAATTGTAGCACTAGGCAAGTAACAAAAACACATCTGTATACAGTTGAACTTCGGTATCGAGAGCACCGATATCTTGAATACATTGGATATGTTGAAGTGATTGGAAAGTCCCAAGCCCTTTTTCTCTAAGTATTTTACCCTCAATATCTCAATCCATCGGATATCTCGAAGTTTTTTCTGGGTCTCATCAAGTTCGAGATAAGGAGGTTTGACTGTATATTGAGTACCTTACACACTAGGCAAGTGTCCATTGTATTTGTATATTTTGCATTCATTATTATCCCTGTAAGACTTGGGAAAACTAAGTACAATCCCAAGGAGATCACTCAGGTCTGGCAAGTTACATAAGCAGTGGTATTTTTATAAGATTTTAGGAATTTTTGGGCAACATAGCTTCATCTTTCAGTTAATTTTTATGCTTCTGTGGATCCTTTACAGTGCTGTATTAAACTCAGGTGACCATTTAGGCCCTTGTGCCTCTTGTTTAAAAATCTTCTCAAAAACCACTGGGATGGAAAAGATGGAACTTGTATGAAAGCTTACTGACATAGTGACGATAAAAGTTTGTTAAATCATGACTCATGAATCAAGAGGGTGGTGCATTTACAGGCAAATAAAGTTTTGCTTGGATATATATAAGAAAAAATCCAATCTAATTAAAGTTAGATGTTCAGAATCCACTACCGCTTCTCAAACATTAACAACATCCCATTTGGGGTCACGTCAGAGAGACTTTTCGATTATGAATAAACTTAAAAATTTTGGCCAATCGGATTCAAGCTTCTGTATACGATTCTAAAATTAGTTCCACGGCTACGTGATGATCAGTAGACTGTCTTAGGTTGAATAAAAGTAATTTTGGTATCAATTGAATGTATAGTCTGCCAATCTGGCATTCTTACCTGAATAACGCAAACGAAAATGCACAAACTATACGTCTATATATCCCACACGTCACATTCATATAGGTCTTTACCATGCGTATTTTGTTTACTATGAAACCCCTCGGGCATTTAGGTTTGGCAGTAAAAAAAAGAAACGCATCCGAACTATAAGCCAAGATTTCGGAGACGGCAATTTCATTGGGTAATCGAAAGGTCGCTCTGACGTGACCCCGAATGGGATGTTGTTAGATGTTTGAGAAGCCTCAGGTAGAGTAGATTCAAGTTTGCTAAATCATGACCCCAGAGATAGGATGGGGCCACAATGGGTGATCTAAGTTTTAAATAAGAATATAGAGAAAAAATTATTAAAATGTTCTTCTCAAGAACAGCAAGGCCATGTTTAGTCATATTTATATAGAAGCATCCTCAGGTAGTGTAGATACAATTTTGTTCAAATCATGACCCCAGGGTGTAGGATGGGGCCACAGTTGGCAATTAAAAGTTAACAAATGATTGTATGGCAGAAAACAGCAGGGCCATAGAGACTCAGGTGAGCATTGTAACACATGGGCCTTTTGTTTCATTGACTGGCTCATTTTTTTTTCTGAAAGTGTTAATATGCTGCTTTTAAAGTTTAAGCATTATACTCTGTTGCAGTATATACTTTGAAATTCAAGGAAAATAACTCTGTTGTGTAATAAAGTTTTTTGTTATTGTAGAATGGAGCTCAGACGATCCGAGAGGGTCAGACGTCGCCCCCAGTGGTTCAAGGATTATGTGGTGGACTTTCCGGTGAGGAAGTCGAGGGAGAAGCAGGCGGTGAGGGCTGGAGATTCACTTCAGCAACCTGAGGAGGTGGCACTGCCGCTTCCTGAGCCTGTACAGGCTCTACCTCAGGAAAAGCTTGAGCAAACTGTAGAGGTGGCTGAGCCATCTCCCCAGTCTGTGATAGCAGCTCCTGAGCTAGAGCTTGTTCAGCCTGAGGAAGTGAGTCTGCCGTCTTCTCAGCCTGTCATAGCCCTTCCTTGGCTGGAACATGAGCAGACCGTGGAGCTGGCATTGCCATCTCCTCAGCCTGCTCAGGTTCCAGTTGAGGAAGAGGCTGGACAGACTGAGGAGACAGAACTGTTGTCTCCTCAGATTGTTGAGGATCATCCTCAGCTCTCGACCAGCAGCGGGCCAACAATTCCTGCAGATCAGTCACCACCTGTGCGGGAACCAGAGAGGCGAGGCTTCACAGCACGAGGGTTGGTTGAGCAGTTGTTTAGGGTTGTAGATGTCACTTTGATTACTGGGGTCTTTTTCCCTATTTTCCCCACTTTCTAAGGGTTGGTTTAATTTCTTTTCCTTATCTTTCTTGTTTCTTTCATTTCATTTTGTTAAGATTTAAACTAGAGTTAGATTTTGATAAATTTAAATTTTCCTTTTTTTCATTAAAGGTAATTAAAAACTAGAGATTAAAGGTTAAAATCAGCATAACTTTTCCTCTTATTAGCATTTTCTCATGGATGCTGCATCTAAATATCCCAATGAAAGCACACACCGTTATTTAGATGTAGTAATTCATGAGAGTAACTAAAGTTTGTTTTCCTTGATAGATAAGGGTTAAAGTGATTTCTCTTTCCTTTCTTTAATTTCAATTTATCAGGTTTATTAAACTGAAGTTAAATTTGAATTATCAAGTAAACAGAAGTTGAATATAGTTAAAAAATTTCCTAAAATTAAACTTAGAAAGTAGGTTAAACTTTCCTAAAACTGAATTAAACGGTGGGGTTTGGGTAAATTTTTCTTTTGCATATATATCACATTTCAGTATTTCACCACAAGCATAATACCATAATGTAGGCATATTTAAGCATAACTATAAGTTTATTTTCGTTGATAATTCTTTTCCTTGATTTCATTTCAGAGGTTAAAACTAAAGTTACATGTAGGTTTAAATTTTCCTGTAAAAACTGAAGTTAGGTCTAAATACTTCTTTGAAACTAAAGTAAGGTTTAAATTTTCCAGACCTCTAGAAAGTAAAGTTAGGTTTAAATTTTCTCTAAAAACTAAAGTTAGGTTTAAATTTTCTCTAAAAACTGAAGTTAGGTTTAAATTTTCTCTGAAAACTAAAGTTAGGTTTAAATTTTCTCTAAAAACTGAAGTGTAGGTTTGAATTTTCCTTTAAAATTAAAGTTAAGTTTAAATTTTCCTTTAAGACTCTGTTATAAATTAGGTTTAAATTTCCCTTTAAAAACTTTAAGTTAGGTATTAATTTTCATGAAGAAAATGTTACATTTAAATCCTAGAATGCATTTCTCTGATTTCATTAAACTAGGTGTAATTGTAAATTTTTAGGTTTCGTAAGTTGATTTCTTTTTTTCCCCTATGATCACAAGCAGTGACACCTGATTCACTCAGGTGACCTATTGGGCGATCTGTTTTCATCCGTCGTTGTGCATCGGAAGTCTCCTCCCTTTTCTTTGGTCATTACTTCCTGTGTGTGCATGATGGATTGCTTATCTTATTGACAGTTTATATTTTGTATTCATTTTGTACCGTTTGTTGATTTTGTATGTTTGTTAAAGGCCCTGTGAACCGTTAACTTGGATATTTTTTGGTTACTAATAATTTTTGTGGGACTTTATTTATTATCTTTCCGAAATTTATTTCACTTTCCCTTAGGGTTGTTACAGTTAAAATTCCTTTTTTGCAACTGGGTTCAATTTATTTTGTGACATATTTCATTGTCATGGAATTCTTGTTAATATCATCAGTTTCCATTATAAAGATTTCTTTTCATTTCATTTAAATCCTTCAAAAGTTGATTTTCATTTATTTAAATTTATTAGTTTTGGTCTAATTTAATTTATATAATTTTAAGTTCCTTCAGTAATAATTTCATTTAGACAGGTTTTTTTTGTAAATTTCCAAATTTAGGGGTTCCATTTTGTAGTAAAACAAAAATCCTCCCTAGACCAAACTTGCATAAATGTTGCATTTATAGATGCATGTTTCCAGAAAATTTGTTTGGTGTGAGACTTTGCCTTACTTCAAGATAACATTCGTTGAGATGAGCTTATTTGTAATCTTTGATTATCTATGTTATAGTGTTATTGCTTTGTTTGATATATATATTGTATTGTTCTTGTACATCTCAAGGATTCCCTGTAAAGTTGAGTATATTTTGGTTAATTAGAACTTATCACATTAAAGCTCCTCTTTAGATCTTTTCTTATGGGTAAACATTGATTTTTGGTTTGTTAACTGGAATCGATTCATTTCGTCATTTTATATTCATGGGATTCGCAAATTTCATAGTTGTTAAATATGTGGGGTTTGTCCAGTTTTCTCTCCCTTTATTCTGTATTTCAGCATGATATATTTGTGTACATTTATTAGATAATTCTTATTAAAGTAAAAAACGGCTGCTTTTTTATTTTGCTTAAAATTTTCTCATGAGTGACGGTGCTTAAATATTTCAACTCATGCACACACCGTTATTTAGACACTGCCATTCATGAGAGTTACTATATAAAGTCAATTTACTCTAAATTCCATAGTGAGGGTTAATTTTTCTGATTTAATTTCATCTATTCATCTTAATTTTTTTTATAGTGAAATTTTTTGGGATGGGAATTTGATAAAAATTGTTAATTTACGGTTTACTACACATATTTTGAGGTGGGTTCTCTTTCCCCTTAATTTCATTATGTTAGGGTTCTGTCCTTGAGATGTCATGTATTGTATCTGAAAGTAATGTTTAATTATTATTTCATAATACAATATATAGATATATTGTACTGTGTTATGATTTTGTCTACATATAGTATGTATCATCGTGGTTTCCTTTTTATATACACTTAATAGCTATATTTTGGTAATTTGGGGGTTCTTCTCTAAATTTCCCTTTCTTTTCCTCTGAGTTGCTGGCTCATTTTTGATTTAATTGGGTTTCATTTAATTGGAATCCATAAATTTTGTCATTTTGTTTTCATGGGATTCAAGTAAATAACTTCAGGATGTTTGTTAAGTACATTCATTAAGTACATTTCATGTAAAAAAATAAATGGGGAATTATATTCTCTTTCGTGATAAAGGGTTAATTTATCATTTTTAAGATTTCGTCATCGGAATTTAATTTCCCTGATTTCTTTTGGTTGAGATTTAACTGTAAAGTTTAGGGGTTAATTGTTGAATGTATTTTTTTTGTCTTTTCTCCCTTAATAGTTTCATGTAAATCTATAAGGGTTTGCTATAATCTTTGAAATATCACTATTATTGGTCTATGATGTGTTGATGTACAGTCCTAGAAACATTCTACTGTCCCACTTTTCATTCGTTCATTGTACTTTCCACACGTGCTCACTGTTTCAAGTTTAACCTGATTGATCTTGAACTGCTTGCGCTCGATATTCATGTACAAAGCACTCACCATTAACTCAATGGAATTCATCGTACGCTCGTGTTCAATCGATATTCACAACTTGTTCAGTCTGTTCAATCTCGTTTCTTCATTCATTTGGAAGAACAAAATTTGGTCATTTACGCATCTCTTTTCTACCTGCTCATACAATGCGAGGAAACGCCCAAGGCATTCCAAATAATCATTCAACTTTCATTCACCGACTGCTCCCCTTTCACTTTTGCGCACCATTCCGTGTTTACTGAATGTTCCGTGTTCACCTGGGATTAATTCATTAACCGTTTACCGACTGTACTTGCGTTAATCGTTTACACATTGTTCAATCTCCGTTTACTCTGCATTACTTCACTCTTCGTTCGTTCGAGAAGGAAAGTAGAATGTTTCAGGGACTCGCTAATTTATGTATTGATGTATTTTAAGCTGTCATCACTTTGTCTATCGTCTGTCGAATGCTATGTCCAAATCAAACCTTTATTTGATGCATGCTCTTGCTGCTGTGCATTTGAAATATATTTTATTGGTAAAGTGTTTTAAATAATATATTACCATTGATATTTGTTCTCAGCTTATCAAAAGTATTATCAAAAACCAAATTTGTATACATGATGCTTCTGCGGATGCTTAATTATTCCACTAATGATGCATATAACTGACCTACATTTCATGCTTTGTTTAATTTCTGAATCATCATTTAAGTTTGTCCCAAACCAGACCTGCATATATATATAATTTGAATTCTGATGTCCACTTTGGGTGCTACATCTTTTTTTTTCACTTAACGTTGATTAAGAATGGGTTTATCGTGTATTTCTAGCATGTTAGATACATACCAAACCTGCTTACGTTGTGACGCCTTTCAGTGTAAGTGGATCTGCTGCATTCATTGAAAACTGCTCTCACTTACATTATGGATGTGAATATATTGACTTAGGAGAGAGATAGGATTTAGCTGGTTTCTATATTTTGTTTGTTAACTATATGCTTTTTTCGATACAGTATTTGAAATGTATTCTTCTTTGTGTAGAGTGTGCCCCAGTATTTGGTATAAGGCCCTTTAGGACTCAGGTCTATTTGTTTGTTCTTTGTATTTATGTTTTATATATTTATCATATATATTGTTTAAATGTCCCATCTGCACACACATCTGTAAGTCCTGCTGCCACAACCACCCTCGCCTCGCCTCACCTCAGCATCTCTGCCCAGCTGTAGCTCTACAGTAAGTGGTTTCATGTCCTTGGGTCATTGCCACTTTAATATTCATACCCCCGCTTCAAAGGAGAGGGGGGTATACTGTTTTACCTTTGTGTGTCTGACTGTCAAATTTTCGTCGCAGTTTTCTTGGCAAATACTCATCCCAGATGCTTGAAATTTTAACACACTCTTCATTTTGGCATGCGATATGGTGGGATGCCTTTTTGTATGAATCACGTCAAGTTCCTGTTTATCCATGCGTCTGTCTGTACTAAATTTTTGTCGCAGTTTTCTCAGCAATTACTCATCGCAGATGCTCGAAATTTAAGCACTCTCTTTGTTTTGCATGCCATAAAGTGTGATTCATTTTTGTTAAAATCCAATGTCAGCTTCCTGTTTATCTGTGCGCCTGTCCATACCAAATTTCCGTCACAGTTTTCTCAGCAACTACTCATCGCAGTCGCTCGAAATTTTAGCACGCTCTTTGTTTTTGCATGCCATATGGTGGGATTCATTTTGTACGATGTTAACTTCCTGTTTGTCCATGCATCTGTCCGTACCAAATTTTCGTGGCAACTGAACATTGTATATTGACATGAGAGCATTTATATTCACATTAGAGCTGGGGTATTTCTAGTGAGCATTCACTCACAGACTTCTTGTTGTACATAACTTATACCAAAAAAAAAAAAAAAAAAAAAAAAAAAAAAAAAAAAAAAAAAAAAACAAACCAAAAAAAAAAAAACAAAAAAACAAAAAGAAAAAAAAAAAACCCAAAAAAAAGATGGTATGTATGTGGTTTATGTGTATGTTGGTTGTGTGTGGTTTGTTTATATGTGGTTTATGTTGTGTATTTAAAGCATGCATTGGTTATGTGTGTACGTATGTGGGTTTATGTACATGTTATATATGCATTTGATTAATATACTTTTGATGTGCTGTATGCACTGTACAGTATAACTACAACAGATTTATTCTTAACATGATGCAATATAATAGGATAGTTCATACCTCCTGTAGACATGACATGATAGGATAAACTTAAAATCTGCAAATTTATTCAATGATATCTACACTAAATTACAATTAATAGATCATAATTGTCAGTTTCTTCATTGCTTGAACACAAAACATTTTGGCAATCCTTGGTTCATCAAAATTTATGCAGAGAATAGCTATGTCAAGTATATAAATTTCAAGGATGGGGTGAGGGGGGAGGGCATGTTTTTCAAACTTTTTGCTAGTATTTTGTCAGGTTATAAGTCACTTTCTAGTCCACCAGCAACTCCTTTATGATGGAATGTCATTTCACAGTGCATCATAATCAACTCTCACCTGATAAAAGATGGAGTATTGTCATCATAATCTGGGTAAGTATTTGCAATTTATTATTAAATTAATAATCTATTAGCAATGAAAACTTGTTCAACGATTGCCACGAATTATAAGTCTTTTTGGAAATTGTGAATTTATAATAATTACCATGCAGCTACTGTAAAACCACATTGTTGTCTGTTTTCATCTGATGTTTGCTAATATTTCACCATTTTCAACATCTCCTTTTGAGTGGTTGAACAGATTTAAACCAATCTCTGTATATAGATTTATGGGTAAAGAACGGTATTTTGAGTTTCATGGTCTTTACTTCCCATTGGCCCAAAAGGTGTGGCCAAAAACCGTCTAAATGTAATCTTTAAAAAAATCTTTTCTTTACTTATTGACATCTAGCAAACAAACGGCATGATTATACTGAATACTTGATCTTTTTACCAAAATCATGAAATTCATGGCGCCTGGGTTCATTTGTGGAAAATTACAAAAAGTATGTGCGGTGTTCTAAAGATACGAATGTCCTCTATGATCATCCAGATTGTTTTCAACATAGATTGTGCACAGAGGAGTTTACTTGTAAAATATACAAAGCATATGGACACTGGGATGCTGAACTGGGTTAACAAAATGAGGGACAAGGCTTTAGCTAAAGCTACCAAGCATGTTGAAACTCCTAAGTCGGGGTCAGAACAGAGTAATGTTCAAGATTTGTTGTCCTTGCTGTCTCCAAGCGGCATGGGGGACAGGACACGGCTTACACCGCCTCCGGTCAAGCAACAGCCTTGCAAGACCAGTTTTTGCCTCAGACTGGACAATGAAACCCAAGCACAGCCTTTATGCCCATAAATTCTGTGCAAATATCATCTCGGAGTGGTCAAAGGCATGCAGATATGCCTTTTGTGCTGGTTGAACGTCTCGAGTCAGGACAGGGAAATTTTATGAAAGGTCTGCGCAAGCGTTTAATGCATTCATTGAAGATAGAATCAGGCTCATGACTCAATAGAATAATTCAACAGGGTTGCCTCATCAGGCCCTAAAGCCCTAGGTGAATTTGTTAATGCAGATGCAGGTAGACAAACAAGAAACAGGCAAGTAACAGAGGTTTAAATAGATTTGAAAGAGAAACGAGGTCAGTCACGTCCTGATGTCCTAGACCTGGCAGATGACAGAGACGATGAGTTTGTTGAGGATGATGATCAGTCTTTAGATGATTCTAGATCACTTGGTAATGAGAGATGTGATGAGACAGAATCTACATCTAATGAGAGTACACAGGCATTTGGAAGAACTTCATAACTAAGTAAGCTTCAGAATTAAAAGTTCCCTTAGAGGCTGATAAACCAGGACAGGAGGATGCTTCTTATGTGTCAGTTATAGTGACTAACAAAGAATTCTCAAAGATCAGGCTTCCTTTGGAGGGATCAGCCATACAAGCCCTCATGAATGAGGACAAGGAATGGCAGGTACCAGGCAAAGTCCGTGCTTTCAAAGCAAAGGATGATGAAAGATACGCAGTGTCAGCAGATCATATAACAAAGTTCTGTAAAGTGTCAAGTCTTGATAGTAAAAGTTAGCGCAGCGATCTCAATAGACTAACGTGTAAGAACAGAGGAAATTTGAAATGACATATACATCAGGCAAATTTTGGTGTGAAACCTTCCCAGAATTCCCCAACTACCAGGATTCCAGGAAATACTGGCAAATATAAAAATAATATAAAATATAAAAGGCCTGCAGTTTGCAGAAAGCTTAAAAGAAACAAAAAATGATTGCAGATGTACGGCTGTCTCTGTAAATTCCGACGTCATGTGACGTCACAGTCTAGACTGTGGTTTGAAGTTTGAAGAGATGGATCAAAGTTACAAGTGTAAGCTGTGTAACGGTTTTTAATGGTACAACTGCACTCACCCTTACAGTCACACTGTAAAACATATTATTGAAGAGGGCATTACAAGTAGCAAAACTCAGTCTAGTAAAAGTTCTGCTATAAATGGGAAAGGTCATTTTAGATTTAGCTACAAGAACAGTACTTCATGTAATTCAGAGTTCCGTAGAGTAGACATGAGTGCCAGACTGTTATTCAGACAGATCTTTTATGGGTCTATAATCGTATCTTACTTAGACTCAGTACGATGTCATTCAGACGAAGATAAGACTGAGGCACTACAAGCTCTTGTGCAGTTGTTTAATTCGATGGCAGATGTAACATCTAGGGTTACTGCAACAGCTGCAGGACCAAAACGGAACTTGTATTTGCAGGACATGGCCTTCAAGAACAAGGCTGAGTCTAAGTTGCAAAATTTGTCTGCAATTGGGTCAGATCTGTTCCCTTGGAAGAATTTTGAGGTTACTGCAAACTAGTGTAGAGAACAAAAGGATTATTTTGAAGCTTCTAGGAAAGGAAGTTTGATGTGTCTTCACACAGTGATGCAAGACGTACAGTCAGGCAAGTGCATCCAAAGTTCCTAAGAGGGCAGCCATTAAGAATATTGATAACAGGAACTTCAAGCAGAGAAGTAGATATCAGGAAAAAAGTGTAGCTTCTTCCAAGAAGTTTGATGATGATCAGTTGGGGTTTCAAGCCCCCAAGTATTAAATGTGGAAATATTGGTAGAAGAACCTTGTAGGCAAAACATGCAGTTTGCCGAGACGTCAGTTTCTCCCAAGGTAGGGGCGGTGTTAGTGAATTTTGCAGAGAGTTGGAAAACTAACCAAGGACAAATGGGTGTTAAACATAATCCAGGAATTACATCTTCAGTTCAAAAGTTTGCCAGCAGACAGCCGAAAAAGAACTACAGTAATAGTAGATTTGAAGAAACAACAATTTATACCAGAAGAGGTTCAAAGCTTATTAGAAAAAAAATGCTATACAACCAGTCCCATCAGACCAGAAAAGTCAGGGATTTTACAGCACTTCCTTACTAATTCCCAAGAAGGATGGGGTATTTCAACCTATTCCAAACCTGTGTGATCTATGTGTGAGCCATAGATCTGGACCAAAGACTGGACATTGTCTCTAGATGTAAAGGATGCCTATTTTCATGTAGCTGTGTGTCCAGCACGCTGTAGATTTCTGAGGTTTTGTTTGCAAGGTCAGCATTACCAATTCAGGGCAATGCCATTTGGGTTGGCGATAGCCCAAAGCATTTTAACCAAACTGATGGCAATTATCAGAAGTTACTTCAGGAAGAGGCAAATTCAATTTATCATGTATTTATTAGACGATTTGCTGATCTACAGCCAGGACAGGACATTGCTGTTGAGTCAATTAGACAAGGTCCTTCAGATAATTCAGAATTTTATTTTAGTTCTAATTTTCAAACAAAGAATTCCGACATGAACCCATCACAAGCTATACACTGTCTGGGGGCAGTGTTCAACACAAGGAGGGGCCTTGTCTTTCCTTCAGAGGAGAGGTACCAGAAAATAGTAGAAGAAATTGCTATCAGACAAGGAGAGTGTTTTAGCTCAGAGAATTATTCAACTCTTGGGCCTAATGGCAATTTGACTCCTTTAACCAGATTAAACATACACCCAATACAGTTTCACCAGTTGTCTTATTGGTGCCCACACAGAGACTGTATACTGCAAACTCTTCCAGTGAAGGAAGCAGTAGTCCAACACCTGGGATGGTGGAAACAACTGGAAAACATTTTTTGGGGAGTCCTTAACAAAAGAAGCAGCCATACGATGTGTAAGGATGCTTCTTCACAAGGCTGGGGAGTTTATATGGAGGATCATCAGATTATCAGATTTCAGGCACCTGGAGTCCCTAGGAGAGGAATTTTCACATAGACTAGTTATAAATGAAGGCAGTTCAATTAGCTCAGATTCATTTCAAAGACATATTGTTGAAGAGCAGAGTTCTATTGAGATGTGACAACCCGACAGTGGTGTCATACTTCAACAGGGAAGGAGGAACCAGGTGTGTTTTCTTGTTTGGGAGAAAATTCAATGGAGTAAATCCAGGAATGTAGTGATTCAAGCTGCTCACATACCAGGGAAGAAGACTGTGTTAGCAGACGACTTGTCAAGAGGTCGTTTAGGGGTTCGGATGATCGAATGAAGCTTGAAGCAGGAGATCATGAATCAGATTTTCCTGAAGTTCTCAACTCCAAATATAGACCTGTTTGCAGTGAGGGAGCAGGAAGCTGTCAGTGTTCTGCTCTCACTTTCCAGATCTTTCCTAGCGTGGGCAGTAGATGCATCAGTGTGCCATGAAAAGGAATGTTTGCTTATGCATTTCCTCCACCAGTGTTTATCCCCCAGGTGCTGCAAAAAGTTTGGAAGGAACCATGTGTGCTGGTGTCGATTGCTCCTCACTCTCTAAGACAGTCTTGGTATTCAATTCTATTAGAACTTCTTGTGGATATCCCAAAAAGACTACTCCTCTTGGAAGACATGCTAACACAAAAGAGGGGCCAGATAAGACATGCCAATCCCAAGTCTCTAAATCTTGTAGCATGGAAAATTTCAAGTCTGGTTCCTGTAAGAGAAAGTTTTCTCCGAAAGCTCAAGAGTAAATCAAACAAGCAAGGAGAGCTTGACACAGAGAATGTATCAGGCAAGACTTGCAATTTGCAGAAGTTGGTGTGATAGATGGCATATTTCTCCATATTCAACTTGTAGAAGAGTTGACTAATTTTTTCATTTATTTACATGAGGAGAGAGGTTGTAAGGCTATTATACTGTAGCTGGTTACAGAGCAGCCATAGCAACCATTCATGGAGGATGGAGAGGAAGATCTGTTAGTTCTAACATGGACTTTTCAAGTTTGATAAAAGGTATATTTATGAGTAATCCATGTGTTAGACCTTTATTGCCTAATTGGGACTTGCCTTCAGTTTTGTTAGCTTTATGCAAATCTCCATTTGAGCCATTAGTAACATGCCATATAAAGTATTTGAGCTGAAAAACAGTGTTCCTTGTTGCAATAGCAGTGGCTACAAGAATCGGTGAACTGCAAGCTCTTTCTACTAATTCTAATAATTTGCAGTTTTTGGCAAAGACGCAAAGGGCAAATAAGGCTTGGAAGCAATATCAAGATTTGACCGCTTTGCTACAGACGACAAAGACTTATTGTTGTGTCCATGCAGATGTTTGGAAGAGTATGTAAAAAGAACAAAAGAATTATGCCAGATGACGGAGAATCTTCTGGGACAACTGCACTTTACCGGTACGTAGAATTAAAAATGAAGTAGCACATGCTTGTCCTCTATATGCGAAGCATGCCGAGTTCATTAAAAAGGCAATAAAATGGCAAAATAACATGCTTTTTGAATTCCTCGCATTTTTTTTTATGTTAATAAACTTTGTTTATATGACAAAGTATATTAATCCAAAGTATGAACAATTTCAAAACAAACCTCTGTATCTAAAGTTATCGTCCACATTCCAAAGTCGTGATGTTGCTAACCACATGACTTTTTCCAACCTTCTGATTGATTAAAAGTATAATGACGTAAATAAAACGAAATCAGGTGATTTTACTATGCCTTTCGTTTATGACAACATTTACGAATTATGTAGAAAAAGAAGGTTTGTAATTGATTGGCTGCAGTAATTGGATCTTCTAGGAAATTTCAAAGGAGATTGTGAAGTTTGCCATTCAGGTAAATTAAATTTAGTTGGAGACCGTGTTGTCTGGTGCTGTAGTAATCATAAATGCAATAAGAAAACATCCATTAGAAAAGGATCTAGGTTCTCTGGGACACATTTATCACTAGAATGGGCAGTGAAATTGACATATTATTGGGTGTACGAACTTTCAGGTAATTTCATATCCAGGGAACTTGAAATTGAGAGCGAACATATAATTGTTGATTGGAAAAATTTTGCAATGGAAGTATGTGTTTGTGTATTGGAACAAAACAGTGAAAAAATTGGTGGGCCTTGAAAACATGTCAAAATTGATGAAGGTAAATTTGGGAAGCAGAAATTTCACAGAGGAAAGCGAGTGGACGGAGTCTGGGTATTTGGAAGAATAGAGAGGGAGTCTAAGAAGTGTTTTTTTTTTTTCAAGTTGTGGCCGATAGAAGTGTGGATACTCTGATTCCAATCATAAAAAAAGTTTGTCTACCCAGGAACAACAATTTTATCGGATTGTTGGAAGGCGTATTCTAGTCTAAGAAGTTGAGGGTTATACACATTTAACTGTTAACCATTCCATTGAGTTCAAATTAAGAAACTGGACCATGCAAAAATTTGATTGAGTCAATGTGGAAAGTCTGGCTTCCACTGAAAACAAATTGGCGGCACCCATGGATAGTTGATACATTGCTAAGATTTAACACTGCGCACACTTCACGCGCGGATCTAAAATCAATATGGCGGTTGTACCAGTAAAGTGCATTCTATCCAATCTCTTTATAACATACCAATCAGGTGTGTCACAGAGCAAAGCCAAGTCGGCTCTTTCCAGATGGATTGTGTCACTTATACAGCTGGTATACAAAAGCTCACCAAATTTGAGGTTGGGTGATGTAAGGGCTCATGACACTCGGTGGCTTATGACTTCATGGGCCTTTTTTAGCGGCACCTCTCTTCAAGAGATTATTCAGGCAGCACACTGAGCTTCAGAAACAACCTTTTCCTCCTTTTATCTGAAGGATGTGGGTAGGAGAGCTTCCCAAGAGTCTCTGTTGGAAACAGCTCATTGGGTGAAGAAAAAGAGGAAGAAATAAGTAGTGGGTGAGTGGTTCATTGATTTCATTAATAACCTTTCCCTCCTCCCTTTTCTTGTATTCTCCAAATAGTTGATGCAGGTAAGTCTGGATATTGAAATAAACTGGTTTTTTAAACGTAAAACCCCTGTTTATAAGATATCTATACTTACCTGCATCCCCACCGTCTCCCCTTCTAAGGTTATTATATGTAGGTGGTTAATTTGAGGGCGTTGTCCCTCACATAAACTGAACGAAAGTTAATATGAATTTTTCTCTGTCAATTTTGTTCATTTGTTTTGAAACTTAACTAATCTTGTGTCAGTTTCTATCTTTAACAAGGGCACAGCTGAAGAGGGATGGATAGAAGGTGGCTGACCACACATTACGAAGAGGACACAGTACCCAGGATACGGCGCAGACAAGCAAACATTGGCCAAAATGGTAAGAAACAAGTGCATTTTTTGCACTTGTTTATATTTCTGCTTTGTACTTTGTTCTTAAGTAGAGCACTTGTGTGACCACTTGATGCTTTGTTAACAGACTATTGGTAAAGCAGTGATGAAGTTGAGTCTTCCAGGTTAATTGAAGCCAGTCTTAGAAAATGCTGTAAGAATTACACCTTTCTTCTTTCAAACTTCACATATTTTTGCTTTTCTTCTTTCACACTTTCCTTATTTCCTTATTTTTAACATCTATTCATTTGTTCTACACTGGGTCCCACTTTGACCTCTTGACTTTCAATTGACAGGATAGAGCAGCAGGTCTCACCAGAACCGCCCAATCATGGAGACTCTCGTTGACACATGGAAAATGGAGGAAGAATTCTAAGAATACTGATTAACCACAGCATAACATAGAATTGATGGTAGGTCTCAAGCTCTCACTCCTCTTATCAATAGAAATGTAGTCACTCTCTCAAATTTAATGAAGTCTGGTACCCTTCATTTTGTTGACCTCTACACATTCTGTGTTATTACAAGCTTCCCTGGATCCTGTTTTACGAGATGACAGAGTGTTATATGTAAAGATGGACCCGGGTCTAATCTAGAAGTGAGGGTAAGACACAAACTCATCTCTTTTCACTCTATGAGACTTAATTTCTTTGTCTTTTGATGAATACTTTGTACTCATTTTTATTTGTTGTTGTTGACCTCTGTTTGTCCCTTATTTACAGGCAAAGATTTCCCCAGTTTGAGAACACTAGCCTGTTAAACAGAAGAAGAGTCTAGAAAGGAGGGTTTAACTGTGGCCAACCCCTCACATGAGGGTAAGATACAGTATTACTCCTTGCTTACCACTCTCAAATTGTATTAAAATCTGTCCATTGGGAAATTCTTTGTTCTATGATCTCTTTTTTGTCTTGGTTGAAAGAGGGTAGGCTTGTCTGGGTCCAGCAGTGAAGAAAAGTCTCCCAGATCAACTGAAGCAAACCTCTGAAGATGTGGTAAGATGAACACATTTCTTTTTCATACTTTCCTTATTTTTAACTTGCCATGGATCCACATTTGACCTCTTTATTTTAAATTGATAGAATTTAGAGCTACAGGACCCATCAGAAGCACTCGGAGTCACCTTATAGTAAGGGAACCTGGAAAAGGTTTGGTTTTTGTGGTAAATACAGAAATGAGGTGAGCTGTATTGTTTCTTTGCATGTTTTCTTTCCTCTTATCCTCTTCCTACAACATAACTAAAACTAACCTAACTAACCCTTTAGCTCTTATCTTTTATTATTTCCCATTCTTTAAGATGTATTTGTTGCATTTTTTGTTGTGATTATTACATTGAAAGGATTTTTCTTGTGTCATTTCTTTTGAATTGAAATTGTACTAATCTTTTGTCAGTTTCTGTATTTGACAGGGGCACAGAGGAGGGATGGAAAGACAGTGGCTGGATACACAACAAAGAGGAGAGCATTTCCAGGATACAGGGTATCCACTCTGCCAACAAAAGCCAAATGGTAAGAAACAAGAAGCATTTGATACACTTTGTATTTCTGTTCTGTATTCCCACTTGATTTAAATGAGGCACTTGTTTGACTTTCTATGTTGACAGAATAATGATTAGACAAGCCTCAGTCCCACAGTTGAGCATTACTCCATCTCTTGACGTAAGGAGTTTAGAGAGCAGGGATCAACTGCAGCCAACGATGGAAGAAAAGGTCAGATACAAACTCTTTTGCTAACATTGATACACTGACCCTATTTCTTGTGCTCCTCTACACTTGATGCAGGTTGGGACCTCTTTTGATCTGCTATTTATATTTTACAGGAGTAAGGGCAGACAGTCCCCTATTGATGGTTTAACTGCGACCAACCCCTCACATGAGGGTAAGATACAGTGTTAACGCCTTGATCATTACTCTCAATTTGCATTGCAACCTGTCCATTGGAAAAGTCTCGTATCTTTGATTTTTTTTTCTGTCTTGGCAGTGAACTTTTTTCTGTCTTGGCAAAAGGAGGGGTAAGCTTGCCTTGACCCAGCAGTGAAGAGGTCTCGCAGATCAACAGAAACCATCTTTGGAAGATGTGGTAAGAATCGTACTTTTCCTTTTTCATACTTTTCTTCTTTGAACTTGTTTTCATGTGATATAATCTGGATCCACTTTGACCTTTAAACTTTCTATTAACAGTTTGTAGAGCACCAGGACCTATCAGAAGTAGCATGAACATGGAGCACTCTGCATTCAGGGAGTCTGGTAAAGGTTGGGTGTTTGTGTTTAATACCAGACATGAGGTGAGCTGTATCATTTCTTTTGCATGTATTTATTTCTCCTTTTTTATTTATAATTGTTTCCAATTCTTTAATATGTATTCATCACATTTTTGTTGTGATTAATACATTAATAGCATTTTTCTTGTGTTGTTTTGGAAATGTGCTTATCTTGTGTCAGTTTCTATCTTTGGCAGAGGCACAGAGGAGGAATGGACAGATGGTGGATGATCACACAACAGAGGAGAGCATTTCCAGAATACAGGGTATCTGCTATGACATCAGGCCAACATTGGCATAAATGGTAAGAAATAAGATGCATTGTATAAACTTTTGGACTTCTGTTTTGCATTAAGTAAGGCACTCTCTTGACCTTTTGACTCTCTGGTTTTACAGGGTAATGGATAGGCAAGTCTCATTTCCAGAGTGAAGCACAACTCTATCACTCATCCAAGGAGTCCAGAAATCAGGGATCAACTGCAGCAAACCATGGAAAAAAGGGTGAGATACAAACTCTTCCTTGTGCTGACCCCAATTTTTGTGCTCCTCAATCTTGATGTAGGTTGGAACCTCTTTTGATCTGTTATTTCTTTCTTACAGAAGCAGGGACAGGCAGTCCCCTTTCTTCAGGTTAAGAAGATTACATCCACTACCAGGAAGAGTACCGAGAGCAGGATTGAATGTGACCAACCCTGCAGATGATGGTAAGACAATATATTAACCCTTGCACTCTGTCAATTTACTTCTGTTCACTTTTTCTCTCTTGATGAAGTCTGTATACCTTTTCAAATGTTTGTAATCAAGTAGAATGTTAGGCAAATCTTGATTCCATGATCAAGAGCAGATCATCATGTTTTAAGAATACGTTATACAGGGAAATTTTTGCCCATTTTAATTTTTGTCCCTTTCACCCTCATCATGCTCATGGCAAGTGGGCAATTTTAAAATGGGGCAAATTCAGGAAAGACAGCATTATCTCTTAAACACAACTATGTCAGGGGATGGGAGGTGGTTGATTGACCTCTGTTCCTCTTACTATGAGAAGTTTAGTTACTCTTCCTTATGGTACTCTGGTACCCTTAGTTTTGTTTAACCTCTCTACATTCTGTGTTGACAGGCAGAGCGTTAGGCTGTCCTGGATCCAGGAGAGGATGGTAATGTTTTAACCAGAGTGCTGAGAGTGAGGATGGACTGTCGCCGAACCTAGAATAGAGGGTGAGACACAAACTCTTCTCATTTTACTCTGGGATACTTTAATTTATTTCTCTTTTGCCATTTGATGAAGTACTCTTTTTCTTTTTTTTTTTTTACCTCTGTTCAATCTTTGTAAACAGGAAGAAGAGTAGGCTGACCTGCCAAGTTTGAGAGCAGTTTTTTAGCCAGAAGAAAATTCCAGGTAAGAGGACAGGTTAAGCCTATATATAAGGGTAAGTGACAGTTTTTACTCATTGCACAAACTTTTTATTGGTGATTAACTGCACTAATTTCTGTCGTCAAGCAATGTATCCAAGACATATTTTTTGGGTGATTAATACATTTATTCAAAAGGATTCAGGGCTCGACATTAACTTTTTTTCTTACTTGTCCATTCGGACAAGTGACCAAGACATTTACTTGTCCGAACTTCAACTTCACTTGTCCGAAAATTTTTCAATAAAGATCTAATACTGTCAACTTGAAAACTAAAATAAAGTCCATTACACATGACATGTGCTTGATTGATTCGTGATGTCATTGATATTTACAACAAACACATAAAACGAAATTTCATCTAGGCTTTCTGTCCTGACAACATAAATGTCCACAAGTGAATCAAACTTCGTTAAGTTCGTAAGTTCCATGCCTTTTCAGTAGTGTGCAATTAGTGAACTTCGATCCCGAATCAATGTGAACTCAATTAGTAGCGATCCCTATCGGGATCGAAGTCCGGATTTTATGTACAGCTTCCGTCTTGAAACTACCGATTATCTTTCACAGTCGTTCTTATTATTAATTAGAGACTCCTTTACATTAAAATGCACTTGTCCAATCGGACAAGTGCCCAGCAATATTCACTTGTCCGTAATTTTTTTTCACTGGTACCGGGCAAGCGGACAAGCGTTAATGTCGAGCCCTGGGATTTTTCTTGTGTCATTTTTCTGAAGTAATTTTGGAACTGTACTAATCTTGTTTCAATTTCTATATCTTTGACAGGGGAACAAAGGAAGGATGGACAAAAAGTGGCAGGCCACAGAACGAAGAGACCATTTCCATGATACAGGGCATCCTCTATGCCAAAAGGCCAACATTGACCAAAATGGTAAGAAATAAGCTGCATTTAATGCACTTTTGGATCTCTGCTCTGTAGTTTCAATTGATTTAAGTAGGACACTTGTTCGCTTCTTGACTCTCTATGTTGACAGAATAATGGTTAGGCAAGCCTCAATTCTACTGAGAAACATTACTTCATCACTGGTCCAAGGAACCCAGAGAGCAGGGATCAACTGTTGCTAACCATGGAAGAAAGGGTGAGATACAAACTCTTTTTTTGTGCTCCTCCATGCTTGAAGTTGATAGGAACCTGTTTTGATTTGATATTTCTGTCTAACAGAAACATGGACAGGCAGTCCCCTATCCTAGGCTTAGGAAGAGTGCATCATCTGCCAGCAGGAGTACAGAGAGTAGGAATTGACTGCAGCCAATCCTAACAGTAGGTAACAGACAATAGTTCCTTACACTCTGTCAATTTACATCACACTTTCCTGCTTTACATTCTTTGTTCGGCAGGCAATAGGTTAGGCAAGCCTCCATCCCATTTACAAGAGCAGACCCTCAATTGAGGTGAAAAGTTTTAAAAGGACTGATCAACTACAGTGTAACCAAGAAGGAATAGTAAGTGATGAGCTCTATAGTCTTGTAATCTGAGAGATTTTGTATATCTTTCTTGTTTATTGAAGTCTGTTATATCATTTGTTTTGTTGACCACTTTACATTCTGTGTTTACAGGAAGAGGGTAAGGATGGCTTGGATCCTGTCTTCAAGAGATGATAGTAATGCTTCAACCAGAATGCCAAAAGTAAGGAAGGACTGCGGCCTAGCCTAAAATTGAGGGTAAAACTCGCCTCATTTTACTCTGTGAGACTATTTCTCTATGCCATCTGATGAAGACCTATTACACCAAAATATGAAATACATGACCCCTGGTTCAGGCTCCAGGGTAGAGCTAAGTTGATCACATATTTTAAAAACAGTGTACAGTGTATCTAAACAAATCTTCTTTATTCCTGACTATCATGCAGGCAAACAGCAGTTTGCATGATTAAGAATGCTCAACCCTTTACTGATATGAAATTACTTGCCAACTAGCTGATGGTTCATCCCTCAAGGGGCACTTTCTTGATTGTATGAGGGGAAAAAAAATCATCTCTGTTCAATGACATATAGCAGATTGATTTTTGTTTGTTTGTTTGTTGTTCAACGTCCATCTTGAGAAATTTTCACTCATGGAGACGCCACCACTTGCTGGTGGAGGGCTACAAATTTTGACCTATACTGGGCACTTAGGGCCATTGAGCAGTGAGGGATCTTTTTCATGCCAGCACCTACTGCAACACGGGACCTCGGTTTATACAGTCTCATCCGAAGGACCGGTCTCCACGTCCCGCAGTGGGATTCGAACCTGTGACGTAAGGATCAACTCCACGACTGTAGAGCAGACGCTCTAAGCACTGCGCCATGCTGGCAACTATAGCAGATTGTCAAACTGTTTCCATGAATATGATAAATAAGCTCACTACTAAAACTATAAAATTCATTGGCCTTGGGCCTCTGGGTTGGGCTGCGTTGTTCATATACTGAAAATACATTACACAATTGAAAATCAGAGATCTAGCTGACTAGTAAATGAGCAACTCACTGTCAACAAAAAGTAAAAAATATATCTGGGACCATAAAGGGATAAGGCCCCAGGATTGGGTTAAGTTGGTCATATATTGAATATATTTTTCTTCTTTATGTCTGAGCTCCAGGAGACAAGTTGCATAAATATCTTAATTATTATAATGTCCTCATCAAACTATAAAATTTGTGTCACATGAGTCTAAGAGTTAGTTGTTCCAGGTTGGACCATATGATCACTAAGCCTGGGAAACCTATGATTCTTGTGTGACTGTCAAAGCCCATGGGCCTTTTGTTTAGATCTAGGTTTAGATATTGAACAAGAAGTTTAGGTATTTCAACTGTAGGATAATAAATCATGTATTTGAAAGCAATTATTAACATAATTCTGCAAATTTTTTTGCATTTGTGAAGTAAACTAAGGTTACAGTAGAATGTGTTAATTATTTTTTCAGTTTACACATAAAGTCTATGATTTAGCAGAACAACCCTCATACATGTATGTTAGTTATAATAAATCAGCACTGACATGCAAAAAGCATGCACTTAGCAATTATCAACCATTTCTTACAGATTTGGCACCAGGGGAATTGGAAGCAATAGCATATATCAACCATTTCTTACAGATTTGGCACCAGTGGAATTGGATGCAATGATGATTGAGCATCAAGGTGAGAAAGTTTCACCAGGAACAGGTAAAAGGCTCTGTAATTCAGATAGCAGATAAAACCCATCTTGTGTTTGTGGTCTAAATTTATTATGAAACTACAAGTTTCGAAGTTGTAATGGTAAGGATTGATGTTTTGTAGTGGAGTAAAAAGAGATGAATGCGTGAATAGCCAGACTTATAAGAGGATATTAAAGCAAGGACATTGTTAAAGCTTTGCAAGATAGGACGTTACAGTGTATATCGAGACTTAGACTTAAGTTTATATATTTTATGTGTATGTAGAGAGAAAGAGAGGGAGAGAAAGAGTAAAATACAGTAAATGAATTTCCTGTAGTTTGAAACATACATTATACAAATGAGGATAAAATGATTTTCTAATTGATCTCAGTCTGTAGATGTATTATTGGCACACACTGGGAGGATATGTCATAAACCTCAATTATAAGTCCAAACTTAGAATCCCTTTGCAATCCTTAATGATCCTATTCATAATATATCTGGATAAAATACCCAGTAATTTTAAGTGAGGCCTAAGATTATGGACCTCTTCATTTGATGTAATTGTCACAACCTGTCTTAGGTCACAATGACTTCCAAACAAATTATGTATCTTTGAGATGTATTTAAAAGAGGGGTTTTATTCATTAACCCTTTCTGGTAATTTTGTTTACACTTCTCAATGTAAAGTTAACATAATAATTAAGGTGCTTTTCCTCTTTTAAGTTATGATTCTGATATGCTCCTATTGATTGCCAATATAATGGCAGAGCATTTTGCCCCCAACAATCCCCAATTCCACAATAAAACTTAAAATACCTTAAGGACCTAAGAGAATGTTAAATTATTAGCGAAATGTTCATGTTATGCAGTGGTTTACGCAGCATAAATGCCTCCCATATATGATATGGGCTCTTCCCAAATTCATACTGAGTTTGAGGGGTGTGACACGTACCCTTTGAATAGGTCACAATGACTTACCTCATTAAAAAAAAAAAACACCTATAATGCCAATATCTGTACCATTGAAAATTAAGTACACTGTATCCACTCAATGTTTGATATGCACATTTGTTGTTGTACTGCATTTATGTCAATACTTCACATGATTGGGGGATTATTCTAGAGGGGAGGGTGGGGGGGGGGAGGATGCTAAGGGTTTGATTTAAGTATCTCTTTGATTAAGTAGTAGGCATTTCTTAAGCAATAGTTTTGCATTATAGCCTCGACCTACACTTTATTTTCCAAAGTTATTTCATTGGAGAAAATTAGCGTTGATATATCTGTATGAGTATTAGCCAATCAGGTTTCAGGGCATCTTCATGCACATTTTCTACATTTCTGACATATTCTTATCTAAGTCTCTCAAAATATATATGTATGTATTAAATATTAAAGAATTTCATTGAAAAATAAGAGAATGAAATAAGAAAATAATACAGCCATTTAAGTATTATCCCATCAGAGTTCAGCATACATGCATGCATGTCCCTGGATTCACGTTTAATAGTAAAATAAAGTAGATACACATATTTAATCTATCTGATGTTCTAAATTTCATCATGTTGATGGAAAAGTTTAAAAGTAATAGCTATTCAAAGTTTCATGCTTATTATTTTGTATTCCTGATGTGTGTGTGTGTCTGGTATGGGTACTCTAATGTCCCATTTGAACACCTCTATTATTCATATTTGCTGTCCACATACATATTTGCTGCTGATTTGCACTCTATTTCGAATCTTTGTAAAAAGTATGCCCTGATTGCATGAGTATGACACTTGTTTAAAGACATCAGTAGTTTTTATTTGCTCCCAAGCTTTGAGCTGTACTTTTCTGGTGTCTATTGAGACCTTTTCCATCATGTATCTATATTGCAGTTTCCACCGTGGAAATTGCGAGTGTGCAAAAGCATTTATAACCTGTGTCAGTGAGGTGACTTGTCTATGCACTGAAATTTTCTTGGATGCTAAAACGGTGTGTGCTTATTTTTGGAATTTGACAGTGTTCTGGAAAATTTTGAGTAAGCATAAATGAGCTGCCTTTCTGACATAGGTTCTGGCTTCCAATTCATACTAAATTTAGTTAAATTGAGGAACTGATGTACAGCCGTTATGTAGGTCACACTTACCTAATTCTGGAATAAGCTTATCTTTGCTTTCTCTGTTTGGATCGTATCAATTTAAGACTTATGTTATAGACCCTTGTCAATTGGAGAATCTTTGGGAAAGTGTGTAACAACCTAATAATTTAATAGGTCACCATGACCTATATAATTTGTCATTAGGAATCAATATGATAGATGATAAGACTTGATATTTTGATAGTTGATGTATTAGTTGGAGGACATTGGGCTTAGTGTTGCAGCCTTTAAGTAGGTCAGAAAGACTTAACTCATTTTAGAATATACGCTAACCATCCATGTATGTTTACAAATCTTCTAGTGACTTACTCTGCTAGTTCCATGATTATTGACTGTGTCATTTGATGTAGAAGGACCATGTTTGTCACAGAGAGTCCTCCAGAATTTTATATGCAGAGCATATATCACTAGAAACGGATCTAGTTATTATAATGACTAATGTATTGTAGTCAGTTTACAATAGCTTTATAATATGTAGTATAATGGATAGCAGACTTCTAATCAATTCTACCCAATGTTAAGATTGAAAGGGGTAGTATGTTAGAGATTATGTGGTGATTGCTTGCTTATGCAGTGATTAAACTATCAATTTATTCTTTCTTCCACATTAAACACCACCTTATGGTAAAACAACTGTGCCATTAAAAGATTAAGTATTTGTGGAATAATTTGCACATTTGTATTGTTGCATTTAAGGTAATTTGCTTCTGTAGATTTGAGGGGGGGGGGGGGGGGTCTAATGTAAGGGGAAGGGTAATGGTTTTGTTCTGCATTTCAAACATTTCATTCACTTTTCCTGCTGGGACAGATACCATTTTGTTTTCCTGATGGGAGTTAGACTGATCTGGGTTTTGGTCCCATTTAAACATCCCTGTACTGTTCATATTTGCTGTCCACATGCACATTTGGTGCTTATGTACATCCTTGGGATTCTCTTTTGGTAGGACACCAATATACATTTTCTTGCTCCTAGGATTTGAGCTGTATTCTGGTGTTTGTTTAACAGATCATTTCCATCATACATTGCCAGTTTCGCTGTCATGGTAGCTCAGTCGGTAGAACGCTCGCTCTCTGATCGGAAGGCCACGAGTTCGAATCTTGGCTGCGACTGACCTGAGTGGATAAAAAATAGGTAGCAACTGTTCCTTCGCCAGGCGTTCAGCACTTTGAAGTGAAAGTTGCGGGTCCTTGTGATGAGACCTTTAAAACCGAGGCCCCGTGTCACGGCAGGCGTTGGCACGATAAAGATCCCTCACTGCTCAATGGCCCTGAGTGCCGAGAAAAGGTCAAAATTTGAAGCTCTTCACTGGTATATGGTGACGTCTCTATATGAGTGAAAAATTCTCGAATGGGACATAAAACAACATACAATCAATCAGTCATCATTGCCAGTTTCCACTTTAGAAATACAAAAGAATTTGAAACTTGTGTCAGTGAGGTGACTTGTTTATGCGCTGAAATTTTCTTGGATGCTAAAACGGTGTGTGCTTATTTATGGAATTTGAAGTGTTCTGGAAAATTTTTAGTAAGCATAATTGAGCTGCCTTTCTGACATGGGTTCTGACTCCCCATTCATATTGAATTAAAGATAAGGGATGTGATATACATCCCTATTGTAGGTCACTATGACCTACCTCATTCTGGAATAGACTATACCTTAATCTTTGCTGCTCCCTGTTTGGATCATATCAAGGTTGGACCTAGGTTGTTGGTTCTTGTCTTTAAGAGCATCTTTGGGAAAATTTGTATCAACCTAATTCTAGGTCATTACAAATTGATGAAAATCCTTGATAATTGATGCATTGGAGGATATTGACCCTTGTCATTTGGTGTATCTTTGAGAAAGTGTGTAACTATACCTAAATTATAGGTCACCATGACCTATATATTTTATCATTTGGAATTAATAAACATAACAGTAAGGCCTATATAAGGATATTTTGATTCTTGACAGTTGATGCATCAGATGACATTGGGCTTAGTGTTGCAGCCTTGAAGTTGGAGAGAAAGACTTACCTCCTTTTACAATATATGCTAACCATAAGTGTATATTTACAAATCTTGTAGTGATTTAAACTGTAAGTTCCATGGTTATACACTGCATCATTTGATGTGAAGGACAATTAATGTGTGTTGCTGAGAGATTATGTGGAGCATATCACTAGAAATGGATCTAGTTATTAAAATAAGGACTATTATACTGTAGTTACTGTAGTTTACAGAAGCTTTATTATATATACTTTAGTTGATAGCAGACTGCTAACCAATTCTACGCAATGTTATAATTAAGAGGGATAGTATATTAAAGTGGGATGATGGACTTGCTTCAGCAGTCTCTCAACTTATTCTTTCTCTTTCCCAAATTAAACACTGCTTAATGGTTAAACAGCTGTACCATTGAAAAAATATGTACTTCTGAATAATTTGCACATTTGTTGTGCTGCATTTAAGGTAATTTGATTTGCTTCTGTAGAAGGAGAGAAGGGGGGGGGGTCTTATACAGAGGAGGGTAAGAGTTTTGGTTACAGTAATTCTATGGAAATGCTTTGGAAATGCAAAATGATTTGAAACTTATGTCAGTGGGGTGATTTGTTTATGCACTGAAATTTTCTTGGATGCTAAAACGGTGTGTGCTTATTTATGGAATTTGACAGTGTTCTGGAAAATTTCTAGTTAGCATAAATGAGCTGCCTTTCTGACATGGCTTCTGACTTCCCATTCATACTGAATTCAAATTGAGGGATGTGATATACAGCCCTATGTAGGTCGCAATGACTTGCCTCATTCTGGAATACTCCAGGCTACGCCTTAATCTGCTTTTTCCTGTTTGGATCATATTAAGGTTATTGGCCCTTGTCATTCAGAGTTCTTTTTGAAGGTGCATAAAAACAATGAAAGGTCACCATGACCTATATTTTATGTCATTAGAAATTGATAAAAATCCTTGATAATTGATGCATTGGAGGATATTGGCCCTTGTCATTCAGAGCATCTTTGGGAAAGTGTGTAACAACCTAATTATAGGTCACTACGACCTATATATTTATCATTAGGAATTAATAAACATGACAGTAATTAGCCTAAGAATATTTTGATGCTTCAGAGGACACTGTGCCAAGTGTTGCAGGCTTCAAGTATATAAAAAAGTATTGCCATGTAAGAAAGTCTGGCCAGGTACTGTATAGTGGATAGCAGATTCACTCCTAACCAATTCTACCCTATGTCTGAATTTAAGGGGGGTTGTCTGTGTTATGTTTAAGAGTGTGGAGGAGGCTTGCTTGAGCAGTGAGTTATATCCAGTTCTTTCTATTTCCCAAATTAAACATGTCTTGTGATGAAGCAACTGTACCATGAAAACATTAAGACTACTGGGTGAATAGTTTGCACATTTGTTGTGTTGCATTTAAGGCAGTTTGATTCACTTCTGTTGAGGGAGGGGGTCTTGTTTGAGGAATGGTACGGATTTTGATATCAGTAATAATATTCTGTGATTAATGTAGAACCTATGTCGTATGACATCATATCGAGTAAATGAGACAGTTTAGTCCATCTTTTTGGTGCTAGATCCATTATGACGTCATAATTTAACGTAGGTCGCGGGTTTGCTGACGTCGTTAAAACTGGGTACGCAATTTATATGATTTAGGCGACTTTCTTTGCGCAAATTTGATTATGACGTCACAACGAAACAGAAATCTGCGATGATTTTTGTTTTAATAAATTCTTCAGTATATCATTATTTTAGGAATGACTCTAATTCTTGGCCAAATTATTCGAGTATAACCTGGTTTGGGTCAGTTTACGCTTTATAATCCGCAAAGCGGATTATAAAACAGCGTAAACTGACCCAAACCAGGTTATACTCGAATAATTTGGCCAAGAATTAGAGTCATTCCTTATAATTTAATTTTAAAATCATTAAATAACTATGGGTGTAAAATTTCGTTGCTTTTTATTAGTTCAAATTTGCCGCTCAATAATACAACCTTAGTAACGGAAGTAACAGAAGTGATGGGAAGCGAGGGGAGGTAAAAACTGATACAGAGGCCTAGCAGCCTTGCTGTTTGTTTACATGTGGTAAGATCGAATTATTGTTTGAAGTTAAAGGTACATTTATCAAATCTGGAATTTTCCATGAATCCCGAGGACTGGAAATGAGAGGATTGTATGGATACAGATGATTCAGCTCGTTGTCAGGGGGGTGTGTCCCCATACCAAACCAGGTTATACAGAAATAATTTGCGTAGCTTTTTTGGATATTAACCAATCAGAGGCTAGAATACAAACAAAATTAAATTATTTAGCTATAACTTTTCTAGGAATTGGTAGTTTAGTGTTATATTAGTTAAGCAACAACTTATCACAAATAATGAAGGCTTTTTACGATTTGTATAGTCGATACAATACTTAGATGAAACTTTTGTTGGAATTGGTAATTTAGTGAAGAAGGCTTATTACGATTCGAATGATCGACACTGGAATTATTAAAAAACGTTTAATTATTTGTTATCAATCACATCTTCTCAGGCCTTTCCTGCAAGCTTGTAAAAACAAGTGGTTGTTTTTCGGCTTGTCGGAGAGGCCTGAGAAATTGCGATTGATTTGTTTTCACTTTGTATAGCAAAACGATATGGCCACAAGGTTAAACTGACCTTTTTTCCTTTGATCTTATTTGAATTAACAGTTTGTTTTATTAAGAAAAAGGCCATTATTTAAAACAAAATCGCAAATACACCTGTTACTTCAAAAGACTAAACTTTAGTTTGAAAAAAAAGGATATTTTTAAAATATATAAATCTACAAGTTTATCATAAATTAAATACTGCTAAGGTACGATAAAGCATAAAGACAATTTTTAGCGTTACTGACTTCCTGTTAGGGTACAACTATTTGAATCTGAGGGAGAAGTGTGTGTGGGGGGGGTAGGTGGTGGTTGAAAATTTTACCGAGTCAGATTGTTTATTTTCTTGTCGGTGAAGGACAGATTATTAAATTTCCATAAAAAAGGACAGATTATTTATTTCTTCTTCACTGAAAAAGTCTGACAAGCAAAAAAAAAAAAAAAGTAAGAAAAGCATCAAAGTTGAAAAATCCCATTCGGGGGATGGGGGGTGGGGGGTGCTAGAACTAGTCATGGACAGATTATTTATTTTCTTGCCCAGTCGAGGACAGATTATTTATTTCCAAAATCTCTAAGCCCCCCTCCCCCCCCAACCCGAATGAATTGATCGTCCCCTAAGCAACAGCTTGCAATGCTGTTACCTACAGATTTTATTCGCTTCTTTGCTTTCCATGTCCAACAAGTAGAATTGATGTTCTACAAAAAACTGGCTGTCGATTACGTCTGATAAAATTAATTTTTAAATCCTCGTCCCGTTTACCCCTCTGAAAATGAGGTGAGTAAAAATAAATATTTTGTTTAAATATATACTGAAAATATATTGTATTTAGCCAGGACGATATTTGGCAGAAATTTGTAGATTTGAGCGCCTTGCTGAATAGTATGAATAAAAAAAATTCATATACTTGAATTACTTGAATTAAAGGATACCGTTTTTCGCCAGCACGCAGGAAAAGAAAAATACACAGACAAATGCAAGGATATATACGTCTAATCAACGAAAAAAAAAGCAAAACAAAACAAGCAGAAAAGAAACGGTAAGAAAACAACAAATAAAGAAAATAAATTGGAAGAAAGAAACTAAAGGATTGATTGTTGTTCTACGTCCCTTGCGAGAATTTTCACTAATATAAGGCGTACAAAAATCCTAATCTGAAGAGAAGCATGTCTAATAAATCATTTCATTGATATTGATTTATTATGATACGATTCACGGGTCACTTGAAAGCAGATAGATGTGATTTTTTTTTATATAAAAATTATTTTATATTATTTTATTTTTCTGCACTGAATATTGGATAGATATTCAAGACGTCAAGCAAGACGTTGCGGTATTTTATGACGTCGTTCTTAAAAATGTTACATTTTGTGATATAAAAGCAATTATCCATATTTAAATTACGCGAAAACTAACCCGAAGACATATTAATTTTTTCACATTGATTTATTTCAGATCAATTCTTTGTTAAAATACCAAAGGGGAAACAATTTCGTCTGCACCATTTAAAAGTTACTGATATTTTTTGAAACAAAATCTTGCCTCAAAACGAGCCGAGAACGACATTTTTCTTATATAATTCAATAGAATAACGTCGAAAATGTAACGACAACAATGGCAAGTTTGGGATTTATTTACACAAAAACTATGTAGACGAATTTCATAAAATTTTCAGAGAGTATAAAATGAAGGTAGAGGATTCATATAACTAAATTTCATGGCATGTTTTCGGACACTTTTAAATGGCCTGCAAACCCGCAACCTACGTTAATTTTTTCCCATACTTTACGGCTTTAATCCAAGACTCATGTCTCATGTAATGAAGTTAACAACTGTGATAATGTGAATGGCATGCAACTATTTTGAAGGAATGCAAAAATCCTATATGAAATCTAAGTAGTACAATATCTTGATGAAATGTGTCTGAATCAAAGATCTGTTAAAGATTGTGTGTATTTTGTTTATCATGAAATGACGTGCATTCCTTTTCATAATTATTTGTTAATTATTCATAATGGTTGGTATATAATGATAATGTTTCCATAAAATATTATCTTTTAAATAAAAAAAAAATTACATTTTTTGATAAATATTCACATTGTTAATCTGAATGTAATCCCAAAACAGTCATTTAATAATTAAATCCTGTGTAAGTGCAAAAAGGTCAACAAAAGTAGTATTGATAAGTAGAGTGTTTCTATTACTTTGCGGGGAAAGGTATATATTTTAATAACATTTTGTAATTATTTGGGTATGTTCGTCATCATATTAAAGATTGAAAACATTCTGACAAAGACTTTTGAAAAATATTTACAAATTTAGGTGGTAAATTGACTAAAAAAATATTGAGCACATTTGCCTATATTCGTTGAAATGTGGACTTAATCTTTTATGTCAATTGAATAAAAAAGAATTTATTCTTGAATAATATATTGCTTAATATGGTTCAGTTAATAAAGTCTATAAACGACGATGTTTAAAGAAGTATTTGTGTGATTTTCTATATTCATTTCATGATCAGTACTCATAGAAATGGCTGAAAATATGTAGTTGCAGTGTAAAATTATCATTCCAAGTTGCACAGGCTGCACTACATTTAATAACAAGGAAACAGATCATATATTTTTAACCGATTGATAAGCGAGTACTAATTTAGCATTTTGAAAAGTTTGAAAATCTTGTGACAAAGACTTTTCCGACATATTTCTACCTTAAGTGATGGGCATTTCAACCTTAATGCACTTAATTTTCCTGATTAAGCCTATACCCGTGGTCTGGGAACTGGTCCTATTTGAACAACCCTGTAGTGTTCATATTTACTGTCTACATTGCACATCTAGTGCAATTTTGCACACATATTCAAACTGGTATATGTATAATAATTAAAGCATTTTTATATTTTGTTTGTTTTCAGTCAGGCTACATTGGACGCAATCTTTGATTGACGTCATGGTTATATTTGGCTTCTTTCAAACGCACAACTGACGTTTTGAGAGTTTAGTACCTGCATAATATACCCGTTGTCAAGTGTGTTGCTAATGCTGAGGGTAACGTTACAAATAGTTAAATGCATCTAAACCAATCAGATTTTAATATTTTACATGAAAATTAGTATAATATAAAGTGGTGTTCCACTTTATCTTGAGCTTGATTTGTCAAGTCGCTGATTTCGGATCCTTGTCTGACTCGGCTGATGCATGTAGGAGATTTAGGGAGTGTGCATTGCACCCTTTACTTAGGTCACAATGACCTATCTCCTTTGAGTATATTGGCTAAGGTTATTTTTGCTCTCCCACTTTTGTTCACATTTCCAATGTAAGACCAAGGATAATGGATTCTGTCATTTAAAGTACTTGGGGGGGGGGGGGGGTAATATATTGTAATTGACCTGTGTATCATGTCAACAAAAATTAAAAAATATAACAGCATTTGATCTTGAGATTTTTCTATCCTTGAGAGTTAATGTATTTGACTTCATTATTAAAAGCTTATTAATGTGATGCATCTGTTAAATAAGTCACAACGACCTATCCTAAATGTTTTCTAGGATCTACAAAAGTTCATGGATAATTAACCTTGACTCTTGATAATGAGGACAATGTGTGCCCCAGGCTGAAGCTATTGTAGGTCACAATGACTTACATTATTAAGGCCAATCTGTTCATTGTCATATCTTCTCTTAATTGATAAGACCTAGAATATTGGACCCCGGAATTAAAGCAATATCAGGCGAGTGTATGGGTCATGATAACCTCCAGAAGTGTGTGCACATCTGTAAGCATTGAATTACAATGATGACATTATACTAATTTCGGTTTACAAGAATCATCATACCGTTTACAATATCCTTTTTGAGTAGGTGTACAGGAAGTGCTAGTGTACATGTAGATTTGATCTCAGGATGTTAAAAGTGCATGAGTTTAGAGGGTATATGTGTGTGTATTGAATAATTGTATATTACTTTTGAAATATTTCAGATTTATTTAACATTTTATTACTTTATGTATTATGATTGTTTAACTTCGTTACTTATCCCAGATATGTAGAATATTAAAACATGTACAGTTGATCTTCGGTATCTCGAACACGGATATCTCGAATACCATAGATATGTCAAAGTCATTTTTAAGTCCCAACTACTTATTCCTTTAAGTATTTCACCCTGGATATCTCAAATCCTCGGTTATCTGGAAGTATTTTCTCGGTCCCTTCAAGTTCGAGATAACGAGGTTTGACTGTATTACATTGTATTTATTTTTGTATATTGGCTATATAGAGAATATTTTTTCAATTTGTGTACATTTATGTGATCAGTATATATAACTTTGGTTTTGTCTTTTAATGCAACTTTTAATTGTAGATGAAAGAAATTGGTTGTATTTTGTTAGTAATATATAACGTTCAAATGTACGTGTACTCTAAAAGTGGTTATTTACTCATTGGGGAAAACACTATTTACACAATACACTTAAAACCATGTATAATAGCCCCCCTCCCCCCCCCCCCCCCCCCCCCACACACACACACACGCACACACACACAAATGGTCACAATTAAAATAAATCAAAGTTCAAGAGTCTTAATTTAAGACTATAGTGATAATGTTATTAGCTAGATTGGTGACCAGACCAATTGTATTCCTGAACAAACAATAGTGATGAAAATGTAATTGAGATTCTTTTTCTGCAATATTGTGAAATTAAATATTTGAAAATTAATTAGTTAAGTAGCTTCAAAACATTAATCTATTGAACTTTATCTACTTACTAAGTCCCTCTTAATTCCAATTAATTCAATTAACAAAAATATTATACATGTAGGTGTAACGAACTCACAGTAACTGCAAAGATATCTAATTTAAACCCTGTTAATTGTGAACATGCCAGATACAATATGCACAATCCACATTGGGCTTGTTTAAACAATAGAGTTTACGTTAAATTATCCTGCAGATCGGCATTATACATATTTGCCACTCCATTGGACACATGGCTGCTAGAATTTTTTTTTTTTGGCCAGCATCATTTGGCCATCCTTGCTCAAATGCAATTGATTATTCCGCTTAAATGTTTTCTTATTTAAAGAAGACAGTATATATTCATGTGTTTAAACTAGTAAAAGTACATGTATGCATTCTATTCAAAGGGAAATAACTTGCACACTGTCAGTAATGAAATCGCAGGTAATCACAACTGCATATTTTACACTCATGCAAAATGTTTGACTTTCACAAACACATACTTAACCAGTGAAAATAACCACTTTTACAGTGTACTGTATGTAGCATTCTGATGAATTTCTTTCTTTATGCATTATGTCTGTAAACATTATGAATTGTGGTTTATTTTTATGTATCTTGATTTTTTTCTCTTGGGTAACTTTTTAGTTGTTAAAATTGACAGTTTAAGCATCAATTTTCATGCTCAAATATTTTTCCAATGTGCCAGGTTTTTAAATTTAAAATTTTGGTTCCACTTTTGCAAAAGCAGGGGGACATTAAACATTAAATCTCATTTGTCTTTCCATCCATCTGCCAGCCACAAAAACTTTAACCTTAGTCATCACTTTTGAATGAGAGAAAAGAGGGTTTTCATATTTCACATGTGCATTGCCTGTGACCTTTCAAATTGTACAATGATTTCTGACCTCTGGACCTTGGAGTTTGACCACTTTTCAAAATTTAAATTTTGCTAACACAATATAATAACTTTTGAATAAGAAGATAAGGTTTTCATACTTCACATGTGCATTACCTATGACAAAACCTTTTCAGATATACTTAGATTTTTGACCTCATGACCTTGAGGTTTGACTTTTCAAACATTTAACTTCTGAAAGAGAGAAGATAGGGATTTGATATTTCACAAGTGCATTACCTATTAGAAGACTTTTTCAAATACTTTGATTGTTGACCAGATGACCAGAACCTTATGTTTTAACTTTTGATCCTTTCAAAAACTTTAATTTAATTAATACATGTAACTTTAAATGCCAGAAGATACAGCTTTCATTTTGGAGGGAATAGTAGTTTGAGATGTGCTTTGGATGCAGCATTTTGACTTACTGATAACTTTTTTATGCTTTAGAAATTGTAATTAAGGAGAGACTCTTTTCACATTATAAAATGCAGAAGCAATGGGTATTGTCTCTCTAGAGCTTGCAAATTAGTCAAATTTCTTTCACAATACATTTAAATTTAGGTTTGTAAGGGGATGAGGGTCCATTATTCAAGTTGTTTCTCTTGCATCTGCTGCAGACTTGCAGGCTTCCAAAATTTTTGTACCAAAGATGTAATTGCATCCATGATTTCTCCACGCGGGGGGTGGGGGGGGGGGGGGGGGTAGGGTCCTGGAGAGTATAGTGATAATTTTGTGAATTTGTACAGTATGTGTTTGTTCCTTTTTGATTTGCTTTATGTACATGTAGAATTATTTTTTATGGCATACAATTTGTATTAATTAAATCTTAATGTGTAGCTACTGCATTTAAAATGAACCTTGTTTTTAGTGTGCTTTAAGGAAAGTGTTTGAACTATTTGTCTTAGGTGTGCAAAATAATGAGGCCTGTATCCAGTTATGTATGAAATCTAAACTAAACTTGCAAATGTTTTGCATTTATAAATGCAGTGTCTAATATCTGTTGATGAGGGTGCATCTGACTTATAGGGCACAGACTGTGGATGATTTAAATGTGTAACGGGAAAGGAGAAAAAATGTGATGGACCAGGATTTGAACCTGGGGCCCCTGAATCACTAGACAGGTGCTCTACTATCCGAGCTACAGTATATGACCACCGGCAATCAAACCTGTCATCACAAATGTATTACAGCAAATCACACAAAGAGGTTTGCATTTACATTAAATTCTGGTTCTTGATGTGGATGCTTCATATGACCACCATTTTATACTTTATTTACTGTTTAAGGACATGCAGTGTTTATGGATTGTTTTCATCTTAATTCAAGTTGTTTGTAAACCAAACCTGCATATACCATGTATTATTGCTTAGACTAGTGCAGTCTTTGGATGTTTGTCCATTTTATCCCTCCGTGAGGTAAAAGACTGTACTTGCATGAAGCTGTTCTTTATTACAGGTGGTATCTAAACCAAATTTTATATTTATACATCTGTTGATGCTTAGTCTAATGCTTGGATCCTTACATCTTACCTGAATTTGATTGATATCCTAGCTAGTTTATACCAACCAAACTTGCACATCTCTGGTACATACAAGGAAGATTTCTTTTGTGCAGCAGTTTAAATATGCTGTGTTTTAAAGGTGTACCTCAAGAACAATTGATATAGAATGTTAATCTGATGAGCAAAGTTTAAAATTAATGATGTGTTAATTTGTGAATCCTGTATAAATATATTCGGAATGTTCAGTGTAATAAAATTTTTGTGCATTTTAAATCATTGTTGTGTTTATTTTTGGCATTATGAAGCCTTGACAAGTCTTGGGAGCTAGTTTCTGCTATAACCTAGGGTCAGTTTTGTCCCAAGTTGGTTATATTCAAGTAACTCTATGCCATACATGTAAGTTGATCGGATCGAGTTGCATGGATGCTGCATCTGGTATATTAAACTGAATCAGTCACTTTTCAGACACGGCATTTTAAGCCTTTATTTTCCAGTGTAGTGACTGGGTTACTGTTAAGGAGCAGATCTCATTCTCAAATTACTATAAGGGCTATGGTGACTAAAATTGCATGGATGATGCATTGCAACTAGGGATGCACACTAAAAGATGAACCTTCGTTGCTGGTTTGACTTGCATTTTCTATTTGATTAAATAGATTACGCTTTTGGAGCAAGTACATTGCAAAGTAATGTGGACCAAACTTTCATAGGTGATGCATTGAAGGATGCACACTATACTAGCTATAAACTCTCTTTGGATGCTGAAGTTTATGGAGCAAGTTAACTCCCTTGTATATAGAAGCCATATGATGACAACTTGCATGAGCAATGCATCTGGAGATGCATACTACTGGACAAACATCGGATGCTGAATTTGACTTTCATTGAACTGAAGGTTTTTGGAGATGTTCTATTCTTTTATAAGTAACTATTTGCCATACTTGGACCAAACGTGCATGAATGGTGCATCTAGGGATGTACACTACCAGCCTTACTTTGGATGCTGAATTCAAGATAAATGACCAGGTTCAAGATTTTGGAGCAGATTCATTACCAAGTAACTAAGCTCTACCCGTACGTAACTTAAATGCATAATGCATCTAGATATGCACACTACTTACTTGCATCAGACGCTGGATTTGACTTACATGTACATTTTCCGGGAAATTAGCCGGGTTATAGATTTTAAAGCAATATGAGCTGCATTTTTGAGAATTTTATTTTGCTGTTAAAAAGTGCTGTTATGAATCTGTCATTTACACCTTTATGATCAAGTAGAATAAAATAAAGTATCAATTTTTTTCAGAAGAAAAAATTCTGTACAATGGAATTAATAGTATTATATATAAAGAAATCAATAATGTACAGGATGACAATAATGTAACATTTTGCTTCAATCAAAGCTTATAAATAGTTCTTTCATCACAAATATGAACAACAGAAGTTTATAAACGTTCTTTTTCTGTCATTGAATAAGTTAATTACAATATTGCACAAAAAATTTCCGACATCAGAGTTGCAGCTCGTGTTGCTTTAAAGAATGTTCATGCACAGCTAATTATAAGCCTATGATGGCAAAAAATTGCAAGGATGATTCGTCTAGGGATGCGCACTACTAGACGTGGATCCGACATATTTTCCGGGTGCTTGAACCAGGGGCATAGTATCGTTTTTGAAAGGGGACAACCAGGAAAATTTTTTTCAACTTACCTGAAAAAAAAAACAAGCAAATTAAACAAAATGAAAGGAAAACTGTCACCAAACTCAAAAATCCCATTTCGGGGAGGGGGATATTTTTCAATTTTTTTCAACATATTAATATTTTTCATACATTACAAAATTTCCATGACTTAACTATGCTAAAAGAAAATAACATTTTCAATTAATAATAAAATATTATGTTTGGAAAAAAAGTGTCGAGGCGCAGCCGAGGTTGACAATGGTTTTCGAGAGTGGGAAAATTTTCAATGTTACACTCAACTACATGCAATATTTACCCATATTGCAAAGTAGCTATGTATACTTTAACGAATTTGTTATACGGATATAACGAATTACGGATATAGCGAAATAAATTCTCTGGTCCCCAGAACTTCGCTATAACCGAGTTTTACTGTATATATATCGGGAGAAACGGATTCAAATAAGAAAGACGTCATTAATTAATTTATCAAAACTATAGCCGTTTTACTCTTTCTGCCGTGGTGAATTATTTCATGTTTTAGCCTAAAATATATCTACACTGTCTCACATTACATTTTCTGTCTTTTCTATGCGATTCAATGCATCAAGATTAAGGTACGTGAGGACATCTTTAAATATTGAAACCTGTGTGAATTATATAATTTAAGTACAATTTAAAATATAATTTTTTAGATTATACTTTCACGTAAATTAGTTGAATCTGATTCGTCCAGAAACATTTGTTAAAAAACACTATTACCCACTGAATAATGAAGCCACGCCCCCCCCCCCCCCCCCCGCCCAGCGTAGCAACAGTCAACATTGCTTGACGACGGGTGATATTCCAAAAAATATTAACTGCGCAGATTCTTTGCGCACAAGGTCACTGTTATAGGTATTTGTATAAAACATTCAATATATTAATATAATAAATATTGCATGTATTTGAGTGTAACATTGAAAATTTTCACCCCTCGGCTGCGCCTCGGTTGACAATGGTTTTCTTGGGGTTAAAATTTTCAATGTTACACTCAACTAAATGTAATATTTATAATAGAAAATTTCAAATTAGACATTTTTAAACTAAGACGCGATGGGGCTTCCAATTTTGGTGTTTATCCCTCTTTTAATTAGCTGTATTATGTGACGTACGTTGTCGCCAGCAATTTTTACGGGTTTTGTGTCCATCCTATTTTTACAGTGAGTTTGTTTGTGGATATAGAACCAACGCCAAATCTGTGGCAATGGTTATTATTATGAGGAAAAAGTCGGCATATTTTATAAAGGTGATCGTTGCTAAAAGCGCAGTGACTTTATTATAAGTTTTATCAGTTTTCTTGAACCACCCATCATGCAGTTAATAAACGAGACGTTGCTGTATAAGAAATTATTTCAATTACCATGTACCCTAACATACATAAACCATTTCTTTTTACATGTTTAAGAAGCTTTCCGACCTTGGCATAGATGTGAACTACTTTTTGGACATGTAGCGCAGCAAATATATGGTGAAATGCATACGACGAAGTATTTTGTTTACTTCGTAGCACACAAAACATAATGAAGTACAATATATCTGAAACACTGGTGACTTAATTCGCTGCAATTGTTTACGCTAAATACAATGTTCAGTATCGCTGATGCTGTAGACTTATGTGAAAAAAAACATAACAAATGTGTTTGACGTAGTTGTACATGTGGAATTTAAGATAAATCGGAAGTTGATTTAAACAATGTTGAATCTTAAAGATTTCCTGTTTTATGTGATTTTGGTCCCTGTAGCATCAGAAGATGTGTGCGATATATGTGTGTGCCACATAAGACCAGAGATAGATTGCAGCTACAAAGGCTTCACCAGCATTCCAGATGTCCCTATCAACACAACATCTTTGTAAGTACTAAACAGCTTTTAATTTTTATTTCCAGAGACCGAGTTTGAAATTGTGGGGTTTTTTTTCCATTGAAACGTATTATTTCAATCTTTCTTTTAATTAAGATCCTCAGTAGTATGACTATTACTGACAGACGTAAAATGAAACAATGACCAGAGACAGGCTCCTGCAGTCCTCTAACGCAGCAAAAACAAGGAGCATTTTTATATCATAAGTGGTTAATGTAAATATTTCAACACCTAATTAAAACTCTATTGACAATTACATACATTTTAACAGAAAATCCAAAATCATGGCTTGAGACATAAATAGCCGATGTGAATTAGCTACTTCATCTGTTCATAAATTTGCTCAAAATTTTACCTGAACTGGAAAAACATTTTTTGTACAAACTTTGATTGATCATCAATTTTAGTAGTGGACAGGTGAAGCAACCACGATATCGTGCTTTTGTTACAGAATGTGAAAATAAGATAATTTCATTTTTGTTACTGAATGTGAAAATAAGATAATTTCATATACTGTTAGTGCCAAGATAATTTCATTCACTTTTTTTCAAAACAATGAAAGGACATTGATTTTCATATTTCAGAACATCGGAGCACAGGCACTTGTTTCTGTAATAAATTTTAGACCCATAGTATAATAATAATTATATAATAATTATTATTATTATACTATGGGTCAAGAATTTATTACAGAAATAAGTGCCTGTGCATCGGAGGCAAAGTAAACGTAATTTTAAAAAGCTCTGCATGTCTATCTAACTATGCGGCACTGTAAAATAATGATAAACTTGGTCCTGGAACATTCTATATGAAGTTGTATATAAATATATTCGTTTATCTGAAAGTCTCTCTCTTTATATCCGTGCTGTAGGAACTAAGATCAAAATGTATTGCACGCCCGTAGCAACGGTTTCAAAATGATGGGGGGGGGGGGGGGGGGCGGGGGGGAACTTCCCGAAAATGAAAGAAAGAAAAAATAGGGAAAAAACTAATTAACTGACCAAATCCTGGAATTTGTTTGTGCTCGACCTTAGAGCAACAAAAAGTGGGGCTGGGGGAAACAGCATCTAAAGGAAAATTTAACATAGCAAAATACTATACTCAGAAAAAGCTAGTCCCCCTCCCCCCGCGTTCTACGGGCCTGTAATAATGAGGACTTGCTATTACGCATTTTAGAGAGTGAAATAGGTGATGATAACAGTGATCGATCTAAAAAACAAACTACAAACAATACAAATTTGTGAACAGGGAAGAAAAACATTGACCCCTTTGAAATACCAGAGGGATCAGGTGCCTATGGGGAGTAAACATCCGCCCTGTATTGATCAAGATGACCGAATAATCCGTAGTCAAATATAGTATAAAAACAAAGGCCTAATGTATGAAACACGCCAGCCAAACTACGACCCAAGGTAGGTTGTATTTCCTAACAAGTTCATTATAAAGAATTTACGAAATGCTGATTTTAACGTCAACTTAAACATCAACTTATTTGTCAGTAGCCTGCATCAGTTATTGAGAATTGATCTTACTCAGAGCATGCACTTGAGTTTTGAATAAACTGGGGGACATAAACACCATATGCAGGTGATAGTGGAATATTACTACATAAATAAGAAAATTTGAGGATGGAAAAATTGTGGTCATCTCGTTTGCTATACAGTCAAAAAGCTTCTTAAAATTTATCAATTTATTTTAGTGTAATAAAGTCATATGGTCTTCTCAAATTATCGTCTTTTTATTCTGGTGTGCTTTCTCTGCTCATTGCATCCATTTGACACGAATTCGAACCTGTGAAGGTCCTACGTGTAATAATTGATCCAACATAAATGTCATTTTAAAAGGTCAAGATCATCGTTGCCCTTGAAATAAAACTCTGACTGTTTTCATTAGAGATGAAAAGTGTGGTTACTACCTCTCAGCTAGATCTCAATAGCTGTTCTCGCAAATGCGATGCGCAGATTCCTATTTGTCTTGATTCATGGTCATGAGTCCTTGGTGTTTCCAGTTTGGATGACCCGTACTTTTTAGTTTAAAAAAAATATACAGTCATATTTCTTACAGATGTTAATTGTTCTCACGTCACATGTGTATTGTGTCGCAAAGAAAATGTTGGGTTTTTTAAACATTTTGATGCATTTTGATACAAGATCAATTAGAATTGATGAAATGTATTCTTCATTTATAAGTCTTTATTTAAGAAATAAGGTATCATTTTTAAACATCTTATCGGGATATAAATACGGGTTGGTCACGAGATCAAATTCCATAAAGCCCGAAGTATGATCTCGTACCAACCCCTATTTATATCTCGATAGATGTTTACAAATGATACCTTATTACTTATATTTACATTTGTGAATTATTTTATATTTTATATTTGCCTGATTATAATTTTTAACGTGTGAAGTGTTTTATTTTTCAAACTCAAAGGCACGTGTTTAATCCATTGATTGCGCGTCGATTCTTTATGACGTCACTGAGAAATTACGTCGAACGTTTATGACATTAGGGACCCGTGTTTATACGGATATAGATACACATGTCTTTCAATAGTGTTATATATTTACATTTGCAAATTTTTTCTTTTATTTAAGGAATGAATTTAATAGCTACCCAATTTATACGGTATAAAGTGGGTTGGGGCAGTTTACGCTTTATAAACCGCGAGGCGGTTTATAAAAAAGCGTAAACTGTTCCAACCCACTTTATACCGTATAAATTGGGTAGCTAATATTTCATTCCTTATAATTTAATTTTCATTCATTTGGTGTAAGAAAAAAGATTATTGCGATTAAAAAATTACTTCAAATCGTACAAAATTTAAATCTAACGTCGAACGTTTAAAAGTAATGCGTATCTATATCCGTATATTTACATTTGCCAATATCTTTCCTTATATAACAATACTAACTAAACTGAAATTCAATTTTTAATGTCATGCAGTTGGTCACTCACATAATCAGACTTTCTTGCGTTTGGAAACATTTGGAAAGTTCCGATTGTGACGTCACATGATGCATTTCCATAGCTAAGTCTAAATAGTGCCTATATTTCTTTGTAAAGCGAATTAAAAAAGTAAAATATAAATATAGGAAATAAAATATCATTTTTTAGAGTTTCATTGGGTTATGACATGAAGTCGGTACGTGATCAAATCTACTATTACGCCCTTCGGGCGTTAGAGGATTTGATCACGTGACCGACTTCATGTCATACTCAAATGAAACTCTAAAAATGATATCTTATTTCTGAAATAAACACGGGTTCCTCACGTCATAAACGTTCGACGTAATTTCTCAGTGACGTCATAAAGGGTCGACGCGCAATCAATGGATCAAACAAGTACCGTTGAGTTTGAAAAATAAAACATTTCACGCGTTAAAGATTATAATCAGGCAAGTATAAAATATAAATAAGTCACGGTTGTAAATATAAGTAATAAGGTATCATTTTAAAACACCTTATTTCTGAAATAAAGGAAAGCATTTGCAAATGTAAATATTAAACTTTGACCTTAAATGTATATGTATAAGGATGAATTCAAATAAAATATATTACATGTATGACGTTTTTTAGTGGTTTGGAGCATAATAACATCTCGTGGATACCAGCGATGGCCTTCTCTACCCTGGAAAATCTAGTGTGGTTGTAAGTACAAACAATGGGGTTTTAGGAGCACAATCTTGAGAGAAAATGACCTTTCAAAGGCTTGAAATGGGAGGTTTTCTTTATTTTAAATCAGTAAACGATCATTTCGTATTAAATGTTTCGTAAGATTAGATGCGTGTATAGTTTCATTCAGGCCATATGCTAAATTGGGGGAGAAATTGTCTATTATTTGAGTTTGGCCAACTCAGTGTACATATATATTCCTTATCCTATTGGTATATTATTAGTACTATTTCAAAGAAAGAATAATGTTTCTTAAACAGGGAATTGGATTACAATAAGATCACAGAGATATCACCGACAACATTTTACGGCTTGACTAATCTAAAATACTTGTAAGTATTTTTAGTCCCCTACCGGTGAAACCGGAGGAGACTATATGTTTCCTCTGAGTCTGTCCGTCGGTCTGTCTGTCCGTCTGGCTGGCTGTCTGTCCCTCTGTCTGTCTGTCAGTCTGTCCCACTTGGTTTTCCGCACATTTTTTTCTAAACGGTTGCAGATATTGAGCTGATTTTTGGTATGTGAGTGTATCTTGATGATTTACAGATCAAGTTTGATTTTCGTTCCGCTTCAATGATTTTTGACGGAATTAAGACCTTCCTCCTCCATGGCACCTGATCCCACCTCTGATGTTTTCAGAGGTCCGTGTTTGCGCTGCTTTCAATTTTATGGTTTATTTGGACTTCTGAGCGTGATTACTGTTCATTATCTCCACATTTCATTAAAGTTAAGTAACAGAAGAATGCAATCAGCTTTCCATTGCTGTGATCATTTTGTTTGTGTATGTAAAATTATCATATATATAGAATACTTTGTTCATATGTAATTCATTTATGCAGTAATGAAAATTTAAATATAAAAGTTTTTTGTTACGGTTTCAAATAAAAGAGCGGTAAAAATGTCTAAAGTTTAAAAACAATATCTTAATTAGGAATTTTATATCTGAGTTTTTCTGATGAACAGAATTAAGCAAAGAATTAAAATAAGAAAGTGTTGTCATAATGTAATTCTGGTATTTACCACCCCTGGTTTTGAAGATAAGAACATATCATATTTCTAAGTACATATTTTTTATTTGCCTTATTTGCTGAAAAAAAATTAAATGACAAAGGTAAAATAGCGAATAGTGACGTATCTCATAAATCTAGAAACTATACAAATCTGTGAACAGGGCATAAAACACGGACGGACCCCTGGAAATTCCAGAAGTGGGAACAGGTGCCTTTGAGGAGTAAGCATCCCTTGTGGACCGGTCACACCCGCATTGAACCTTATGTATTTATCAGTGACGGAATAATCCGTAGTTAAACTTGATATATAATTATATATATATATATATATATATATATAAAATAATGGCTTAATAATTGGAATGAAACACATGTGACCCAAGGATACGTTGTATTTGCAAGCAAGGTCATTTCAACGGTCATAAAACTTTTGAGATGCTGGGGCCCGTTTTACAAAAGAACTTACGACTAGGACCAAAATTTAATTCTGCTTATTACTTCCTATTTTACATTTATTTGAAAACAGTTATAATCTTTTTAAAAAGAACCTAACAGTATATTTTTATGCTAGCAATTTCAAACAGAATCATCACTTTTACAAAATTTTACATTCAACTAAATTTTTTGGTCTTAGTCATAATTTCTTTTGTAAAATGGGCCCCTGATCTTAAACGAGGCTGATGGCATCCATGTAACATCAAATCATTTGTCAGTAACCTGCTTCTGTTTAAAAATTGAAAATCCAACGGATTTATTACAGTGATTCACTTTTGAAAATGTAAAATATAATGATGGGTTGAAGTTGAAGTATTTCATTGATCTCTTCAGAGATATTTCGTGGAATGTGTTAACACAGATAGCTCCATCAGGTTCTCTGACCTAGTAAATCTGAAGATGCTGTAAGTATTGAAGGACACGGCATTATATATTTGAGCAATTATATTTGAAATTTAATTTTTAGATTTCTTTTTTGCTTTTGTATTTCTAAACTTTATAAAATGACTTAAGTTCATTTGCTTCAATTCTACATGATATATTTATTATAATCTGATTATTTCATCCAATTTAAAATACTGTCGTAAATTTAATATTATTTACATTTTCAATCATATTTTGCTGTAGTAGAGTGATGTTTTGCTTTCTTTATCACACTAAGGAGTTTGTCGAATAACAAGATAAATCAGATATCACACTCAGCATTTGCTGGTCTCATCAATCTTAAAATGCTGTAAGTATGTTTTATTTACACAAACAACTTCCAACATTTTCAAGAAAATGAAGATAATATGTTATGTTTTTTAAAGAATGGTTTTGTATTATATATATGTATACCTTTTCTAATAAAGAATGTTGGTAGATGGTCACAGAAGAAATTAGTTTATATTTTATATAACAGTTCATTGACCTTGTGTCATAAGTGTGTCGCACAGCAATTAATTTGCTCCTACATGTAGCATCTAATTATATGCAGCAAAGCGGGTAACAACATTGTCATTGTTTGTAAGGCCCATTATTTAAATTGTATTTTAGAGGAAATGGGATTTAATTCAACAAGTGGTAATCCGACTTATACCCATAGCTCCCTTTCTATGGAGGAAATTCTTCAAAATCATATGTCAGTTTTGAATATTTTTAATATTCCCAACAACCAACATGAATTTGAATTACCATATCTATATTGGATTCCGAAACTTCATAAAAACCCTTACAAACAAAGATACATAGCGGGTTCCAGTAAATGTTCTACCAAGCCTCTTCTAAACTCCTCACCAAAATTATTAGCAGTAGTAAAGGGGAAACTTCTGGAGTACTGTGCAACAATATATTCGAGAAGTGGTGTAAATCAGATGTGGATACTTAAAAATTCCAAGAAACTTTTGGAAAATTTGGAATCACAAAATTTTACCAAAATCAACAACATAAAAACTTACGACTTTTCAACTTTATATACAACCATTCCCACGATAAATTAAAGTCCAGGCTTTTTAATATCATTGACAAATACTTTTTCAGTAAAAATGGAACTCGTAAATTTACTTACCTTGTCATTCGTCAGTTGCAAAATTGTTTTGTTGAAAAACGTTCTCATTGTACACAGAAGTACTCTGAAATTGATATTAAAAAGATGCTTGAGTTTCTGATTGACAATCTCTGTGTGGTTTTTGGAGACCGGGTCTTCCAACAATCTATTGGAATTACCATGGGTACCAATTGCACCCCGTTATTAGCAGACCTATTTTTGTATTCATATGAAGCAGATTTTTTTTCAAAATCTTATACATGAAAAGAAGAAATCACTTGCTGTGGCCTTCAACTCGACATTTAGATATATCGACGACGTTTTGTCAATTAACAATGGTTATTTCCATTCTTATATCGATACGATATATCTCAGTGAGCTTGAAATAAAAGGTACCGCAGAGTTTGACACATCTAGTTGTTTCATATTTGGATATTTTACTACAAAAGGACGTTAATGGTAATCTAACAACCAAGCTTTATGATAAACGTGATGACTTCAACTTTTCAATCGTCCACTTCCCTTACTTATGCAGCAATAAACCTTCATCATCTGCATACGGGGTTTATATCTCTCAGTTGATTCGATACGCAAGAACATGCTCTACGTATGAACAATTTCTAAAACGAGGTTAGTTATTGACAAACAAATTGATGAAACAAGAGTATCAGTTCGTTTAAAGTCGTCATTTCGTAAGTTATATGGTCGCTACAATGACCTTGTCAGCAAATACAATTTATCATTAAGTCAAATGCTGACTGACGTTTTTCATACTAATTGTTAGGCCATTATTTACACACTGAATTGTCGACGGATTTTTCCGTTATTTACCGATCATGACAAGGAGCACACGGCGGCTGTGGCCGGTCGGCAGGGGATGCTCACTCCTCCATGGCACCTGATCCCACCTCTGATGTTTTAGAGGTCCGTGTTTGCTCTGCTCCAAAATTTGTATTGTTTAATGGACTTCTGAGCTTGAATGCTGTTCGTTATCCATACATTTCATCTACATTTATGTCATTTGCAAAATTCTATTTCTCTTAGAAAGCATACGGATGACAAAAATCTAATACCTTTTGCCCTTTAATTTTAATCTTGTTTTCATCTGAATTATTCATAGTTCATATTTGGCAGTTGTAGAGTAATATTTTTCAATAAGCGTACTTGAAATAGTTGTGCTTTCTTTACCATACAAAGGGTTTTGACGAATAACAAGAAGACAATTAAGCCATATACAAAATTGCTTAACTCTAGTTAAAAATGTCGAATGGCGAAGAAGTTTACGTTGCAGAGTTTCAGAAATTCCGTAACTGGGTGTTTTAAGATACATTATCAATATACAATGTAATATAAAAACAAACATTAGTTACCTCAGAGAAGCGGGATCATACGTATAAATATTATATAAAAGTTTGGTTGAAATACCCTCACTTGTCTATCATATCTATAACAACAGAAATCAGAGAACGAAGAACACGTCCTTCTCTCAGGACTGTTGTGCCTAGGTCTGAGTACAGTTTTAAAGGTCAAGGAAAGGGTTTTAATGTACCGATACCCGGTGAAAAACGGAGGCTCACCACAGATGAATACAACTTGCTTACGTGTTCGATTAGGAACATTTAGAAATATTATGATTTAATTAACTATTTGCCTGAGAAAAGCTCAGAAATAATGGAAATTAATTTGGAAAAGTGAATTTTATAGATAGCGAGACCCTGTATTCCAAAAAGGAGACCCTGAATTAACAACTATGCTTGAATATTCATGAATAAAGTTCGATCGATGTGAAGCGCACATTTTAAAAAAGAAGATCATTTTAATTATTTGATTAGATACCTACAGAAATATAAACTTCTTTTGCTGATCTCCATTAATCTACGTTTTCATAGTTTTTAAATGTATCATCATTATTTCAAACATATATTAAATATATATATTGTAATATTTGTTGCTCTCCATAACTCTATCTTTTCATCTTTTCATAGTTTTTAAATGTATCATCATTATTTCATACATATATTAAATATATATACCTTAATATTTGCTTAGGAGTTTGCATAACAATAAGATCTCACTGCTACCAGAGAGAGCCTTCTCCACCCTGGAAAATTTAACGTACCTGTAAGTGAAGGAAAGGGAGTTTTTTAAGGTGTAGAGAATTTTACTGTTGTAAATGTTTGAAAGGCGATATTTTTAAAGGGTCTTGGACACAGATTTGAAGATAATATTTTCTAAAATATTCAGTATAATATAATGACTCCTATTTTAATAGAGCATTTCACGCTGAAATGAAATAAAAGCGCGTTTATAAACTTATTTTATCTGGAGATTATCCAAATTACGAATTTCGGGAAGCGTTTGATTGACACATATCCTGGAACTTTCACAAAGTAAACCTTTTCTTTAATACTTAAAAAGTAGACATTTTGTTGATATTAATGAATATTAAAACTATAATCCAGAACAGAGTAGAAATCTGGGAAAGCAAAATCAACTCACCAGTATTGTCAGTCCGTGCTAAGTGAAGTTTGCTGAGTGAATGAATTGGTAAAACGTAAACATATACAAAAACAGAGCTCGTGCCCTGTTTACAAACATAGACAAAGAAGAATGTCGTTGTCATTGAAATCTAAGAATGTTCATGTAATTTCAATTCATTAAAATGAATATTTTTTTAATAAACGTAGAAATTTAAAATGTAAACAATGCAACTGTGTCCAGGTCCCTTTAACATTAGTAACTTTCCATTTTACGATATATTTCTGCATATAACTATCATGTTATATGTATAACATTAAACTTGTGCAAACTCTCATTTTTATGTGTGTCTTACTAAATTGTCTGAATAAATAAAAAAATAATTATCTCCCTTTAGAAAAAAATAATATAGTGAGTAAATGAAATTAAAATTAGTTCAGATTTTGAATTGAATTATGCCTATAAGGAACTTTCAATAGAATCTGTTTACATTCTGCATCATAGCAAGATCATCTACATGTAGGATCCAGAAGCACGAAAAATACTTAACTGTTACTGACAACTATCTAAAATACTGTGTTAAGATTCTACTTTCTTGTCCGTTTCTGTTTTTAAATAGATAACCTATCTCAGTCCAGGTGCATTTGTATATGTGTTTTTTTTTTAATTATATGTATTGACTCTCTATACAGGAGTTTGGTCATCAATGACATCTCAGAGATATCGCCCACAGCTTTTTCCTCCATGAAAAATCTAGAAGATCTGTATGTATAGCATAATGAAATATTTTATGGTCACAAACATGAATAATAATAATAATTTTTAAAAAATCTGGAAACAAAATTGTGTTCATAACAATTATTTCTCAATTTTAGTTATTGCATATTATGCCCTTTTGAGGCAAAGCCAGTTTGGTTGATTTATAGTTGGTATTTGTATTTTTATAGCAATAATCGTAATGATAAGCTTTATATTGCTACACAAACCTTATTATGTGTAAGGATGATTTCATGAAAAAATGCTAACATTGTTTTTATTTTTTGTTTTGGTTTTAGCATTTGAATACAATGATTTTAAACACAAAGGTGCCTCTTTGTATAACTATAGGCACAGTGTGTTTTCTACAAATTACACAGTGTGTTTTCTACAAATGCTACCTCTTTGTATAGCTATAGGCAATATATATATATATATATATATATATATATATATATATATATATATATATATATATATATATATATATATATAATATATATATATATATATATATATATATATATATATATATATATATATATATATATAGTGTGTCATTGATCTTTTAGGTATATTTCAAAAAATAGATTGACAGAGATAGCTCCGGGAAGGTTTTCGGACCTGGTTAATCTCAAAAATCTGTAAGTAGCACAATTTATATTGTTTAATGGAACATTTTCTGATATATTATAAAAGCATATCGGCACTAAAGGTAAACTTTCTCTTAAAAAATCCGAAACGAAAGGGTGTACATGTATATGCAATTAGAAAAAAAATGGCATTGCTGTCTTGATGTTTCTTTGAATTGCTTTTGACACGCTTAAATGGCCATAACTCTTATCACTTTTCATTCATTTGGCTGTAATCACATCAAGGTGTCACCATATTTAATTTAATCCACTTTCAATTTTAAACAAAAGTTCTTTGTAAGAATCGAAAAAAATATCAAAAAGGCAAGCTAAGGATTGAACTAATGTCGTTGAATGCGACGTGATTTTGAAGAGTGTAAAACTAAAAGTAAGAATTTTTGTATGATTATTGAAGAGTGTGATAGGTAATAAAAATATTATGATATATACTGAATTTGACTACTGAATGTTCCATCTACCTAATCAATACATAGGACTCACGGGGGTGTCAACAGAGGATGCTTACTCCTCCTAGGCACGTGATCCCACCTCTGGATTTTCCAGGGGTCTGTTATTTATGCCCTCTTCACAGAGTTGTGCTGTTTATAGAATTTTTGAGATCTATCACTGTTCACTGTTCATTATCTTCACCCTTTTCACAATAAAAAATATTTATTGTTATATGATTTTTGAAAAAGTGTAATTTTTAAGATTATAAAAGTATTAATTGTGGTATAATTTTTGAAGATTGTAAAAGATAATGAATTTATTAATTATAGAATGTTTTTTGAAGAGTGTAAAAGATAATAAAAGTATTAAAGGTAATACGATTTTTGAAGAGTGTAAGAAATACGTGTAACAAGCAAATTCAAAGAATTGTAATCCCCTCGCTTTCGGTGTCTTAGTGGATGGGATGCCATTATTTATGGCATATTGTAACTGTCTTGTTTGTGTGTCTTGTCGTCATACAAAAAGACATAAATTATTGAATTAATAACAGTTATGACAAAGATTATAGCTTCTTAAAACTACAGTGTACTTCAAACTTCAAGATCAAAGTCATGAAGTCAAATATCGTAATGCATCTGAAATGTCTTGTCACAAGTAATTCACATGTGAAAAAATATGAAAGCTCTGTCTCTTATGGAGCGTAAAGGTTATGGTCAATTTTTGAAGTAGTTCAAACTTCTAGGTCTAGGTCATGAAGTCAAAAATGATATACTTTTCTGAAAGGTGCTGACATAGGCAATGTACATGTAGAAATATGAAAACCCTATCTTCTCTTATTCAAATGTTATTACAAATGTAAAATTAATTTGAAAAAAGAGCATATGTTAAACATTAAGGTCAGGATCACGAGGAAAAAAACAGAGTATACAATTGGAAAGGTCTTGAAACAAGTAATGCACATGTCAAATGTAATTGCTATATCTACTCTCAATCAAAATTTATCAGCAATATTAACAATTGGTATGACCAAGGTTAAAGTTTTTGTTACAGACGGACAGACTGACAGACAGACTGACAGACGAATGAGATATAATGTTCCCTCGCTTTTGCGAAAGCGGGGGACAATAAAAGTATTAATTCGCAGATCGAATTACTAGTATTTCTGACCATATCTCCGTCCTTGCATTTCATGGGACAACTGTTTAAAAATACCCACACAAAAATTATTCTGTGAAAAGAACAAAGGGGCAATAACCTAACAAGAATGCAATTTTCCCCTTATATACATATACTTTTTGTGGTTAGAATCGGTACCTTAATTAGAATGACTTGTACGTAATACTATAAACCAGTGTAAACCAACGGTTTTTTTTCTTCATAAATTTCATGAATCCTGTCCGTTTTTTTTAAAGACAATTAAGACGCATTTACAAATAAAATACTGAAGGCAAAGGTTAAAAACATTTTATGTAAGTTTACAAATTTTCGTCCAAATTATTTATTTTAGTGTCCAGCTTCATTTCTGATGTTTAATGATAAAACATGAAATTTTCTAAACGGTATAGAAATAACTTACTTACATAAGCTTCAATATTGATTTGGCATACACTGATATATGGTACATATAGTATATATAATTACCAAATCAGCTATTCCCATTATCAACTATATATCTTTAATCAGTGTTAATTTTTGAAATTACCTCGCTTAGGATAAATAAGCAAACAAAAAATCGATGTATGGGTTGGTATATAATTATATATATATATATATCCCATGTTTACCCCTTTATCCCGTGGATATGACTCATTGGATAATTTTTTCATAATCCACAGTTGTGACGTCACAATGGTTTTTGCGTTAGCGCGATGAAGTAAAATAAAGTGGAGTCCTATATAAAACAATGTAAAACATTGGTTGTGAAGTATTAAACATGGGAAAAAAAGAATCTCCCATGATTTGTAGTTGGATATGACTTTTATCCAACTCGTTGTGTGTTTTTATCATCTCGCCATAAAAAACACACAACTCGTTGGATAAAAATCATATCCAACTACAAATCATGGGAGATCCTATATATATATATATATATATATATATATATATATATATATATATATATATATATATATATATATATATATATATGATTGATTTTGAATAGAAATGACACAAATACCAAATTCCCAAAGTATTAAAAATTGTTTACTAAGTATTCTTTGGTGTTTGGATTTGAGAATATGTGCCATTTTCTATATAAATCTATACATGTACAAATTTTTGCACATATGACATTATTATAAAATCTTACATAATATATGCATTCAAATAATATAATTGTTTGAATTATCAACAAAGCTTAAAGTTTGCATCATCTGTCCTTAAAATGTCTTTATTGTTATTTGTATAGAGATTTGTCAAACAATAAGATAACACACATAGCGACAGGAGCATTCTCTGGTCTCAAAAATCTTGAAAAACTGTAAGTATTTTTAAGAATATTTCATTATTTTGTTTTTTACTCGCTAAATTGTTTCAAATTAAAAGATGTTTTTTCTCAATAAGAATTCATATCTTATTACAAATAATTATCTGATAGCAATCATTTCTTATCAAGTTAACCAATGCAATCTATGTGCTTTAGATTTGTTCAAGTGACATCTATGGATTTTTGATAATAATCTGTGCTTGCTGATTGCAAAATGAAATATGGAGACAACGAACAGTATTTAATCTCTGAGTTCATTAAGACAATACAAATCGGGAGCAGAGCAAACATGAACCCCAGAGGTGGGATCAGGAGCCGTGAAGGAGTGAGAATCCTCTGCCGACCGGTCACACCCGACGTGTGCTCCTTGTCATGGTCGGGAAAACGGAAAAATCCGTAGACAATTCAGTTTGTAAATAATGGCCTAACAATTACTAAGAAAAACGCCAGTCAACATTTGACTTAATGATAGGTTGTATTTGCTGACAAGTTCATTATATCGACCATTAAACTAGCAAAATGATGACTTCTAACGAGACTGTTGATATCCTTGTTTCATCAAATTATTTGTCAGTAGTTGCCTCGTTTTAGAAATTGTTCATACGTAGAGCATGCTCTTGCGTATCGAATCAACTGGGAGACAAAAACCCCATATGCAGGTGATAAGGGTATATTGCTACATAAGTTAAGGAAGTTGACGATTGAAAAATTGAAATCACCATATTCATTATAAAGCTTTGTTGTTAGGTTACCATTTAAGTCTTTTCCTAGTAAAATATCCAAATATGAAACAGATGTATCAGACTCTGTGATATTCTTTATTTCAAAACAGAGATATGGACATGTTTACTTAAATCAAAAGTTGAAACCCTAAGGCTTTAAATAGGTAGTAACTGTTCAATAACTTAAATCTCGTAAGATTTTAGAAAAGACCTTGAAACCCGTAGAACCCTTAGGTAGTAAAATAAGGATCCCCTGTTTTGGTCTTTCTCCAAATTATCAACAGTTTTAAAGTATCCTCAGAAAGACCCCCATTTTTTTTAAAATCAACTTTTGCCTAGCAAATCTCGATGTATAAAATGATCTATTGATCGAACCTAGTTTGAGGGCCTTCTGAGATCTGATGCGAAAGTGAGGTCCTTGGTACCATGGGGCAGACTATAGCAGATAAAACCTTCTGTAATGTCCGGGATCCGACCGAGAGTTGATTTTAGAGTCTTGAAATAATTAAAAGTTTTACCTGTTGAGAGTTTTGTTTGTTTGTTGTGCATCCCTTCAAGAATTTGTTCAATCATGGTTGGATGCCGCCACTTGCTGCTGAAAGGCTGCAAGTTAGACCTGTATTAGACGCTTTTTGTCGATGAGCAGTGATGAATTTTTTTTTTGGCCAGAACAGTTGAGTAACTAGGTAGAAATAGAGTCTGGACTAATTTCTCAGAGTGTCAGAGTCACTGATAATGAATGCTGGTTTTACTTAAATATTTGTGCTTCATACGTTTTTAGTCAATACCTCTCAGCTAAATTACATTGTCCGTATTGAATTTTTTAATTGTTTTTTGTAGTTATCTGACAAGAAACAAGATAATGCAGACATCCTCGTTTTCTGACATGGTTCGTTTAAAGAAATTGTAAGTACATAATACATAAAATATTAAATTACCTTCACAGTATATAAGTAACAGTAAATCTGCTGTATTTCAATTTATCCCATGTTTACCCCTTTATCCCGTGGATATGACTCATTGGATATTTTTTTCATATCCCACAGTTAAGTGCAGTTGTGATGTCACAATGGTTTATGCGTTAGCGTGAAGAAGTAAAATAAAGTGGAGTCCTATATAAAACAGTGTAAAACATTGGTTGAGAAGTATTAAACATGGGATAAAAAGAATCTCCCATGATTTGTGGTTGGATATGTCTTTAATCCAACTCGTTGTGTGTTTTTGTCCCCTCGCCAAGGCTCGGGGATAAAAAAAACACACAACTCGTTGGATAAAAATCATATCCAACCACAAATCATGGGAGATCCTAATATATGTATGTTATATTAAACTTGGAATTTAAGCAGATAATCTAACATGTCAACAAGAAAACCAGTGTTAAGGTATGTACACTTGTAAGCTATAAACTACGTTTGCTGTCATTTAAAGTAACTGAATTGACGTGTTTCAGCCTGGATTGGTTTTTATAGATGTAACTTAATTTCTGGTAATATTTTCAATGGATCTTAAATGTTTGTCAGGTTCGAAGATCAGGTGGTTAATATACCTTCTTCCTGGATGTGTTTGGGATAGTTCAAACTTACATCTAAAATACCACTCTTTTACTTTTCTGGTGGCATTTATGAAATGTGATAAATATTCATAAATTTATGGATATGTAAAACGAGATATTGTAGCACATGACTATAGACATTATATAGTGTTTTGTTAGTGACTTACTCAATTTTGACCGTGCTCCGTGACCCAATTTTCGCAGATTTGAATTTCAAATAACTTTGATTATCGTGGTATATTTGAATTTTTTTTATTCATTACGTTAAGTAAAAACGTTATGGCAAAAGTCTACGTATTTTTGAATGAAGGTCGTATATGAAATTTACTAACCCGAAATTACAAATTACATACATTACAGTGGAATCAGCAAAATTTGTGGGAGTCAATTCTCGTGGATTGCTAAATTTTTTCTTGAGAACGTAATTTCGTGTATTTACTCATATCTACAAAAAGAAACCTGACTTTGAAATCCCGGTATATTAATTCGTGGAGGATGTTAATTCGAGTATGAGAGGTACCCACGAATTCCACAAATATTGAGCCACCACGAAATCTAATGATTCTACAGTATTACTGTTAATAGCTATACATGTACATGTATTATCTTGAGATTCTTTGAAACTGCATTTGGAGGTTTGGTTTAATTTAAAACAACGGTTGCAGGTATATCTAAGAAGCCTCATTACGAGACAGATATGGACATTAAAAAGCGTGGATCATTGCTATACTGATCTTTGTTTTCCACTAAAAACGAAATAAAAATGTAGTGTTCTATATAGCACATTATCAGTAAGGTCATCTGTAAAAAAAATGTTTGGTTGCCCTCTCCCGACCGACTGGCTAGAAATAGCCCGACTGAAAACTTTTTTAACTCCTAAAAGCAATTATTTTTATATGTATTCTGGACAACAGATTTGAAAAATTTAGTATTGAAATTGAAATTTTCTGAGAAAAAAATTCTTAACTTCCTACTTACCGACCCAATTTTTTCATTCCGAGTCGGGAGAGGGCAAACAAACATTATTTTAAGGTTGGCCTAACCATTTCGTTCTTTTATTTTGTTTATTGTTAATTACTTCTTTTTTCAGTTTATCAGAGAATTTCAATTAGTAATTCAGTAAAGGTAAAACTTTAAGGATTTTTACCTTTACAATTCAAAAATAAATTTTGTTAATTATCAAGGTTTCTTACCAACAACAAGATAACACAAATAGAACAAACAACGTTTGCCAACCTCAAGCGTCTAAGGGAATTGTAAGTTGTATATATGCACAAATATAATATAATAAAATACGCCATTTTATATATATATATATATATATATATATATATATATATATATATATATATATATATATATATATATATATATATATATATATATATATATATATATATATATATTTCTTTTACAAATATTATATTTATGATACAAAAAGAAATTGATCTATTTTAAATTTTCTACAGGTAAGCATATGGATTTGTCTTCCTTTATCTCTTTCTTTCTTACATGTGAATTCTTACAAGATGAATTTGTCATTTTTAAAATTTGTTGTTGTATAAAACCCAAAATATCTTCAAATGTATGTCTTTGGCGCATGCTTAAGTCTGTGTAATTTTCCTTCTTCAATGAGTTTCTTACAATTCAAGGCGTCTCTCCAAAAACAAGATAACAAAGATAGTGCCGCAGGCATTCTCTGACTTGGTTAAACTTGAAAAGCTGTAAGTATTATATAGTGCAGTATCAATGAAGTTCAGTAAAACTCGTTTTAGGAACTTATTGAGATAAGGAAATAACGGTTATAAGAAAGTTAGAACTTTTTCCAATTCTTGACCCCATAACACTTTCTTTAATGGATATAAAGAAATTCAGTAACTGAAAACTAAAAATTCCCCAGCACTTCCTTATAAGCAAGCTGTTGAATACACCAGTATGAGTTATGCAAACGTAACAAAAGTAAAAATCGAGTGTTTTACTGCACTTCTGATTATCTCTCACACTGTGACAGCATATCACTGTGATATTATTTTACACTGTGACAGAATACCACTTTTTATAAAATAAATAAATAAATAACAGTATTTCACTGTTGAAAGTGTAATAAAATACCAGTATGGCAAATTCAGAAAGAGTCCACACAAGGAAATATATATATATATATATATATATATATATATATATATATATATATATATATGTGTGTGTGTGTGTGTGTGTGTGTGTGTGTGTGTGTGTGTGTGTGCTATTGAATCTCGATGATGTTCTTGCATTTCAGGTTAGCATAATGGTATAACACAAGCTAAAAAATAGGGACTTTAAAAAAAGGTTCTCCATATAAAAAGCTGGAAGTTTTTGTTGTTATAAAATTGAAATTTTGAGGGTCTTTCCAAGCATACACTGTTTGTGATTATGTGTTTAATTGAAAGTTGTTTATTTGTTTTTATAGGTATCTGTACGAGAACAAAATAAAAGATATATTATCGACAACATTCTCGGCACTGGTCAAGTTAAAAGAGTTGTAAGTGTCACGCAGATATCAGAAACAGAAAAAAAATTTATTTACATGTCAACGAGTGATAAATACATTTTATTTCATAAGTTATAAATCTAGACACTTCTGGACGATTTCCTCTCTCTCTCTCTCTGTTATTGCAATGAAAGGAATTATACTGCTTAAAAACATTTTAACCGAATTTGCTTTTGTGAACTATTAGCACTGAATAGGAAAGAAAAAAAAGCTTTTGAGCGAAGGGTCAAACAGAAGATAAGATGAATGATATTTTGATTTATCCCATGTTTACCCCTTTATCCCGTGGATATGACTCATTGGATAATTTTTTCATAATCCACAGTTAAGTGCAGTTGTGACGTCACAATGGTTTTAGCGTTAGCGTGAAGAAGTAAAATAAAGTGGAGTCCTATATAAAACAGTGTAAAACATTGGTTGTGAAATATTAAACATGGGATAAAAAGAATCTCCCATGATTTGTAGTTGGATATGACTTTTATCCAACTCGTTGTGTGTTTTTATCCCCTCGCCAAGGCTCGGGGATAAAAAAAACACGCAACTCGTTGGATAAAAATCATATCCAACTACAAATCATGGGAGATCCTATATTTATAGAACGTAATTGTTCCTCTTTGGCACGAATAGCATCCTTAATACAAGTATGTATGCTATGAACAGAACTTTTTGGGAATTGAGAACCATTCTTGCTAAAGAGTGCTTTCACATTTCTTTTAGATTATAAGTTGTTGGCAGGATTTGAGTAAGGACCGGTCTTCTTTATTGACCTCAATGTTTTTTATTTGGGGTTGAATCAGGATTGTTTAAGGACAACAAAATCTTACAGCTAGAAACTACATTTCGTTTGAGAAACTCTCTTGTGATTTCTGAGTTATGGCTTGTTGCTACATAACACATGCATATTGTTTTGTATGCTGCATAAGCATATATATATATATATATATATATATATATATATATATATATATATATATATATATATAAGTAATTTAGGGAATTTTAGGATAGAAAATGAGGAAATCGGTAAAAAAGAAACATGTCAATGGCTAAAAACGACATAATCATCAGTCACGAATAAAAAAACCCCATAAATTTACCCTATCTTGTTACGCCTTCGCTTAGTTATAATATATTTATTTCCAAAATGTGGATTTAATTAGTTCACAAAGCATGTTAGGATAGGAAGTTTTCTGAGCTGTATGTATTAAAATTACATATTTCCTCACTATTAATATCGTCAATTGAAAAAAAAAAGAAATAACTTAAAATTTTGAGTTTTCCATATATGCTTGAAATCTGTAAAATAACCTCCACCGGTCCCCTCATTCATTCAGCATTGCTTCATAGCTGATAAAAGGTTCTGCAAATTATTGTATTATGTTTTGTTGAATCGGATGATTTCTACTCATGACTTTTTTTTTTTATTCAAGATCACTTTCTGACAACAATATTGTGGAGATAGCAACAACAGCATTTTCAAATCTCAAAAATCTTGAATCCCTGTAAGTATTTTATATATATATATATATATATATATATATATATATATATATATATATATATATATATATATATATATATATATATATATACAATCTAATTAAAATTAGATGTTCCGAATCCGCTACCGCTTCTCAAACAATCTATTTAAAATTAGATGTTCCGAATCCGCTACCGCTTCTCAAACATCTAACAACATCCCATTCGGGGTCACGTCAGAGCGACCTTTCGATTATGAATAAACATAAAAATTTTGGCCAATCAGATTCAACCTTCTGTATTCAATTCTAAAATTAGTTCCACGGCTACATGATGCTCAGTAGACTGTCTTGAATTAAAGTAATTTTGGTATAAATTGAACGTATAGTCCGCCAATCTGGCATTCTTACCTGAATAACGCAAACGAAAATGCACAAACTACTATTAATATATCCCGCACGTCACATTTATATAGCACGGTCTTTACCATGCATATTTGTTTACTACGAAACCTCTCGGGCGTTTAGGTTTGGCAGTAAAAAAAAGAAACGCATCCGAACTATAAGCCAAGATTTCGACGACGGCGATTTCATTGGGTAATCGAAAGGTCGCTCTGACGTGACCCCAAATGGTTTGAGAAGCGACAGCGGATTCTGAACATCTAATTTTAATTAGATTGATATATATATATATATATATATATATATATATATATATATATATATATATATATATATATATATATATATATATATATATATATATATATATATATATATAACCGCGAAGCGGTTTATAAAAAAGCGTAAAGTGTTCCAACCCAGTTTATACCGTATAAATTGGGTTGCTATTAAATTCATTCCTGATAATTTAATTTTCATTCATTCGGTGTAAGAAAAAAAAACAATTGTCCTTAAAAATGACTTCAATTTGTACAAAATTTGAATGTAACGTCAGGCGGATCGATACGTTTTTGACGCAAGTCATTGTGACGTATGCAACCCATTTTATACGACATAAAGTAAATTTTTTATCCAATCAAATACAGCGTTACAACCAGAATTAAATTATTTCATATATATATATACAGAACAGTTGCATTCACTCAGAATTCGAGAGATAACTTTATATAAATCATTTTTATACCATATTTGAAGGGATCTTTCCATCAACAATATTACAAAGACAGAATGGCTGGCGTCTTCTGGTATGAAGAAGCTTGAAAAAATGTAAGTATGGTATATTTTAATTGACAGCGGGTAATTTTGATTCAGTAAATATTTTCAATAAATAAAATTTCGAAAACCATTCAAAATAGTATCAATGCATCTCTTGTAACGTTAGATAAATTCTCGAATATATTCAATTTAGGTTAAGATCCAAAATAAAAGTTAAATATTCTTATTCCGCTCTTAATTGTTTGCAATTGATTTGTAGACCTTTAGGCATATACAGCGAAAGTTCTAAGAACCAGTAAAATCTTTCCCCCTCCCCGGAAAACTGGCTCTAGAGTAGGATCCCTCCCCCCCCGGAAAATAGGCTCTAGAGTAGGATTTCCCCTACGAAAATCCCAATTATATTCAATTTTCCGGGGGAAATCCTACTCTGTGCAATAATTATAGAGTGCGATTTCCCCAAGAGCCAATCCCCCCAATAAAATATCATGGCTGTACTTATGCATGAGGAGGAAGGGAAAGACATATTGTTACAAGTGTCCCTTCTTCAAAATGGCGACCAGTTCCATTGAAACATACGAAGTTTGTTTGTTTGTTTGTTTATTGTTTAACATCCCTCTCTAGAACTTTTCACTCATATGGAGAGGCCACCACTTGCCGATGGAGAGCTACAAATTTTGACCAATACTCCGCACTTAGGGCCATTGAGCAGTGAGGGATCTTTTTCGTGGCAGCACCTACTGCGACACGGGACTTCGGTTTATACGATCTCATCCGAAGGACCGGTCTCCAGGTCCCACAGTGGGATTCGAACCCGCGACGTACGGATCAACTCCTTATTCCGCGACTCTAGAGCGAACGCTCTAACAACTGCGCCACGCGGCGACGAACCATATACGAAGTAAGAAAAATGAAATCTTGTTTCTAAAAAAAAATAGTACAATGTAATCGATTGGAAAAAATTTAACTGTTTCATAGAAACAAAAAGTAATTTTATATTAGATGAATTTTTTCGCCAGTTGTATTTCAAACGGCATGTACGTACATAATGTTGATGTGCAATTCTGGTGTTAAGAATTCATGGATCTAAAAATGGGTCATCTATTTCTAAAAATTTGAAAAACTTATGGAGATTATTTGCTCTCTGCTTTCAAATCCAATATATATATATATATATATATATATATATATATATATATATATATATATATATATATATATATATATATATATATATATATATATATATATATATATATAAAACCAATATTACATTGCTGGGATCACATACTTATGCTTAGTCTTGCAAAATCTGTGTTTCTTGTATTGTTGTGTTTATTGTTTTGGCTTTTTCCCCTTTGAAGAACTACTCGATCTAAATACTCACTAAATGGCACGTTTGTTTGTTGTTTAACATCCCTCTCAGAATATTTCACTCATATGGAGACTCCACCATTTGCCGGTGGAGGGCTGCAAATTAAATTTATACCTAAACTGGGCACTTAGAGCCATTGAGCAGTGAAAGATCTTTTTCGTGCCAACACCTACTGCCACAGGGACCTCGGTTTATACGATCATCCGAAGGACCGGTCTCCACGTCCCGCAGTAATTTCGAATCCGCGATGTATGGATCAGCTCCTTACTCCGCGACTTTAGAGCAGACGCTCTAATACTGCTCCACGCGGGCGACCAAAGTGGCACGTTGAACCCATCAATAACATAAATTTTAGAATTTTCCCACACAGTCTTTGTAAAACGGATGGATCCATAGATGAAATAATGTGCCTTTAGGGGGCAAGCAAATTATCAAATCACTATAATTTTAACATTAGTGGGCAAACACGTACTGCTGCACCGAAAGAGGTGTTGAGACATCGAGTCTTAAGATTTTTTTGAGTGATTAATTTTACAATTTCCCAAGAAGCAAAATTTTGTATTGAGACTCAATAATTTAAACAATATATTTTTTTGAATTCATACTAAATTCGACAATCCTTGAGTCGAAAACACTCATATTTTCATAAAAGAATCAGTTGACTTTCATGTAAACTTTTAGCCAAATTTTAAGCATTGATAAAAGAGGGGAAATCCTATTCTGATAAAGAAAGAGGGGGAAATTTTGGGTCTAGTGTGAGATCTCCCCTCGGGGGAAAATCCAACTCCAGAGTACATATTCCCGGGGGGGGGGGGGGCTGGCTATGGGGGAAATCCTACTTTACAATTCTCTAGATCTGAAAACCAACACCCTCTCAAAGTCGGCCGATATAATTGTTAATGCCCCTGCAAGCACTCTCATTTCTTTTAGACCTCGAAAAAACCAGCAACTCATCTAATCCGGCCAAGTGATCTGGTCCGAAAGAATGAATGAATGCTGAAATCTTCACATTCGAAATGTTTGATGACTACTCGATAATTACATGTACTCTTAATCAGCGGGTAGTACATTTAAAGTTTCTTAACATTCTAATAATAAAAAAACGCATCACAATTAAAAAAAAATTGTAACCTTAGAAACAAAATTTGTAACCTTAGAAACAAAATTTGCTGAGATGTTCTATCAGTTCTCTTATATTGACATTTATTGGCTTATGATTGCAAGTGTTTTACGAAAGTTGGCTTTTTTTTCCAGGTCACTTTCCAAAAACAATATAAACAAAATAGCAACAGGAACATTTTCTGTTGGCCTGAATAATCTTAAAAGCTTGTAAGTATTGTTTTTATCATATAGAACTTTAGTAGCAAAATTGAAAGGCCATTTGCCCTTTGTCAAGATCGGATAAATCCGTATAGTCAGTTACACTTCATGCTCCTTGTTTATTTAATAAGTAATATTTCGTTAATTTATTGATTAACCGGTGTATATTTTATTTAAATCATGATCAACTTTGTTGTTTTTAAGGGTCCTGAATGACAACGGATTAACAGAGTTAGGCTCAGAATCTTTCTCCGGCCTCGTCAACTTAAAACAATTGTAAGTGCAGTGTTTTCAACAGTGTGTCATAATTTTCAGCAGATGAGTAAAAGCGTCTTTCTTTGCACAAATGTCAATTAATTTCAATAATTGTACATATTTTTCTTAAAGAAAAATTGAATTATTAACTGATTCAATTCCCGAAGTTTAATTTTAAGACTGATTTGTATTGTATAAGTATTCTTAAGGATTAAATGAGCAAATATTGTATGAACAACAAAGTGTTTCAAAGTAAATTACATAAAATATTGATAAATACTGGGAGAGAATCTGTAGCTTGCATTGAAATTTAGTATTTAATATTAATACAATAAGTATTTTGATAGCCTAGTAACCCATTTAATTGCTTATTTCTTTCCCTAATCCTCTCATCACTAAAAACGATTTGTCTTATCCTCCTTCAGTTAAGCATTAACCCTTATTTCCAATGATTAAAATATAGCCTTAACAGAAAAATCACGAAAATGGGTTGGAAAAAAATGATATCCAGTGTTATAATTATATTGCCAGCAGTATAAATTCGGTAATAAATACCATTTCAATTCTCTGATGCCATACATATATCCCATTTGAAGGTTGAAAGTTGACACACTTTAAACTCTAGTCTTTAAATTCCTGTATTTTATTTACATATCTGAATTTGAATTTCCTTTGCTTTTATGTTTAGATACCTCGGGAACAACAAGATATCTCATATAGAATCAGAGGCTTTTTCTGGCCTGGTTAATCTTGAATGGCTGTAAGTACTGTGCATATAAATACATACAACCATCTTTCGAAGAAAACAATTTTACAATGTAATTTGCATGCAAGACTTTTTTACCTTTCTTAAAGTACTTTGTAGGTTAATAACATTGTACATGTATCTCCAATGTGATTGAATGCTACACTGTACTTGGAAATAAGTAAATCCTTTATACATGTATTCATTTCTTTTTGGAGCATGAATGAATTGGTAGTTGATATAATTAACTGCAATTATTTGTTGAGTTTTGCTTTATAAAGGTAATTGAAAAAAAAACATGTTTTTATACATTAGTGTAATTAACATTACTGTTTAAAATATTATTTTATTGTGATGTGTAGGTATCTGGCTGCAAATGAAATAACCCATGTACCATCCACAGTGTTTTCTGAACTAAGGAATCTTACAATTCTGTAAGTATTGCTAGTGCTAGGTTTTATGAAAATACTTCAAACAAAATACAAAGTTAACGAATAGTAACCATACTCAAAAGTCCATTGAAATAATACAAATTTGTAGCAAGACAAACACGGATCTCTAAAAATATCAGAGGCGGGTTCAGGTGCTTTGGCGGAGTAAGCATCCCCTGTCGATCGGTCACATCCGCCGTGTGCTCATTGTCCTGATGGGCCAACGGAAAAATCCGTAGACGATTCAGTGAAAATAATGGCCTAACAATTTGTATGAAAAACGTCAGTCAACAATCGACAATGATAAAAATACATTTGCTGACAAGGTTATTCTATCAAACATAGAATTTGTGAAGTGTTGGCTTTAAACGAGACTGCTGGTATTCTTGATTCATCAACTTATTTGTTAATAGCTTGCCTCATTTTAGAAATTGTTGGTACGTTTAGCGTGCTATTGCGTATCGAAACAACTGGGAGACACAAACTCCATATGCATGTGATAATGGTATACTGCTACATAAATAAGGAGGTTGACAGTAAAAAAGCTAGTCAACATGTTTATCATAAACTTTTGTTGTTAGGTTACCATAACATCTTTTTCTAGTAAAAATCCCAGAGTATCTATAATATTGTTGACATCAGTTCAATAATAGATATCTTTTGACTTCGCTACTGATTCAAGTTATAAATCTGATAAATACTACATTATTATTACAACTTAATGAAAATCTGGAAAACAATTTGTTATATCCTCTTTTTTGCTATTGAAGTAAGGCAGATTTGTATACATGATATTTGCACTTCAGTGAAATTGCTTTCAATATTTAAATTAGGGAAATTCACCTCAACAATCTTACAAAGATACCCCCCGAAGGCGTTTTCTAACCTGAATAAAATAAGAATAGTGTAAGTATTGTCAATATCCACAGTATATGCATCTTTGATTTGTCTAGTTTTTATTCAACATCAAATTATTTCCCTTTTCTTTAAAAGTTAGGACATAAATCTGTTTATATATATAAAAGGTTGTGAACTATTGAATATACATGATACGCAGAACAATTATCTTTTTATACCGAAATATAGGTTAAGAGGGCGAATTTCTTTCGTTTTGACATGTGAAAAAACGCATATAAAGATACCCAAAGTGTAAAGTTGATGCATTTAAATTGATTAAAGCATGAATAAATTTGGCTTGCATTCGTTTCTCGGACACATTAATAAATCTCAATTCTTTTGTTTCAAACTTACCATAATAATTTTGTTATTGATGTGATCATAATTATATTGTCGTAATATTTCCATGGATGTAAGTGCTATTTTGACTCCTAAACACTGCGATTTTAATCCAGAGAGTCATTTTGATAGATCTAGATTTGATAGATCGATCATAACAAGGAGCACACGGCGGGTGTGACCGGTCGGCAGGGGATGTTCACTCCTCCGTGGCACCTGATCCCACCTCTGATGTTTTCGGAGGTCCGTGTTTACTCTTCCTAATTGATATTGTTTTAATGGACTTAAAGCTTAAATTCTGTTTGTTATTTCCATATTTCATCTGGCACAGATTGAAGGAGAACTAAGATATACTGACTTGTAGCCCAATCTGACAATATTCGGGGGTTCATATCCGAGTTTCAGTCTTTTTTTTTCTTGGGACTTTTTAAGTTGTCACAAGTCAAGTCTATTCAACTTTTAGCTTAGGGTAAACTGATCAGCACTAAGTCCTGCTCAAAGACGTAGTAATATTTCTGAATATCTTTTTTAGGATCCCACATCATATATGTCTTTTTGGGCTACTGTTTTCTTTGGGCTTCTTGATATGAAATGTAATTTAGGTAAATGTTCCTTCAAGTTCTCATAATTCAGGAAATTTTTTTAATATATTTTTCCATCTTTCGTTGAGGAATTTGAGCAGGAACAAGATAAAACATAAAACACCAACAACGTTCTCCGCCCTAGGAAATCTCCGTGAATTGTAAGTACAGTGCTTATAATTTACAGTTGACAGTGCCTATTGACAGTTCTTACATTGTTGGTTTTATAAAGATTGACTTGAGCATGAATTTAAGAATAAGTATTTAGCAATACGTATTATAAAGTGAGTTAGTATCTCTTCTTAGACAATGAAGAATCGTACAGTGTATTTGTTTCAGCAACTTACTACGATATATTTAAATTAAATAAAATTTTATAAACTTAAATTGTGATAGACAGTTAAAAGTGATGTATATTATGATTAAATTAATAAAATTTACAACAGTAAAATAAAATTATTTATTCATAGAATAAAATTGATATTCCAAAGTGATGTTTTTACTCAAAAAAATTACTGTGAAATAAAACAAAACAAAACAAATCAGAAGTGTGGCAAAACTTGAGATTTTCTTCCCCTTCACGATGAGTATTATAAAAAAAATACTCCCTATTATAGGATAGCGAAAGTAGATAAACCATCCTGACACAGACTTCAACTGCTAAAATCCCTCCAGAATGTTGTTAAAATCCATTCATGTTTACAATTTTCAATCTCACAATCGCTCAAGTATTTCTCACTGACTACTGACTCTGGGATAACTTATTTTCCTTAGGGACCTCTCCTACAATGTAATAAGGCTGATTTTGCCACAAACGTTTTCTGGTCTCGTGACGTTGCCAGTCTTGTAAGTACTGTGTGGTAGTTTTTCAAAATGTAATCAGCATACCTGGTGTCCATTATTTTGAAATGTAATGCATTGAATTACAATTACATTAGAATTTATCCATTGCAGTTATCACTGCCATTACTTTCATTCAGAAAAGAAATTAATTCAAGTACAATTGCTTTGCATAAGTAATGAATAACATACACATTATATTTTAACTTATCATTTACCCATGCCTGGTGCCAAGATATGTTACATGAAACGTACTAACATATTAAATCATTTCAATTATAACGAATTTAATTATTGAGGATAGGGACCTAAAAAAACCACTTAATCATATTTCATCTTGTCTCAGAAAATATACTGACAGAATTTTAGATTAGAGAAATGATCATTTTTAGCATTATGATTCCAAACAGTTTTCCCTTCTTCAATTAAAAACACGACTTTCCTCGTCTTTAACTTTTGGAGTAGCCAAACTAGTTCAAAATTTGTTTAATGGACATTTGAGCTCGAATACTGTTGTTATCTCCACATATTTCAATTAATTTTAAATATTTTTTCGTATATATCAGTGTATTTACATATATTTTGATTTGTGAAGGGATCTCTCCTTCAACAAAATAACACGTCTTGTATCATCTGCATTCTCCGGATTGGATAATCTTGAAACCCTGTAAGTATATATAATGTACAAAACACAAAAAGAAAAATTAATACATGTGCCTATGTTTTAGAAAACTCATAATATTTGAATAACTTTTCTTCCCTGTTTTTATACCCCCTGCGAACGAAGTTTAAGGGGGGTATATTGGAATCAGCATGTCCGTCTGTCTATCTGTAGACGTATATTTGTCCGGAACTCTTCTCGGAGACTATTGCATGGATTTATCTGAACAATTGTACACATTATTCATCATATGAAGGTGTGCACCTGGTATTTTCATCATGATTGGATAATTTTTCTGCATTTTACAGATGTTCATTTTTTTCATTTTTATTGACAGTCATTTTGGGTTCATGTACGTTTGAGAAATAGAATCTGGAACTGCCAGTTGTTTCATCTATACAAAAATGTGAACTGCAGTTTAAAACCACTCACTGTTTTTAAAAAAATCACCAAGTATTAAAAGAAGTTTTTCGGTTGATATTCCCTACAAATCTAAGAGTCATGCAGTAACCTTATTAAAAAATGTTACATCAAGATTACACAGTTTTTTTCTCATTATATAAAACTTTGTAACAAATTTAAGCAAAAAATCTTTGTCTTTAACAGAATGACGAATGACATAAATATGCATTTTCTATTGTACTACAGACTCACAGTGCATTACACAGCAAATAGTGTAAACCCATCCTGTCCCTTAGGAGTAATGAGTGGGCATACATCCTATTAAAGATTATAATGTGTACAGTATGGGAAACTGTTAGAACATCACTAATCAAGCATGTGTAATCTAAATCTGGAAATTGGGCAGAAGAATTAAAGATCTCTGTTCTTTAACTCTCGTAATTGTAATTTATAGTCTGTCAAATTAAAATACATAGTAACAGGATGACCAGTCTTTTGTTTTTTAAAGTGAATTTGGTTATCGAGATTAATTAGATATTGTATGATATGATTTTTTTTTCAACAAACAATTTTCAAAGTATCATGTCTCACAAAGATGACAGATAGTTGCAATTTATTTTTTCAGTCTAATATAAAACAATATAACTATTAGTATTGATGTTTTATTAGGCTGTGCTTTAGTTTATCATTCATTAAAATAAATAACGAGCAATTATTTTCACTATAAATGTTTAAACAAATTGTGAGCACCTGTTAGATCCACAAAATATGTTAAGTGACTTGGCTCCTTTTCTGAAAAACTCAGCGGGGATATTTGTCCATTTTGGACAGGTCAAGTAGTTTTTAGCTCTACTGGTCAGAGACCAGAATAACTTATGCGATAGTAAGGTGTCCGTCGTCCGTCTAGCCGTTCGTCCGTCTGTAAACAATTTCTCAAAACGCCACTCCTCCTACAGTTTTGGTTTGATTTCAATATAACTTGGCACAAAAGTAGACTACACTAAGATACATAATTCTGTATATCGGTTTTGGATTTCGATGAACTGTGTTGCCATGGTTACTAACAATAGAGATTTCTGGGAAATACATTCAAAACGCTACTCCTCCTATAGTTATGGTCTGATATTAATATAACTTGGCACACAAGTAGACTACACTAAGATACATAATTCTGTATATCGGTTTTGGATTTCGATGAACTGTGTTGCCATGGTTACTAAAAAATAGAAATTTCCTTGAAATACTTTCAAAACGCTACTCCTCCTACACTTTTGGTCTGATTTCAGTATAACATGGCATCCAAGTAGACTTCTGAGAAACATAATTGTCGTTATTGTTTTTTGATTTAGTTGAATGAGGTTGCCATGGTTACTTAAATCGAAATTTCTGTAAAATTGTTTTAAAAGGCTACTCCTCCTACAGTTTTAGTCTGATTGCAATAAATCTTGCCACAAAAGAGACTAAACCAAGGATCATTATTCTATTTATTGCTGTTGCAAAGTTTCAAGTTCAAGTGCTGCTTTTATCTTCCTTTATAAGTACAACCAGTAGAGCTACAGTCTTGTCAGAGACTTCTGGTTTTCCTATTCTATGCAAAGAATTGCTTTCTGTGTTTTGTCTAGAACTTTATCCAGTAATATGATAAAAGAGATGGAACCAGGGACCTTCACTGGCTTAAAAAATATTAAAAAGCTGTAAGTATTTACATATTGAGCTGAAACTTTAGAACCATTAGTGTCTGAGTACTTAGGTTTTATCAAGTATAGATTTAAATGAAAAATAAAATAGAAAACTTTTCTAGTATATGTTCGATATTCTTGGAAATTTAATTGTTTATCAAAATTCTTTTAGTGCTATATATCTTGCTTATGTACATGTACATAAATGTAATTTACTAGTTTCAATTAACATTGTTTTTAGGTCACCTAAGTCACTCAGGTGACCTATTGCTATCTCTTTTCGTCCGTCGTCGTGCGTTGTCCGTCGTTTGTAAACTTTTGAACATTTTCAGCTTCTTCTCTGGAACCAGTGAACCAGTTTCAACCAATTTTGGCATATAGCATGGGTTAAGGGGAACAAAAATTGTGAAATTCTTGGCCCCTGCCCCCCTGGGGCCTGAGAGGTGGGGCCAAAACCATCAGAATAAATGCAATCTTTAAAAATCTTCTTCTTTACTCCTGGACATCAAGCAGTCAAACTGTTGGCATAATTGTAATAAGCATTGAGCCCTCTATGTAAATTTTGAAATTCATGGCCCCAGAGTTAGGGGTTCTGGTGCTAGGGCGGGGCTCTGTTGACTATATAGTGAAAATGCACTATTCCTGAAAAAATTCTCCTCTGCTCCTGGGTATTCAGGAAACAAACTAAATGCATTATTATGATGAGCAAGGATGCGTCTTCCAAAATTGTGAATTTCATGGCCCCTGGGTCAGGGGTTCAGGTGTTAGGGTGGGGTTCTAATGATTATACAGTGAAAATGCATTAATACTTTGAAAATCTTCTTCTCTACTCCTGGGTATTAAACAAAATAACTGAGTTCATAGTTATGATAAGCAAGGATGCCTCTTCCAAAATAATGAATTTTATGGCCCCTGGGTTAGGGGTTCTGGTATTAGGGTGGGGCTCTATTGATTATATGGTGAAAATGCATTAATACTCTGAAAATCTTCTTCTCTGCTCCTGGGTATTAAACAAACTGAGTACATAGTTATGATGAGTAAGGATGCCTCTTCCAAAATTATGAATTTCATGGCTTCTGTGTTAGGGGTTCTGGTGTTAGGATGGAGCTCTATTGATAATATAGTGAAAATCATTAATACCTTGAAAATCTTCTTCTATGCTCCTGGGTAATAAACAAACTAACTGAGTACATAGTAATGATGAGCAAGGATGCCTCTTCCAAAATTGTGAATTTCATGGCCTCTGGGTCAGGGGTTCTAGTGTTAGGGCGGGGCTCTATTGATTATGTAGTGAAAATGCATTAATACTTTGAAAATCTTCTTATCTGCCCCTGGAGATTATTTTAACAAACTAATTGCATGATTATGGTAGGCAATGATGCCTCTTCCAAAATTGTGACATATATTCCCCAAGGGTCAGGGGTTCTGGTGGAAGGGGGGTTCTATTGATTATATAGTGAAAAGGCATAATATCTTCGAAAATGTTCTCTTCTGCTTCTGGTTATAAAGCAAAGGAACTAAGTGTATAGCTATGATGAGCAGGAGTGCTTCATTCAGAACTTTGAGTTTCATTGCTCCTGTGTCATATGTTCTGGTGTAAGCATGGTAAGGATGGGGCTCTATTGATAATATAATGATAATGCATTAATTCTATTAATTAATCATGTCTGCTCCTTAGTGTTGAGCAGATAAACAAAATGCATAGTTATAATGAATAAGGGTGCTTCTAACAGAAATTTAAAATCTTATGGTCCCATTCCAGGGTCAGGGGTTCTGGCATTATCGGGGGGGGGGGGGTATTGATAATAGTGGAAATGTGTTAATTCTTTAAGTGCATAGTTATGATGCTGGGGGTAACTCTTCCAAATTTGTAAATTTCTTGACCCTGGGTCATGGGTTCTGGTAGGGCTTTGTTGAATCTGTAGTGAAAATGTATTATACATGTGAAATTCTTCTCTGCTTCTGGGCATATCAAAGGCAAACTGAGTAAAAGTTTTAATAAGCAAGGGTATTTTTACCAGATTTTGATTTGATCAAGCAATCAGGTCCTGGGCAGGACTCTATTAATATTTATTGTACTGAGAGAAGTTATTACCCTTTTCCATTCACCTTTGATAATTAATCACTGTAAATAATGTATTTGAAAGGTTTAAAATAGAATAAGAGAATTATGCTAGAATTTTTATTTTATGATACAAAAAGTACTTTCTTAGTTTTTATGATCAGGTAGACCTGTAAATAATAGATAAATAAAGATGAAACAAAAATATCTTATTAAATGTTCTTCAAAGACCAAGAGAGGTCAATGCGAGAGGTTATATTATGGCGTTAAAGATAGTACAGAAGCACTAATAGTTTGTTAACTGTCTGCATGGTGATAGTGATGAGAGGGGGACAGATTAGAACTTAATTTATGAGTTGTTACTGAATATTAGAACAATTATTTTGTTGATCCTGATCTTCCTACTTCTCTTGCTTTTGGGCAACAAAGCTTCGTCTTTCAGTTGATTTTATACTCTATGATCCTCTCAATTGTTGTATTATACTCAGGTGACCGTTAAGGCCCTTGGGCCTCTTGTTCTATCATATTTAGAGATCTTTACAACAACAGTATAATAGAGATAACTCCATCAATGTTTTCTTCTGGCTTAACAAAACTGGAAATTCTGTAAGTATTTTATACACGCAAAAGTATTAGCTAATATTTTAATGAAGCGATGATATGTCGCCCTATTGACATTAAACTCCTATCTTTTATAATAGCTTCAAAATTGCAATTATTTGATGTCTATTTCTTGTCCTACACGATTTTTTCTTTGAGGTGTCCTCACTGATAATGTGATAAATTGCGTTTATTCATTAGAGATTATACTCGCCTCGCCTTCTTTACGTCATTGGTCCACTAGAAATAGATACACATTTACCCAATATCTTAAATATGCCAAACTCAGGTTAAAGGTGAACCCCCTCCCCATTTACAAAGACAACTGTGCTCTCGATGGCATTATGCTATTGCGCAGCCTCCTCCATGGTTTAAGTCCTGAACCTGGAATCGAACCCGTGAATGCTGCACCACTAGTCAGGCTCTACCGACTGAGCTACCCAGACCGATGTCTACGAACTAACTTATTACATACCTCCCTCCATATATTATCTTCACCCTCAAAGACACAACCCATTCTTATTTTTCCCCTGGTAGGACTTTCACCTGCAAGTCTAGGGGTGCTGAACGGCACCAAATTCGTAACAGGGGAGAAGAAATTATATGGCTGGACCTTGAATCGAACTTGGAACCCCAGCATCACTAGTCAGACGCTCTACCAACTGATCTTTACAGCCGATATCTACGATGCAAATTAAACCATTACATCTGGTTTGCAAGCAAGAAGGCAATTTGAGGGTCTCGTTTTGACACCAAGACATCCACAAAGTCAACTGATTTGGCAAGATTGCATACTAGATTGACTCTTTACGGATTAGGCAATTGTTCTTTTTACATAGGGGGATATTGAGTAGTATGTTAGCAATTTTATCAAGTTCAAATACTCTACCCGTTTAGCTTGCTTCAATGATTTTTTTTACTAAACAAGAAGGTGTTCTACTTGTGGTCTAGAACTTGAGATATTCTTAATCAGACGTATTGCTTCTATTAATCTCCCAGAAAGTATAAATACAGCCAAACATGTATTAAGCGACCTATTAAGGGAAATCCTAAATGGTCACATAGGACAGATAGTCTCATAATTCAGGGATTCATATTCTTGCAATTTTCAAACTACATTCATGAATTCTAAATGGTAAAGCATGTACTTGATAATCTGTATTCCTGTCCCCTGTCTTCATCATAAGTTTTGAATCAATTTCATTCTTCTTGGTAAAATATGTTCAATAAACTTTCGTTTTGTAAAAATTGTTTTTATTCTTATTTGTCTTAATTGTAAACTTATTTATTATCTTTTTATTTTTTTGAAAGAAAATCCAAAAAATCTTTTTTTTTTCATGGTTCACACTTTACGAGAGTGTGAAGGATACAACTACTCAGGACAAGGTCATGCAAGAAAGGGGAAAAACACTATGATTATCACAAAGAAAACACAGAACCTTTTTGGCATAAACGTATATAGATTTTTTTTTTAATTCTTGTCGAAACTTTTTCAGAGTTAATCTACAGTAACTTTTAAATGTTTCTTATTTTAATAAACTTCTATTTGATACCAAGTCACTACTTTGAAATATTTATTTAATCAGTATGTTTTGCAAAGTGGGGGCAAAAAGTAAGCATTTTATTACTTTGTTATCAAATGCAAGGATGAAAGTCAATGAATTCCGTGCTGGGACGAAAAAGATGATCGCGTGTTGTATAAACAGGTAGTCGCTGAATTCAGTTAAAATATATTGAAAATTTCACTGGGAAAATTTAGTGGTCATTAAATACAGGCGGGCGCTTTGACAGGTTTGACTGGATTTAAATATGTTCACTTACCTCATACGCAGCACATCAGTGAACTCTTATCCTGCATTCTTTGCATAGAGATCTTTACCTTAACAACATAACCAAGATATCACCTACTGCATTCTCCCCACTGGTGAATCTAAAGTCATTGTAAGTACAGTGTGGTTTTGATTACATATAAGTAAATATAATTCAAAATTTCATTCCAGCTATGTTGCTTTCTGTCACATTGACCTGCTTGAATTAGCGAAAGATAATTTAAATCAGTATGCTTAACATTAAAGAAACAAGATGTGTTTGTGAAACACTGATGCCCCCGCATGGCAGCTTATGGCGAAAGTTAAAGTTTCTCAAATGCAAGTCAAAATCCAGGCCAAAAGATAAAAAATGTTTAATTTGAAAGCCCTAGCTACAACTGTTCAAAATTTATGGCGAAGGTTAAAGTTTTTTAAAAGTAAGTAAAACATCAAGGTCAAGGTCAAAGTTGTTGGTATTCAAAGGAAGGTCTTGTCATAAGGATTACATATGTAAAGTATGAAAGCCCTAGCACTAACCATTCAAAAGGTTACAGTTTTTCGAAAGTAGGTCAAACTCCTATGTCAAGGCCAAAGGGTCAAAGTGGTTGGTATCCAAAGGAAGGTCTTGTCACAAGGATTACATATGTGAAGTATGAAAGCCCTAGCACCAACCATTCAAAAATTATGGTCAAGGTTAAAGTTTTTCAAAAGTAGGTCAAACTCCAAGGTCAAGGTCAAAAGGTCAAATATGATGGTACCAAAAGAAAGGTCTTGTCACAAGGAATAGACATGTGAAATATGAAAGTCATAGCTCCAACCAATCAAAAGTTATGGGCAAGGTTAAAGTTGACAACAGACAGACAGACAAACAGATAAACAGACAAATTGACAAACAGACAGACAGGACAAAAACAATATACTCCCGGGATCTTTCGATCCAGGGGCATAAAAAATACAACAGAAAAGGGTTCCTGCGCTGTTATCATTGTGAATTTTGCCTCTTTGAAAGGACTATGTATAATGCACTTTTTCGATGCCTATCGTTTACATTTGCTGGTTATTAGCTTGTTCTCCTTATATTTAACTGTTTACATAGAAATCTCTTCAGGAACAATATAACAGAGATAGCACCATCAACGTTCTCTGTTAATGTTAATGTTTAACAAGCGCAATAATGTACCCTGAATGGTGATTAAAATAGAAATTTTAGATTTGAGAAAACATTAATTTCTATAATTAAATTCCAGAATATTTAATGTTGAAACTTATTTTTCTACATTGAGGAAACATTTTATTTTCAATGTCAATTCCATGTGTAAAATAACATTAGTAAACAATTCAAGTCTGCTTGTCAACCTGACATAACAAATGTACATATCCCAACTTTAATGGGCTTCTAGTATGTCTTTAAAACATGTTTGAAAAGTTGCAGATGCTAATATTTTATGTAAACATAATTGTACTTCAAGTAAAATGTTATAATGTTATATTTAAAACAAAAATTATGTGCATAACACATTAATAGTACTTGTGTTTTACACCATTTATATATATATATATATATATATATATATATATATATATATATATATATATATATATATATATATATATATATATATATATATATAATGTTACGATTTGTTTAGGGATTTAAGCTACAACAAGATTACACAGGTTTCATCGGCAGCTTTTTGCGGCTTGGTTAATCTGACATACTTGTAAGTATTGTAATTACAGCCAAGATACACCATGCTTTTCTTAACAAACCGACTGACCTTATGCAATGTATTGTTGCAGGAGTCAATTTCTATAAATTAATGTAACGTGTAAACATGAGTTCTCTCTATATATTTTTCCTCTTACTCTGTCTGCGTTGTAATTGATTAGATCTATGTACAAATAATTTGAAATGGTAGGCCAGGGTTCCAGAGCAAGGTAACCTGCACTGTGTTCCTGGAACAGCCAGAGTTCCTATTGTTCTGTGAAGTACCAGGTTCTTTCACCCTTATTCAGAATTACTTCGCCCCGGTACCTCACCACAATTCCTCTAGACTGCTCTCTTTCCGCTTTTAATTCCAATCTTTGCTCTCTTATGTTTATTTCTTTAAGGAGGGATTCTTCTCTTATTCTACTCATATTTCTTTTATTTAAAAATTAATGAAATTTTCTTAGATTCAAGAAGACAATATCACTAAGTGATGGTATCAATTAGATTAAATTTGACCGTTTTATTTTAGACACAAGGTCAGGTCAAGGTCATTATCTTTTTTTCTTGACATTTAGAGTAAAAAATTACTGTTGCTAATCATGTGATGCCTACTTCTATTTTAAAAGATAAAATGTTTTTCTTTTTGCACAAAAAGATGTTACCATATCGGGTCTATCAGATGATTCTACCAAATTAATTGACATTATTTAACTTAAATAGATATTGGCTAATCCGGATTTCCTCTGTTTTTCTTAATTTTTAAGGATATATTAGTTACTTCTTATATTTAAATATTTCTTATTTTTACATATGGTAAAGTAGTCATATAAATATTCAAAATGATACAAAAACAAAAAGCTTTGACCGTTTAATAAGAGAGAAAACACACTTTTTACTGATTTTTTGCTCAAATCTGTTTTAAGGTTGGAGGCTTTCAAAAGCTAACAAGATTGAAGTTTGTTTAGAAAATCATTTTTATTTGCTATGTTTTAAAACTTTAGGGCATTATTTATAATTTAAGTTACATATCAAAATTTCTTCAAGTCTTTGATTGTTTAAAAAAATTAACAACATGTAATGTTCTGTAAGTGATTTTGATAGGCAGAAAAGGAGATATTTTCATACGCCGTAGTTACGCCAAAAATATAGTCCCTTATGGATTTCAAACTCAGTTTACCATTTCTATTTAAAATTGTAATATCATGATGAGTAAAGAAAAATATGATCTTTTAAACACATTACAGCTAATTTTATAAGACATACAAGCAAATGTACTTGGAATATTTCGTCTAGTCAGAAACCAGACAAGAATCCCTCCTTAAGAGGGCTCTTTGATTTACCTCTCGTCTTCAGCAGCTTCTTTCTTCTCTCAGTCGACACTTCAACTAATTCAGTTCGAAAAAGGCCTGGCAGCTGCCAGCGTCTTTTCTTTATACACTTGGCTTATTCTACCTACCATAGGGGTGATCAGCTTATTGGAAGAGTCCATTTTCCAAAATCCCCTCAGATTCAGTGATGATAGGCCTGGCCAAATACGCTACCCATTACAATAATTTCAAACTTAATGTACTTTTGAAGATGTTTATTGATTGATATTTACGATTTTCTTAAACACATATTTACTAAGCTTCAATTCAAGGTTAACCCCCTGGCGGCCGAAAATCTGATCAAACTCTTGATAAAGCGGAAATTTTTTTTGGTTGCACGCTGATTTTGTTTCATTCATTATACATGAATGATTTTTTAATCAATAAACTTTATCATTATCATGTTATTTATTATGTTTTTATGTATCAGCCTAACTACTTTTTTTACTTGATATTAACCATTGCCTTTTTGGGAATATTTAGATCTTTGAACAACAACAAGATAACAAAAATAGCGGAAACAGCTTTCAACGATTTGGTTAAGCTTCAGAAAGTGTAAGTTACTTGAATACAATGAAGACAATAAAGTGCATGACTTAAGTAGAGCCGCTAAGTTCTTCAAATTCATATCGGTTACAAAATACTGCAAACGTATTATATTTTGTTGGGTTTTCTATTGAGCACACTTCGCGGGAAGCAGCCTCCGTTCAATCAAGTACATCGCTAAATAATCAGTCCTTCACGCCAATTATGATGCATTTACAGTGAATGCATTTCTTACGTACATTTGTTAAAAACCATAGCTTATAAGGTATACAGTAAAGAAATCAACAAGTTAAAGTTGAGAATAGCAAAAATATTTCACTTATTCAGACAAACTAGTTTCATAAGAACAAAATCAGAATTGGAGGCGTCCTTTGAAGCTATTTTTTTTTTCTTCAAACAAATTATTGAGATAAAAAGACAAGAGAATGTATATAGCAATCTTTAATAAAGAAATAAACTCAAGTAATTACGTTTCTTTGTCAGTACATACACATGTCTACATAAACAACAACCAAATGAAAAATTAAAGCTGTAGACATACTAGTAATTCCTGATTTACACGAACTCAAATAAACATCCAGCAATCTTTATATGTTTTCGTCAGCAGATCGAGGTTATTATTCCTTGTTAAAAGGAATATTTTCCCCAATAGAAAGTACTTAAAATCAATATCAGCAATATGTTATAGATAGTACAGGGAGGGGAGAAAACTGCAATCAATTCGAAACCCATAAAGTTCGATAATCCCTGCTCTGTTTGTTTAACGTCCCTTCGAGATTTTTTTCACTCATATTGAGCCTAGCTTTGAGACACAACTTATTTCATTAAAGTATGTTAAATCCCTTAAGAGATGTTTTGTGGGCAGACTTACAGACAGGTGTTCATAGACAAAAACACATTTTGTTCTGTTATATGTTAAAAGTAATTTCAAAATCAATTTTACTATAAAAACCGACAGTATTTATTTACATAAACCTTCTATTATATTCTTGTACCCTATCATATTCTCTTTGTAAAATAAATTGCACTAATATGATTATTTGCCTTAAGGTTTCTTTCATCGAACCCTTTTGTGTGTGATTGTCACGTGAAATGGATTTTATACCTGCGAAATGACACGAAAATTCAAATTGATCCCTGGCATGATTTTGCTGTATGCAATGCTCCAGAACGCTTGAAAGGAAAACAACTTAAGATTCTTAATGAATCAGATATGCTATGCGGTAAGATTGCTTTGTCTGTCATATTTATGGTGGCATATTTCAGCCCCCTACATGCAAGATAAATTATGTTAACATGCAAGAAAAGTATGTCAACATGCAAGATAATTATGTCAACATGCAAAATAATTATTTTGACATGCGACTTATTTATGTTAAAATGCATGTTAATATACATAACTCGCATGTTGACATAATTATATACTTATGTCAACATGCGACTTATTTATGTTAACATGCAACATAATTATGTAGACATGCGACTTATTTATGACAACATGCAAGATGATTATGTTAATATGCAAATTATTTATGTTAACATGCGACTTATTTATGGCACATGCAACTTATTAATGTCAACATGCAACTTATTTATGTCAACATGCATGTTAATATACATAACTCGCATGTTGACATAAAACTCGCATGTTAACATTATTATCTTGCATGTTGCATAAATAAGTCGCATGTTTACATAATTCTATCAGATGTTAACATAAATTAGTCGCTTGTCTTCATAGTTATCTAACATGTTAACATAAGTCCCATGTCAACATAATCCTGTTGTATCTTGCTTATATGATGTCATATAATGGCGTTGGTAAGTAAGTTTACCAATACTAAAATTAGATTCTCTAAAGAGATTGGTTACTTGCATGTAAACATAATTATTTTGCATGTTGACATAAATAAGTTGCATGTCTACATAATTATATTGCATGTTAACATAATTTATCTTGCATGTAGGGGGCAGAAATATGTCACCATACATATTGTATTTATTGAACAAGAATCCACACTCGATTAGCATGCTGTTGAATTTTAAACCTATTTTGCTTTTCGTAAATTTAATTGCATCCAAAGATATTGACAAAATTAATCTTTCATGTGTCTATGATCTCCTTAAAAAATGAAATGAATTCATTTCATTTACAGCTATGGTTTTTTTCATAGATCATGTTCACGGCTTTAATCGATAAGATTTCGAGGTAAATTTGGCTTAAAGAAGAAAATACTGTAGCTTTCTATTAATCTAGCACAAGAACAGGACATACTAATTCTTTTTTAGTGTTTACAAATAATTTATTGAAATTCCCATGGGTACTAATAGTACTCCTTTTTTGGCCGACCTGTTTTGTATTCCAATAAAGCAGGGTTTACTGAAAACTTCTACATGAAAAAAGTCAAAATTTAGATACATGTATTGGACGATATTTTGTCAGTTAACAATATCTATTCCCATTCATTCATTCATTCATTCGATATATCCTACTGAACTCGAAATAAAAGACACCACGGAGTCTGACACATCTGTTTCATATATGGATGGTTTTGTTTTATTTGCAAATAAAATGCCTAGCGTTAAAAATTTGCCATTAATTAATGCACAATATAAATATTTGATAAAACCTCGGAAGAGATGTTTTAAAGATCCATTAAATTAATAAAATTTTTGTGTAGTATTCCTCCCTAATTATAGCGGGCTGTCGCAATTTTTTTTTATTTGAGATTGCATAGTAGAATAACGACTGAAAAAGATTTTATTGGGTCTTTGTTCAAATCTTAAGTTTTGTTCCATTTTGAAACCGATTATTTAATGAGGGTTTTTTTTCGTTCAAATCCTAAAACGGACTTTGTATAGAAAAAAGGGAGTTTACCTGACAACTATCAAACAATTAGCTTCATTTCTATTTTATTCTTAAAATTGAAATTGAAATTTTCATAATTAAACCAGGACGTTTCTTTTTTCTTCTTACACTTCTAATACACAAATGTTTTCCCTTCTTTTTGAAGAAAATAAAATAATAGATATAAACCATCATGTATGTTTGATTACATGCGCAAAATCATTTCTCAATACCAATCATAGCTATTTTTAACACATTTTAAGTGTGTTTTAAGTTTTAAGTGAATGGTATACATGAACGTACGGGTTATTTACGAAAAAGTAAACGTATTTACGCAAATGGCCATGGTATTAAGTCATACGATTTGATCAGTGCATGCTGGACGGATTTACTTTCAGGTGTTGCACAGAAATTCTTCAGTACAGCTGATATAACATTTTAATAGGTATTTGAGTTAAGATATATAAACATGTAGTTTAATAAATACCTTGTTTGCAAAAATATTCTGTTGAATATTGACTGACGTCTTTTATATGAATTTTAGGCAATTATTTTCACACTGAGTTGTTACTTTTAATTCATTTGCAGAAGACTTTTCCTCGTCTGCTTCGACGTATGTCAGTGAAAGTACAATTACCCTTGCCATTACCGTTCTTTCTTCTATCACAGTTTTACTGGAAATATCATGAAATTACGTCTGGAGGACAAAATTACAAGGTTAAAAGTCCTTTAATGCTTGAATCTTAGAATATTCAAAATTAAACATGTATGAGCAGAATAATTTTCTGGTTAGTTATCCATGTAAGAATGTTAATAATTGATACCTGTTTTGCATGAAAATTATGCATTTGCGCTTTTATGTGGAATTGTTCTAATGTGCAAAACTTCAACATTTTGATTTGATATGACCTAATGTTTACTTATAAAGAATTCTTGGTAGCTAGAAAAAAAAAATAAACCAATGAATGGTTTCCATGGAGTGTTAAACATTTTTTGCTGTTGATCAAACTTAAATAGTACTAGTATATAATCATATATGTTTTTAAAGCTTATAATTGTGCGATCAATGTACAAGAATCAAATCACAGGCTACCTTAAAGCTTTAAGCTTATTTTATGTGACGTAAATGTAAATACATGTATTAGAACATATGTCTATCTCAGTGTTTATAATCTAAAAATTGTTAATAAAATATGACATGAAAAAGACTCTTAGATTGTTCTTTGTATATTTTCATGCAGACCATAATTCACCGCCTTGGCTTCATCCTAGCCTCAGGGAAAATGCATTGGACAAACTTGATTCCATATATTAAGACTGCAAACTCTAAGACTGTAAATAAAAGATTTTTTAGGTCACCTGAGTCACTCAGGTGACCTATTGCTATCTGTTTTCGTCCGTCGTCGTCCGTCGTGCGTCGTGTGTTAACATTTGAACATTTTCAGCTTCTTCTCTGAAACCGCTGAACCAATTACAGCCAATTTTTGCATATGGCATCTATGTGTGAAGGGGAACAAAATTTGTGAATTTCATGGTCCCTGCCCCCCTGGGGCCTGAGGGGTGGGGCTAAAACCATCAAAATTAATGCAATCTTTAAAAATCTTCTTCTTTACTCCTGGGCATCAAGCAGTCAAACTGTTGACATGATTGTAATAAGCATTGAGCCCTCTACCAAAATTGTGAAATTCATGGCCCCAGGGTCAGGGGTTCTGGTGCTAGGGCGGGGCTATATAGATCATATATTGAAAGTGCATTATTTCTTTGAAAATCTTCTTCTCTACTCCTTGGTATTATTGAAACAAATTGAATACATAGTTATGATAAGCAAGGGTGACTCTACCAAAATTGTGAAATTCATGGCCCCAGGGTCAGGGGTTCTGGTGCTGGGGGGGGGGGGTATATAGATCATATAGTGAAAGTGCATTATTTCTTTGAAAATCTTCTTCTCTACTCCTTGGTATTATTGAAACAAATTAAATACATAGTTATGATAAGCTAGAGTGACTCTACCAAAATTGTGAAATTCATAGCCCCAGGGTAAGGGGTTCTGGTGCTGGGGGGGGGGCTATATAGATCATATAGTGAAAGTGCATTATTTCTTTCAAAATCTTCTTCTCTACTCCTGGGTATTATTTAAACAAATTAAATACATAGTTATGATAAGCAAGAGTAAATCTACCAAAATTGTGAATTTCATGGCCCCTGGGTCAGGGGTTCTGATGTTAGGGCGGGGCTCTATTTATTATATAGTGAAAATGCATTAATGCTTTAAAAATCTTTTTCTCTGCTTCTGGGTATTATTTAAACAAACTAAGTAAATTGTTATGATAAGCAAGGACACCTCTTCCAAAATTGTGAAATTCATGGCCCCAGGTACAGGGGTTCTTGTGCTAGGGTGGGGCTATATAGCTCCTACAGTGAAGGTGAATTATTTCTTTGAAAATCTTCTTCTCTGCCCCTGAGTACTATTTAAACAAACTAAGTATATTGTTATGATATGCAAGGATGCCTCTTCTAAAATTGTGAATTTCATGGCCCCAGGGTCAAGGGTTCTGGTCAAAAGGTGGGGGGGGGGGCTCTATTGATTATATAGTGAAAAATCAAAATTTCTTTGAAAATATTCTTTTCTGCTTCTGGTTAAAAAGCAAAGAAGCTAAGTATATCGTTATGATGAGCAAGAGTGCTTCTTCCAGAGTAGTGAATTGCATGACCCCTGGGTCAGATGTGCTGGTATAAGGGTGGGGCTGTTGATAATGTAGTAAAAATGCATTAATTCTATTAAATAATCCTGTCTGCTCCTTTATGTTAAGCAGTTAAACAAAGTGATTACTTATGATGAGCAAACTTGAAACTTCTGGTCCCAGGGTGAGAGGCTCTGGTGTTTCTCGGTGGTGAAGGGGGGGGGGGCTCTATTGATAATATAGTGAATCTGTCGTGAAAATGCATTATTTCTTTAAAAATCTTCTCTGCACTTGGGCATATCAGAGGCAAAAAGTGTAAAAGTTGTAATAAGGAAGGGTATTTTTACCAGATTTTTGAACATCTGGACCATTTGGTCAAGTGTTCTAGTCCTAGCCAGGGCTCAGTTAATTTGCATTCTACTGAGAGGAGTTATTCCCCTTTGCCATTTACTTTTGATAATTAATCATTGTAAATAATGTACTTGAAAAATTAATAGAATAAGAGAATTATGCAAGAATTTTTATTGTATAATACAAAAAGTATTTTCATAGTTTTAATGATAATGTGGACTTGTAAGTAATAGATAAATAAAAATGAGACAAAAATAACTTGTCTTATTAAATGTTCATCAAAGACCAAGAGAGGCCAATCTAAGAGATTACAACAAGGAATTAAAATAGTACAAAAGCACTGATAGTTTGTTAATATACTATATGGTGATAGTGATAGATGGGGAACAGATTAGAACCTAATTTATGAACTGTTAATGAATAGTAGACTAATTATTTTGTTGATCCTGATCACCCTATTTTTCTTGCTTTTGGGCATCAAAGCTTCACCTTTCATTTCATTTTAATACTCTATGGATCCTCTAAATTGTTGTATTGTACTCAGGTGACCGTTAAGGTCCTTGGGCCTCTTGTTCTCTACATACTAGCATAGCTTTATCAAACTTTGACTTCCTGGTCTCGCTCACCATATTCCCTATGGCCACAATTTCAGCAAATTGGAATCCACAGTGAATTGTCTTTCGGCACTTTCTGAGACGATTTCAAAAGATTTTTTTTCATTTATTCCTATGTGAAATTTTGAGCTCCCTTTTTCCCCCACCCCAGTTCAGCTCAAGTGGTCGTTATTTGGACTTAAATCTATACTTCACGAGGATGATTGCAATATTATATGACTGATTGTGGTGCTGTTGTTCTTGAGAAAAAATATTTAATTTACAGGTTTCCTATTGTATATTCTTATGTTAAACTTTGATCTCTTACAGCAAAGGGGATTTGATAAGTCAACATAGAAACTATCATGTAATGCTCTTTTTCTGGCCCAGTGGTTCTTAAAAAGGTTTTGATCTCATGTCAACCTAATTAAAATAAGATGTTCTGAATTCGCTACTGCTTCTCAAACATGTCTGAGAGGCGGTAGCAGATTCGGATCATCTAATTTTAATGATGTATTCTGTTGATTGTGCTGAAGTGTCGGCCATTTTCATGGAGCTCCTCTGGTTTTATCCATGACAAATAAAAAAGTTTAATTCCAGATCACGCGTTTTCAGAGAAAGAATTTTTTTGATTCAATGTCTATGAAAAATCCCAAGAAGTCTGGTTTCCCGACATATTTTTAATACCTTATATCTCAAAAATATGCCCATTAGCGTTAACTTTGCTGTGGACTTTAACTTGACATTTAGATATCGCCGACGATTTATCAATGAACAGTATTTACTTCCAATCATATGTCGATTCGATATACTGAGTCCCAGCGAACTTGAAATTAAAGACACCAGAGTCTGACACATCTATTTCATGTTTAAATGTTTTACTAGAAAAGACGTTAATTGTAACCTAACAACAAAATTTTATGATAAACGTGATGATTGCAAATATTCTATCGTCAACTTCCCTTACTTATGTAGCAATATACCCTTATCACCTGCATATGGAGTTTATGTCTCCCAGTTGATTCAATACACAAGAGCATGCTCTACGTACGATCAATTTTTTCAACGAGGCAAGCTATTTACGAACAAGTTAATGAAACAAGGATATCAACAGTCTCGTTTGAAGGCATCATTTCTCAAGTTCCATGGTCGATACAATGACCTTATTAGCGAAATCAATATGTCATGTTTAAGGTCAAATGCTGACTGACGATTTTCATACTAATTGTTAGACCGTTATTTACACACTGAAATTTCTGCAGATTTTTCCGTTTACCCGATCATAATAAAGAGAACACGGCAGGTGTGACCGGTCGACAGGGGATGCTTACTCCTCCGTGGCACCTGATCCCGCTTCTGATCTTTCTGGACGTCCGTGTTTGCTCTACTCCCGATTTGTATAATTGTTTAAATGGACAATGAGCTTGAATACTGTTCGATATCTCCATATTTCATTTTTCTCTTTCTTATTTTGTTTCAAATAATGGATACATCGAAAATTGAAAAGTTAAATACAAGTCATCTCAGCAGAATATATCTTTAATTAGATTGGATCTCATGTCATATAATATTTCCTAATCATCATCTCCCCTTGAAAAGGAATATGGCCCTTCATGTGAACAAAACTGAACTACCGTTACCCAAAGTTTATTTCCACCAAGTTTAGTTGAAATTTACCACGTGATACTGAAGACGTTGAAATGTGAAAGTTTACAGATGCCGCACGGCAGACGGATGAAAGATAAACGTTAACTCCAGCTGATGGCTCGGTTGAGCTGAATTTCTATAATAACGTTCCGTGGTAATGCGATGATTTAATCTGTATTATAGTTTAAAATACATATAGTCTAGATTAGGAGCTATAAATGTTGTTTTACCTGTTGGTATTTTTACCATACTTTCTAATACTACCTAATATATTCGATAAACATACTTAAAAAACATCACTGAATACTTGTTACCTTGTGTTTAGAAAAAGTATATGTGATATCCTAATTTTCAAATCGATGTCCCATACATACTTAAATTTTGGGAAAACACATCATATATAATGCATCTCATAATTATAATTATTTAAATTGATAGATATATGTACCTGCACGTCCACCTCACTCGGCATTTCAGTTGCGATTGCTAAAAATGGAATACTAAATCAACTTTCTGCAAAATCATCTGATTGGTTGAGAGATATATACCCAAATACACATGTGAATTAGCGAGGTCATAAGAAAGATCATGTCACAAGTCATTTAGAATACTCTTTCCTACTGTATCGGAGATAAAGGGCGGGGCCCGGCTCGAGCTATCGCTCTCACCTTAAGCCCCGCCCTGTATCTCCGATACAGTAGGAAACTCGTATTCTAAATATAACATAATCTTTCCCAATAATTACACTGATAGCATCAGCCGTCTAAAGGCCAGTATAAGCGATAGGATTTGTATTGTATTATATGCTACTTTTGCATTGAAGTTCTCTTCTGTACACCCTTTAATATATAAGATAATAGGTAAACTATATCATGTCAATCGTTGCAATATTCGATCTTATCCATTTGTATTGTATAATTTTCCATTTCTTTTTGTTTTTGTTTTATTTTCCATTTGTATTGTATATTTTTTTTTCATTTGTATTGCAATATTTTTATTTGTATTGTATAATTTTCCATTTGTATTGTATAATTTTCCATTTATATTGTATATTTTGTAATTTGTATTGTATAATTTTTCATTTGTATTGTATAATTTCTCATTTGTATTGTATAATTTTCCTTATGTATTGTATAATTTCTCATTTGTATTGTATAATTTTATTTTGATATTGTTTACTTTTCAATTTGTATTGTATAATTATACAATACAAATGGAAAATTATACAATACAAATGGAAAATTATACAGTACAAATGGAAAATTATAGAATACAAATTCGAAATTATAGAATAAAAATAAAAGTAGACAATGCAACTGCAAAAGTATAGAATACAAATGGAAAATTATAGAATACAAATAAAAATTATACAATACAAATAGAAAATTATACAATGCTGATGGAAAATTGTAGAATATATTAAATGGAAAATTATACAACACAAATAGAAAAGATAGAATATTGCAATGTTTGACATGCCATAGTAAACGTAGAAATTTGAACTTGCCTTTTAAGGTCAGACGACACGTACCTCCAAAATTGTATACATTGATACTATATCAAAATTCATTCATAATTGTCATTCTCTTGTGATTTCTAAATTGTTTTCAATATATTAAAAAAAAAAATAATTACACATTGACATTGACAATTCAAAAGATTACCCATAAGGATTATATGAGAAATATCACCCTCTGCTATCTTGCCAAAATGCCTGGTAAGGTACCTCAATTTTTGGTGCGGAAACTTGTTTAAGTGGCGCTAGCTATACTTCAATGACAAATTTTTGGGAAAATATATATATATTTTCGAGAAACGTGTCGTCTGTCCTTAACAGTGTTGTTGTTCAAAATAATATCAGCAATGCCTGGACACAATATTAATAGTTCTTTTATTTTTTTCAGTCCTATACAATGCTATACAATAATAGCAGCGAAGACTTTGCATGTCTGCTCAAGCTTCTGATACAAAAAAAAATGAGTTAATAATTGTGATATATGAAATACTTTGCGATTCTGAAAATCTATTAACTTTTAAAATGAATTTAGTATCATCTACACGGTTTTTAAAACTGGTAATTTAATGAAAAATAGAGTTGTAATACATAAACCTGCTGTAGATTGGTTGAAAATAAAAGTTCAATTATAAGACTTCTTTTTTAAAAGGTCATATATGGCGTTTTTTTTTTTATAAGTTCAGACTAACTAAAATTAAAAAGATCTTTCTATCTGCTTTATTACTTTATATAAAGATAGGACTTTCCTGTAAATTATACAATCTAAATCAATCATGTTTCAAAGATGTTAGAAATTTAAAACAATAATTATATAACCGATTTATTTACCGACTCCGCAATTAAATACAGACACAGTTTAAAGTCAACTTGACTATGGAAACATGAGATTATTCAAGTTCAAAATCGGTGAAAATTTTAATTTGAACGTAAATAAAATATATCATGTTTATCTACACTCAATCTCGTGTTTTTATTTTTTGGCTCAGATACGTCATATATAGCTTTAAGAAACACAGCATTGCTGCAATCTTAATACAGTTTTATAAGATTGAAAAATCTTGTGATACACTGTATAAAGAGTACAGAAAGATTCTGTATTATTATAATATTTTTGTAATATAATACAAATTAATAAAAAAAAAATAATAAGGCTGAATTGTCTACTATTTTTTCCGTTTAGCCGATTATGACAAGGAGCACACAGTGGGTGTGACCGATCAACAGGGGATGCTCACTCCTCCATGGCACCTGATCCCACCTCTGATGTTTTAGAGGTCCATGTTTTCTCCATTTGCTCACAATTCTACTCACACGGGTTTACTTTGTGTAGTTTATCCTTACAACAACGTACTAACAACAATGTAACTTGTAAATCATTAACATATATTTTTTCTTGAGGATATGCATAATTATCTAATTTCTAATTGATTATTCACATCGGTTATATGTAGTAGCATAAACATTAGACAACACCGAGTTCACGACCATCTTCCCTAGTATATAAATACATGTATAATATTTATCTTACTCAAGAGACGATCCAAAATGGGAAACAGGTAAACAAGTTGTTTCTATTTCATTGTAAAATAATAAGAACTTTCTTCATTTCCTCACCTACAATGGAAAAATGTGTAGATATTTGAACTCTCTTTTCTTGCTTTTTGTCTTACTCTCGCGTGTTTGTGGAATCGGTTTATAATTTCTCTGCGTGGATTACCATCATATTCTACATGTGACTGCATTGCATAGGGTTTAATACGTACTCCACAATTTACAGTTTGCATTGTGTTTCAATAGGCATGCATTTAAGACATGATACACCTACATATTTGTATCTGGACCATTTGCGCACAAGTTTCGGAGAATCATTGACAAAGGTTCGCTTCAATTTTCAGCCTATTCTTACATAAGGATTTTTCGTTCTTTCAGATGTCGACAATCTTGTTTGATATATCTTCCCCTTATTATAACATTTCTTGTCTTCGTCTATTATCATTGGGATCAAAACAAACATGCCTCTAAACGGGATTCACACACTGCAGGAAAATATAGAAGTCTGCTTAAAAATACCGGAAACATCAAGAAAAATGAACGTTTGAAGTTGGATGATTTTGATGGAAGAGAGCAAATAGAGAGACATGAGCAAGGAAAAGACATTAACTATGATGTAAATGGAGATAATTCATCGATAGGGACGAAAATCCTCACCATGTTTAAATATTACATTGGACAAGCAAAAGATATGCTGATGAAAAAAGAAGAGGACCAACTCAGCAAAAGCGAGGTCAAAACGGAAGTGGAGAGATTCAGAAAAAGGAATTCTCTCAAGGAAGCCAATGAGTAATAAATTTGACAATTAAAAACTTGACAATTTTGCTAAATATATTTACTTAGAGTCTTATAAAGCATATTATTACATTCAGTATCAATGTGCATAAAACAATATTTGTACATAAATGTATAACTTTACTTAAATTAAACATTGAAAAGCTATCTGTGGCTAAGAAATAGCAAATTTATGTTTCAATAATGACAGGTATAATATTGCTATACAAAGCTAAAAATGCACTGAACTGTAAATACAAAACATCACAGTCTATTGATAATAATTGTCATTAGGGATAATAAATTATCACATTGTTGGAGGCAAATAAATAAGCAAAAAATGAACCTATTTCACAAATTAAGGGTAAAGTATGCTGCAATTTTATGCATCATCAACTAACTGCTAAGAGAGAAATAGTTCTTTGCATTCAATAAAAAATAAAACATTTTTTTTTTAAAGTTAGCATTTGCTAATTTCCGAAAACTATACATTACATGCAGCAATACCTCACAACCAGAATAAACGTACATGTACATGTATTATTTACTTTAATTCATAACACAACAAAATATTTAATTAAAGTGTATATTAATACTTACAAGTATGTATACATATAAGAAAAATAAACATTGAAAATTGTATCAAATATGTCTGGAATGTATTTTATGGAGTTATTTGTCCATCTGAGATTTTTTCTCAGAGATAACTCCATATTTATAAATATTCTACAACTCCATATTTAAAAATATTGTGATTTATATTAAATATTGCACAACATAATTTTAAGTACTGAAATGTCCACACATGTATATATAACAATAAGAAGGCATTTGAATGTATTGGATATTAAGATATGTATTAATACATTTACATATATGTATAAATTCATAACAGAAAAATACAGTTACCAAAGGAAAGGTACATTTAGACCCTCAGGCTATAACACCTCATCAAACAGAAAATACTTTTTTTTTACTCAAATATATTATAAAGATAGGAAAACATCAAAACAAATGTATCATACTTAGGTAAATAATAGTGTTATCACATATACAAGGATTTCTTTATAAATAGAATATTTAATCCTAGATATTAGTGGATTTCTAATTCTGAACCCCCAGCATTCTGAAAGCCCAGGCATACTTGCAGGGCATTTTCCCATCAGCAAACACAGGAAGTTGAATGGTTATCCCTCCTTGGGCCTCTGGCTTGAATTTAACCTGCTGTTGATAACCCAGCAGGTAAATGACCCCTGTGTTGTCTAACTTTGGTGCCCCGAGCCGGAGTGTGCCATTGGTTGGCCAGTCAAGAACAATGGCATAGATAGCAGTAGTGGTGCTTATCGTAAGTTTGGTGTACCTGTCATGTACCAGAAAATGTAAATATGTAAATATGGACGATCATGAAAAAAAAGTTAGTATGTCATGACAAATTTGATAATTTCTCTAACAATATTCATTTGTTTTTTTACTCAGTATGGTATATTATAAATATGACCAAACATAGAAACTTTTTGCCATTGCATTAACAAAGATAACAAGTTAATTGACGAGCACTTAAACACAAGTTAATATTGATTATAAATTATTAAAATTAATTGATAAAACAATGCATGAAAGAAAATGGATAATGTAAGATGCAAAGAAAAATCAATACAATACTTTAGTATACAGAAAAGAGTATTCAGGTATACAATAGTAAAATAATATGTAATAAACATGAAGAAAGCACCAAGCACTCTGAGATATTCTGAACAAAACAAGACATTTCCATGAAAAGAAACTGCCATCATTTTTTTTTTTTTGGTCACAGGATCATTGTAGCACTCCCTGAAACACAAATGTCCATGCCCACTGACAGGGTAATTCCTCAGTAGGAATTTGAGGGATCTCTAGAAGGACCCCCTGTGGGTGTAAGGTTGTAAAGTTCACAGGCTTGTCTTCATGACCCACTAGATATACAGTGGTCCACTCTGCTGTTTTAGGAATTCCAAGATGAACTGTTTTATTGGTGGGCCAGTCTAGAAATATTGCGTACAACATTTGCTCCATGCTGATTTTTACAGCTGTATACCTGTTTGAGGAAAAAGATCTCCCATCACCAGCTTAAGAATGAAAAAAAATTGTTTTCAGTAGTGGATACAAAATCTGGTTTAGAATTTTGAATTTGTTGTGTAATTTTTAGAACTTAAATGATTGAGAACAAAAAGAAAAAAAAACATCAAGAGAATACATATTTTCTAACAAAATTTTTGCCAAAACTAAGAATTTTCATTAAAATCTGCAGCTGGTTCAAAATGTATTTAATCCATTTTAGAACACAGTGAAACCTGTCTAATCTGACATGTACAAGGAAACGAATTTTGTGTTGGAATAGACAGGATGTCAGATTACACAGTGTAAAAAAAACCCATTGAAAATAGTAAAATGGGAATGAAGGTGAATGTTGGAATTCACAGTGAAATGGATTACAAAGGTATCAGATTAGACAGTTTTCATTATTACCTAACCTACTATATAAATTGTAATTAGGCATTTTGAACTGTTTCCTGATTCTTTTTAATGTTTTTGCAAGTCATGAAACAGTCAAAACTGTTTACCTGGTCACAGAATGAACTGTTGCATGGCTGAACTGTTCCATTATGACGTCATAATTAATTCCCCATACTTTACAGCTTTAATATTGAATTATGTATTAATTAAAGCATTTTCATTCAATTTGAAATTATCATCTGAAAAGTAATCCTGATATTTAATCAATTTAATATCATTTCGAAGAAGAGGCCATGAACACCTTTTCTGAGGGTAATTTGGGAAAAATGTAGGCCCCTTTCACTCAGTATAGTTCTTTGCCATACACGTGTAATATTCAAATCTTCAAGACATCATTATGTTGTTTACTACATGTTTTTTTTTCAATTTATTAGTGCATGATAATATCACATCCATTAATTTTTCTGAACACCAATCGGTGTGAGAATTTGATTAATAGTTTGTTTTTAAAAAATAATACATGTACAAACATTTGTCGATGTATTTTAAAGGCCATTGATTATTATGTCGATATCATTACTTTAAGAAATTATATAGTAGGTTAGGTAATAAAACACTTATTTCATGACTACGAGGGGAACAGTCAAACTGTTGTCCCTCGATAATGGGGAAGACCTGGGAAACTGTTGCCCTCGGCCTTCGGCCTCGGGCAACAGTTTCCCAGGTCTTCCCCATTACCTCGGGACAACAGTTTGACTGTTCCCCTCGTAGTCATGAAATAAGTGTATACTGTACCACACATACAAAAGTTAATAAATCAAAAAAAACAAAAAAAACAAAAAAAAAAAACATGTTTAATTTCAAATGAAGCAAAATGCACATGCACACAGATTTTACATGCAATAATGTTAGTATCTACTTATATACAAGTACATAATCTAGCATACATATGTATAAAGAAAGTCTGTTTAATGAAATTGTGCATGCAATTATCAAGCAATGATAATAACTGTACCAGACATTAGGGGTGATGGTATCATTCTGATAGGTCCAGGGGTGAGATCCATAAATAGCCTCAGAGTTGATCTTCAACCACTGTCCCATTTCCCTCAGCCTCTCCTCGAACACAGGGATAATCTTACCGTCACTGGTGGGACCCACATTAACCAGAATGTTTCCCCCACAGCTGAAAATCAAATATAAACTGCTTAACATGGCAAAGTTGATTTCATTGAAATTGTGACCATCTTTTAGTAAAGAACATTAGGATAAAAGGGGCTTGTACTTGGAGAGGAACAAAGTTTCGTGTCAGTGTTCACCATTTTACACAGATGTTTGCTTAACCTTCATCTTCAAGACTAACCTCAAGGTTAATGAAAACAACTTATTCACATAGCAAACACTTTTTGTTAATTTAAGTATGATCTAGATCGGTAAAATGGAAAAGAAAATAAGGTGCCAATAAGGATATCACACAGAATTCTGCTAAAGAAATCTGCCTATGAGTGATTTACCTGACTGTTTCCACAAGTGTTCCGATGAGCTCATCAGTGGTCAGAAATTCAGACAGCTTTGTATTTCTACGGTAACCCCAGGACTGCTTGTCAATTGTCATGGCATTTTCCCACTTTCTCTTTTGCAACTTCCCTGTATGTATGAAAATAAGGTTCTAAGCAACAAGAAAACTAATCAAAATACTAGTACTGTAAGTACTGATAGACAGTGGCATGAATGATTTTGTTTGTTTAAAGGCCCTCTCGAGAATTTCTCACTCATATTGAGACATCATTATTGCCGTTGGTGGGCTGCAAATTTAGATCTATCTCCAGGCCATTGAGTAGTGAGGGATCTTTTTCTGATCACCACTTACTGCGACACGGGACCTCGGTTTAACTGTCTCCACGTCCCGCATTGGGATTCGAACCCGCTACGTAAGGATCGACTCCTTCATGTTCCTGACTCTAGAGCAAACGCTAACCACTGCGCCACACGGTGACTGGCATTGAATGAGATAAAATATTATAAGAATCTGTAAAATGATATGATGGAAATTATGAAAGTTTATTGCAATTTTTCACGATAAGTTTTTTAATAAGTAAATTTATATTTCCGTAGTATAATGAGGACATGTATTAATTGGATTTGTTAATGTATTGCATGAAATTTTCTACATTAGGTATTATAAAATAAGGATTGAATAAAAAAAAAAACTATCCTGAAATGCCAGAAACGAAACTTCGACCATTTCAGGTTTTTTTCCTATATGTACTATTGTGGTGTGCAGTCATAATTGCAAATTTAAAAATGAAAACATATTTAAGGATGATGGACAGATTGAAATTATATATTCAAATAATGGATTTTGGGATGCTTTAGTATTAACCCCCCCCCCCCCAAATTAATGCTTGAAAGGTGTCAAAGGCAGTTTACCCTAAATGTTAAATCATAAGGGAATCAAGGTTCCTAATATGCTCATGTAGTGACTGAACATTTTCATTCTAAGATGCATGTTTTAAAAAAATGTGTAATGAAATCGTGGTGTTTTGAAGTTAGAAATCTTGACTTTATAATTTCAAATCTTTACTCAGTGATCAATAATCAAATTTTGCAACACCCGCCCCTCAAAAAAAATATATGAACAATTTTTTGTAACTTATAGGTAAAGTTTTTGAAATTTTAAGTAGAATTGAACCCACAATATTTTTTAACAAAAACTTACTTTTCATAAAGTATATTGTAAAAAGGGAAATGATGAATCACTTTTGGCCATGTACTGTAGACTGTGCGACATAAATCATATGCTGAAAGATAATGAAATAGACTTTATCCTTGGATTCCCATCTTTGCCAAATTCCCTGGCTGTAATTAACTTATTTCTAAAAGCTTGAGAGACTTCAGGAATTGTACAGAAGTCTTACTTCTTTGTTTGATATATACTGTTCAAAAAGAAAAAAAAAGAAGAACAGAAAAACAAAATATTTGTCAGCCCCTATTTCTCCATCGTCTCAAGCCAAAGTTCGGAGTCCACATATAGCTCTCTTCAGAATGGGAGAAGATCTTATATTTTGGCCGTGGTTTGTGACGATGCTATTTCTCATATGTAATCTTAATATGCACTGACCCTGCTTATTGCTGCTAGTCATTGCGCAATATGAAACTTAATTTGTGAACAAACGCAGAAGACTGACCTAAATTAAGCCCACTGAATTCGCAAGAAAATCCTAATATTTCATGCAAGAGTATTTTAGTCCCTTTTTTCTTACACTTTTTAAAGGGTAAATTTTATTCGAGGCACGATAGAATTTTCAAATACAAATGAACTATATTGTTAACTTTTGTCCGTCACAGTCTTTTTAATTATAACTTTGATAAATTAGCATTTGTTCAGTAGTTTTTGTGTCCGAGATAATTAGGCAATGGCTTATTATTATTTTATTTTAGATAGAATCGTAATAAACTTTGCAAATTTTATGGCATCGTATCTGCTCCAACAACTCTTTTATCAACTGACTATCGATAAGATGTCGTGATCTTTGTTTTTCTTTCCAAAATATATATAATATTTCTAATATATTATCGTCAACAGATATTAGAAATTCACACAATCAAAAGACATTGTAAAATTACAGTTAACTCTTAAAGTTTTATTGTATAAAAAAAACACAAAATGTCTCAAATAAAACATTTATAAAACACGCAATTCCGAAACAAGGATGTGCAGTCCTCGAATCATATTGTACTTTTGGAATTGGAGAAATCTGGAGATCGACGCTTTCCTAGCATGGAGTATCTCATAATTAGGGAGTATCGAATTGGGAACGTCTCGTAATTACCGTTTGTCGCATACATGTAACTAAGAAACCACCGTGCATGTGTTTAGCAATTTTAATTATTTGATTTCAAAGTTAAAATGTGAAACCATTATTCTCATTAGACAAATATTTTTCCCTTAAATATTCTGACTATTAATAAATATTATTTAAATTTTACATTAACACAAGGTTAAAAAAAGCCGTGTGATTTCTGTAGTTTGCATACGAATATACGAGTCAGTCTGTGTACGAATTAGTTGTAGGTCAGCGTAATTTAATGAATATTCATGTTGCGAGAAATATCGATAACGGCAAATATCAGGAATTAAGCTTTGTGCCCATCAACAAAATGTCTTTGAAATAACTTGAGAGTATTTGTTAACTATGTGCATTTTATTTTCAAACATTGAATCAACCCTATTTTCATTATTCTGACTCTGCAAAAATCGCCACTAGGGTCCCCTTGATTTTACACAGTTGTTATTTATATATATAGCCCAAAAGCAGCAGCAATAGCCTGTGGCTATAAATAGCCACCGTCTAAAAATGTTATTAATTTTCTTGAATAGGAAGTATATGTGAAGCTGGAACTAAGTCAGCTAAATCTCACACACATTATATTTATCAAATATTTCTCACCTGGGTTATACCTGTCAGAACAGGTAAGAAATCCTCCATGCTTGCACATAACCCCTTGGCCCCATCGATCATTGGTCACAACGTTCTCTTTGACAGGACTGCAAAAAAAGTTCTAAAGTGATTTTATTGTATACATGTACATGATTAACATTAATAACTCGGAGGTTCAGTACTGAACTTTTATTACAAAACCACAGTAATTTAAGCTTCATAACATTTCTATTTTAAGTAAGTTAAAATTTTGATCATTTCGTCTTTGAATCCAGCCTTAAAATAATCAACCAATATAATAAGTTTATTTCTTTTCCTGTGCACAAAATTTGTAATATATTTAAAATATATATATTTTTTTTCTTCAATTTATTAATAAAATTGTGTATCTGAAACCATAAAATTTCTATTTGATATAAGTTTTCCTTGCAAAACAAAAAAAATCTTAATCTTTCCACCTTTGAATAAAATGGTGAAAAAAGAGCAAACTTTCACAGGAAAAAAGCTAACTTCATGAGCGACAGAATTTTGACCTAGGATTATTCTAACCTATCATTGTACAGCCAGGCTATGAAGTTTGTCGAGTTCCAGTAAGTGTCTGGTGCTTCCCAATCCCCGTCAGACCAGATCACATCTGGTTTGTACCGGTTCACAATCTCATACAGCTCCAGCATTGTTTTACTCTAAAAAAAATCATTCAAAATGTTCGATAAAAAGTGAGTTTTAAAGCTTTTGCACAAAACTTACAAATTTGTATTTACAGTTTAACTCTGATATCTTGAACAGTGATATATTGAAAGTCCCAACCCTTCATTCTTAAAGTATTCTACCCTGGATATCTCTAATCCTCTGATATCTTGAAGTTTAATTTTGATATCTTGAACAGTGATATCTTGAAAGTCCCAACCTTTCATTCTTTAAGTATTCTACCCTGGATATCTCTAATCCTCTTATATCTTGAAGTTTAATTTTGATATCTTGAACAGTGATATCTTGAAAGTCCCAACCCTTCATTCTTTAAGTATTCTACCCTGGATATCTCAAATCCTCTGATATCTTGAAGTTTAATTTTGATATCTTCAACGGTGATATCTTGAAAGTCCCAACCCTTCATTCTTTAAATATTCTACCCTGGATATCTCTAATCCTCAAATATCTCAAAGTTTCTTCTTGGTCCCATTGAGTTTGAGATAACAAGGTTTGTCTGTATATATTTTACATTTCAAATCCTTAAAAGTACTGGGTGTTAAGTTTACAACAGAATCAATGATAACATAAAGCAGGACATATATACTTCAATATCTTTTTCATGCCTATTGAATCGTACCTCCACAAATTTCTGAGTCTGCCATTTGTTGGCTTTGTCCTGTAGATACTGAGGATGGAACCATTCAAACAGAGAATGATACAGTCCAAAAAACATATCAGTTTGATTTCTGATGGCTGTAGCTAGCTCTCCTTTAAAAGCCATAAATACGCAAATGTATACTTTTTTTTCATTTTTATTTTTTTTTTTTTGAATTATTTGTTTGCTAAAGATAAGCACATGGACATTCAAGGTTTCTCAGATTTTTTATGTATTTCAATAAGTTAAACACTGTAAAACTACTTAATTTGGTGAAATCCATGTTCAACTTCAAACATATTCTTAAAATTTACATATACATGTTATTAGTAGGAAAAAACATGCAAGCATATTATTCATTTAGTGTACTATAAAATAGTCAAAACCAAAACAGTTTTCTGTCATTGAATTTTTTGATACATGTAACTTCCATTACCCACAAGATCTCTGGCTGGTCCCACGTCTTTGGAGTTCCAGTTAAATGAGAACACAGATGGCCAATTAGTGTATCCTTCATGGTGTTTGCTCGTTAAAACAACATATCTGAAATGTTTTAAAATATATGTATGTCAATCATTATGCACTGAACTTGTTGTCTGAAGGGCAAATAATATTGACTACAATAGACAATGGACTACTAGTAGATGTGCACTTTATTGCAAGTTTGCAACTCTGTGTTAGCAAATTACAATGGACTATGCCTTTATGGAAAAATTCATGTGCATTGCTCAAACTACAATGCAGCAAATATATTTTCTGCCAACTTTGCAAAATCAAACTCAGTCTGATTCACCTTGTCTGAAGCCTATCACTTTTGTATTTATTAAATAATTGTTATCTTTTGTTTTTTGTTGTTGTTGTTGCTTAAATGAAATAAGCCACATACAGCTTAAAATGTTTCTCTCTCTGTCAAGCACCTTTAATACAAAGTTAATAAAGCTTACAACTTTCTACATATTTCTATTGATAAAATTGTTATATATCATTGATTTAGTGGCATGTGTCATTGCAATGCTTACAAACATTGAATTTGATCTTTGGATAGCATTGTTTTTGAGAGATTATTCTCCTTTCACTGCTAAGCAAATTGATCATAAAATCAATTCATGTCTGTATTTAAATACGTAGATATTTCCATGCCTTTTGTCATGATTAGAAAAATACATACATTTCCAAGTAAATAAGTTTATATATATATATATATATGTATATATATATATATATATATATATATATATATATATATATATATATATATATATATATATATATATATATATATATAGATATATACAGTACAGGCCACGAGTTTTCCCCGAAAAACACGGGGCCCCGTAAACCGAAAGTCCACGCTTTAGCGTGGACCTCGATCAATGTCGGCGTCTTTGAAGTTAGGGTGTCTGCGCACCGTGTAACACGGTGTGTACGCGCGGTGTATCACAGTGCCCCATTACGATATCACGCAGAACTTATAATAAAAACTTTTCATTTCTTTATTTAATCAGTTATATCAATTTCCTTTAAAATCAGATTTTTTTTCACTTTTTTCTTAAATATTACTACTTCTTTACCGATATACAGATGTTTGAACAAATAGGATGCCACAAAATCTAAGATACACGTGCTCTTGTCCAGCAAAATACAAACTCTTCAAAATGTGTACGTACATCCATGTAAGTCACGTTTCAAAAACCTAACTATACGAGAGAAAAAATATGACTGTTCAATAGTCAGACTATTATTATACTACGAAGGAATACACTTTCGTAAATTAATTACCTGGTTGTCTTTTCTCTCGATTATAACTGCGTTCATTTAAATTAGTCATTTCCGTAACAAGATCTCTTTTACCGTATGTATGCATTCATATGTGGTATTTATCATTTCATTTCATTTTATTCACTCACACCAACATCAGTGGTACATGAGGTACAATAAATTAGTCGTCATAATTGTGACAAAAATAATAAATATAATTATGATACAATAGCATAAATGAGGGGCATATACATATGTACATAGTATAGCAATAAACATACAATGAAAGAAGAAAAGAAGAAAAAAAAATGGTATGATAACATTTAAATTATGGAGGACAGACGGTGTCGTTTATTTTAGATATAAATATACAAAGGTTTTTTTAAAGTTTTTAAGTTTGTCGTTGACATAATTTCAGAAAACTTAAGTGTATTCGGCGTTTTACAAAATCTGGGATGTAAAAGATTCTTTCTGATGCTGTTCAATGTTTTACATTCTAGGATGAAATGATATTCGTCTGCTATTTGCCCTGTATTACACAATTTACAAATTCTTTCATCCAGTGGAATATTTAACCATCTACCAGTTTCAATTGGGAAGTGGTGGTTTGAAGTTCTAAATTTTATTAGTATTTTTTGGAGTTTACTAGGTAAAATACTTAGATATTTTTCAAATCCAAAATCACTCTTAAAAATTTTGTAAATTTGACCTTTTGATGAATTATTTATATCACTATGCCATTTTTGAATAAATTGGTCGCTTAATCTTTGCTTCACTGCTGCAAGTACCCAATTCCTGTCAATGGGACTTTGTTCATACCAAATGTTGGAGAACCCACAAGAGGTTAAAATTTTATAAATGAAATCTACCCATAGGTTTTTTGGACCTCCTTGAAAATATTGAGAACATAGATATTTATACAAAACACAAACTATTTTGTTTTCTAAAGAATTCGGGGTAAGTAATTTTAACCAGTAGGAGATCATTCTTGTATAAATATTAATATACAATGGGAATCGCCCAGTCTCCCCATACACCATATACGAGGGCGTACTACTCTTTAAATGGAAAATATGTTTTAAAAATTTTAAATGTACACGTTCAATGATGTCGAGATTTTCATAACCCCAAATTTCACAGCCATAAGTCAAAATTGGAACAACAACTTTATCAAAAAGATCTAACTGACATTCAATTGGTAAGTTAAATTGTCTTATCTTCCTTATAACACCATACATTGCTTTCTGTGCTTGTTCACATAAATGTTTTTTGGCCTTACAAAATGAACCTGAGCGTGAATATATTATCCCAAGATACTTGAATTCTTTTACATTTTCAATTGCATTATTATTATAATAAAATACCTTTTTTGACATTGGTCCTTTAGAAAACACTAGAATTTCTGTCTTACTAACATTAACATTAAGTTTCCATTGTGAACAATACAAATAAAAATCATCCAAAGCCTTTTGCAGATCTACATCTGTTTCAGCCAAGATAACAGTATCGTCTGCATATAACAAAATGAAAAGCTTAAGATACACATATAATTCTTCTTCAATAGCGTCAGTTATGCTTTGTAAACCAATAATATTTCTGTCCGAGAGAAACTCTTCCAGGTCATTAATATATAAGGAAAATAAAAAAGGCGATAGATTTTCACCTTGGCGAACACCAACATTACAGTTAAAATAATCTGTGATTGTGCCATTCAGATTTATCATAGATTTAATTCCTATATACATATTTTTGATGTAGTTAAAACATTTTCCACTAACCCCACTCTTAAATAGCTTATACCACAATCCAGATCTCCAAACCGTATGCATGGTTTATTTTATAAATCATTTTCTACGTAAAAAGAATTCAAGAAAAAAATATGCATCTAAATAAATAAAATCAAAAAACGTGTCAGATACACACACATGAACTCTGCTCTCTGATTATTACTCGCGAATTATACTTTCGATTAAGGATTATTACAATCTGTAATCATGTAAAATATGGAGATAAATATCACAAACACACAAAAAGCCGACTTTTGGTAACTCAAATCTGCTTTTCAACTACTGTACAAATATTACCTTATTCTGAGATTATTTTATGAAAAATGTGTCGTACGGTTTAAGAAAAAACAAAACAGTTAGCGAATGTAGAGCGGGGATGTATAGAACAAAGCTTCTCCTGGTCAAAGTATTATCATGTTAAGGAAGAGAAAAAACCAACTAGCCTCTTTCAAGCTACATGCATTATGTTTGCTACTCCCCCCCAATCTCGCTTCTCGAAAGTGATATGATTCAGCTAATTAAAAATTAATCGAAAGTCTATGGATTTATATGTTACATTACTGTGAAACAAAACAGTCATAATCTATTTATATGTGTCTGAAAAAGGACAATTTACAAGTAAGATTAAAATCTTGACAAGTCAAAGTACACGTGTGGTGGACTGGTGGTGTAACCTGGTAGATGAATTCGACTGGAAGTCACTTGAGTGTGTTATACACATGATATGGTCAGGACGAAAGAATTTGAAAGGTGTGATAAACACACAGCGCCCCGGCCCTCCGGCTGTGCCCCAATATATTTTAAAGAAAGGTGTAAACTCGGAACTGACCATAAGAATGTTTCAAATCACAAGAGAATTACTTTCCGCGTAAACAAACTTTCAGGGCCACCTAGCGTTGTACCTGTGAGATTTTGATTGACAGGTAGAGCACGAGGATTTCGTGTGTTACGGAGAACAAAATGATTGAACACATGTTGTACATGTAATTGAGTTGAATATGAAACGAAGTTATGGAATTTAAATAGTATAATTTATAGAATGGTTAATTGTGACTTTGGTAATGTAAATAAAACGATGAATTAAATTTAAAAGAATCTCAGTCTCTCTCTCTCTGACATTGTTTCTTTGCACACTTTTCATTCAAATAAAAACTTATTAAATACTTACACTGAAAGGATTCTAAAAGCATAAATACTAGTTTATGAAAAGATAAAGACAATCGTCTGTTACGAGAAATACTCTTGGACATTATAAAACGAAATTTATTTATTATTTTTTTACAGATTTATGCGAAAGGGTCTCTCTCTCTCTCTCTCTCTGACATTATTTCTTTCAACACTTTTCAATTAAAGACAAATTTATTACATACTCACACTGAAAGGATTTTCAAAATACTAGTTTATGAAAATCTGTTACAAGAAATACGCATATTATTGTACACAGGGATTTCGTATTTTTGCTGTCGATTCTCGCTTATAAATTCAGAATGATATAAGATTAACAACATAAATGTGCTCTACTCAGGAGTATAAAATTAATTAATGCTTTGATTGTGTACTAAAACAACTGCAGCTCGGATCGTATACTACATGTAATGCAGATCGATGGATCATGCTATTTAGTCTTTCTTCGTTGCATGAGCACATGGAATTAAATTCTTCGGACATTAAAAATTTCAATCCAAATTATAATTTTAAAAGTAACTAAATAACTTTACTAAAATTAAATACCATTTAAATTTTCTGCTACCGATATTTAATTAATCCTACTACATGTGTCATTAGTACGATTCATAGCACAGTCAATGTCTTCTAGATTTTAAAACGATAATTATACATATAAATCAAAGTGATTAATTGTTTTTAAATTTTAAAGTTTTTATCAGAACCAAAAGATTATCTCTATAATGTTATGGACACGGTGCGACACGGAGGGAATTTTCTGGGCACGATGCGGCACGGAGCATTAGCTGGGATTTTTCTAGACACGGTGCGGCACAGTGTGCCTACCTGTGTATTTCAAATCCACACACACCGTGCTACACCGTGTACACGGTGTAACACAGACCATTTCACACGGTGTGTTTTCCACCGTGCGACGGGGAAAACTCGTGGCCTGTACTGTACATGTATATATATATATATATATATATATATATATATATATATATATATATATATATATATATATATATATATATATATATATATATATATCCTATCATAATTTCCTGCAAGTTAAAATCATAAACACATCCATATTACAAGTAAAAGGATTATATATCCTTTACATTCTTACGTCATGTAAGTTGAGGTAGTTGTTTGTTTTGTGTAGATATAAAGGATACTATTCAATGTTTTGTAGGAGCACTAGTGAAAACATCAAAAAATCCTCTCTCACATGTGAAATAAATTCCATATTCAACTACAAAATATGGAATTTTCTGTTTATTACATTTTCTGTGATTTTCCATTTGCCTCTGTCTTTTTATAACACACTGTCATAGGCTGTGACGTCATAGTTAAGTGTTTGAGACGTCATAGCTAAGAGATAGCAAGATTGAAAACATTGTAAACATGGATTTCTTAGTCTTACAACATATTTGGGGAAACTTTGGCAATTTTAATCTGTCAGGATAGTTTATTTACTCTCTCTATTTTATAACAGGCCAGGGAGTAGTTTTCACAACATTCTTCCTGAAGGGAAAAAAAATCAAGTGTTTTGTTGCACTTCTGATATTCTGTCACACTGGGACAGAATATCACTATGATATTATTTTTCACTGTGACAACATATCACTTTTATTGAATAAATAAATTACAGTATTTCACTGTTAAAAATTGGATAAACTATTTTAACAAAAAATGTTTTTAACATGCTTACAAATACAAAGGATTAAGTCTGTGTGCATCTTTATAAGTAAGTTAGTTGTATCTATAAATTTAAACTAATACATTAAGCAAATTCCTTACTGTGCCCCAGAAGCTTGGAAAATCTCTGCCCATTCTGAGGCATTAAAGAATTCAGCTCTAAAATCTTTAGCAAAATCTGCATAAGTGAAATCGGGAGGGTAGTTCGCTTTCATAAATTCTACTGCACTGTTGGTTTTCACCCCTTCCCAGTCCCACCAGAACCACTCCGACTCAAAACTCGGCACAGAAAACACTCCCCAGTGAATAAATATCCCAACTTTTGCTGCATCGTACCAGGGAGGTAATGGACGGGAATCTAGAGAGTCCCAGTTCGGCTCATATCTCACTGACAATGCTGAAAATAATATCAAACACAAAATGAAAGTTACTGTTACGATGTTGCGCGCCATGTTTAATTCATGTGACTTGATCAATATCACGTGATGTTATAGGATATAGAATCTAACCTGTTCATCTCATTTCCGGATTCTTAAAATATCTATTTGTAGAAAAGGTGAGTGGTTTCATTTCAATTGACTCTTTAGAAAAAGGTGTAACTAGGAGATTTAGAAACGAAAACTTTCAATTTCTGCTCTCTGTCCACAATATACATGAGTCAAATGATGTGATGTTCGCAATGAAACCACTGATTGATTAGATGCGCGCATTTTATTTCAATTATTGATCTCATAAATTCACTTGAGCGCGCATCAATTCAATTGTTGAGCTCAACAATGTGAAGAATTCTTGTTCTCAAAAATTACTTTTAAAATTAGACTTCGGTATCTTTACAAGATTTTGATGTAGGACCGAATTTAGGCCACATTCTCTAAGTAATGCAAAAACCCCCTTTTCCCACCAAGATGAACTTTGTGTTATGGTCTGGAATCAATGGACATCCAGGTAATGGATGTCTTGTCCTGTTGATAACTGACATTTTATTAATAATTCTATTTTCTGATTGAATGTTCTAAATAAAACTCAAATGTATTCATCATTAAAGTGTTAAATATTTATTAACAATAGGCCCAAGGGCCATAACGGTCACTTATATTTAAATGTGCAATTGTTTATTAAGATATCTGGTCGTTTTTGAATTTATATATTTAGATTCATTTGTACATACTACATCAAATCAATTTTGAACATGCATAGCCTATGTAAGCTGATAATCATATTGACCTTTGGTTCCAGTGTAGTTTAATTTTTAACATTATTTTGTGTGATGAATTGTTATAAAGGAGAGGACGTTCTAAGTTTTATGAACTTGTGACCGATCCTTTTGTTGTAATATCTAAACAATAAAATATGTTCAAATGGTCACTTGAGTATAATACACCACTGTAGTAAAAAACAAATCAAAATAAACTGAAAAAAGATGAAGCTATAATGCCCAAAAGCAAGAGAAATAGGATGATCAGGGATCAACAAAATAATTAGTAAAGTAATAAATAAGACATTTTAAAGTACGCAGATCTATTTACTTGCCTGTGCTTGCCCCAGTTTGTCACTATTCATAGTATTAAATATCACAAAAATTCATATATACATGTAACCCTCTTATTCAATTGACCGTTCAATTACATTATTAACAGTGATCAATTATCATGGGTGAATAGAAATGGGAAATACTTATAATTTTTCTCAGTAAAATACAAATCAATAGAGTCCTGCCCAGCATCAAAACATTAAGCAAGTGGTCCAGAATTTCAAAAAAATATGGTACAAATACCTTGATTATTACAATTTTGTATTCTGTTTGCTCCTGGATGCTGTGGTGCAGAGAAGATTTGCAAAGAAATAATACATTTTCACCAAACATTCAACACAGTCCCACCCTTAAACTAGAACCAATGACCAAGGAGCCATGAAAATCAAAATCATGTGCAATGTTAGAGGCACACATGCTCATCATAATTATGCACTTAGTAGAAAATTTTCAAAGAATTAATGCATTTTCAATACATAATCAATAGAGCTCCACCCTAACACCAAACCCCTCGCCCTGGGGACATTAATTTTACAATTTTGAAAGAAGCACCCTTGCTCATCATAACAATGCATTTAGTTTGTTTGCTTAATTAATACCCGGGAGCAGAGAGAAAGGTTTTCAAAGAAATCATGTAATTTCACAATATAATCAATATAGCTCCATCCTAACGTCAAAGCTACTGAACCAAGGGCCCAGAAATTCACAATTTTTAAAGAGGCGCCCTTTCTCATCAAGTAATTTTGCTAAATACCTAAAGGCAGAGCAGATGATAATCAAATAAACAATGCATTTTCACAATATGTATTCAACAGAGCCCCACCCTAACACCAAAACCCAAGGGGCTATAAATTTCAAACTTTTGGAAGAAACACCATTGTTCATCATATCCATGCTATCTGCTGAATACCAAGGAGCAGAAAAGAATTTCAAAGAATACATGCATTTTCAATATATAATCCATAGAACCCCGGCCTAACACAAGAACCCCCTACCCAGAGACCATGAAATTCACAATCTTGGAAGAGGCACCACGCTCATTATGAAAAATGCATTTGGTTTGATTGCTTAATATCAAGGAGCAGAGAAGACGATTTCAAAAGAATACATGCATTTTCAATATACAGTACCCGCATCGTTATTCTTTACAGGATACACGATACGATAGGATACATGCACGATACGATAGGATAAACGCACGATACGATAGGATACACGCACGATAGGACAGGATACACGCACGATAGGATAAACGCAAAACACGATAAACGCAAAACACGATAGGATTGTTTCAAAATGCGAAACGTTTTTTGACATGACGAAAAGTTTTCTTTTTGATATACTATAGTATGATAATTTTAATTACTTACAAAGCCGCAAATTGAAATAATAAAACATTTTAAATTTATCCTGATAAAACATTTGAAGTAATTATGCTTTGTAACAGATATGGTGTTTTTGTCAACAAAATTGATCGTCATCAAATTTAAGCTGTAATCATTTTAAGAAGATGGAAATTAGGCGATTTTTTGGTGTAATTATACAAATGTCGAAATTCCTTCGAATCGTTAAATTTGAATTTTGAGTCCGTAGACAAGCGAAGTTTTACACCCAAGTGCAATAAATTCACGAAACGCTATAAATATATTCATTATATTAACAAATAAAACCTTATGAAATTCATAACAAACATTGATTATTTTTACGGAAAAACATGTAAAAAAAAAATGAAATATTTGGATTCAATATCTTTTGTTAGAAGTCTGCGAAGTATCCAAAATCGCCTTTAATAGTTTGTATTTAATAATTCAAATCTTACAAAAAAAGAAGAAGAAAAAATAAATAAATAAATACTAGTCATAATTTAGGAGGGGGGGGGGGTATTGAAAAATTATTGTTATAATTATTTAAGGTTAATGCGTTCTCCTCCAAGTTTTTACGAATTTGATTTATATTTTATATAAATTAATTAATTTTTTTTTTACGATTTAAAATTGCTGAAATTGCTAGTTGCATTGAGACAGACCGTGCACTGGACTGTGAATAATTAATCTCTCCTATATATAAATATATATGTCACACATATCCCGTGCACATAGAAATTATTTACATATTCCAAGTACATTCCAAGTACATACATTGTATATGTATATATGAGGAAGAAGACTTGCGAAAAAAATCGAATTTAATAAAATTAATAAACGTCACTAGATCTGTCATCATCTATTATTCGAAAAAATATCGCATTTCCATTCTTTTGTATTTATTTTGGTATTTTTATAGGCCTGTAAGATTAAGCTAGAAGGGAGCACGAGTCGCATAAATAAAAAAAATGTTACAGTGTACCAGCATGTGTAGTATACAATAATAATATAATGCTTATATAATATTACCCATCGACAATAATAATGTCTTTAGCCATTTTTGTTTGCTTTTCAAAACATTTCTTTTTAGACCCCACCCCGCTACCCCCGGCCGCTCCCAAAGAAATGATATTTCTTAGCGTGCTTGTGTTATATGCATTTACAATAACAGAATTTGTATCTACTATAGATACGTGTAAACTAAGCTCACAGCGTATATGAATATATTTATTGAATACTTAAACTTTGTATTAAATAACATTGAATGGTTACGTACACTTGTTTACAACATATTAGAACACACACAAAAAATAAATAATAAATCAATTTCCACAATTTAACAAATGGATTTTCGGATTGAATAATTGTCAATTATTGCTATTAGACTTTGTAATAATTGTTACAAACCTTATCTTATATAGGACGACATCGGCAAAATTAGACAAAACTTTGTAAATTATGAAAGTCTTAACCTCTTTTGAGGCACAGTCAGCGGGGAAGGGGGGGGGGTCCATAATCCCCCCCAAAAAAAAATCCGATTCAAAAAGCCAAAAAAAAATTATAAATAAATAAATAAAAATAAAATAAAAATATATATTGACTTCTTCAATATAGTCACGTATTATATGCAATCGATAAACACGAATAAAATTAAATAAAAGGTATTTACCAGTCTTGTGTATCACCGCAGAACCGGGCGATTTTTTTTTCATGTACCTTTGAGACGCCTTTACATGTAACAACGACAGACAACACAGAAAACCCTAAGATCCAGAAGTATCGCAAGCGCATTTTTTTTTGATTTGATCACACCAATCAAACCTATAAAAATTACATAAAAATATACAAATGAACTAAATCAACGGAGTTTGGAGGACAAACCTCGCCTATATTTTATTTGATTCAATTATTCAATTTTTAATCTGTAACGGAAGTGTACATTTACCAATTTTCTTAGTATAAAATCTTTAATTGTTAATTAAGTGTTGTTCATAAAAATTATGAACAATATCCAGAAAATAAGTAGATGCATTTCATTGAAACCCAGTAGGGTTCAAGGTAAATACTTGACACCAGATGAGAGCCAGAGTTCAGGTATGTCTACGTTGAATACACACGGGCCGGTCATGTAGGGGAAAAGGAGGGGGGGGGTCTTCACTTGACAAGAAGACAGTGTATTGATTAGGCAGGTACATGTAGATGTCAGTTCTTTTGTCACGGGAGCGCTTCCGTCTGTCACTAAGTTACGGTATAAATATTACTTCATCTCCGCGTCGAAGTAGGTAAGATGTATAATAAAAATTTGTGTGGTTTTGTTTATTTACTTATTTATTTTTTTACATCTTCTAAATGCAGTAGTTAAATATGAATGGCAAACATCTATATTATAATATATACTTATCAGAGAAAAATAATAATACAAAGGAACAACAAAACTTGCGCGCATAGACAAAATTTATGCTTCCGTTATTGATAAAAAGGATAGCCTTAATAAAGATACTGCTATTTTTTTATTCAAAATTTATTTTTTGCACACATACCTAATGTTTTATGTTTCTATAATTAACAAAACAAAGTTAATAAAGGTCTCGCTTTTGTGACTCTGACTGTGTAAAGGGATTATAATATTTCTATCTTTGACAAAAATATTTCTTACATATCGAGAAATTAAAAAAAAAAAATAACGAATGACTCAAATAGTAGATCGATTATTTCATGTATAAAAATAGAATTTGACTTTCGATTTATGCTCTCTGCTTGGTGACGGTACTTGACGTTTATTTATTTATTTCTTTATTTATTCATTTATTTATTTTCTTTAAGAAACATACCAGAGTTAGAGTATTAATTTCTCTTTTTTTTTTTTTTTTTTTAAATTTTATTTCCCAGACCTATACTATTACATTTGAATTCCCTACACGAATATTTATGGCAGCTGCCAGGGATGGGGCCCTGACTAAGCTCCATCGAAATACAATTATAGCATAAATTAGTCCTACATCATCTCGCAGGATGATGACATGATAATAATATTACTTGTAGATGAAAAATAAATATTGATAATTATAGAGTTGTATACACACACATATTCATATATAAATATACATTAATTTTACAAGTTTATTTATTATGAATATTAATACATTCCCATTGCTGTCGAAAGGGGAAATCACATACATTCACTCAGTCCTTGGGTTCCCCTTCAACAGCACTACTAGAGGGACAGAAACCATCTAGCAGCGGGAATTAATTAATTTTTCTTATAAAAATAAATTAATTTAATACATAGAGATTACATGAACAGATTTTTTTTTTTTAGTTTTATAGACTTATATCTATATACTATAACAAATTACAGTAATTTTATAAACTTTCCAATAATATCTACATTTAGAGCATAATTACAAAACTTAATTACTTTACACCAAAATACTGTAGATTTTTTTATATGATGTACAACATTATATTCTGTTTCGTCAAGATTTTCTATTCTACAAAACATTTTGTATTTATATATTTTTAATGCAATAAAGGAAATAAAATTGTTCAGAAAGTATGTTTTCTTGTTACGTTCAAAATAAAAACCGATAACAATGTCTTTCCATTGAATGTTAACTTTAAACACAGTTGAAGCTATATCCCATATATATTTAACATTTCTACATTCAAAAATAAGATGTTGCATGTCCTCTTCAACAGAACAAAGAGAACACTTGTCTGTGGTATCCTTTTTCCACTTTACCATATATTTTTTACAACAAAGTAAATTGTGCAATAATTTGTAATTGAATTCCGCAATGTTTTTATCTATAGCCAGTTTAATCTTTTGCTGATAAATAGATTCCCACATTTTTTGACTAACATTGAACATTTCTCCAAGTATTCGCTGATGTTTTGGCGGAATAACTTTTTTACTTAGAAGGATATCATAGAAAAATTTACATTTCTTGCTTTCAGCCATACAATAATATCCATGAAAATTATAATACCTTTTGTTCTTTATGTTAATAAATTTATATTGTTGATCTTCACTTTTTTCTCTAATATATTTAAAAATTGTTTTAATCATTTTATATTCACACAATAAATTTGACTTTTGATGAATTTCTTCTCCTATATTTTCGATGGTTTTAAATCCACCATCTGAAAAGAGATCTTTTACATATTTTATATTTTTTAACCCAATTTTTAAAGAATACCGTTTTTCCCTTATACAAAAACAGTCTATTATTCCAGATCGGTTCTTGTAAAATTTCGTTAATACTCATTTTCTTTATATCGGGAAGTTTTTTACATTGATTAAAATAAATAAAGATTTCATTATAGAACAAAGGCAGTCTTTTAAAGGAGTCGAAGTCGTTCAAACCAGTACTGTTGGTTTTTAATATATATTCAAAATTTACATTATACACCCCTAATAAATTGTCAAGGTGGGAAAGCATAGAGTTGTGATTAGCATTATTCACGAGTCTTGGTATCCAAGCAGCTTTTAATGCTTGGAACTTGGTAAGTATATCTACTACTCCAATCCCCCCTTCTTCTATTTTACCAATTAATGTATTTCGCTTAATTCTGTCTCTGGAATCCCAAAGGAAGTTGAAAATGAATTTACTTATTTTTTTTAGTTCGTTTTCTCGCGGAATAGGTAAGATAGACGCAACATAGATAAATTTACTTATACCTAAACTGTTTATGATTTCAGTCTTACCAAAAATAGTAAGTTTTCTTTTTTTCCATGATTCAAAGAGTTTTTGCATATTTTCGCATTTATCAATCCAATTTTTTCTATAGCATTCCTCTTTATTTATACCTATGTATATGCCCAAGCATTTAAGTGATGAAGTATTAACTTTTATACCTTCTATTTTGTCTCTAATATGCCTCAATGCCCCTGTCAATATGCATTCAGTTTTATCTATATTCAACTTCGATCCAGCATAATTTGAAAACTCGCGTATTGTTTTAAGACATTCTTTCATTGATTCCATATTTTTAAGAAACAATGTAAGATCATCAGCATGATGGACATGTTTATATTCTCTACTGCTATCAGAAAGTTTAATCCCAGAAATTTGGTCGTTATTTTTGATTTTAAGAGCTAGAATATCAGCGACAAATAGAAATAATATCGCCGAGATCGGACACCCCTGACGAATTCCCCTAGACATATTGCATATTTTGGATACCCACCCATTGTTTTTTAATCGAAAAACTGGATTTTTGTAAAGAATTTTCATCCATTTTAAAAAATTTGTTTTTAGGTTGTATTTCTCTAAAGTTTTGAATAAAAAGTTCCATTCTATCGAGTCAAAAGCCTTTTCAAAGTCTAAAAATAGCAATATTCCATCATTATTAGTTTCTTCACAGTATTCTAAAATATCTAAAATAATTCTGGCATTTTCACCAATATATCTCCCTTTAATATATGCTGATTGATTTTCATTGATTATATTTCCAATAACTTTTTGCAGTCTTTTTGCAAATATAAATGCAATTATTTTGTAATCAGTATTAGTCAAGCTGATCGGACGATAATTTTTTAAATTTTTTTCATCGCCTTTCTTGTATAAAAGGGAGATAACTGCAACTCTCTGTGAAAAACTCATTCGTTCATTTTCGAAAATACTTTTCAATGCTTCGTAAAATAAATGTTTTATATCTTTCCAAAAACATTGGTAAAATTCATTTGTAAGGCCATCTAGACCAGGAGATTTGTTAGCTTTTAGATTAAACACTGCATCAGTGCATTCTTCCAGAGAGGGAAATTGTTCACAGAAATAAGCATCGCTTTCGCTCACTGTATTTTCTAACTCAATTGAAGATAAATAGTTATCAATGCCATCATCTGGTATATTATTTGAAGAGTATAGATTTTCATAAAAGTCGCACATAGCGCCTAAAATGTCATCAGTGGTCTCTATATTATTGTCATTTACCTTTAGTTCTTTTATTACATTTTGTTTTTGTCTACTTTTTTCTAGATTAAGAAAAAATTTTGAACATTTTTCACCTTCTAATATCCATTTTGATCGTGATCTTACAAAGGCACCTTTACACTTTTTATCATAAAGCTCGTCTAATTGTGCTTCTAGGTTGCGTTTTCTGTTCATATCGATAGTTTGAAATTCAGATTCTTCTATTTTATTTATTTCCTTCTCTAATAAGTTAATTTTGTTCTTTATATTTTGACTTGATTTTTTTGAGAATCTAATAGAAAACTCTCTTGCTTTAATTTTGAATGATTCCCACGTATCTAACGGGTTTACCTGTTCTTCCTGTATTTCACTTATTATAGTTTTAATTCCTTTTTTGTATTCTATATCAGTTAAATGAGAATTATTCAATTTCCAGTACCCGCTCCCTCGTTTCTTCTCATCTAATTTAAATGATATTTTTAAAACCCTATGATCAGACATTCTTTTTCCGAGATTTGTTCCAGGAATTTTACGTATAGTAATGTTGTTTAATTCGAAAGCGAAGTTTTTGTTTATAAATATATAATCTATTCTACTACTAGGAATATTTTCTGAATTGCACCATGTATATCCATTTAAGGATGGATATTTCGTTCTCCAAGTATCCATCAAATCAAAAGTATTTAATATTTTTTTAAGTTTTGGAAGACTTTGATCGTGATGATTATCAATTTTACAATTGAAATCTCCACATAAGATAATATTATCATCATCTGTTGTGCATTTTTTTTGCAAAAAACAATGCAATGTTTGAAAAAATAAACCCCTTTCTTTAACAGAATTTGGTGCATAAATATTTATAAACGAAAATAATATTTCATTTATTTTTACTTTTAAAAATAATCTTCTACCGTCATGCGAGACATGTTTCTCAACTATTTCTGCATTCAATTCTTTCTTAAATAAAATACTGACGCCTCGGCTAAATGATGAGTCACTATAACAATGAAATGATTTTCCAAACCATCTTGAGTCATATTTAATCTTATTCTTCTCAACATAATGGGTTTCTTGTAAAAAAAATAACATCCATTTTTGTATCATTTAGCCATGTATATAGTTTAACCCTTTTTTCGTCCGAGTTAAGTCCTCGGACATTTACCGACAATATTTCAAATTTATTCATTTATCATTCATATAAAAAAAAAAAAAAAAAAAAAAAAAAACGAATATAAACATATTTTGTGTTAAAGAAAATTATGATAAAGATCTGACAATGTTTATAGATTTCATTTTTTTTTAAATACATATTTGATAGGTCCTTAAAAAAGAACTACTATTCAAACAGTTTTAAGACGTAAACGTTCATGATTTGTTATTTGATTTATTATTTCTGCGGTTTCTTACCGACTGGGGCTTCTGAGCTGTGTTTCCCCGTTTGGATCTCATGATGTCCGTCAGAATTTGACCCATAGTGTTTTTCCCAGGCCATGCGCTCATATCGGTGTACAATGTACCTTTCTTATCTAGTCCAGACCCCCAATAGTCATCAAAGGCAGCTTCAACAAGTAGAGTGGATGACTCAACAGAGGAAAGCTTTTCCTTGAATTCAATCACTTGATCGAATTTGGCTTCGATGACCTGACGCATAACGTCGTCTCTCTCCTGCAACCAATGATCCGGAACGGTCACCTGTGATCCAGTACGTTTGGCGTCGAGCGCAGTAGCGGCGTTTCTGACAGCTGATGCCTTAATGATGTCACCTGCTCGCATCGCTTTGCTGTATTGAAAAGCATGTTCTGCGGAAGCATGTGGAATACCAAAAACCGTGATATCACACGGGTAGAAGTTTGACATGACATCATCTTTTCCACTGAAAGCAATAATTTCCTTTGAAGTTGAATCGTGTTTGGTACAAGCTGTATCTCCCGGGGAATGACCAGGGTTTTTGCAGACTTTACAACAAGCTTCATATTCGCAGTTATACCTTAAGTGGTCTTCTCCCCAACAGTTGGTACACACCAAGTTCCTTTTTTTTGTGGGCTGACCATAATGAAATATAGAGCATTTGAGACCTGCACATTCACTATTCTTAGGTAGAAACTTGCCATTTTCCAATGGTTTCATGTAAACAAACCGATTTCCATTTAAAATTTCTGTCATTTTTAATGTGTTGGGATTTCGAATTTTTTCATATTTGATGTCAGATGTTAGTGTGGCACCTAGTTTTTCAAGCATGCTTTTGATACACGTGTCATCAACAGAGAGGGGGATCCCACGCACTGTCACGCGTACTACCACTTCGTTTGGATTCTCCGTCCCCGCGGAAAACGGATTTGTATCAAAAACAGAAACTGTTTTATTTCGCAGTTCGAAACCCTCAGATATAAGGAGATTCCGACTTTCGCGCGATTCAACATAAATTCTCCATAGGTCTCTATCTCTTTGGATACATTTAATATCGGAAACAACACTGCCCACCGCACACGCTAAATTATAGTATGTAATAGGATTGCTCTTATCCGTCTGAATATCTCTATGTCTCAAGTAGACAGGTTTTAACATTTTTGTTTGCTCCAAAGCCATTGTCCTATGAAAATTTTGAGTGAGCTTCACTCACCTCTAGGTGTAGCACACGGTTGTATAAACACAGTTATGATAACAATAAACTTTTTTTTGTCTAATAGAGCTTCCTAATGAAAAGAAAAACACTCCATAAATCCACTGTTAACAATATATACACAGAAGAAAGTTAAATCCAAAGAAAAATTGTCAAAAAGACGGAGCGATTATCGGACACGTCTGTCGACTGCCCCGTCACGTGACTTTTTTTTTGTTAATTTCTCTTTTTGTTCAACAGTTAGATTAATCCTAAATAAATTAACAAAACGAAAGATGAACTCGAGATATCTCGGGTGTTTCTTCTCAAGGTAAAGATAAAAAGCGTGGGTTTCCGAATGCACACGATAAACGCAAAACACAATACACGATAGAACCTGATAAACGATCTTCACGATAAACGCAAAACCTGATAAACGGAAAACACGATAGAAAACGCCAAACCTGATGAACGGAAAACACGATACGATAGGATACACGCACGATACGACAGGATACACGCACGATACGATAGGATAAACGCACGATAGGACACGATAGAATTGTAAAGAATAACGATGCGGGTACTGTACCTGTATCAGGCCCGTAGGAAGCAATTTCACTTTGAGGGGGCACAACCATACATTTTCAGTTGAGGGGGCACTATCAACTACCAAAATTCCTTGACAAGCAAAAAAAAAAAAAGTCATCAGACGTTATTATTGAGGGGGCACAAGCATATAGCAGCTATGTTTTCTATAGTATTCTATATACCGGCAAAATTATTGGCACGCCCCCCCCCGTGCCCCCTCCCCCCGGTTCCTACGGCCACTCTATCACAAAAAATCCTTGATCCAGGGGCCATGAAATTCACAATTTTGGAAGAACATTATAACAAATGCATTTAGTTTATTTGCTTATTATCTAGCAGCAAAGAAAAAGATTTTCAAAGAAATAATGCATCCCCCCCCCCACACACACCTAACCCTGGTGCCACAGATTTCACAATTTTGGGGAAAACACTCTTACTCATCATAACCATACACTTAATATTACCGCTAAATACCCAGGATCAAAGGAGAAGATTTTCAAAGCAATATTGCATTTTCACAGCACTATACATGTATAATCAATAGAGCCTCACCTTAACACCAGAACTCTATGGCTATGTGGACATGAAATTTTGGCGAGGCGCCCTTGCTCATCAATACCATGCACTTAGTTTTTCTGCTAAATATACAGAGGAGAGAAGAGGATTTTTGGAGAATTTATGCAATTTCACTATTTGATCATTAGCCCCCACCCTAGCTCCAGAACATCTGATCCTGGGGCCATGAATTTCACAACTGGTAGGAGGCTCAATGCTTATAACAATCATGCCAATAGTTTGACTGCTTGATGTCCAGGAGTAAATAAGAAGATCTTTAAAAATAGCATTAATTTTGATGGTTTAGCCCCAACCCTTAGGCCCCCCTGTGGGGGGGGGGCATGAAATTCACATTCCCCCCCTTCACTCATAGATGTTCTATGCTAGAATTGCTTGATATTGGTTCAGCAGTTCCAGAGAGGAAACAAATGTTAACACACGACGCAAAACGCACGACGACGGACGAAAACAGATAGCAATAGGTCACCTGACTGACTCACTTGACCTAAAAATAGTCATGCGATATGATTTAAAAATTAGTGAAAAAATGTTTTTAAATTTCAATCTTCAAGAGCCCAGGCCCCATCTCCAAAATCCATGCTTTAATTCCATTGAATTAGATATCTAATTATTTTGCACGATTTTGTTAGAGGAGTTTATGTGCACATTAATTTTTAAATTTTAAAGAGAGTAGCAATTCAATTAAAGACATCGTATTTTAAGCTATGAATAGAGCACTAAGTTGAATTGAAGATATCACTAATTCAGGTTCAAGTTCATTGACAATTTATTCTCTCAAACCAATTACTGGTACATGAGATTCTAATAAATTAGTTGCTCTCTTTAATTGAACGAATTGTCTCGCGCATTAATTGAATTTATGATATCATTATTTAACTCAATTGAAGAGAGGAATAAGTGTGCACTAATTGAATTGATGCGCGCAATCAATCATTTAAAGAGCGCAATAATTCGGTTATTGCAAGCATTTTAAAATTCAGTTACTGTTTTTGGAATATTGCGCGCATCAATCCAGTTTGTTTGAAAAAAGTAACAATACAATGATTGCGCACTATTAGTGTTACACGTATCAATAATTGAATTAATGCGCACAATGTTTCAGAATTGAAGATATCATTTATTATTTGAAGAGATCTTTAATTAAATTATTGCGCTCGTGAAAAGAAATTATGATATCTTAAAAGCTTCAAATAATTGAAGATGTACATGTATCTTCAATTATTTGAGTTTACAGTGTATGTTAATTTTCAACTGAGTTGGTATGACTTCACAGCAATTCAGATTCAAAAGGTCAAACACAAGGACAACTACGCAAATAGTATTGATAAAGAAATATTAGAACACTGAAGTTGAAATATGATAATTACATATGATATAATACCAACAAACCTAAGCAAATTCAAAATCCTAATTTTAATGTCAAGGGTGAAGATAAATCATTATTAAAGGTTGTATTGAAATGTAGCTCACTACAAAATCTTTGTATGTGTGAAATTATAAAATAAAAACTGTGGTAGGTCACCAATAACTATTGAACAATTTCGCTGACCGCTCAACGTTCCCTATTACATATACTAGGATCGGAACAATACTTCGGATGAGTGAACATGTATTTTCTTAACAAATTTAGTTTCCATTTAATTTGAACAGGGCAATGGTCACAATGTAAGCTCACTAAAGATAGACATTTACTTGAATTGATTTTTCATCTCGCTGAAAAGTTTGTCACTTTTCTTAGCAACGAAATAATCTGTTGACTTTCTTGGGGGGGGGGGGGGGGTAAAATGCATATGTCATATAGTCAACATTTAATCTACTTGAAGATAAATAAATATTACACCAGTTTTGATCTTGATGTTTTGACTCTGTTTTCTAAAGGAAGAAATAAGTTATCTCGGTATGATTCAAAAGTTCTCATATAGCGTATATTTTTCTGTCTGATTTAAAAGAAAAAAGAAATACGAAATTTCAAAAAAATGAATATTACATTCATACTAAATTCATGTGCCCACCCCTATTCATAATAAAGTTGAGAACAGTTGAGCTATACAGTCTCATCAAAGAATTTTGGCTACAATTAAGTTGCATATAGGCATAGATGTAATAATAGACATTTTCTATATGGTATCGACTGCAATCAAATAATTTAATTAATCCTTATGTGTGAAATTTAAATGGACTCGATCAACAGTCCGCGATATCACACGTGCGCCGCGGATTAGGATAAATGTTAATTCACAGGATTAAAGAACTTTTGAAATTTCTCAAATAACTGATAAATTATCCCTTGTTGTTAGCATTTTGGTTTTCAATATTGTGATAGTTCTGTAAAAGCAATTAAACCTAGTACATGTATATTATATTTATAGAATTATTAACTTAAAAGTTTATTCAGTGGTCTTTTCAATTAAAAACAATGAACACCATTTATCCTCAAACATTCGAAAAATGTCAGCATTCGATCACTGTTTGCTGAAAGGAATGCTTTGGAAATTAATCAATTTTAGTGTTTTAAATATCATTTATTCTAAAGATATCATTATATATAAGAATTACATGCAGATGAAAAAAATGAAAAGATAAGAAGGTTCCATCCAGAAACAAGATGTGTTTGTGAAACACTGATGCCCCCGTATGGCAGCTTTTGGCGAAGGTTAAAGTTTCTCAAATGCAAGTCAAACTCCAGGTCAAGAGATCAAATATGCTGGTACCCAAAGAAAAGTCTTATCTCGAGGAATGTACCTGTGAAATATGAAAGCCCTAGCACCAACCGTGAAAATTTATGGCGAAGGTTAAAGTTTTTCAAACTAAGTAAAGTGGCAAGGTCAAGGTCAAATGGTGATCAAGGGTAGGCCTTCTCACAAGTGATACACATGATCCTGAAATGTGAAAGCCCTAAAACCAAACGTTCAAAGGTTATGGCCAAGGTTAATTTTTTTAAGTAGGTCAAACTCCAAGGTCAACGTCAAAGGGTCAAAGCAGTTGGTATCTAAAGTAAGGTCTTGTCACAAAGAATGCATATGTGAAGTATGAAAGCCATAACACCAATTGTTCAAAAGTTATGACCAAGATTAAAGTTTTTTCAACAGTAGGTCAAACTCCAAGGTCAAGGTCAAGGGTAAAAGTTGTTGGTGTCCAAAAAAAGGTTTTATCACAAGGAATACACCTGTGAAGTATGAAAATCCTAGCACTAAATGTTCAAAAGTTATGGTCAAGGGTTAAGTTTTTCAAAATTAATTTAGGTCAAACTCCAAGGTCATAGCTGTTGGCATCATAAGGAAAGTCTTGTCACAAGAAATACACATATGAAATATGAAAGCCCTAGCACAAACTGTTCAAAAGCTAAGGCCAAGATTAAAGTTTTTTCAACGTAGGTCAAACTCCAAGGTCAAGGTCAAAGGGTCAAAATTGTTGGTGTCAAAAGGAAGGTCTTGGCAAAAAAAAATACACGTGAAGTTTGAAAGCCCAAGTACCAACTGTTCAAAAGTTATGGCCAAGGTAAAAGTCTCATAAAATTTTGCAAAAGTGGGTCAAACTCCAAGGTCAAGGTCAAAAGGTCAATTATGATGGTACCAAAAGAAAGATCTTGTCACAAGGAATACACATGTGAAATATGAAAGCCAAAGCTTCAACGAATCAAAAGTTAATGGCAAAGTTAAAGTTTTTGCGGACAAACAGACAGACAAACAGACGGAAGGACAGGGCAAAAACTATATACCCCCGAATCTTTGATTACGGGGGCATAAAAATGCCAGATCAAGGGATTAATTTTTGAACTCTGAAATCAAAATGCTTACCAATTAGTTTGATATGGATTAATAGTTGGACACTTTTTAAATGTACAGTAAAACATGCATATAGCGAAGTGTCAGGGACGGACAATTTTGCTTCATTATAACCGTCAAGTTCACAACACTTCTCAAAACCACCGGGAATGAAATTACTTCGCTGTAAGCGTAAATTCATTATAAGCGTATTCGCTAAGAGAGTGTTTTATTATACATATAAGGAAGTCCATTTTATGCTGTAATTCTGGTGGGAGTAATACTTTGACAGTTATATGATCCTATAAAATACCTTGCGTTATGTTGTCATATCAACAGAAAAGGAAGGGGAGATTCACATCTGTTTAAAAAAAAGCAGGGTTGGGGTCAATTATTTTGAAATGTAATTAAATACTTTCAAAATACATTGATAATTTTGTCAATTACTTGCAATTACAGTTACATTGATTGTAACAAATGTAATTAATTACTCTCAATTACTTTGAAGAATGTAATTAAATACATATCAATTACTTTTGTTTTATTTCCAAAAAGTTTGAAGAACATCTAGATGAATATTTTGAAGCAGCATAATTAAATTTGGCCTTTCTTATTGCCCTGCAGAGAGTGTTTATGCCGTATAAACCTTATAAGGCATTTAGTTATTGAATAAACACAAACTCATGCCCACCAGTACTGGTATGCATTATGATAAAACATCTTTTTTAATATGTAACTTGAATAATGAAGTATTTGAACTGTAATTGAAATGTAATTGAAAAATACATGACATTTTTGGAATGTATTTAAATACATTCAATTACTTGTAATTGAAAACAAACTCAATTACAAATACTTTCAATTACTTTGAAAAAATGTATTTAAATACAGTAAATTACAATTACTTATTTCAATTACCCCAACCCTGTTAAAAAAAGAGATGTTAATCCCCCTTCTCCTTTCTTTTTTTTTTGTTGGCATAACAACGTAATGCAAGGTATGTTGAAGGATTATTTGATCCTATTTGTTTATAACTGTTAAAGTATTACTCTCAACAGAATAACATCATTAAATCGGATTTCCTTATATACATTAATGAAGTGTGTAACTATTAATCCATATCAAACTTTGGTAAGCATTTTAATTTCAGAGTTCAAAAATTAATCCCTTGATCTGACTTTTTGGGTTTTGAAAAGTGCTCTGGATACACCTGTGTTTAAAATTCGTTTAGAGAGAGAGAGAGAGAGAGAGAGAGAGAGAGAGAGAGAGAATGCCCGACAAATATTCTTTTCATAACTGCTGTCATCATTTTTAGTACATAATTATCACACATCATCGTAGCTGTTGCGTGTTTACCTCCCTGCAAATATCCCCCCCTTTTTTTTTTCTTTTACAAAGGGCTCTTAATGTATATATGTACAAGAAATACGCGCATTTATTACATTTTTATGCGCCCGGATCGATAGATCGGGGGCGCATATTGTTTTTGTCCTGTCTGTCTGTTTGTCTGTCTGTTGTCAACTTTAACCTTCGCCATAACTTTTGAACCATAGGAGATAGAGACTTCATATTTGGTATGCATACTCCACTAATTAAGTTCTTTCAAATGACACCAAGGTCAATGACCTTGTGACCTTGACTGTGACCTATACGCTAAAAATAGCTTTTTCGAACTTTGTTGCCGCCGGGTGCATAGTGTTTCACAAACACATCTTGTTTTTTTTAGAATTTGGATCACTTCTATCATTCAGTGCAATGACAGAAAGTACCAAAATTTTAAAAACAGAATCTAAAAATATTGCCAGTTTAGAAATATCGCAGACAGCGATACAACATAAAATTTTCCATGTTACTGCGTTAAAGTATTAATACCAGCAATGAAAGTATATTGTAGAAATGCAGTTACCATTGAATTTTCACTTGTTCTTCCGGATAAATTTTCAGCAATTCAAGCTATGTAATATCAATAGACTATATAATAAAACAATGTATAGGTGCAGACTTCTTAAACAACATGATGCATATTTAAGCTATGTCGATGGAGTGCTTTATAATTTATGGACACAATGTAAACCCACTCCAACGTAATAAAAATCTAATGAAAAATACCACCGATTCTATCCGTTTTATGGACAAGTGCAGCATTTAAACAGACATAAAGAGTCCTTATGTAACCAGTGTCTATTGAAGCGCACTTTTAAAGATGAATTCCTTATACACAAATATATAGAAATTGATTCCGTGATTTCAAAGTTATTTTATTCAACTTTTGCAAACAAACAAAATTTACTGAAATAGGAAGAAGGCGTGATACAATGTAGTATAAATATATTGCTTATAAATATTTACCGAATTTTACGCCTGACTAGTATATAATGTTGCAAGAAAATGAAGAACGGAGTCAAGCATTACATATTTAACACACAATCAAAACACAAAATTCAGTTATGTTAATGAGAGAGAGAGAGAGAGAGAGAGAGAGAGAGAGAGAGAGATTAAGTCAGCAGCATTTTTTAAACTTCCCCCTTATCAAAAGATGTTATCCCCTGATACGAAAGATATGACTATATCTGATAGCTTTAATAATAATAATGATAATACTAATAATAATACCTGTTCATTAGAAAGTCTTGTGATTTATTCAACAAATGAAACTGTAATTTAATGCATATGCTATAAATTAAAGCAGTTGCAATTCGATTAGAGTTTGTACTTTTCAAAAACCAGCACGAGTAATGTACGAGTAAATGAAAATGACCTTTTAGTGTAGGGACAGTGCGTCCTTAAAATACATACATTCATGCAGATAATTTAGGTAAGAATTATTTTAAAAAAAAATGACGGCACTCAATACATGTAACTGGACAAATTCAACGGTTACAGACGGTCAGATATGCCATCTTGATGATTTATAAGCCCTATTTCAAATGTAGTCAATCATTACTTCATGAAATGTACTCTTGGACTAACATATGCAATCTGGTATCCTTTTGTAAAGAAACAAAGCAAAAAACCGAAATACAAAAGCACCATAAATAATACTTTTTTCTTTGATTGTATCTTTATATATTGGACCTTTGCGTGACAAAAACTGTTGGTAGTGCTGACATGTCGTTAGGTAACTCAATACTGGTTCTAGGGTCATCTTTTCGAAGAGTAACAGTGATTGGCGGTAAAATCAACTTCGGAGTCTTTCGTGGGGATTCCTCAACCTCCTTCTCTTTTTCAATCTGTTCCATCCTCTTTTTGTGAACTTTCTCAAGAAGTTCCGGAGTTTTCTTTGTTCTGTCGAACACCTCGACCCTTTTTCTTTGACTAAGAAGGAGCTCTGCAGCCCTTTTTCGCCTGACAATTGGTGACATTTCGTGTAACTGTTTCTGAACCTCGCTCTCTAGATCCTGCCTGCTAATCCCGGGACCGTATATTCCATATTTGTCGTCCCAGTCTTGATCTTTGGCACGTTCTTTCACGATATTCTCAAGCACCTGTTTATATGCTTGATGGTCCTTTAAGTTTTCCTGAAACATAGTCCTCTCTCTTTCGTTCTTCATTTCAAAAATATGTTGAGCCGCTTTCACTGTGTTTTGTTTCACTTTAAGTCTAGCGACTTCGGAACGATTTAGGACGTTAGCCATCTTTGATCGGTAATCACACTGTCTTTGCAACGCTTCCATTTTGGATTCAGTGTAAAAACTCCCTGAGTATTCATCATAGAATACCTTCTTTTTCTTAACTTCACTACCACCACCAAAATTCATGCTTAATTCCTGAAAATACCTTTGTCACTTCATAAAATCATATCAGTCCCACGAATATCATCTCGCAAATTATTGGAAATATTTGAACACTGTGTCAATTGTCGAGTAGATAAAATGATATAATCCTCTACCCCACGTTCGTAAGACTTTAGCTTTTTTCTCTCTATGTAACAGTCAGGATCACATTAAGTGTCTAAATATCAAGACAGCCATATGGATACACCAAGATAACGACTTTCCTTAGGAACCGACTGTTCGATAGGACAATCTCACGGGGAAATAAAACGCTGTTGTAAACGAACGTGGCACAAACAATTGTTTGGGTATTCCAAATATAATCCAAGAGTTTAAGAGGATTTTAAATTATAATACTCCTATCATTACTAAGCTATACTTGTGTCTTTACAAATAAACTAATACTTAGTGGCTAAAGGTCCCTAGAATAATTACACTTTGATCCCTTTTGCCAGTATTGTCCAGTTAAATGTAGGTGAAACATAATTATTCCATTTCTGACATATTGACAAGATTTTTTCTAAAAGAAATTTCTGTATAGAGGTATATTTTAATCGTTAAGCCAAGCGGATCCAAACTTCAATTACTGTCATATCGCAACATGTTCTTGTACAATTGCTCTATTAAAATGAAAGGCATAAACGTACGGGTCGAACAATATCGTGTTTAAATTTCATAAGTATTGGAATTTAATCTGTAAACGAGATGATTTAAAAAACCACCAAATCTATCACAGAAATCAATACGGATTTTTCTTTCATCCATGCGTTCAGATTGCGTGAAATATGAAAAGCGGTACTTTTCTATATCATTGTCAAATCAATTGATTTCGTATGCTATTAATGAAAAGTGCATTAACAGATACATTAAGTAATTGAATGAGTCTATTCATTACCTCTCCCTGGAATTTGTTTAATAATTCTTACTGGTGTTCTTTTATTTATTGGGTAGCAATAAGAATTGGCATTTTTACGAGTTGAAAGGGGGCTGTCGTCAAAGCAATGTTACGTTAGTTTAAAACAACAGTGTATAATTTGTGTTTCTCTTAAACAGTCGGTGCTTTGTGTATTCAGTTGTTGTAGAATGAAAGTGGTATTTATTAACAAAAGGCCTAGAAGCCTAGAATGCTCTTTTTTTCCAGAACGTTCAACCAACCAACAAGGTTTCATGATCATTGAACTCATGAATATCTATATGAAAAATAAATATTAAACAAATAAGTTTAAAAATAGCCATAAATAGTAGATCATTCTGACCAATACACGAGTCCAAATTAAGATGCATCAACTGACACTATTTGATGATCCTTAATTATATTCTTATGTGTCTTTATTAAAAAGATTTGAGAAGGAAAAGCCCCCAAATTCCATAAGTAGATCATTGTGACCTACCCATTAGTTGGTTATACCCAGACCTCAAGATGCATCAACCAACATGAGTTGTTGATCCTTGGGCTCAAACCGCATGTCAAATATATTCTAAAGAATAATGAAAATGGATAGGCAAAAAATTCAAAATTAGGTCACCGTGACCTACATTTTATTTTGGATTGTTACACCCCAAGGTGTACCAGGATGAATCAACCAACAAGGTTTGATGGTCTTGGGATCACTAGATAATTTAAAAACAGATATGAAATTCCGTAAGTAGGTCAACTTGATTTTTTACGTTGACAAACCCCAAGACGCATCAACCGATCAAGTTTGATGATCCTAAACCTCAATATGAACGTCAGAGATTTGGCAATGAATAGCTGCAAAAGGAGGTCAGGGCTAACACATCTCTGAATCCCAAAATACATCAACTGCTCTAGGTTTGAAAACCCTGTGTCTGATGTTGTGCAAAATATTTAGGTTAAAATTTTTCGAAATGAATACCAATAAACTCCAAAAGTAGGTCACTGTGATCTAGTTTAAAATCAATACATTGTATGGCTCCAAAAAACTATAATAGCATATCATCTGTCAAAGTTCGAAGATCTTAAACTTCTTAGTATCCCAGTATGTTTAGCTTAAGGACTTAAAAATAAATAGCCATAAAATTCAGAAAATATGCCACTGTGACTTACGTTTAGTTGATACACCCGAGGCCTAAAGATGCATTGCGTCGGTGTCCATGATTTTCATCAAAATTTCAAAAGTAGACTTAAGTATATTTACATGTAGGTTTGTTTTCCTAAATAATAACATTTGTTATCAAAGATTACAAATCTCACCTCAACGAATGTTATTTATAAGTAAAGCAAATCTCACACCAAATTTATTTAAGTTAGTGCGCACCCTGAGGTCAATATCCATGCAGATTTGGTATCGGTAGGACTTATAGTTATTTAGGAATGTATAGGTGTACCTGCTCCAAAAACTTAACTCATCCGGAAGCAAGTCTGGTAGTGTCTATCCCTAAATGCATCATCTATGCAAGTTTTGTCCAGGTAGGGCTTATAGTTCTGCTCTAAAAGCTTCAACTTGGTTACTCATCCAGAAAATATAAGTCAGATCCAGCAGCTGAAGCAAGTCTAACAATGTCCATCCCTAGATTCATCCGTGCAAATTTGGTCTAGATAGGGATAATAGTCACTCATCTGGAAAATGTAGGTCAGATCCAGCACTCAAAGCAGGGTGGCTAATGCAGATCCCTAGATGCATAATCCCTGCAATTTGGGTATGGTAAGGCTTATGGTTACTTGGGAATAGACCTGCTCAAAAAAACTTGTTCCATTTGTAAAATGTCAGCCCCTGCATCCAAAACAAACCTGGTAGTGTACCCAAGACGCATCACTGATGCAAGTTTGGTCAAGGTAGGGCTTTAAGTTACCTATGTATGGACCGATTCCAAAAACTATCTCTTGGTCACTCATCCAGAAAATGTAGGTCAGCTCCAGCATTCAAAGCATGTCTGGTAGTGTTCATCCCTAGATGCATCATCCATGCAAATTTGGTCCAAGTATGGCTTTAAGTTACTTGGGAATGGACTTGCTCCTAAAACAGGGATGCTAATGCTGAAGCAGAACTCTCAACATCATAGAATGAAAAAAAAATCATAAGGAAGGGTCTAGGGGCCACTGGGGATTTTTTGTAAATGGGATTTTTTAATTATGGATTTTTCCACTTTGTTTATTCAAAAATGATTTAGATTGCATGTTTGATGGAAACAAACAATACAAGCAAGAGCTATAAGGACTTTGACTTTTTTTTTTATTATAATAGTGAAAACTGAAAGTGGTAACTATGGAAATGTTGGTATTTCAAACTTGGAATAAATAAAAAAATCGTAAGGTGTATTTTAGATGTTCAATCTGTCAGCCTTATTCCAAAATCATAATATATGGCAGCTCTGCTGATGCCGACATTGGGGGTATAACATAAGCTCAACTCGACTTCGTTGAGGTGAGCTAAAAATGAATTTTGATTTATGTTCAGTTGTACCCCTAGCTTCCTAGTGGATAATCTCTTCTTTGCACCATCACATCACCAATAATAAAACTTCCATTTTCCACACAGAAAACCATAACCTTCACACAACTATGTAAGCCACATCCTCTAGTGCTGGCTTGGACACAAGTTTATTTATATCACACTTGTTTAAGATGACCTACATTGGCAGATTTAAGGGGTTGGGATTTGGGCACAATCTCCCACAAAGAAACTCTTGAAACATACAAAACTTTCTAAAGTACCCCCCCCCCCCCTCAAAAACCCTTTGATCTTGGATCTGCCCCTGAACTCGGCAAACAGAGTAGGTGAGTTATTTGTTGTTGCTTTATCTACATTTCCTCAAGCCATCATGAAATATGATGAAAAGATTCAAAGAATCTTACCAGTATTATTCGTAAGCATATGAATACAACACTTTGAAAATAAATAAAACACCAATCAAGTTAAAATAATTTATATATATTAAAATATCATCAATTTTATAATATAATGTATAGAATATGATGATGGTACATCAATAATAAAAATGACAAAAATAAAACAAAAAATAAACATAAAATGGATGGATGATTTCCTTAGCTTGTAAGGCATGGATAATTGAACACCAGGTTTTATCCATTAAAACTATTTTTAGTGGACGGAAGTGAAATACATACTAGTGCAATAAAACCCGTTAATTAAAAACTAAATTCAAACCATGTACAACCTTGACTTAGTAATTGGCCTTTTGATACCACAACCCATTTTTACCATCATGACAAGAAAGTCAAAAAATTGTCAATCACTAAAATTCTTCAATTTTCCATAAGTGCACCATTTATTAATTTCAACTAGTGCATATTAAAATAAAATTGACTAGAATGGATTATAAACCAGCTTTACCCCAAACGGATTCTCTGTTTCTTACAGAAAAGTTATGGCAACCCACTAAGTGAAAATATACCTATACTCCCCAAAATCTAACAATTCCCTAGAAAAATTATTCTATTGTAAACATTTCAAGCTATTAATAATAAGTTTGTTGACAATGCATGTTTCTATTATCACACTGAGTATTAAAATCACCAGATTTAAATTTCTAGGTAACAAATCCCTACTGAATAAATCTTGATAAAACCGTTATCTACACAATATTTTAAGTAGGTTCTAGTTCATATATACACAAAGTAAACATATATACTAGTATATGTTATGCATATCAAATTATACTCTGTTTGTGAGGGGTTCAAAACTAAATATCACAGAACTGTGCACTTGTAAATGTAACCTGTGTAAAAATAATATTGCATAAATTGAGTAAATATAGAAAAAAACCTATTTTTTAGGTCACTGAAACCTAGGTATGTTTTAAATGGGATGCCAGGCACAGCTCAATTAAAATTGGATTCAAAATCTATGATTTTAAATAATATTTTTATATCCTTCCTATTTCATCAGATGTCAATAAAATAATAAAGTGCATTGGTGAAAATCATAAAAAAGTACCCCGTGATTTTGATTTGAGTTCATGCATATAAAATAATTATTGCATAATAATGGAAAGAGATGTATTCATAAACTTAAGCCATTAACATATTCCTCCGAAAAACGAAACTGATTTTTACTGAGCAGAAAAATCAGGAATATGCAGACACAGATCTTTATGAAAACTTCTCCCAGCCTCAGGAAAACCAGGACAATGTGGAGTTGTGGATGAGATAAGTTATGGATGAAATGACTGAATAATGTTGATGGCTAGACAAGATATTTTCTCTGTAGCACTTCTAAGTAGTCTGCATTAGATTTGGCAAAGGAAGAGTTCATTGTGTCACTGTGTAGGCGGATCACAGGTTTTCCATTGTCATGGGGTGCTGGAAAAAAAAAGCACAGTTTCAATTAATCTGTATGCTTAAATGTAAATTTCATTAAATACGATATGTTCATAAGTTATGAATACTACACACAGCAAATGATATACAGGTTTTTGTTTACTTGTTTCACATCATTAGTAGGTGATTGTTACTTTGTAGTGGTACAGTACATGTATGTACAATGGTCAGTAATTGTTTCCAATTTGAATTCATTTTAATAAATTTATATATAATCATTCATAAGTATTAATTATTGTCATATATTTACATTTGCAAATGTTTTCTTTTATATAACACTATTAAAAGCAACGCGTATCTATATCCGTATAAACACGGGTTCCTCGCGTCATAAACGTTCGACGTAATTTCTCAGTGACGTCATAAAGGGTCGATGCACAATCAGTGGATCAAACACGTGCCGTTAGGTTTGAAAAATAAAACGTTTCATGCGTTTAAGATTATAATCAGGCAAATATAAAATATGAACAAGTCACAAATGTAAATATAAGTAATAAGGTATCATTTTAAAACATCTATCAGGCTATAAATACGGGTTGGTACGGGATCAAATTTACCATAAAGCCCTTCAGGCTTTATGGAATTTGATCTCGTGACCAACCCGTATTTATATCCCGATAGATGTTTAAAAATGATACCTTATTTCTTAAATAACATGTACATCTTATATATTTTATAAATTAAAACTTGGAAACAATTACATTTAATGCCACTAAATTTTTTTTTAATGTTATGGAAACCTGAAAGCAAGACTGTGTTGTGAGGAAATTAAGTATGGAGGGCAGTGAAGGGTTTCATACAACCACTCATGAATAACTTATGGTTCCTTACCATATTTATAACAACTTGACGTCAAAACGTATACCTACAGATTACAGATTTTGTTATTTAAAGCAACAGATAAGCCAATCAATCAATCTTCAATTTTTTTTCTTTTTTTCTGTGCATCATATTTTCTATTGGTTCTTCCAAAAATTTAAGCAATAACATGCATTCAAATGAACTTTCCACAAATTTAAAATAATTCTCAATGGTATGAAAAAGGTAATTTCAAAAGGGGTAATGTATTTCCCCCCCAAATATTCATTTTAAATCCATGCTGCATTCATCAGAAAGAAAAAAATCAAAGATAAAAAAAAAGCAACCGAAGATAGTACTCAACTGATTTTCTCCTTGACGTACAAAATAAAGTTACATCTGTATATAATTGTGTCAAATTAAAAACATTAAATTCCTTTTACTGAATGAACAGACGACTAAAGTGAAATTGTTAATTTTTTCAGTAATCAGTATAGGAGTAAATCACTGAAATTAATAGCTTTCTGTGTAAATAGGTTACATTATGATAGGAGACAATGACAGATGCTGGCACATACCTGCTTCCAGGTGTTTATTGATGCTGCGATCTAACTCAGCCTTGAGTTTGCTGGTAAACAGGTCGTCCGTCGTCCCTGATATTCGACTCGTGTCCAGCAGCTGACCATTAAGTGTTCCTGAGAAAGTGAGGTTTCCTAGAGTATTCAGAGCTCTGTTTCTCTGTTTTTCTAAACTGTAACACAGAAAACAGAGAAATATTAGATGTCTACAAAACGTTTGGCTCAGAAAATGGGAGATAAATTTCTAAGATGACTGTGATGGAAGGTATATGATAGAAAGAAAGGCAAACATTTATCAAAATATATGTATATGTATTTAATCTTCTTTGATGCAAAAATAGAAAGAAAAAATAAATAAGAATTGGGTACATGTACTATTATGTACTACATGTAACACGTGACAACAATCATGCAAAATAATATGATTAATATACAATTTACAAGATTAAACAAAATAATACCTATTTATTATGAGATACAATACTGTTACACTGTTAAAACAATCAAAAAATGTTTAACTTGGAAAAAAAATCATTATAAAGAAACAGAAGAAGGTAATGGTGCCAGCTCCCGCATGCCTGTAACAGAGTGGGGCTCGCACTTACACTAACTTTGACTTGTACGTGAAGGCTTTATCAGATGTCTGCATGAGTTGGTTGCTAAGACGCATCCTCCATTGCATCTCGCTCTCGTAAAGTTCCCGGTAACGTTTTACCTCCATCTCGCGACTCTCCCTCTCAGCAACTGCCTGCTCGTACTTCATCCTCAGTGAAGCATTCTCTTCCTACAATGAATGGTACAGAATCATAGGACTAACATGCAAAGAAGTGATACTGACTATGAATTCTGAAGCCAACTGCTTTCTTAAACTTATGTAGAAGTCACAATAATAAAACCTTTTGCTGTAAATATCTTCCTTTTGCAGAGAAAGTTGGACTTAACAGATAATTTTTCCTCCCACTGAAAATTATTAATAATAATAATGTATCTATCCTATAACATTTCAAATATAGTCTAAGATATGTTGATTTTTAATACCTGAATCTTTTTCTGGTCATCTCTAATCTTGAACTCAGTTTCATCTCGAGACATGTCCAGTTTCTCCCTGGCTCGAGCTTGATCCTCCAGGTAATGGTTGACATCCTCTAGTTTACGGTTCAGTTCCATCCTGTATCGAGCCTCCATTTCACGCTGGATACGCTCCAAATCCTCCTTCTCTACATATCCCGTCTCCACCTTATTCTGAAAGGGAAAAAAATAATGATAACTGAACAGTTTAAAACATCCAAAAATCAGACTTTGTTCATGGAGAAATATGGAATGTTACCAATAATTCTGATACAAGACTCCTTAAAAATAAAAAGAAAATCCCATATAAAACAATTTTTTACTGCATTACATGAAATCTGTTAAAACTCTAAGAGTAAAAGTGAAAAAAAAATCATAAGTTGACAAAGTAACAGAAGTTAGTACAGGTTATGATTTTTTCCCCCCATCAGTCTAAAAATTTCTGGTCAAGCAGCTAAATATAAGCAATGTTGTTCATGCATTCATAAAGGGGTAAAATTATAGAGTGTTTCCAAATATTTTTCTTGAACTTATTGGAAATAACTTGTTAAATTTTTAAGAATATCTAATTGATACTGATAAATAACAGAATTTTAAGTGTTAGTATGGGTAAGAGAACATTGTTCAGAATACACATGCTGACTTGAAGTTACATTAACCTAATTCCAAAGTGCTCCAAATATCAAGGCACCTCTTTACAACTGTGAAACATTCAGTGCAAACCTTCAAAGCATTTTTCTGAATATTCAAACCATTTTTCTGAATAATAATCAAAGCTGTTCCAAGTGCATGCATTCAAGAAAATTACAATACAAAAACCAAATTCTTGTGCATTCTTCACTGAAATTTCAATGGTATCAAATAACTGTGTAAAAATACTGAAAAATGAACCAATATCAAGCAATATGCTACAGAACAACTATAACAAGCATGCTTTTTCCCTGGGTACAAATCGTGGTGAAACATTCCAAGTTCCCATCATGCATCAGTCACAATGGCATATGACCCATAATACCTTATAGGCCTTATACTCGCTCTCCAGTTTATCTTTAGAGAGCTCCAGCTTTTTAATCACTTTTTTGAGCTGCTGTAGCTCAGCAAGCTCGTTTTGCAGCTTAAGGTTCTTGGATTGTAGTCGTTGTTTCTCATCTATCTCTCTCTCCAAATGAAGCTGTAAATCCTGCAGCTACAGGGGGTCAACAAAGGTCAAGAGACATCAACAAAAGATCAAGAGACAAAGTGACAAGAGATGAATGATATAGATTCAAATAGTTGATGAGTATGAACAGAAAAAGAGGAATTACATGTATGTGTGAATTTATGTAAACCTCACATTGAAATAAGCTCTTGTGACACTGAAGAATAACTCTACATTATACAAGAACAAAAAGTAAAAATCTAGACTTTTCCTTACATAATACCAGTGTCTGATTACTGTGCAAGATAAATAATTATTAATCAAACCACTCCTTCTCTGTGCATTATGAATGGCTTAAACCAGTTTACCTGCTGCCTGACAGATGAAAGGGTACTCTCCATGGTCAAACGTTCACGATCAAAATCGGCACTCAGAGAGTTAATTCTAGAGTCACGGGAATCAAGGCCCTGAAGGAAGTAGGAAAGGGGAGGTAATGATGGAGAAAAACAGGAAGAGGAAATCAATGTCGATGTGCATGATGGGTGTAAATTGAATAATTTCAAACTTTGGAATTTAATTAAAAAATAGGGCTCATCAAAATTTCAATGTGTTCTGCATTCTGTAAATCATATTTGTGAGAATTTGTGAGAACTTTGTTTTCTCGCATGATCACCAGTGTAAGATTGACTTGTCCGGTGTGAGACAGCAGTGTGAGATTTTTCTGTCTTACACTGTGTATTACTACGCCGCGAACGATAATGTAAACATTCCGTCTTTATATAAAGATATTGTAACAATGTTAAAAAATATTACATATACTTAAAATGTTGTCATTTAACTTATTAAGATTAACTTATTTTCATTCAAAATATTGTCGTATTTTCACTTTTTAAATGGCACTATTTTTAGATCGCGGAAGGATTCTTCTTGAATGAATGTGTACGCTATTGGAGAGATAAGTTTTTTTATCCCCAGTTTTTATCTATCTAATTAACTTATATGGACTGAAATTCATTTTTTCAGTTTACACTGAGTGGAAACCATTTTCATGTTCGCTCTCTCCGATGGTGCATTTAGATTTTTAATTAGATGGAAAATTAAAAGAATATATTTTTAGCCCTATCATGGCGACGTCATTGACAGGCCGTTATTTTGGATAAAATAATTCGAGAAAAATAATCATTCATTACATACTCGTGTGGGAATAGTGAAATTCCACCTCGGGGCCAAGATTCACGGTCTAGGACTCGGCAAAGCCTCGTCCTAGACCGTGAATCTTGTCCCCTTGGTGGAATTTCACTATCCCACACTCGTAGTAATGAATGATTCTATTATTCACAAACGGAAGTTTTGCGAGACTGTGTACATGTAGATGCAAAAATAAAGTTCTTTTGAAAATAATTTTTAAAAAAAGAGAACTATGCTGATTTCTTTTTGTACTGAGAAAACATGAAAATTATGTTTCACAAGTAAATACAATGCCACTTTTCATGACCCTGACATCACACAAAATAAAGGTGATTTACAGTATGTAACTCAGAAAAAAGATAATCTAGATGATATACATGTAAATCTTTGTGTAAGTTTGAATAATTTGGAGCCATTATATCTATGACAATGATTTCCTCTCCATCATGACAGAATGACAGATTGTCAGGAGCTAAACAAATGTGTAAAGGAAGACAAAACGGGAATCAGAAACAGAAGTCTATAAGGATATGGTGACCTAATAATCAACTAATGACAACTATACAATATGTCTAGCTATTTGACTATGTCGTATCTAGCTAAGTTTGTTTTTGTATAGAATTTTCAAATATACTATGTTGCAACTAGCTAAAAAGTTTTTTTTTCTTTACAGAAATTATACATACACTGTCAAGAGTGATATTTGCATCATGCTCCTGAAATCCATGTTTTAAAAATCAATTTTGAAAAATTAAAAACATACTTTCTATTATTTTTGTTTACTAGTAACTTAAAAGAACAATACTGAAGGAATTCAATCGATGTGTAAAATACATGTATATGATTTCTGCTTTATAAACTTCTTATCCACCAACATGTAATGTTTCGGTTCAAGCAAGATTAAAATACAAACATGTACTCTGTGTAAAATTAAAAACTGATAAAACATGATTTTAAAATATCGTAATCTACTCTTAATACATCACTTAACCTGAAAGAGGTACCAGTATAGATGAAAACGGTTACCATTTTCTTGTCCTTTTTTAAGTACAGAGAACTCTTAAGCTAGACCAGTATAAATAGCGTAGTAGGGCTCAAAAGCTGTCAAACAAGAAAACCTCATTACATACCTTTAATCTCTTCTTGGCCACCTTCAGGTAAGTTTTTAAACTGGCCACTTCCTTCTGTAGCTGAGTATTCCTGTCAAGACAGACACAAATGACAGATCAGTCTACAAGTTCAAATTACAACTTGAAGTATTTCCACTTCCATAGAATCCATACAGAGTTATCTTTCCTACAAGAGTTGTCTTACTTGTCTATCTCTGCCTCCAGTTTCATCTCCGCTGTCCTCTTGGCTTCTATCGTCTTTCTGTGTTTTCTTCTCTCCTGAAAAATTTTTAAAATTCTGATGGATGGAAAAAAAAATCTTTCTAATTTGCTTCAGAAAAGAAAGCAATTCTTTTTCAGTGTATATCTTATTATTTGATGAACTCTGACCTCTTCCAACTGAACAAATGCATCCTGTTTCTGCTTTTCATACTGGGAGATCTGAAATATAAAAAAGAAATTAGTAAAATTGTGCAAATAAAAAGCATTCTGTACATCAAAAGTTTACAGTCTACCTAAAAAAAATCCACTTTTATCCATACACATAAGAAAAGGATATTTATTTCACTTAAATTAGAAAAAATAAAACAAAAATATTCCCAGCATTACAAACAGACTTGAAGAAATAAGATACATCTCACTTCTTTTAATATAGATCAATTAATAAAGATATATGTCAATTGCTTATACTTATGATTGACTTTGAAGACATTGCTTTAGGTATTACTATATCTACACTTGTGTTACATAAGCAGCATGAGTACCAGTAAGTATAGCAGAAGTGAGATAAGCTGTGAGATTCTGAGACATACCTTGAGACCGAGTTTAGATCGAGATATCACCTCTTTTTCCCAGAGATCTTTGTGTTCCTCTGCCTCTTGTGCTATTAATGACTTAGTTGTGTTCTCTTCCTACAGATCCCAAAACCAAAGAACTCTACAGTTAAAGTCTACACCAGTGGATGGAGAGATATATAACAGCAAGAGGGAAAAGGGGGGGGGGGGTCTAGAATAAGCTTTTTAGAAGTTTTTTTTATCACTGAAGATTCTGAATTATCAAGCTTAGAAATTTCAAAATATGAAGGCCTAAAGTGTATAAATTTCATGATAAATTGGGATAAAAATGTTACAATTTAAAGGGATCAACAGAATGATGCCTTTTTTCTGTAGCTTCTTTCACCTTTTTTGTTTTTTCTGGTGTTGGATTTTTTAATTTGATTTTACTTCTTGGGCTTTGTTATCATTTTGCACCAAAAAGAAAAAAAAATTAGTACAGAGGCTAAATTTGAGGGGAGTTGAAGGTGAACTGAAAACATATAGCAGTACCATCACCAAATGAAATCAAAGCAGATCCAAAAATACCACTAAGACAGATAAAGAGCAGCAAGCGTGGGTTATAAAGCTCAAAATAAATAAAGCTAGAGATAAGCTATACTACAAGAAAACCAAGCTATGTTTATACACCAACTGGTGAGATGAGCTTGTGACTTACATCTGAGCCAAGGTCAGTGAATGTTGCATGCTAAATCAAACAACATAAGCTTTCATAAAAAATATATAATATATTTAACAATTAAATGACAACTGTGATTATGAATAGAAAATATGTTCCTTACAATTTCAGCAGTGCCATTACAAAATATTTACTTTTTTGATAATCATGCGTCATAACCGACACTGTGTCATAATATATGGCTGACAGTTATCAAATAACTTTGAACTATGCAAAAAATTTCATGTGCCATGGTGGTAATACAAAATTTGCATTTTAGCATGCATATCCATTAAAAAGACAGTATGTGCAAAATGTTTGTATTTTGACAACAAATTTGGGTTAAACATGTACTTCTTTTTAACTAGCAAATACTCATTGGATTCTAAAATCCATTGAATAAACTTAGTACCATACACAGTTGTTTCCCTTATATATTTCTTTATCCAATTTTTTTTAATTTCATATATTTCACAAAAACGAGGCTTCACAATGATCATATTAAAAATAGATTTAAATTTTTTGAAAAAGAGTGGTAAAAGAATGCAAGAATGTACTAAATACATTGTCAAGTAAAATAGTTCAGTGGTCATTTTTTTCCTTGCACTGTAATAAATTGCAAGAAGTTTGCATATATAGAAATTTCCATCTGTGATTTATAACACAGCACAATGTAAACAATGAATACTCTATCGTTTGTTACTATATGTACTGAAATGACAAGCAGTAAACAAGAATGTATAACTCACCCCAAGTTTATCTTCCAGATGAGAATTTGTTGTCTTTAGATTTGAACACAATGCCTCCAAACTGTTACGGACCTTTAAAGAAAACATTAACATGCACTGTTATATACTGCTAGGTGAACAGTTTATTTACCCTTTTATCCAACAAAAGATTCAACGATGACTTAGCTTTATACTACTCTGCTCAATAATTCTAACCCCCCCCCCCCCCACCCCACCCATCCCGCCCTGAGTAGTCTTTTTTTCCTAATACATTATTTACCTTTTGTGAGTCGTTGAGATCCTTCTGTAACATTTCTACCCTCTGTCTCTCGTGTTTGACTTCAGCCTCCAGCTTAGCGTTCTCTAGCTTCAGATTCTGGTAACTTTCCTCCAGCTCCGACTACAGGTAAACAAAAAGACGATCTTGATCACAAGTTCATTTGGTTTACAGAGACAGACCATACTGTGATGCACACTTATGCCTGGGTAAAAATCCTTTCAATCCTTTCCAATCAATATTATACAATTATGGACTCTTTCGGTTGTGAATATGGTTTGTTATTCACCAGAAAAATATCAATATTGACCGAGGCGAAGCCGAGGTCAATATTGATATTTTTCTGGTGAATAACAAACCATATTCACCAACAAAAGAGTCCATAATCATTTTATTATATAGTCAGGCTTTAAATAAATAAGACATCGAGGTCTGCATGACGATACCATTTTCAATAACGAACCTCTGTCGTCGAAATAAAAAAAAATGTCCAGATTACAGCTTAACACTTCTGTGTTTTCCTTTTGCTGTGTGCAAGTCATCGAAATGTTTGGAAAATAATCCTGCGATAGACTTGCCCAACATTTTTCCTGCTCAGATACACAGCTGGCTCCAGTTGTTGCATCCTAATTGTTTTTAACGTTGTTTGAGGTATTGTGACGTCACAATGCCGCTGCACGTGCACTCACCCTCCGGTGAATATGGCCTCAAATCAAGTGAATATGTAGTATTATGAACTGTTTGCTTTTGTATAGATTATATAGGGACTATTTATAGACTATATAATAACACATTTTAAAGCACATTATTAAAATATGTGCTTGCATGATCCAATAAAAATATCAAATGAATTAAAGAATATGTTAACCCTGAACAAAGAAAATCCTTGTGGATGGCACCATCTTAAGGTCAAGATCTAGTAAATGCTTTTGGTGCTAGATCCATTATGACGTCATAATTGATTTAATCTTATTTTTTCCCGTATTTTACAGCTATAACAGAATTAAGTAGAAATTTGCACATTTTCATGGAATTCAATTTGAAATCATTTCAAAAGGAACCCCGATACCTATATTCAATTTAATATCATTTTAAAGAAGAGGTCGAGAAGATATAAAAAACTGTTTACTGAGAGACTGTAGGCAATATTGATACATTTTGTTTGTCTGAGATGGAGAAAACTCCCCTTTTTATACCTGATTTTCTTAATTTTTCATTGAAAAGGGCAGTTTAAAACGTTATTTCGTTGATATTATCTAAAAATTATGCCCCGATACACATCAATTTATTTAGCTATAATTGTAATAAATAATTAAAGGAATTTGTTTCTCAAATTTGAGAAATCTGTAGGCACTCTTCATTTACTAGATCTTGACCTTAACTGAGGTCCAGATCTGTGACTTTCATTGACAATCCTCAAACCTCAAGCGAGATTCATACAACCAATGGCAGTAAATGTCTCCCTCACCTTAGACTTATTGACAGCCTCCATGTTGGCAGAGCTATTGAGGAGTTTCTGACTGTTGGTCTCCTCCCTCTCCTGGATCCTCCTCAGTTGATCCTCCACAGTGTTGTATTTACTCTGGGCCTCGATACTCTTCTCCCGTTCGTGATTGGCCTTTTCTCTGTACTTCTCTATCTCCATATGTAACCTCATCTTCTCCTCCTCCATGCCTCTCTTAGTCTAAAAAACAAAGGATTGCTGTCAAATGCTGATAATTTCATTAAGTATTTCAATATTCACAATAGAACTCTAAGTCTATGAGATGAGAAGCTCAGTCTGTATTAGAGTCCTCATGAGGTACAGTTACAAAATCGAGTTTTATTCAACACTTTATTTTTGAGGATAAAGTTCTTGTGATATATTGCATTAAGTAATGCCTTACGAATCATATGGAGAATATGCAAAAATTATATCTAACGAATAAATAAAATACTATTCTCTTGCTAAAATAAAGTTATACAAACTATATACTGTATGTGGTATTACCCAGAACTTCACATGACTGAGACACATCTATATTGTTTTTTACATTCAGATAAATTATTTGTACATGAGATTGTTTTTTTTATTATTATATTATTTATTACCTGATCCAGATTTTGATAGTTGGCCTCCACCACTGAGAGTTTACGGATCTGGTCCGCTACCTCGTTGTTAAGTCGACCATTTTCCTGTTCCAGTTGATTCCGGCGAGCCTCAATGTTACGATTCTCTTCCTTCAGTCGAGAACACTGGTCTGATAAAATCAAATTTCTCTCCTCCCAGTGCATCTTTGTCTGAAATACAAGATTATGAGTGGGGTATTTAATTAAATACAGAATTTATTGAAGAGTTATTCCCCTTCACAAGCAATGAACATAACAAAATAAGCAAAACACAATGTGCTTTACCAAAATAGCTGGGAAAGTTTCAGAATTTATTTTTGTGATAATTATCTTGATATACTGAGTCACATAAACAGAGGTACTTGAAATATTTATCATTTATTTCAAATTTATTTTATTTTTATTTTCCCAAAACTTATGACTTTTATGATGGCCTCACCTTTTCAGCATCAGCCTGCATGCTGGCAATGATCTTAGTGTATTCCAGACTCTTGTCCCCACCCTGCTCTGCGATACTCCTCTGAAGGTTTTCAACCTGTTGCTTAAGGGACAGATTTTCATGCTGCATGGTGGTGTGTCTAAAGTAAGCAATAAATGACATATTTAAAATACCTTAAACCTGGCACATCTCTAAGAAACAATTTTCAGTTCATAAAACATATCTGATTGAGTCATCTTGTTAAACAGAAATCTCTTTTTTAATTGGATCATTTTGATTATGAATTTGAAAGGAATGTAATTTATGTTTTCTTGGGTTTTTTTTCTTTAAAAGATCGCCTACTTTTCTTGCAGCTGCTCCAGTTTAGCCTGTAACTTGTTATGTAGCTCCTAAAAAAGATAAACAAGCTTACATGTAACTGCTCAAAATTTTCAATATGCTTTCTTAATGTCATCCAAATATATACAAGTATTAGCCAGGTAACAGTTCACTGTAAATGTAAAAGAGGATAAATACCATCTCTGTGTGACATTTCTCCTCAGATGCAGTGTGAGCACTCTGTATAAAATCCAGGTCCTTCTGAGCTTTGTTTAACATGTTGTTCTTCTCTAAAAGTGTGGCCTCTGTTTTGTGTAACTTTAAAACAATAAAGGTTATAGCAAATGTACTTATAATGAATTCAGGCTTACAGTGAAAAAAATCTTCATTCCCTGTGGTTTTGAAATGTATTTTGAACTTATGAGATGTAACAAATTATGTTTACAAGGAATCAAAATTGTTGGTCCCTGACACTTCCCCATAAGCGTGTTTTATTGTATATTGAAAATTAAACACAGAAATAATATCACTTGTTGAGTCTTCCATATTTGCAAGACAATTAAGCCAAATAATCAACACTAACCTAATTTACACAACACATAAAATGTCACCTAATTCTTAATTTGATTTGCATGGGGGAAAAATTGCCATTTACGCAATTTTACAGCTTATAAAGTTTTATTTTCAATTACTAAATTTTGGTTGTTCTGTTAAGGTTAAAACTTGGGAAAACTATGCCGTTTGCCTGAATGTAGACTTTCCAAATTAAAATAAAAAAGTAAAAAGAAGTAATCTCACTTCTTCAAAAATATATTGCCTTCTCTTATCCAGTATCTATGGAAGCATTTCAGTTGGACCACATAACTGACTGTATTCCACCTCATTCTCACACAACACTGACTTGACCTTACCTAATTCTCACACAACACTGACTTGACCTTACCTCATTCTCCGTGAGGTTGAGTTTATTCTCCAGGTTAGTGATTCGGTGCAGTAGTCCCTGTATGTTGTCCTTCAGACTGGCCACTTCTTTTTCCCTGGTGTCCAGCTGCCTTGACCACTCTTCCTTCTCATGCTGCAATCGCCTGTATAAAATAGTGTGCATTAAGGTATGTCACTCGTCAGCCTTTTAGAAAATTTCAGTCAGAACCTCTTACTTAAAAACTTTTTATTACAATTCAATCTTTATAACATATTTAAATTAAACAATGTAAAATGTTCAACATTCAATTAAAAAACTGCTCAAAAATTCACAAAGAAGCAAGATTTAAAAGGGACTATTTCTTGTGGCGGAAGGATATTTAGCAGAAAATTCTGCAAATCTACACATTTATTAAATTTAATATCTTGGAACTTTAGCCTCATATACTTTTTCTCAGAGAATATTTTCCGTTATGATATGCCTGGAATATTAAATATAGGTCTCAATTTATATTATTATAACAAAATTTACACCGTCACTCAACAAACATTGCCAAGAAATGAAGATATGTTAAGGAAGTTGAGATAAAATTTACACAGTTTTTTGCCTGAAAATTGCATATTTTGACCAATATTTCAAAATCTACATCACTGACCCCAACTTTTTCTTTCATTATTTTAAACTACTCGATACTTTTGACTGATCAGCACTTAAGTCGTAAAAAGTTTGATACAAGAAAATATTCTATTGCCTATTTAGATTTTTAATACCCCAAATATGAGACTTTTTTAGTGCAAAAAGGTCACACGATAGTTTACGCGCATTAACTTGCATGATTTGTTCAATGATAAATATTATTCAAACTATTTTACGTAAAATAAGATTATGTTTATTGCCATGGTTACATCTTATAAAATATGATAACGGTTAAAGTGATTAACCAAAGAGTTACAATTTAAGTGCAAAAAGGTCAACTTAATTGTACCGTAGCTCAGTTAGATGCACAATGACCCCCCATTTTCTCTGCGATTTTGAGTCATACTATATGAGTACTTATCCAAACAAGAGGCCCAAGGGCCTTAACGGTCACCTGAGTATAATACAACAATTTAGAAGTTAAATACACTGATAGTTGAAGCTTTGTTGCCCTAAAGCAAGAGAAGTAGGAAGATCAGGATCAACAAAATAATTAGTCTAGTATTCAGTATCAACTCATAAATTAAGTTCTAATCTGTCCCCCACTTAACACTATGCAGACTATTAACAAACTATTAGTGCTTCTGTACTATTTATAAACCATACTAAGACCTCTAGCATTGACCTCTCTTATGGTCTTTGAAGAACTTTTAATAAGATAAGTTATTTTTGTCTCATTTTTATTTATCTATAACTTACAAGTCTACCTGTTTATTAAAACTAAGAAAGTACTTTTTTAATTATACAATAAACATTCTTGCATAATTATCTTATTCTATTAACCTACCTTATTTACAGTGATTAATTATCAAAGGTGAATGGAAAAGGGGAATAACTTCTCTCAGTAGATTACAAATTAATAGAGCCCTGCCCAGGACCAGAATGCTTAGACCAATGGTCCAGATGTTTAAAAATCTGGTAGAAATACGCTTACTCATATCATTTAAACTTTTACTCAGTTTGCTTCCAATATGTCCAGAAGCAGAGAAGAATTTCACAGGTACAATGCATTTTCACTACAGATTCAACAAAGCCTTACCCTAACACCAGAACCCAATACCAAGGGTCAAGAAATTTACAAATTTGGAAGAGTTACCCTCATCATCATAACTATGGACTTCAAAGAATTAACACTTTTCCACTATATTATCAAAAGCCCCCCCCCCCCCCCCCCTTCGTTATGCCAGAACCCCTGACCCTAGGACCACAAGATTTAAAAATTCTGTTCGAAGCTCCCATTTTCATCATAGCTAAGCAATTTATTTATCAGCTCAACACAAAGGAGCAGACAGGATTAATTAATGATTAATAAAATTAATGCTTTTTCACTATATAATCAATAGAGCCCCCCCCCCCCCCCCTCCTCAAGAACCCCAAAAACTGAGGCCATATATTTAAAAATTTTGGAAGAGGCATCCTTGCCTATCATAATCATGCACTTAGTTTGTTTATATAATCTCCAGTAGCAGAGAAGAAGATTTTCAAAGAATCAATGCATTTTCACTATATAATCAATAGAGCCCCGCCCTAACACCAGAACCCCTGACCCAGGGGCCAAGAAATTCACAATTTTTGAAAAGGCATCCTTATGCATCATAACCATGTACTTAGTTTGTTTAAATAATACCCAGGAGCAGAGAAGAAGATTTTCAAAGAATTAAAGCATTTTCACTATATAATCAATAGAGCCCCGCCCTAACACCAGAACCCCTGTCCCAGGGGCCATGGCTTTCACAATTCTGGAAGAGGCCCACCTCCTCATCATAACTATGTACTTAGTTTATCACCTTAATGCCCAGGAGCAGAGGAGAAGATTTTCAAAGAATTAATGCATTTTTACCATATAGTCGATAGAGCCCCGCCCTAACACCAGAACCCCTGACCCTGGGGCCATGAAATTCACAATTATGGAAGAGGTACTCTTGCTCATCATAACTATGTACTTAGTTACTTTATTTAATATCCAGTAGCAGAGAAGAAGATTTTCAAAGAATTAATGAATTTTCACTATATAATCTATAGAGCCCTGCCCTAACACCAGAACCCCTGACCCTGGGGCCATGAAATTCACAATTTTTGAAAAGGCACTTTTGCTCATCATAACTATGTACTTAGTTACTTTATTTAATACCCAGGAGCAAAGAAGAAGATTTTCAAAGAATTAATGCTTTTTCACTATATAATCTATAGGGCCCCGCCCTAACACCAGAACCCCTGACCCTGGGGCCATGAATTTCACAATTTTGGAAGAGGCACTCTTGCTCATCATAACTATGTACTTAGTTCCTTTATTTAATACCCAGGAGCAGAGAAGAAGATTTTCAAAGAAATAATGCATTTTCACTATATATAATCAATAGAGCCCCGCCCTAACACCAGAACCCCTGACCCTGGGGCCATGAATTTCACAATTTTGGAAGAGGCACTCTTGTTCATCATAACTATGTACTTATTTCCTTTATTTTATACCCAGGAGCAGAGAAGAAGATTTTCAAAGAAATAATGCATTTTCACTATATATAATCAATAGAGCCCCGCCCTAACACCAGAACCCCTGACCCTGGGGCCATGAATTTCACAATTTTGGAAGAGGCACTCTTGCTCATCATAACTATGTACTTAGTAACTTTATTTAATACCCAGGAGCAGAGAAGAAGATTTTCAAAGAAATAATGCACTTTCACTATATGATCTATATAGCCCCACTCTGGGGCCAGAACCCCTGACCCTGGGGCCATGAATTTCACAATTTTGATAGAGTGCTCCATGCTTATTACAATGATGCCAACAGTTTGACTGCTTGATGTCCAGGAGTAAAGAAGAAGATTTTTAAAGATTGCATTATTTTTGGTGGTTTTAGCCCCACCCCTCAGGCCCCAGGGGGGCAGGGACCATGAAATTCACAATTTTTGTTCCCCTTCACCCATAGATGCTATATGCCAAAATTGGTTGAAATTGGTTCAGTGGTTCCAGAGAAGAAGCTAAAAATGTTCAAAAGTTTACGACCGATTGACGACGAACGACGTACGACGACAGACAAAAACAGATAGCAATAGGTCACCTGAGTGACTCAGGTGACCTAAATATACTTCTCAAAAAATCCTTGATATAACAAATTTCACGAGTGACATACCTTAAGAGGTTACTCAAAGACACCCTCTAGAGAATACAAAATGGTTATCTTGTACTTTTTTCCCTTATTGATAATATATAAAGTTTGGTAAAAGATCATCAGTTACTGAAGATAAAAAACTTAATTTATATCTAAACAATCCAGTTTTGGGCAGAAAAGTTCAGAGGAGTGTATTTTCATGCCAGCATTCCTAATTTCATTCATCTGACCCCCCTTTTACCTCTCTGCCTCATTCCTAGCCTGCTCTGCTTTGTCCAGTTCTAGTGAGATGGTGTGGTACCTCGTCTTCAAAGATGCCAACTGTAATAGAGATAAACAACCAGCCTTACAGAGATGTTGCATATGGAGCATCTTATTACAAGTAGATATTAAAAAGAATGAAACGTACATGTATGCAAAAGGACTATAAAATAAGTTTATGATGAATCTTGGAATGTAGGAAACAAATTATGACAAAGTAATACTGTATATCGCCAATTTTTGTAACACCTCATCTTCTTCTTTGATATTTATTAAAGAGAAAAAATTTTTCTCACTCATAAATATCAGAAAATTGGGTTTTATAAAAATTTTGGATATTGTATACAATTGTTAAAAATAAAAGTATATGAAAGAATGAAAATTCTGTGAGTAGACAATCCCACGTAATTACAACAAAAATAAAAGTTTTCCAAAATAAAAAGTGAGTTACAGTATAAGCATACAAACCTCAGCCTCTAGTTTATCTTTGGTGGCCCTCTCCTTCTCCAGTACTGAGTTAATGACGGAGATCTCCGTTCTGAGGTTACTAGTCTGTAGATTGTATTGGATAGTCGCGTGGGACAGAGCCTCCTCATTCAGTTTAATCTCGTTCTTCAGTTCCTCAATTTTACTCTGCAGCTCCTCGGTTTCTGTGGATAACATGGTCACCTCATCTCGATGGCGAAGTCTCTGCTTCTCAATTTCCAGCTAAGGAGTAAGGAATAAATTGATTGTTATGTAATAAGATGAGAACATTTCATGACAAAGTGCTTGGACCGATACCAACTGCTCAGGGTGATACCAGGGCCGAAATCAAAACAGCAGTGTGATATTCTATATATTTTACGGATTTAAGATTCAATAACAGTACAGATGGGGTTAAATAAAATGGCAGTACCAACACTCTTATTCGTTACTTTTGTTTTACCTTAAATGCATTGTTCTCGGCCCGTAACTTCCTCAGTAACTCGTTAGCAGACTTCCTGTCCTCATCCACCGCCTCTAGTTTGTTTTCTGCTTCTGACTGCAATCACATAATATAAATACTACACTATTTATTAAGTTGTACATGCAGATACAATTTGATGTGCATGGAGGAAATCAATATATTCAACAATTAAAAAAAAAAATTTATATGTACAAACAGCAGTAACTTTCTTGACACTAAAATGTTTAAAAAAAATTTTCTTCAGATAATTTTAAAAATTATGATACAAGCATAAATGCTCCTCGATAGTTACATATCTTTTGCTACCATCACCACCACCAGCAAAATAATTTACACTCTACAATATTCAGGATTATGTTGTAAAATTTAAAGTTTAAATCAGGGATGCACAATATCTACAGAAGCAAGTAGATCAAAGTGTGAAATGCAACCTTATCAAAGATGAACAACTTTCTACCATTTTTATCAAAGGAAACAATTAATCTACATTTTAAGTATGAGACAGAAAAACTATGAGGAACACGAAGAAGAGAGGGAAGAATTAAACATCCAACACCAAAACAAGCAGGCATGAAATGTTAATCAAATTCAGCTGAAATGTCAAATGTATGTGTCTAAAATCTTACATCTTCATCATCATCATCAAAGGGCAGAATATCCTGAAATTAAGGTATGGTCATGTGATATACATGTACATGTGAATACACATCAAAACAAACTGTGAATGTTAAAGATTTATTGTGCATCAAATACTCAAAGAGGACCAAAACAGTTACTGTATTCTTTGCAAGTAATCAAGAATAAAGTTCAGGCAGATCAAAAGAATAAACATGTATTTACTGAACTTTAATCTTGACATGTAAAAATGTTAGATGGATGTAATCCTAAAGGTAATAAAAAATATATAAGTACCACCTTACAGTCTATAAAAAACTATTAGATAGACTACTCTGTTTATACTTTATAGGCTGAAATTTTATAATTACTACTACATGTAATAAATGATAAAAGTTTTAATCTTGCTAGAAACATGCTCATAAATAAATCCATAAGAGTGGCACATGATTTCCATATAATGTTAATGATCACACACATCATCACAATCATGAAGAAACAGAAATTATTGAAGACACCTTCAAACAAAAAGACAAGAACCTGCTCACCTTTTCTGCCTCGGATTTGATTTGTTCGGAGTGAAGGGCCTGCTGGATCTTTTGCTGGTCCTCATTAAACTGTTCCTGGAGTTGCCGTGCATTCCTCTCATTTTGAAGTTGTCTCTGAAGATCTGATTTTTCATCCTCCAACTAAACATAAGACCTTTATTGTGAATGTGTATTTTTTTGTTGTTGTAAATTTACAGAAAAACTACATTAGCATTAACGCAGCATATAAACAATTATAGAAGATCTCATAATACATGTACATAGCAATATCCTTCCTCATCCCTTTAACATCTGACCTGCCCAGGTAAATTCATTAATATTTGACCTAGTAAATTCATTAACATTTGACCTGGAAAATTCATTAAACTTTGACCTGGTCAATTCATAAAACTAATTACAGTACCTGTTTGATGTTATTTTTTGTGGTCCGGAGATCCAGTTGGAGATTCCTCATCTGGAGTTCTGTCTTCTGTTTTTCCTCCAGCTCACTATAAAGGGAATAAAAAAGACTCAGTTAAATAGCAGTCAATTAAAATTCCTAAGCTACTTTTATAAGGCCTTTTCATTAGATAGCTTTTAATTATTGTAATAAAGATAAACACATCAGTGTGTGAGGAAATCACTCTTCAAACTCAGTTCTTATTTCTTCTTCATACTTTGCAATTAGCTATCTTGTGTATCTCCATACTATTTTCTTCCTAGAAATATTGTTCAACAGTGCATGTGTGTGTCTTACTTACTTGGTGAACTGTTCCTCTTTGCGAGCAAGCTGTTCCTTGGTTTTGGTGAGTAATGTCTCGGCATTTTTCCTCATCTCAGCCTCCTCACTGAGATTGTACTCCAGATTCCGGATTTTCTGCTCCATATCAAGCTTTGTCTGTTCCAGGGAGGACCTCATCTGGCTCAGATTGTCTATCTTCCTATTCAACACACAATCATTCACTCATACATAACATATTTTGATGCCTGGAGTTATCATTTTCACATTTAATGGTAAAAGTCAGAAAATTTCCATCAGTAATATTTGGTTTCTTAAAAATTTAAGGTACTGAATTTCCTACTGGACACAAATTTTGTGAAAATTAAAACAGTTCACACAATTCTAGTTTCCGAAAATTCTCTTCATTGACAATTCCATCTTTGACTCATTATATTATTTGTTTATTGCACTTTTTTGAAGAACATTTTACTGTAATACCCCTTTAGCTTATTTGAGGTCACCTTGACCTTGACTTACTTGAGGTCACCAAGTGACCTTGACTTACTTGAGAAGTTCATTCCTCTCCTTGTTGAGTGACCTGATCTTGTTGTCCAGGGTCATCCTTGTGTTTTTCTCCTGGTCCAGCCTCTTGTTCTGTTCATGCATATGTTCCTGTAGCTTCAGCACAGTAGCAGGATCTACATTAACAATGAGTGTGTCTGTGTACAGTCCCTAGAGCAATGCTCATTACAAAATATCTAATATTGCTAATGCTGGGTCTTTATTTAAAAAAAAATTCTCTGACTTTATCATTATATCTGAATCTGCATAGATCACCTCTCAATGTAGATAATGACAAAAATAAGAACTTAGTAAAATTAGATGCTGAGCAAACAGAACTTTACTCCAATGCCTAACACATGCTATCTTATAAGTTTCTTTGGGACACAAACTTAAGTTCAGCTAGATGTTACTTCTAAAACAAACCTGATAGATTCATATTAGCTAGGACGTCTTTTCCGTAAGGAGAGTTGGTCTGGTAGATCATGCTGTCTCCATTCTCTGTAGAGGTGTAGGAAAAAGCATCATCATCAGGCAGATCTATCCCCCTGTAGGGTCCGTAGTTACCCCCAGGCAGGCCCCGCAGATAGGTCCCCATATTGTCTGCGGGTCTGGAAAAAAGAAACAATACCTATAAATTTAAAATATTTGTCTGGGTTTTTTTTTTTTTTTTGACTTTTCTCAATATATCTGCCAGTGGCTTTTGTTATGTCGCTGGCAGCTAAAACTCCTTGCCTAGAGAGGAGGAATCAGCAAAACACTAATACAATAATGAATATGATTTTTCTCATTTTTTTTCAAGTTATTTCTTATAATTTTAGGAATATATATACTATTTATCCTTAAAATGGATGCTCAATTTGTCTCATGCCCAACTCTGGCTCTACCAAATCATAGCTGGTATGCAATAGGGGGAGGGAGGTTAATTATAAACTCTGACATAAATATCTTCAATTTTGCTTAACCCACCTATGGACCAAATTTTCAAGAAAAAAGTCTTGAAGAATAACTAATAAAAAAAAAACTGGCTTAAACTCCTTATTTCTAGGGTAATCTAGATGTGCATCACCTGCTTGCTATAAACAACTGTAACTTATCAAAGGTAACACATATTTTTAAATGATTTTAATATAAAGCATTATTTGTAAAATATCAATCTTTTTGAAAACTTTAGAAAATACAGAATGATTTTTTATTTACAGTGACTTAAAATTTATTTATAAAAAACTAACATACCTCTATTTCACCTGCCCTTCTAGACATATCCTTTGATTTGTTTACATTGTATCCATAGAATAACTACGGGAAAATTTTTGTGCAGGTGTTCTTTACTTTATGGGCAACTATGATGTCATAAGACAATTGGTGACATCATAATTGACTATGCATCTACCTCATAAAAATTCAAAAGGGAGATTTTGTGCAGGTGTTCTATACTTTACATACAAGTATGACATCATAAGACAATTAATGACATCATAATTTATTAAGATCCTATAAAATCTCTCAAAACTCTGCTAATAAGGAACATTTTTAATTGATTTACTTTTACTTGGTAACTTTGAAGGAAACTAAATTTTCAAGCAAAGTCTCTTCAAAGTTAAATTTTAAACAGGAGATAGGGTTGAAATTTGAAATATTTTAACAACCTGTCAAAATCAAAATCTACAGAGTCTTCATCATCCACACTCATGCCATCACTGTGCATGTTGGGAGGAGAGGTGCCAGCAGTGATATGAGGGGTGTGTCTTTTATGATTGACAGCAGGGGAGGAGTTGAAGGAGTTGACTCCTAGACTGTGGTTATGGGAAAAGGCGGGGCCATCGGATCGATTCTTCTGTCCACCATGGATGTCAGTATCTCTGTGGGAAAAAAAAAACTCGTGCAGGACTCAAATAAAAAGAATGTGATAAATAATAAGTCTCTTTCTGTATTTGCATTAACAGAGAGAAAATGGAAAAGAAAATTCAATATCTTCAATAAAAGCATATACTAGTGCACACATATAAACATGGAGATCGGTGTGATAATTTTGTTGAACTTTAAATGCTTTCTAAAATTAATACCAGTATGTACATATAAAGCTAGTGCTGTTCACTTAAAATAAGGTCAAGCATATGTTCAATAAATAAAATCTTTATCAGAAAAATTAAATTGATTCACAAAATGAACATTTGATAAAGAAAATCTGGTATTTTGGCACCTCACTCAGTAAACTCACAGGCACTGGGAGAGAGAGGGAGAGATTTAAATATTTTTAATATCAAAAGTTAACTTAAATCCCTCTAAGATTAACTAATTCTTCTAAATTAAATGCCTCTTTTAGAGTTATTAAATTTTTAAACTTCTATTAAATACAGCAAGAAAAATTCATTTTTTGAAAAATTAAATCTTTTCAACTCACGTGTGGCAAAAGTGTGCATAAAATAGACCATCAATATGGGTTGAAATTGTCTGTGTCACATTAATCTTAAAAACTCAACAAAGAAATTTTGAAAACATAGAAAGTGTACTGTATCACTTTACTTAAATTTCCTCCACTCTAAATTTTCTCACAGATTGCATATTCAAACAAAAATATTTGATTTTTGCAACATAAAAGACATGGACCTGTTGTACACATATAAGGTCAACATTGGCAAATAAATCTTCTGGTTTGACAGCCATTAAAGAGTTTCACAGTTAAATCTAAATCTATTCACCACCCAGAGATTCTATCTATATAGAAAAATTAATGTACAATAACATTCCCCTTACTTGGTTTAGCAATCATATCCAATATTTTTACTGCTAAATGCACCAAAATCAACATTCTTTTAATTATGTAGTGATATATATCTTGGTCGCATAAAATATATTTCATGCAAGTACATGAATAAATAAAGCATGAACCTCTAAAATTGATATGCAGTCTGATAAAATTTTGATATAGATATCAGAGATTTAATATTGCATAATCAATAATCAATATGACTGTTGAGCAATGAAAAAAAGGAAATAGAGGCAATTTATCACGGAAAAATTTCTAAGCGGATCAATAAAATACAGCACTAAAAAGAACGGAGAAGTTATTTTTGCCCCATTCTTCAAGTTCTTCAAGACTTAGGCTGTCAAACTTGACAATTTATGTCTGACCTACATTTATAAATTGAAATAAAAAATATGCATCTCAAGATTTGGGTTTGATCTGTGATTTACCAAACTGTTATGATCTACACAATGTGGAGGGTCCATGAGCACCATTTTAAATCTCCAGTAGTTTACATATACACTTGAAAATTCTGTACACAATGTCAGAAACTGTCTTCTATGTCAATTCTAACTCCTTTGTTTGTGACCACTGATATTAGTTTTGTCTCAAACATTTAAAAGTTCAAGACAATACCTCATGAACGAAAAGAAAAGAATTCGGGGTCCTCAAACCTGAGCACCATTTTTTTCTTTTTGTCTACAGTGTAATTAGACATCTCATCATTTATCAGCATGGCCTAATTTCTAAATTATATTTTACTGCATGATCTATAGAAGTTGTTTGAAAAGAATGATTCATTGCATTCTGGACTGTAGAATATTGATATTTCAAATGAAGAAAGCCTTGAAAATGAGGAAGGGGTATAGAAAAGCACTACCAATAATAATTAATAAATATCCTCCAATAATATTGAATTACCTTTCCAATAATCTCAAGAAATAATGAACGAATGAAAAACTAATGCAGTAAAGAGAAATTTTCACACTTATAAAGCATCATGTAAGAATTTCTAAACTCAGCTGTATAGTAACTTATTGGTATGTATACCGTATATCTTTAAAAGTGACATATAATAAAAGAGGAGATCAGCTTTACAAACCTTAAATATCTTGATAAAAGATCCGAACATCCAGTTCTATCAAAGGTGTACTCCATAGTTCAATAGTGAAGGGATAACGAAGTCATTGATAGTATTCCCCTCAAGTTTCAACAGTTACTCAACTAATGTAGTCCTCAAACAGATCTAATTCTCTCTTCACAGTGTTTCTTTTCACATTTTTAGAAAAGTAAATTGCAATCACGTTTAAAAATTTTTCGGATCACAGTCCTCAAACTGTGTATTTAAATTAAGCCTTATATCTCCTCCAATGTCCATTTGTCATTTTAAATCATGTCAAATCCTCCCCAATCTCTGAATGTGTCCCTCACAAAAAGTAAACTGTAATCCCCTCATTATGTACTTAATAATAACAGATTGCCCCCTCTGTTACCAGAATTCTAACCAACAGAATAATATGACTGTCCCAGAAGTTACAAGTCTCTGATGCAAACCTGAAGTTATTTTTCCACTGTCTTGCTACATTTAAACTTTGGATACTGATAGGTAATCATTTTAAATCCCGGACAGTGAAAAGAACTTTTCATCGTGTTAGGATATGAGATAGTCAATGATTGTATTGCTGACAGTTTCATGTTTTTGTCGTAGGTGAGCAGCCAAAGACAAACATGATTAATCCATATCAAAGCCTCCAAAAAATATTCCAACTTGAAATAAAAACAGATCAGGCGTGCGAGTCTGAATGTGTGCACTCCTCGGAGCATTCAGGTAGAAAGTAATTTTACCCTGATCACTATCCCAGTAAATAATGCAAATTTTACACACCGCTAATCTCGGAAAACAAACCCCGAATTAGGTAAAACAAACATTGGAATACACTCTTGACATACTATCCATTCAAGTTAAATTCCGGCCTACAAATATTATGTAAACCTAGTATAATGTTTGGAATTCCACCCATGTGTAGACTCTAAAACTGTTTAGTTCTATATGTAAAAAATATTGGGTCAGCATTAGTTAAAATTTAATCAGCTTAAAAAATGAATAGTGAAATTTAATTCCAATCAAAATGTAAAAATGGTAAAATAAGCAATTTTGGAGAAGTTTTAGTATGTTAAATATAATAAAATTAAATCATGCTAAATGTACCTATCTTTCTCTGCATTTAGAGAGAGGTTCATTAGGTCTACTAAAGATTTTTGTTTAAATCCAAAATCTTAATTGGCACAACAGTGACTTATTTAAACCAATGCAAATCTTATCTTGGCCAAGAACCTTAGTTTGATTCCAAGCCTTTTTTTCAAGATTTGAAAGTATCAGCAGGAAAAGACTGAATCTCTTGTATCCTTTAATATATATTTTCTTGTATTATTTAATATGCAATCAGGCAGTATTTATATACTCTCTCTATATATGTTTTTAAAATTGTCTTATGCTGAGCAAGGCTTTTGAAGTATTCATGAAAACTGCACCTGTGTCCAGATCTTGTACATTAAACCCTGTTTTACAACATAATTTAAACTTGCCTTTAATGCTAAAAATCAAATAAGTTCTTTTTTAACAATTAATTAAAAAAATAAATTCTTCACACTTGTGAAAGAGGAAAAGCTTGAATGTCTATATTAATACAAAGTCTTCTTATAAAGTATATGCACAATAATTAAAATTTGGGGAAATCACAGAAAAAAATAACTTTAGGATGTTGTGATAGACAAATAATAAACCTAAACAATTTCAGAAAGACTTAATAATATGAAGTTTTTAGTTCCAGTAAGATAATCTCTACTTTTAGAACCTCCTCGAAGACTGAGACCAATAATCATAGCTTACAAGTGCTGACTTTCTCACATATTAAATGCTCTTCCTTTGTAGAAGAAGATTTCATAAATTAATTTGTTCAATATTTTAAAATAAAATATTTACATTTATTTGTGTATGGCTGTCCTAACAGGTGCAAACTGACCAGAAGGTCACCGTGTTTTTCAACAGAATGGCAGATTAATCTTTGTGCTATGTACAGTATTTTAAAACAAACCTCAAAATTTATTTTTACAAAGTACATGGTAAACATTTCCAGAGCTTTTAACAAATATAATTATGTTTATTTTATATGGGCAGGAAGATTCAAAACATGTTAACCTTATCAAAAGGCAGGGCCAAAAAACAGAGCCACATACATGTAGTCGGTAAAAGTGAACACACTAGGATTGGTCAGTATATGTAACATAGTACATGGATGACTGGAAAGTAATCCCAATCAGTAGTAATTTACTGTGACCTCATTATCATCAGTTCCTTAATATAAGAGGAGCTGATTTTCTTTATTAATGGAATATTTAATCAGAAGTAGAAAATATTCCTAAAATTTCTTTCACTTAATTCATTCAAGCTCATAAATCGATCCTAAATCAATGACATATATAATACAAGTATGTATTTTGTTATATTTCAGTTCTTCATACCCCAACTGTGCTGAAAGCTCATTTATCTGCCTAATTCGGTTTGTAATTTGTCTGTCTTTTGTTCAATTGTAAATCATTTGCCTTTCAATTTTTCATTTAATATCTTCAAGAACCATTTTAAACAAATTCAACAGAGCATCCTTGCATGGTATAGGAAATTTAATTTTGCTAAAATGATTATATAGGGCTGAAAACCAGCTCGATCCTTTTATAGGAAATGACAATTAGGAAATAGTGAACCTTATCAGAGGAGGGTGAATTTAAAATGGGGCAAATTCAAAGAACACAATATAATTTCTTATACAAAACTGTGACTGGGTGAATTTAAAACGGGGCAAAATTGTTCGCAAGTCCAAAAGGGCAAAAATAAAACAGGGCGAAAATAGCCCTGTATACAGTATACTGATTCTTAAAAAGCAAAAATACTCTATGTTGTCACACAGCAATTAAGTGGATAATACCAGTACATGTATTACTCTATGTAGTACATGTACCCATACACACATAATATGTTAAAGTACATTTGCATCACAATACAAGAAAGATAACTCTCCTGGGAATATAACACACTAAGTTTCAAAACTGCTTTGTGAACAAAACCTGCATTGCAAAAGGAATATACATATATATACAATGCAATGAAGTTTAAAAATACAAACTAATACATTTTCTTCTAATCAGTTTACAAAAGACGTAGAAAATTTTAACTTTTTAAGCTTTTAGATTACCTACCATAAGAAAACATGCATGTGCCTGCATTAAATGCTTAATTCTGAACCACAGAGGTTGTACATTGTATATATATGATATCAATAAAGTTTTAAATGATTAACAAGATCCTAAATAATAATGACTCACAAGTGTTAAAGTCTTGATCAGAGATTATCAGAATTAATAACTAACTCAGCTGTTAATCCTAATACAGACTTCAGAGATTTTTATCTACATTACAACCAGATAGATTTTAAAGCTTAGTATACAAAATATGATCACAATATCTGATCAACGACCTTAAGGCTTTTTTACTATAAAATCTACAACTGGCTTTAACTGCCAAAAAGGTCTGCAAGAACCTTGACTTGAAAAAAAAAATAATTACGCAATTATGCTTACTGGCAAATGTGAAAATGTTTTTAAACCTAACAATGAGAAAAGACAACAGAGTGTCTGTTGTGATGGTTTGTGTGGTGCTTAATCTACAGGTATTGTATAGACTTAAATAATCTCCTATTGTAGAATTAATGAACTGTCCCAGTGCTCCTTGCCACAAACCCACTGTTGATCAATAATGCAAAATCTTGTGCTCTGTAAAGAAAGGGCTTAAATACATGTATCGAAAGAAAAAATGTACAACCAATTTTCACCAGAAAATCTACAGATATTAAGGAAATATTGATTCAATTAAAAACTAATTTTAATTCATGTTTTTTGTTTTCAAAGCCTATATTGTTTAATTCATTCTTGCTTACGGTACACGTCACCAGTAAAACTCAGTTTGCGACCATAAAATCAGCATTAACGGTCGCAAATACCAAATTAAAAGATAGTTATTTCTTAATTTACACTTTATACACATTTTTAAGCATGCTTGCAAACCAATATTAGCAAATTATCCCATTGGAATTTAAGTGTGGAATCTTTTCTAAAAATTCTTTAATTAAATACTGCATTAAATACAAAAGTTCTTCCCAGTCATTCAGACAAAATCTGAATGTGATTTAACATTCTTATTGATAAGTAATAAATATGAAAAGTTTACACAATAACAAATAAACGGAAAACTTTCTTTCCATCAAGATTCAGGTGAGCTAAAGCTCCCTAGCACATGAAGAGATATGAAGACATGAGATATATTACATAATGAGCTTTTAGTACATGTATTATTATAATATATGTTAATAACTTTTTGTCTATTATTTATTTAATTGGAGATCTTAAATTAAACTCTAAGAAATATGACCATATTTTATCAGAATGACAAAAACCAAAACTCAACAGCAACACATATTATAAATTTATAATAATATAGCCACTGACTTAGAGAGGATAAAAACATAATTGTTTTTTCAGAATGATTCTATATCCCTTTAATGATATGTTGTACAAACTCAACGGAAAGATGTCGGACAATATCCTACTTTGTGTACACGTGCATGGACCTTACCTGACAACTAGGTACGAAATGAGAATCCATTGTGAAAATCACACTTACACTTAGATGAGATAAATTACAAAATTTGCTTCCAAACACAAGAACATCACAGGACAAACTCTGGTCTATCTAGGTAGGTCCTTTATTCCAGCAGAAGTTCTGGAGAGAGTTTGACAAACACAGACAAATAGAGACTATTGACCACCCTCTAGAGTATGTCAACACACACTACATAAATATTATCAAACTTAACAATAGATCAAAAATAACTATCTATTATCCTAGTGAAATTATCACAAGCACCCCATTTAAAACCTGAACATAATCATTTATACAGAAATTAATTTAAACCTGTTAGCATGTACAATGTGCCCATTCAATATTAAGGCATGAAAGCATGCAACTGTCATAAATATAATGTGTAGATGTGGAATTTCACAATCAAATGCCATTAGAAAAGAGAAAATAAACGAAGTACATGTCTTTCTGAACTAAATACTTCATGTTAGACTGACGTTATAATTATTCATAATGTAAATCAGGCAATTACTGAAGGAAATCAGATCTATTAAGATTTTCACTTAATATATGCAATTACTTTGTGTTCAATATGCGAAATCAGATTATTTCAAAAGTATCGGACCTTCTCACAAAGCAAATACATCTAACACTTTTATTTTCTCCCATTTGGTCTTTCTTACTGTGATTATAAACCTGCGTGTTGTTTTGCTTAACTTTTGCCAAAGTAAAAGCATTTATTTACCTGTTTTCTGCATAGTGGATGAAGAAACTCCATTGATCAATCAACATAGAATACCGTACTATACTACAGCATAAAAAATTCTCATCTGTACATAAAATTCACTTTAAAAGCAGATCAAAATCCAATGTTTCCAATAACTAAATTACAGGCTCATCAAAAATTAAGATCCACCCTTCCATTTTACTCAGTCAAGCATTTCATCAGCTTTTTCCAGTGTACAAAAAAGATATCACTCCAAGTTTGATACACTTCATTAATTATTAAGGGGGACTGTTCTCAAGGGAGATAATTTCAACTTATCAACATCTGTCAAGGAGTTTCATGAACTCCTATGCCAATCAATAATTACTTTTACAATACCTGAAATGTAATATTCAACACTATAAAAAGATCAAGTAAATCCAATACCAAATGGACTAGAAAAAGGGACAGACATGGCCTTTCTGGTTTACCAGCTAGAGGACCTTTTTTTTTTAAATTTATTTTTTAATTTAAAGTTGGTAATTCTGTGATGTCTTTATAAGTAAGCCCCTTTACAAATGTTCATTACAACAGAAAAGATGTACCTAATTTACTGTAGCATGATTTATTATATATAATTGTGCTCTAGCAGATCATCATGGTAGCTGCATGGCTGCATTTCATGGAAGATAACTCTTAGCAATTTTCAAATCAGTACATTGTATTACTGATGAGAAGATAGCTAGCTATCACTTCATTCATTCAAACATACATGTCATACATCCATCTTTTGATACCTCCTCACAGAGAATTACCAAGGTAACAGTCATATAACATATGGTTTTCACTCTGAAATCAACTACCCAAAATAAAACCTTTTTTTTTTTGCTTGTTTGTTTGTTTTTTTCAATGAACAAAATTCAAGGAACATTTGAAGCAAAAATCTTTTAAAAGACCCTTGTTTTGAAGAATACACACCTAAAGGTACAAACATTACTGGAATGAAAATAGATCTCCTGAATACAGTTCATACAGAGAATTTATAAATTCTCATATTAGTACAAACTTGACTATAGCTTACTTGTCATATCCGTTATGAAGTTGTTCTGTCACACTGGTCTGGGGAGGGCGTCTGGGGGAGGCTGTGTTGAAACTCGTGGTCACTTCAATCAAGTCTTCCTTCAAGGGTACCTGAGTCTTCTCGATGGAAATTGGGGATTTTTCAACATTCTGATCATCATTTCTAGCAGAAGCTTCCACATACTCTAACTCTGGTTCTAAATCAATCAGGGGAGGGCTACCAGTTTTCACCTGTTTAACTTCCTCTTTGACAGCCTGGGTTTTCACAGAGGTAAAGCCCCTCTCAATGGGAGGGGCCTGGAGATCCTCCTTGCTTTCCAAAGCTATAAATTCCTCTTCCACCTCCTTCTCTGGGGGTTTAGAGGATTCTGATTGGAAGGGTTTGATGTTCAGTCTCACTGTTGGTGGGGTGTCAGGAGATTTTACACCCTATAAGAAAAACACAATACATGTATCTCATACCCACCAAACTGTCTGTCTGGTAATGTGTCATCACAGTTAACTTTGTGGGGAGGGCTTATATAGGCTATGCCTGCTGCTCAATTCAGTTATGTATTTATTACTAATAAAATATGTTCAAAACAAAAAGAAAAAAAAATCACAGTTAATTGTGTACATCTCATATGATGGCTTTCCAAATCTTAAATATAAATTTACTATTTACAAAACGACAAAGAATTGCATTAGGTACATTCTACAACAATAAAGTATAATGATTCATCTTTATAGTGTGTTTAGTTTTTTATTATATATAGTCCTGCATAATGCTGTGTATTTCTTCCCCTAAAACCAAAAAGCTTATTTGAATAAGCAGGGTTGTCCCTAAGAATTGAAATAGCAGGGGACATTAAAAAAGTAGAAGTGTGTCTGGGATTCCTCCCCTAACAGGGAGTTGAGGGGGAATACCAGAATAACCGTGGGATTATGTCATTATAGGTGGGGAATTTCTCAGGCCCTTGGGTCTTAGGGAAAACTCTGAATATTAAGTTACATTTGGAACTGTACATAGAAAATGGATATACCATATACATAATATCATGTGTTTCATGTATTGTTCGTCCTATCAGTGACCTGAACATATGAATTCCTCTGAAATGCACTAGCCACAATCAGGCATGATGCTTTTAAAAGCTTACTAACTACAGAGAGGCAGCTAAATTCTGAAACTACATGGATTTACTAATTATTTCAACAGCTCTAAATTTTCAAACAGCTACTGCAACATTCATAGTAGCAGAATCCGATCTATAAGCTTCAATTCTACAGCCAGAGCTATTTGATGAAATCTCTGTGGGAAAAAAAAAGGTTGTGACTAAAGCATAAATTTCACCGATACATTTTTTTTAACTCAACTGTAATTTAATGCAATGTACATCAAAACACAGCTGTATATTGTAGTTTGGTTAACACTACAACAGTTCCTACATAGCAGAGAAATAGGAAGCACACTAGGAGAAACTTGTTCTTTAATTTCCTTTTTTTTGGTTGCATCTCTAAAGCAGCTTCAACATTACATATTACTGTATAATCATTTTTTTATGCGATATATTAATTTTGCAAAATTGAAGTCAAATGGCGAAGTCAAATTTTTGCATTATTTTTCAAAATTTGAAATGAGGAATACTGTCCAAGCACAAATTTTCATGGAGATAAAATTTCCTTGATTTGTCATCTAAAAAGGTTTCGTGGGAATTTAATTTCATTATAACCCTATTCAATATATAGTCATGTAAAGTTTCATGTAGCTGGATTTAATTTTGTTGTTAATTGTTAACAACAAAATAAACAAAATTAAATTCCCAACAAATATTTCTGCTTTTACAGTAATCTTTTTATTCAAGAGACTCCTACTTAATACCGGTACATTAGGCAATTGAGCTTACTGCAGTTTAATATTTCCATTTCACAAATTGTTTCAAAATCAGCAAAAATAAACACATAATTATACATCATACAATGCATCTGGCCAGGCAAACATTTTTTTCTCCTTTCCCTTGTAAATATTCTTATTTACCATGCTTACCAGTAAAATCATAAATATAAAAATTCAAGATACAGATATATAGGTAGGCTGGAACTACTGACCCCATACATGCAAGGTAACCAATAAGGCTAGGAAAACCCTTTGTCACACCCTGTGTCTCATGTAAATTACAAGGAAGCTCTACCATACACTGTACATGTGGACAATGTTTACAAACTTCAAGATTTCTTCTTTAACACATGAAGTAAAATTTGATACTTTTTTTAGGAGTAAAAAAAAACTCACAAAAAAACAGTAGAGCCTCCTTTAAATTTTCCTGAATTTTCATAAATCAATGTAATTGCACATAAATGTCATACATCTTTTATATGCAAATACAGAATACATTATATAACATATAATATACATTACAGGGGTAATTGGTTATTCGTGGCTATATGAGGTGTATATGTTCTTGGATACAAGAGTATAAATACTATTCATATAATTCTAAGATCTAAAGCTGCTCTACTTCCAATGAATTGACTAAACCTAACCAAACTGATTATATATAATGAAGAAGGCAGGATACAGCAGGTGATTTTCATACCTCAGATTTCATAAAATCTTTCACATGAAGAAAGCTGGCTTTTTTCATCTCCTTCTGTTTATAGACATATATTAATTCACAAAGAACCAGTCTTTGTTTTTAAAAACCAAATTTCAGAAAATCTTGCATAAAAAATTTCTGTCTATAATCTCAGACTAGTTTGTCTGATTTTTATTTCCACATAAATCATCTCTTATCATGCAGTTAAGTTGTACAGTAATAAAACACATTTTACTCTTTTCATAAATGGATATTTTTTTTTTTAAAACTAGCAAAGCAGGTCAGTAAATGCATGTTGGATCATATGACTGTTAGATCACATGATCTGGAATAGGGGGATAATATAGTGGGGGGGGGGATACATTGTAACTGGGTTTCTTACCCGTTTCTGTGACCCAGATGAGGAGTCCAGGGAGGACTGAGATTTCGGGGACAGAGGCTGAGTCTCCTCCAAAGGGTCCTCAGCAATGAATTCTTCCTCCAGCTCCCTCTCCCTCTACAAAGTAGAATGTATTCACTAGTTCATAGGGAAACATGATCATCTTTACAGAAAACTGTCAACTCCATATTCATTTTACTATTGACCACAACATGAACTTTGGTGTAGTATAAAAATATACACTCTCTTATAGATCATTATTATTTTTGTAGCTGCTTGAATTTGTAATACACACAGTATAATTGATTTTAAAGTTATTATACACAGTTTTTCAAATTTTTAACCAAGTCTTATGGCATAGACTGTGTATGATTGAAAGAATATCAAACATGTTAACCGAAGATGAGCAATAAGCACAGTTACAGAGATAACGCTGCCTTACCATCTGTTCCTCCTCTGCTTCCCTCCTCAATCTCTCTTGTGTTAGCCTCTCCTCCTCCTCCCATTTCTGTTGTCGTGACAACTCAGCCTCTCTCTGGATTTGTTCCAGCCTGTGTTCTTCCTCCAGAGCCTGTCTTTGTTCTTCCTCATCGAGTCTGTCTTGTTCTTCCATAGCCTGCCTCTGTTCCTCTTCCCACTTCCTCTGCAGTTCTTCTTCCTTGGCTCTCTGCTTCTGTAACTTATCCTTATCTTGCTTTCTTTCAATCTCCCATTCACTTATAGACTCTTCTTCAATATCCTCAGACACTGAGTGCTCTCCCTTTTGAGAACTCTCCTTTGTTTCTGGCAGAGGAGGTACACCATACACTGGAGGGGCAGATTCTGAGGGCAGCATATCATCCTGAAAAATGTGCAAATGAATTTCAGACTCCTTCTACACCAAAATGCATGTACTTTGCGAATGAAAAAAGGAATTTTTTTTCAAATTGAAACAGGATTGTTTTTCGATTTGAATAACCTTGAAACCACAATAATGAGATATACTTTGAGTTCTAATACTAGTTTCTACCTCTGAGTCCCAGTCTGAGTCTTCATCCTCATCCTCTGAGAGTGGAGTTTCCTGTTTCTTTGGGACGGCTGCAGTCTGGTTGTCAACAACACGAACTGGCTCCATTATCTTCTCTTTCATGTCTGGTACAGGTTGCTCCATCTTCTGGACATCGTTCTCTTCAGAGGGTTGATTGTCTTCATCCTCTTCTTCAACTTCTTCAGTGACTTTTGATTCTTCTTGCTTTGATTTCTAAATTGACATGTAAGAAATAAATTCCTCAAAGTGCATTTACACTGCATAAAAACTGGATCCTTCTTCTGACAACTGAAGAATCATTTCATTAAACACAATATCAGCTGAATAAATAGAGGATATTCAATGTTTTGTAGATGAATATGGAATTTACTTCACGAGTGGGACATGATTTTTTTTATATTTTCATGAGTACGAAGCACGAGCGAAAATATCAAAAAATCATGTCTCACAAGTTAAATAAATAAAATATTCATCTACAAAACATTGAATTTTCTGTTTATTACATTTTCTTAGATTTTCCCTTTCCCTCTGTCTTTTCATAACACAGTGTCATAGGCTGTGATGTCATAGTTGAGCGGTTGAGACGTCATAGCTAAGAGATTGCGAGATTGAAAAACGTTGTAAACATGGATTTTTAACGACATACTTGGAAAAACTTTGGCAGAATAACTATTAGTCTCTGTCAGGATGACTCATTAACTCTATCTTATAACAGGCCAGGGATTTATTTAAAAACACTCTTCGTGAAGAGAATGAAAATCGTAAGTTTTGCCACACTTCTGATATTCTCACACTGTGAGAATACCACGCTTTCATGCTGTGTCAGAATATCACTTTTATTCAGTAAATAAATTACAGTTTAATACTGTATTTCACTGTTAAAAATGTAATAAATTTTTATATACAGACTGATGATTGTCACAAAAAAAAGGGCTGCAAATTTTTGGGAAATGAATGATTTTGCCACTAACCATCTCAGTGAAATATGTCATATTTTGGACCCTGGGAGTGATCCCATCCTCGGCTGTAGAATCCCATTGGCTGGTAGTCTGTGATATAAATATTAAACAAACATCTAAGTAACTGGCAGCAGAAATAAAATTGATGTATAATAAAATATTATACAAAATTGTTTTTTAAGGCATGTTAATACAATATTACTGAAAGTTATCATTTTCTTCATAAAACATGTTTATCTTGGACCTAAATTGTTTTGTTATTATGGTAAAAGAAAAACTCTTTCAAATGAACACACAATGTAATATACGTTTATGCTATTTCTCATAGTGTACTTCTCTTGATTCTAAATAACAGCTAAGAAATGATAACCGTACATTCCATAAATTATCTTCATCTAATTTCTTACATCTATGTGTATGAGTATGTATCAGTGTAGATAATGTGTTGCTACAGAGGAGAGTCATTTTCAAACAGAGACAAGATTTTCAGAAAAAGGTGCCAAAGTAGCATAAGAATACTTAAATATCTACAAGATTATCATATCACACCAACCACCTCCACATAATACCTCAGTGTTATTACACAACAATACAGTTAGACCACCACAGCACAGGTAAACACAGGTGTAAATTAACACAAACACTGCAGACCTAGTATTGCCACAGCATACAGAAACAAAAACAGATCTAGACCTTTCTATGTGCAGAAATGTGCTTCAACACCATCAAATTTAAACTCTCAACCTCTTCATCAGATGGCACTTGTTCTGGTGAATCCTTTGGCTGAGGTTTGTCTTTGACCTTGACCTTATCTCCTGACCTTGAGGCAAGTACTTGGGCCACTTCATGGTCAGTTTCTGGATCATCACTAAGTTCCTCATTTATTTCAGGTGCTGCTGGTTCTAACTGCACCGGAATTTCATCAAGACCCATGACATCTACCCTGGGAGATTCGTCTTCTATGGTCAAGTCTACCACTTCATCATTGGATTCCTCTTGGAATGGTTCCGGAGGTGATACATTCATATCAAAGTCATCACTAGGGGTGTAGTCAAGAGCTATAGGGGAATCCCCTATCCCCATTAAGGTTCCATCCCTCTTTACCTCCTTTAAGGTGCCATCTCTATGGACCTCGATTCGTTTTGGTTTGGGTTCAACCTCACTTTCCTCGAAGTCCGACAACCCATCGTCATCATCAGAGAAGTGGGTCAATTCATATCTAGCTTTCACTTGACTATTTTCCTCAATTTCCTAACAATTCCAAGTCAACAGTGAACATGGTACATACAGAACACAAACAGTTGGCAATAAGACAAAATTTTCATTCCCATGCATTTCTACTCAATGTTAGTATGATCTAAAATTCTCATTATTCTAAGTTTATTTTACATTTTCACTTCCCTGATATGCTAAATGCATATCATAATCAATTAAAAGTTTTACACACATGTACACACTATAAACTACTTACTTGATCTGGGTCTACTTCATTTTCTAAGTCACTGTCCCATTCTGATCCCTATAATACAATATTCATGTAATAAATGAACAATACAAGTAATACAAACAATGGAGAAGGTAGAACTTGATACTTAAACCATTTAAACTCCAGCATCAATGCTTGGACTTCAATTACAATAGCTGTACGATACAGCTACAAACTTACATCAGATCTTGGTGTAATGTGTATGATACAGCTACAAACTTACATCAGATCTTGGTGTAATGTGTATGATACAGCTAAAAACTTACATCAGATCTTGGTGTAATGTGTATGATACAGCTACAAACTTACATCAGATCTTGGTGTAATGTGTATGATACAGTAATAAACTTACATCAGATCGTGTTGTAATGTGTATGATACAGTAATAAACTTACATCAGATCTTGGTGTAATGTGTGTGATACAGTAACAAACTTACATCAGATCTTGGTGTAATGTGTATGATACAGCAACAAACTTACATCAGATCGTGGAATAATGTGTATGATACAGCAACAAACTTACATCAGACCTTGGTGTAATGTGTATGATACAGCAACAAACTTACATCAGATCTTGGTGTAATGTGTATGATACAGCTACAAACTTACATCAGATCTTGGTGTAATGTGTATGATACAGCAACAAACTTACATCAGATCTTGGTGTAATGTGTATGATACAGCTACAAACTTACATCAGATCTTGGTGTAATGTGTATGATACAGTAATAAACTTACATCAGATTTAGGTGTAATGTGTTTGATACAGTAATAAACTTACATCAGATCTTGGTGTAATGTGTATGATACAGCTACAAACTTACATCAGATCGTGGTGTAATGATCTTCTTTTGGGTGTTCTTCTCCACCTCATCTTGGCTGGCCTGTAATGAAATGTAATACATGTAAATATTAACATCAACTCCTTTAATGATAAGTAATATTTGTAAACTTCAACTCCTTTAATGAAATGTAATACATGTAAACCTTTACTTCAACTCCTTTTATTAATGAAATGTAATACACGTACATGTATACATTTACTTCAACTCCTTTAATGAAATGTAATACATGTAAACATCTACTTCAACTCCTGTTATCATGGTAATGAAATGTAAACATTTACTTCAACTTCATCATTACACAAAAGCCATGTAATTGAAAAAAAAAAATGTCTACCATCAATCCAGTCATTTATTTAAATTCATGTACTTCATAATCAATGATTTTAACAATAAAGGATGATGTGACGTACGGCCCCCGGTAAATTGACAAAAAATTAAATGTCCTAATTGTTGCATGCAGCTAATCACTGATATGTGTACCCTTATGGAAAACTATTTTTAACAAAAATAGAAGCGTAATTTGGAAGATATAGATCTTTCATTTGGGTAGGGGTACCATGTTTACATCCGATTCCCATTGAATTTTGGCCCCGCCCCACTCTTTGAAGCCCTTAAAATATACGAGCGCAAGTAGGGACATTTTTCTCCTTTGGCTGGTCACTGTATTTTATTGAAATCTACCTATATGTGAAAGGAGAAAAATGTACCTAACTGCGCTCACATGTTGTTTTATAAAAAATGGTAAAATCTAGCTGCCTTTCCTATTATGAACAGATCGACGAAACTATTTTTTCTGACATAAGAATAAATTCATATGCTAATCGAGGCATTGGCGTGACTTTCTAACTGACCAATCAGCTAAATGAGATGCATTACGAGTGAGTACCACAAAAATACTAAGGAAATTTTATGCTTGGAAAAAAGGCTTTTTTACCTACTTTTCGATAAACAATTTTTTATGCATTTGAGTCACAGATTAGGCACGGATCTACAATTTCCCAGCTCATAGTTACAAACAATTGATTTTTATATATATTTAATTTTAAAGTTTTGTAAAGCGTTTGGTGGGCATGCAATGCGATAGGTCTACACGTATTCCCGAGTATCAGTGAATACAAGTTTCATGTGCATTTCTTGACCCAGAACGGTAAACGCTGAGGTTCCATGCGTATTATTATGTATAAACAGCCTTGGCTGACAATTAAAAGTTTGAAATGTGGTGGAGATAATGTGTAAATTGACCTAAACCATGTGCCTAAGATAAAATGTAAACATAGTAAACGACAGCATGTTTTGTCGTTCTCTCATCGGATTGGACAATTGTTCTCGGTAAGCGACTATGTGCGAAATAATAACAATAGCCATATAAGGTAAATTTCTCGGACATGCATATCCCTCTATTGTACTAAGACCCGCCTATTCTCTTTTCATAAAAGAACATTGTCACAAACCTGGCCGAATGTTAATGTCATAGGGTCTAAAAAATCATAGATAATGCAGTAATCCTTATAATTAAAATGTGTCGGAACTATTGAAACTATTCAAAAGGCGTTGTATTTATTCACTCATGTTTGAAAACTATCAAAATCGTTGTAGATTAAATATAATTCGTCATAGAAAAAGGGGCCCCAGATAGCAGTTATGTCACATCATCCTTTCTAGTGAGTAGGGTATAGGTTATAAAATAAATCTTCAAAAGACTACTTTTTTTAAATGTATGACAATCTCTTACATGGGTACATAGGGATAGAAAAAGGCAAATAATTGAGCAGCTTTATGTTATAAATGAATGATGATTGACCCCTCCCAGGTTCTGACCTGTTTCCAGTTTTTGAGTATCCCTGGCCTGGGGGTAATGGAGGGCTGGGTGGAGTCCCACTCACTCTCCTGATTATCAGGGTCCACCTCTGTTATTTTGGGGGGTGGTGACATGGGGAGGGCAGGTTCCTCATCTGACAGCTCAGAGATTTCTGGTCCACTATCCACATCATCATCTATACCAAGGTCAGCCAGGAAAGCTAGAAAATGTTTGAAGAACAAATAAAACATGGAAATTAGTGTAAGAAATATGAACATCTTTCACTTAAGCTTACTCAAGTGGGAATAATAACTCTAACCATGCATCAAAAAGAATTGAATATTTTTTTCAAACTTTGAAAAGATTTCTATCACCAAAAAACTAGGATGGATTATGATCTTAGAATATGATTTCATTGGTTTAGTTCTACTGCATATAGACTAGTTCCATTGCACCTTAAGCCATTGACATGTCTTAAGTGTTTATCTATCTAGTACAAAAATAAAGAACAAAGCCCCAGTATTTTAATCTAAAAGCCATTAGACAGATAAAATTCACGGTAAAAAGACCAAATGTGTGCAGTGACTTAATTAGTGGCACATAATTGTTTTTAACACACAAATTTTAAGAAAAGACTTACTTTAAAAAAATGTGAAAAATTAAGTGCAGATGATAAAAAACACACAAATTTTAGGCCCAAACCTATAAACTCTAGACTAATATTTACATAAATTTAAATTATTTATTTAAAAACTATAGAGTTGACTCTCTTTGAGTCTGTTTTAGTATCCAGCAAAAGGCAACAAATTTAATACAAACAAAATATATTGCATAATTCACATCTTTTTCTAGATCCACCCAAAAATCTATTCATTTCTCTCTTGCACAAGGGCACATCTTTTCCTAAATTTCTTGCAAATCTGCTCTCATTTTTTTTTCTTTTTATTATAGATATTTTGTACACAGAGTAAGGCAAATATGTTTTAGAACATAATCAGCCCAATTTCATTGGAGGGGTTATTTATAAAGTTAACCTAATTCTTCTTTAAATCATCAACACTTACTCAAATCTACTTTAATGTATACATGCTGATTAATGGATCCTAAATAAATACATATCAAAATGGCAAAGAATAAAACTAACAGTTCTACCATGTAAATAATAAGACTACATATTTATACACTATGAAATCTTTAACAGAATTTTTTACATATTCTATAGTCTAATCAAAATCTAAATGCCATGGAAGCAATTATAGCTCTACATCAGGCTACATGCTAACAACAGCAAAAAAAGCCAGTCAGGTTACTGAGGGAAAGGGTGCAGAAACCATTTTGCTATGTGGCCAGGGAAATGAAGAAAAATTTTTTTTTTTGATTTCTACAGTTGTCCTTATGATATATTTCATTTAAATTTCTATCCAAGAGCAGAACACTTTCCAGATGAAAAATAAGAATGCTTTATCCAAACTTCATTGCAATTATTTACACAATTTAACACTTTTAAATTAGTAGTGTTAACTGATAAATTCAAACACATGAGCAATCACTTCTGAATTACTACCTTATTAATCCTAGTACACAAATTTCCATGGCCACATTAAAAGATATGTGAAAAGAAAATCTACAATCTGAAATAAATCTGAAATACAACCTTTGCCCTGATTTTCATCAGCTGTGAACATGCAATGTAAACAACATCAATAAGTGACATGTAGGAGGTCCTCTAAGGGGACTAAGGCTAAAAGGTTCACCACAGGGAAATAAGGAGTCATTAAATATTGTTGCTTAGATGAGGTAAATACATGCTTTTATGTAATAAAATGTATGCAATGTACATTACATGCATAAAAAATTCCATTACAATTTAGCATGCTTTGGGACCCAGTCTGCTTTTGCATTCTTTTCACTAAAATATCCATTTCATAAAATAATAGCTATTAAAACAATCATTTTTTTTTCTTTTCATAGATATGATAACCAAAACTTTTATATTATAAAATAAGGAAATTCTTTTTTTTTTATATACATATACAGGGCACACCATTTTCTACAGAAAGAGTAATAGAGTAGAAATATTAGTCACTTCAGCATAAAACATCAAACTATTTACCACTTTGCTTGCTCAAGATGCCTTAAAAACATATACATGTCATTCTGTTAGTACATTTCCCACATGCATGCAGATATTTCATGTTAATAGATAATTTCATATACATGATGTATCATATTAAATAACTCAGTTATCTGTTCTAAACCATTATTAATAAATGTATAATAATTTACAATAGATAGATGTTAATGTGTCAACATAGTTAAAACTTAATTTTCAACTAAAAATAAAAAGATATCCTTCATTTAAGCATTAATTAAATTTCAAATACATGTATTTGAATTCTAGTTTAAACTGAATTTGGAACTTTGGAAGTTTTCTTACAAGAAACAGAAAATTTAACTTTGGAATCCTTGAACATAATAGTGAAATTGTAATTGTATTTTCCCCTACCTCTTTGCTTCTCCTTGTCAAAGCCAGCAGATGGTGATAAATTAGACACTCCTGTAGGTAAATATCCAGATGATGAAGTCTAAAAAACAAGATTAATAAACATTAATTTTGTAACATAGCTAATATTACACATAACAAGTACTTGTACAGCAGAATAGTGTTAACAGATAATATACTAAAACAACTAGCTCTGAGAGAATGAAATGTGATTAACAAAGTCCAATAATTTCTCAGTCTTCTAACTAAATATTCGTACATGTACATGTATGTCCACTACATGCATTACAATTTCATGTATCTTATCTGCTTTGAAGTCTTTTCTAACTTGTCCAAGGCACCGTAAACACCTAATCTACACACATATCTTAGTCTGGCCTAGATTAGAGCATCTACACTAGTGAGGACTAACTGGTAAAGTTTAATGTTTATGTCCATGCTTACTCACCATGTCACTATCTAGATCAACTCGTAAGGACAAATTTACCTGTTGATCGTCCAGTTTGGGTTTTTTGGCACCAGATCCTGATTCCTCATCCTCCTCAATGTCTGTAGTGTCATTATCATCAGTCTGAACCAATCAAAAAGATCATCACAATGAAATATCAGTCTGGACCAATTAAAAAGATCATTACAATAAAATATCAGTCTGAACCAATCAAAAAGATCATCACAATGAAATAATCAGTCTGATCCAATCAAATGGATCATCACAATGAAATATCAGTCTGAAACAATCAAAAAAAATCTTACAATGAAATATCAGTCTGGACAAGTCAAAAAGATCATCACAATGAAATATCAGTATGAACCAATCAAAAAGATTATCACAATGAAATATCAGTATGAACCAATCAAAAAGATAACCTCAGTAAGAAGTAAGAACAAAATCAATACATGTTTAAATTTAATTGGTCTGGTAATATTAGAAAGATCATATTCCTATATGGAAAATAATTCATTTTTAAAAACAGATATAGCTTCTAATTTCACTGCAAATATTGACAGCTTTTTCAATTCTGAGACCATGTAACAAGTAAGATGTGGAGGATATCATTATCTTTAAATGTTGATGGTTAGGGATGACCTCTCCTCCTATATATATAGATAATTCATCTAAGTGAAGGACTCAGCCTCAAAGAACAAAAGGTGGTACTAAAGAAAGCTTACAATTTCCCTAATCTCTGACTCATCCCTGAAGGAAACCCTGTTGGCAGTAATTGTTCTTTTCCTCCCAGGTTCCTCCATTTCCTCCCTGTTTTCCTCTTCTTCCTCCTCATCATAAGGAATGTTGTCTTCGATGGAGGTGTGTGATTGGTTAGATTTGACTGAGCTCTGCTGCTGTCGCCCTGGAATATTTGTCGGAGGAACTTCCTGATCTTCCTCATAATCTTCTTCATCCACATCTGATGTTACGGAAAATATGTAAATTACAAATGTATTAGTGCTTCATAAAGGAGTACATGATGTATCATATGTGGACAATGATAGCTGCATGATAATATCACCTTCCTTACTTTACAAAAGTACTCTATGTTTTAAATACACCGCAGTTAATCAAAAGCCATCATTCAGCCCTCATCAGACATCACTATTTAGTCTTACTTACCCTCATCTTCACCTTCACTGTCGGGGAATTTGGTAAGTTTGGCTGCCAGGCTTATCTTAGGAACATCCTCCTGAAATGTTGAAGAGGTAGAAATAAAAAGACTGACACAGTTACCAAAATGAAATATGATTTCTTCTCCTATCTTCTATTATATGTTTGTTACTTTTATACATCATCACTTTACTAAACTATTTAGATAACTGTAGATTTCATAAATCATCATAAATATCAATGTATACTGGAAAACTTTTGCCCTTTTTTATTTTCACCCACATTACCCTCATCCTAAGTGGGCAGACTTAAAACTAAGCTGGTATAAAGAAATAAACACTGACTGTATTTTAGTCATAAACTTTGCAAAGGGGTAAATTTAAAACAAGGCAAAAATATCAAAGTATCTAAGTATTCAGTTTAGAGTTTGATGCACAGCCAAACATTTAGAATTACTCATCCACAGTAAATTTACCAGAAGTCATTTGATTCCATATACCACTGACAATAAAGAAACTGCAGTCTTCAGGAAAAAAGTCATTAAGTGTTTTGCAAATTCACACCTAATAGTGATTAGAAACTGTGAACCAAACATGAAAGATCTGAGTGTGGAAAGAAAATGAAATCATTTTTCCCCTAAATGAATTAAGTGTGAAAAACCACTTCCAAGTGTGTGTAATGGTAAAAAAAGATACCAATTCTGTGAAAGATAAGTGCTAAAAAGGTGCTTTTTTTTGTCCTCATTGAAAAATTTCATTTCTATCAGGTTAAACAAATCTTAATTTTAAAGTTTTTAAGAATAACATTTTTAAAAATCTACAAAATAAACATACAATATAAATTACTAACTGAACAATATCTAAGAGCAAGATCTCAGGAAAATTAGGAAATATATAAAACAAAGGAATAGGGTCACAAGAAAATCGGTATGTCTACTGACGACACTGGGGTCTTACATCTGCCTCGCCCAACTCATCCGCCCCAAAGTCTGAGTCATCATCTCTATCCTAATGACAAGAATATGGCACAAACTGTACAGGTATATATGGGGTAGATTACATATGAATTAAATAAAATTAAATAAAATTTTGTTGCATTCATACAATTTACTAGCATATGTATAACACATAATTTTATACATGTACGTGTAATTACAATTCTATATACTTTAAAGCTGATATAATTTTTTTTACATGCAACCACTCAAATCAACAAGCATTTATTCAGTTCTTATGTCAATGTATACTCTTATTTTACAAAATCTGAAATTTTTAAAGTTTCTTATCATTTAATTACAACATAAGTTTTCTGAAGCCATAAAAACTAACATATAAACTGACACTTGATCTTATACCCTACAGCTGTCAGGCCAAATAATAATCATTTGTGTCTGTGTACAGGTGTAAATTTTTTGCATTGTAAGTGACTGTAAAAATTCACACACGTAGCATTAAAATCAAGTGTAATCTTTATATATGGAAATATCAAAGCTTCACGCAGCAAGAAAATGCAGTCCTAACTTACGGGAATATTTTGCATAACTCTCTACAAAGTGAACGTTTACATATTACACATATGCTGATTTCAAAAACTAAAAATCAAACATTTTAGTTACAGATTACATATTTGTGTAGTATCTGAAGTAGAAGTTTTTTGAATTGATACATTCAAACTTAAGAAACATGCTGTTTTTTTCTACATATATGTTCCTATAAAAGTAAAAATAAATGCACATTCATGCAAATTCAGTACTCTTAAATGACACTGAAAAAAATAATTTAATATATGTACATTGTACATCTATGAACATGTAGCTTTGCCATTTTAGCATCATTTGTGCAGTAAGCAGCAATTGGGCTTGTGTTTTTTTAAATCTTTAAGCAATACATATAAAATGTATATCCGAATGGCCCTTCAAACTTAATGGACCTACACATGCACTAAGTAAAACTATAGTAACAGCTATAAATTCCCCTGTAAACTGATACCTTTTTCTTGTCCAGTCCGAGGCTGACACTATCGTCGGCCCAGGAGTCATCCTGTTGACTGTGTGATACTCGGCTCTGTGTGTTCTCCTCATCGGAATCCTCAACTGTTGGAATAATTCAAATTTTACTATTGTAACTATCAAAGACTAAATCATATTTATGTACTTAATATTTTTTTTTCTGTTTTCTACTTTACATTGTTTTCTTGTTTATAAATTGAAATAAAAAAATTATAAACTGAATAGACAAAACTTAATTTTGTGATCTGTGTTTAAGTCACTGCTTTAATTAATTCAGCTTTTCAATTATCAATTCCATCTGGCCCTAATCACTCTAAACTTGGTGTAATGCATAGTAAAATACCCTTGTTCTAATTTACTTTCCTAAAGAAATCAAATTAATGTTAACATGTTTCTATCATGGTTAATTTATCTGTAAGCATCATCTACAAGGTGATCAAACCTTTGTCATTGTTATCTGCCGGTAGAAAATGGGAAAGTGAAGGATCTCTAGGGGTGGTAGAGGCACTGGAGGGTCCTACCGAGCCCCGGGGGGTCTCCCGTGGGGTGACACTCCCGGCGAGACTTCCCCCAGCGGACCTCCTTAACTTCATGGCATGGTCACTTAGTAGCTGTGCCGCAGCATATTGTCCTGTCATGTTAGCCATGTCCTCTGCTGTAAAACCTACAAAACAATTAGTTCACTGCATAGTCAAATCTATTCATTCAAAGACAAACATCAACAGAAAATCAATCAATTTATACAAAGTATTAAGTCAATGTCATCTTAATATTTATATAGAGTACTTAAGTCAATATTGTCTTAATACAGTAACTACCGGTATATTAATTCATTGACTGTTTAGTAGATTTGATAATAGTTTTACCTTTGTTGAAAATGGACACATTGTTCTAAAGAAGAAGGTGAAAGTGGGAAAGCCAAAGAAAGTACACATACAAATGGCAAATAAAAATTATTTAAATTGACTCCTGGTAAACCAACCTTTCTTGTCCTTGATGACGGTGTTGGCATTAAACTGCAGCAGCATTCTGACGGGAGTGATGGAACCCTCATAACAGGCCAGCATTAATGGAGTTCTGAAGAATAAAAGATCTCTTTCCAACATTGGAGTTTACATGTAGTAAATTTCCCACCTGCTAATCTTCTTGTACATGTATCATACAAGTATTTTTTGGAACTGCCAATTGAAGCTTGCTTAGGTGAAGTAGTACTGTTCCTATTTTTCATTTTGCAGACCTTGAATGTCTACACTAGTTATTCTTACCTACCTACCCTGGTAGCTGTATACATGCATGTACCTGAATTAGCTTACTTTATCTGACCATTTGACACTGTATGCCATCAAGACTTAACAACTGTTACCTGCCCAGTTGAACCTATGGATTAACAATTGCTAACTGCCCATTTTACTATGACATAATGTATGTCTTAATTAACTATATTTTCCCTCTTTTTTGTGGTATTTGTACACCTGGAATGCCCGATTGCATGTCTGGATCAACTTTTTTTACCTGCCCAAGTTATCCTGCACATCTGGATTTGCTTTTGCTATCAGCAAGGCCCTGGTAATTTCATCCCTTTTAAACTGTATGGACATGTGTAGAGGGGCTAATCCCTCCTCAGTCTACAAAGAATAGGGAAAATTTATTACTGTACAAGAATTAATTATACATGTAGTATGTTTTATATTTTCCTTTTTTTTTAGCATTATCCTTTGTCCACTATTTAATTAGTATCAACAAATTCACAACTGCATCAAAGACTTAACTTTCCTGAATTTGTGATAAATTTATGCATTTAAAGAAGAGCATGGACAGTAGCGGTCAGTTTCTTTTTTTTCAAAATCATTCAGTCTGTCATCTCTGTATCATCATATATATAAGCTGCTATTTTAGTAAAAGCGTAGCTGATTTAAGTTGACAACATACCTTGTTTTTGATGTTGACATTGGCACCTTTATCTGTGAGAATTTTGACAATTTTGGGATGGTTGTAGAGAACGGCCAGATGTAGACCAGAGTTCCCCTCTCTGTCCACAGTATCAACCTGGGCATTATGTTCTATCAATAGCTTCACACAGTCGTCATGGCCACATTCCACAGCCTGCCAAAAAGCATCAGATCTCTCAATTATTTCTTGCCTAAATCTAACAATTTCTAAACTGCATCTTTATGCTTTAGAATGATACCAAAAATACCTCCAATTAATCTAATTTTTTCTAAAGTTTTGTTCATGTTGTTTAAAACTAAATGCAATAAGCCACATTTTCTTTACCACAGCTATAAACTTTGATAAATGTAAGAAAGGCAAAATTGTGGAGGCTTAATGCTATTAATGGGTAAAATGATAAATCAAAAAAGAGGCCCAAGGGCCACAATGCTAACCTGAGTTACTAATGGCACTTCTGTTCTTCATCAGCAGATTTTTCCCTATATTATTGCCATGTAAAACAACTGCCCATTGTGGCCCCACCCTACCTCCTTGGAAACAAACTTGAATCTACACTATCTGAGGATGCTTCCATATAAATATGAGTACTCATGGCTTTGCTATTCTTGAAAGGAAGACTTTAAAAGATTTTCCCTATATGTTCCTATGTAACTTTGATCCCCTACTGTGGTTCTTGAAAAGAAGATCTTGAAAAGATGCCAACAAATTTTCATGAATTTTTAATTATCTCCCCTTACAAGAGGACGTGGCTCTTCAATTACACAAATTTGATCCCCTTTACCCATGCAAAGATATAGTGTGGCAAGTGTGGTTGAAATTGGCCCAGTGGTTCTTGAGAAGTTGAAAATGTGAAAAGTTTACAGACAACACACAACACAAGACAAGACACAATACAGATGATGCTGGACACTGCTTCCAGTTCAGGCAAGCTAACAAAAAGGTAGGGTAGATTGCAAAATTAAGAGGATTATTGAGCATACACATGCACTTAAATGACAAAGTTATGGGAGAAAGTAGCATCAAACAAGTTTTCAGAATGTCTGTTGGTTTCATATATTTGATAATTTCTGTGTTTAGAAAATAATTTAAAAATTTATTTTTCAACATACTGTGCAGTACATATTGTCAAGCATTCTTAAGATCATGTTTATAACTGATTTTCTGTAAATAAATCTTTTATCAACCGATTAAAAAAATTAAGAACCACTGGAAAAAAATTGCTTTTATTTTTGGTAGATATCATCATTAAATGTCGATAATCAATTTGAAAGTTATCATTCTTATGATACAGTAAATGCACCATCCATAGACAAGAGGATTAATTCAAAGTAATTACATGTAACTCAGATGTATTAACTAAGTACCGGTACTTGTATGTATGAATGTTAGATGAGGTTGTGATACAAACTTTTCCTATTATCACAGTAGTGGCATTTTAAAGGTGATTTATTGGATCTCAACGGTGAAATTCAACACCATTTAAATGACATTCAATTGAGTGGCGTCTCATGTTAAATCAATCACAGAGCACTGCAAAACAAGATCCCCCAGAATAAACACCGGGACAAGGAATTTAAACACTCCTCTTGTACATAGTTTCATTCCATTCATGAATAACAGTGCTGATTATTCTCTCCATAAATGGCCAATCAAATTGAACTTTCTGATGAGAAGGTCTATAATAACATGATAACCAACTTATTTCGTCTCCATTATTACATGCTAAATGTCTTACTTCAAAAGCAATGTAGGGTTTTAATAATCTTAGAGTACCATTCTTTTATTGGCAATATCAATCTTCATTTCCAATAACTTCTCCTTAGTAAATTGTGTTCATCAAGCTCAAAATGCCTTTCACATACACATACATATCATAAAAAAAATGAATCCAGCATATCTATGATCCTTGTCAACAGTACCACAAAGCAAAATATTCAGGGTACTGACATTTTGAAATTAATTCGTATATCTCTCATGCAACATTAGACAAAGCTATAAGTATTCAATGCTCATCTTCTGATTGAACATGTACAAGAAGACTTAACTGAGAGTGTGCAAAACCTGCTGATGAAACGATTAGAAATAAATCTAATAAAAATTATAGATATTAGACCAAGTTGCAAGATTTTGCTAATTTAATACATTCTATCATAGAATATTTGATTTGTTTAAATAATTTTAATGGAACAAATTATACAGTTAATGTATCCTTTTTTCTCTTAAATAAGAAATTTAAGATGTTGTAATCAGATTGAAAATCCTTGATTGTTAAGTCACACAGACCACAGCTAAATTGTATCATTACTATTTTTCAAGTTTGAGGGTGATTAGCTGCACATGTACATGTAGATTGAGAGATGTATACAGAGCTTAATTATCTCTTAAATATTGAGTCATGAACTTTTAGAGACATGCAGTGATCCTTTGTTTATGTTCTTTGAAGCTGCAATTACTTTGTCTAAAACAGTTTAGTACTTCTGGTAGATGTTCCATGTTTATATATATTGCTAACTCAGAGGAAGAAATGCTGCAAAGCCAATTCAGTCAAAATTAATGTTTCAATCATCTACACCCTTATTATGTGACCATGCAATCTTATCATTTTTGTCCTCATACAATTTCCTACTATTGATTTTTTCTTTATTGATTTGCCTTAATTGACATTTCTAAAGAAAGCTCTTCTTTTCCATACAACTCCAACACGTGCCTCAACAGTCATTTATTATTAATGACAAAATATGACCTGACAGATGTGGCTTAATTCAATCCACCTGACAAACTCTTCATGCATCAAGATTTATCTAAATCTATTGTTCAATACTTGTGTATAAACATGATAAACTCTGGTGCAACATTTCACACAATGCTATTGGATTTTTTTTTTTTATGTTTTAGTTATGCAGTGTTTGCTTCATTGATTTTTTTTTTTTTTTTTTTTTTTTGCTCAATTTTTTGTAATGAGAATTTACAAATGGTCTGGAACCACAACTTACCTTCAGGAGGGGCGTTTTTGATTCACTGTCCCCGATGTTGCTCTTGGCATGCCACTCTAGAAGAACTTTAACTATATCAGCATGGCCTTTTGCACATGCAAGATGCAAAGCAGTCCTGCAATAATATGCAAAATATTTCAACAGAAGAGTATAAATTATTTTCAAGCACATGTATTCTTATTAAATACATTTAATTCATGCATGCATGTTATGATAAGCACCTCCAAATGCTTGAAATGATGTATTTCAATCAACATGGTTAAAATGTATGTTCTCTAAAATTTTGTAAAACTTATAAATACTTTTACTGTGGTTGCAGTTGCAAACTGCAGCAATTTTATTTGTATAGTATGAGCAAACAGCTAATTTCTTTTTTTAATTCTTAACAATCCAGTGTGTTACGGTTATATATACATAAAGTACAAGAATGTGTGTCGCCTAATTTTGAATGTCTTAACAGTTCAATGCTAGGTATTTAAACTCATTGAAATGACATTCTTAAATACTTTTAACTGCCTAGAAAGATTTTAGTATTTACTTCTTTAAACATGCAGATCCCATAAATTTAAATATAGGCTATAGATCATTATTTTCTATGCTGTGCGATTAACAAAGTTATATGTCTTTGAAATATTTACAAAGTACTACAGAAAAACAATCCAAATTCCTCAAGCATAGTGTTATCTCAAAAGATGACAACGGAATGCAATGAAATACAAGTCATATCATGTTGTAATGGGCAAATGTACACCTGTATTTTAAATCATGTACGTCCACTATTGTGGATAAGTGTGCCTGTCGTTTTTTCTTAAACAAAATCATCTGACCGTAAATACCTGTTTTCTTTGTCAAGAGAGCTAGTATCCTTTTTCACAAGTTGCACTACTTTGGACAAATCCCCAGTCCATGCTGCTTTGTGAAGTTTCGGGAGATCTTTTTCGCGAACAACATAACCAGTCTCTGTCCCTCCCGAAGCCCCTCCAGTGTCAGCTGCCTCCTGCGGGTCGTAACTTCCCTTGCTCTGTGCCTTCTTTTTTATTGTTTTAATAAATTTCTTCATATTTAGACGGTAGATGTTACTTTTCAAAATCAACAGTGGCTGTTGCTGGTTTGAACATCGGCCATGACTGTAAACAAATGTTCTCGGAAGTCTTTTCACAAAGTCCAGAGAAGTTCCAAATGTCAATTACATATTTTGGCGCGCTTTTTGATCTTAAAAAAGGGAAGATTTTTAAAAGGGGTCCGTGTTTCACTGGGGGGGAGGGGGCGGTGTCGTTATTTTTACATAGAAATTTAATAACTCTTAAATTCCAGGGGGGGGGGGGATTCCGACCACCAACCCCTCTCTAGATCCGCGAATGTAATACTGAAATAGCAAACTTGAAACAATGTTGAAGATACACACTCAAGCTCAATAAAATGGTGCAAATGATGTCGCTGGGGGTTAAGCGTAAAAAAATAATGAAATGTCGAAGAAAATACTTTTTGAATGAATGCATGAATATGTAACCTTTAAGGAAAATATACAAAAATGAAGTGAACAAATCATATTGAGATATTTTATTTGGCATATAGTGATTTTTTGAAACGTACGTTACTGTCGCCAACATCGAATAATTACACTTAAATGGCTATTTTTTGTACAAATAACAGTTGAATCTTAAATTAGATAGCATATGTCTTCAAAACATTTATTTGTAAAATGCTTTTAATAAATTATTGAGCATAATCACAAATATATTACCAAACTTTGATTTGATATCCCCATGTCGCCAGAAACAAATAAAAACGGACTGTGATATTAAATATAGTATGAGTATTCGGTATTGTATGCCTGTAAGATTGGAATACGTTTTATTTTGAAGGAAACTTCTTGAAAATTAAAAATAAATGGTACAAAGCCTTATATATGTTACCAATACTTTGAAATCACATTCTATCTTCCTATTTTACTTGCGTATGGATAGGCATGAAACATTCGTTGTATTAGTTTAATAGATGAAATAGAATGATATCATAGTTAAACATGTGATATTTTTTCTTCTATCCAACAACTGTATTCCATGCTCCAACCATGATTTAACAATGTCTTATTATTAGCTTACTATTTAAGAGAAAATGATTAAATGAAACAACCGTTACCGAAACATTCGTTACCAAACCTCTTAAAAAAGAATGATTTATGAGTTCTAACATCTTCTGCACATATACGTAATCAAATATTTTGCGCCAGTATTCAAATTTTGACATCCGGAGTACGGTACTGCCTTTTTATGATTTTTTTTCTAAAGTCTAGACAGTGTTGGTGAGTTTGTTTTCTAGAATGCAATAACAATGAATCAAATGGAATGAATTAGTATGTAACTGTTAATATTTATATAACGACCGACAACAACTACGCAACCAGTATCAATCTAAGAGAGAAATTTTGTGGCTTGTTCCCATCATTTTCAAATTTTTCTTTGCGGATCTCTGTTAAAAATGATACAACAAATGTAGCCCTTTCATTCGGTCAATCCATACTTCGTGCTCGGTCGATATGCTTTTCTGTGAAGTCGATATGGATCGACCTCATGAAAGGGCTCTCTCTCTCTCTCTCTCTCTCTCTCTCTCTCTCTCTCAATATATATAATTCCTTAATTCCTACAGCCAAATGAAAAAAGGGTGAAGATAATTTCGAACAGTGATCGATCTCATAAAAACTTCAAACAATAAAAATCTGTGAACAGGGCATAAATATGGACACCTAGAAATCCTAGAGGTGGGATCAGGTGCCTAGGAGGATCGATTAAGCATCCCCTTTTGACCGGTCACACCCATCGCAAGCCCTATGTATTATTCAAGTAGACGGAACATTTTAGTATAAAAATTCTAACAATTGGTAAGAAACAAGTCAGCCAAAATAAGACTCAGTGATAGGTTATATTTGCTTATATGGTCATTTTAAAGAACAAAGAATTTACAAATGCTGACTTCAAACGAAGTTGTTGAAATCCCTGTAACATCAACTTATGTGTGAGCAGCCTGTCTCTGTTTCAAAACTGGTCGTACTCAGACAGATGTGGCAGACTGTGTGGCGTCTTTTATTTCAAGTTCACTGGGATAAATAAATGGAAATAACTATTGTTAATTTACAAAACGTGTATAACTGTCGAGTTGAAGGCAACGGCAAGTGTTTTCTTAATTCTTCTCATGTAGAAGCTTTTGAATAAATTCTGCTTTATACGAATATGCTAATAAAGGAACACAATTAGTGCCCATTGGAATTCCAACAGTTTGTTGGAAGGCCTTGTCTGAGAAGACTACATAAATGTTGTCAATAAGTATCTCCAATCTGATTAAAATCAGATCCTTTGATCCGCTCACATAGATCGCTACACAAGGCTTGTGTAGCGATCTATGTGAGTGGATCAAAGGATCTGATTTTAATCAGATTGTAAGTATCTCCAGCATCGTTTTAATATCAACTTCATAGTATGTAGAATCAGAGTGAATTTTAACGAAGTCATTTTGCTGATGACCAATCACAAGATGTGAAATTTCCGAGTTCTGTTTTTATTGAAGAAGCAGTTGTTTGTGATATCAAAAAGCCTAGTTTTTAATTCATCGTGAGGAATTGTTGTAAACAGTGTAGAAAAGTTGTACTTTTTGATGTTGTAGAGTTTTGAAAAAATTTGTGATTTCAAATTTTGTAAAAATTCTTTAGAGTTTTTGAGAATTCACATCTGATTTACACCACTTCTAGAGTATGCTGCAGCACATGTACGCTTGAAGTTTCTCCTTAACAGCAGTTAATATTTTGGTAAGGAGTAAAGATAGGGACTTAATTGGTAGAGAATTTGTTGGACCCAGCAATATATCTTTGTTTGTAAGGATTTTTATGTGAAATCTAGATTTGTCTCCCTGTGGAGTGATACATCTAGGTATATACATAAAGGATATTTTTAAAGTTTGTTTTAAGACTGTATTATTTTTTTTTATACAGTGGCTACCAGTCTGATTAAAACTTTCTGCCATCCGACAAAAAATTCAAAACAAGCAAGTTTATTGATCTGCGGAGACGACTATAAAGGATTAGGGGGTGAATGAAATATACAGGTGATAATAGAATATGTCTAGAATTAGGGAATGAAAGGTATAGTTGATTGTTCAATGCTGGAAAGTGGAAAAATACATCCCCAATAGTGCGCAGAAAATCTCGCGCCGTATGTAAATTGCACCATATATTTGCATTACGGGATCTATAGCTTTATGATCAAAGACTAAAATATAAAACTATAACGCTACATTTTGCAGCTGTGAATTACTATACTTACTGAAGACAATAAAATTGAAAACTGTATGATACTCTACACAAAACAATATATCTTTTCATGTTAATTACAATCAAAAATACCTGAGTACTTTGTTTTTAATTTTAAACTATTTTAGAAAAGATTTAGAAAATTTCAGTCAGAACTTCAAAACTATTTATTACAGTTCATGTATTTTAAGTCGGGATCGGTCTTCACATTTCTCAAACTTTTCCCAATGGACAATGGCTGAATGTGGAGACGACATTGTCTTTCAGTCGTCTTTAGACATCAACAAAAAGCCACACCAGGTTCAGCTCACACGGAGGCATCTTACATGGGACTTGGCTTCTCCAGGAAAACCGTCTCGGAAAGCGGACAGTCCGTCATCGCAGCCATTTATCGGTAAGATTTTCTGGGTCAAGAGATTTGGTATTTACAAATCAAATGTCAACAAACAGTAAACAGAGGAGGGAAAAAGACTATAAAAAGGTTGCTGCTTTAGCGTAGAGGAAAAAAATCAACATTGAAAAGGACTTAAATACATATGATATGCAGTTACAGAAAAAATGAAATTAACGTGTGATATAGAAAGCAGATTACATAAGAACATTCTGGAGATTTTTAAATATTTGCATTTATACTGAAAACTTTCTATCGAAAATGCATTTGTGTCCAATAAATGGATATTTTATTTTCATTTATTGATCAGTTTTTTAATGATGGATTATTGTTTGTTTTATCAAATGCAGTATTAATGAAAAATGTTGAATTGCAACTGATCTTTTCCCACCCATGCAGGTAGCCTCTTTAATCTTTATTGACCTTTTATTCAACAAGGGTTGCAGTGAGTTATTTGGGGACAAATGAATATAAAAATTCAAAAACTAAGAGTATCAATAAATGCTGCATTATGAAGTTGTCTTTAATCAGTAGGAATAGAATAACAATGTGACAATGTTTTTTTTTTTTTACCAAATAAATTTGTTTGAAACTGATTTTTATGTTCTAAAGCCAAAGGGAGATAACTCTTTAAGGACAGGTCAAGGTCATAAATAAGCATAAAATTGGTACTCAATAAAATAAATGGGAATTATGTCTACAAATATATTGAGTATTCAGCCTGTACATGCAGTCAAATTTGTTATCTCGAACTCCGTGGAACCTAGAAAAAACTTTGAATATCCGAGATTTTAAGATATAGAGGGTAATTAAAATAGTTTAAATACTAGTCTAGTACATGTACTTAAAGAAAAAGTGCTTGCCAATGGGAATTCCAAATCACTTCGACATGTCCATGGTATTAAAGAATACTTATATAATAAATAAAATTTTATCTTTCTATATAACTGTGATACTGGCCTTTTGCATAGCAAATTGATATATGTAGTGAAATTTAACATATAACAGCAATTGTTTAATAAACATCATTTAGTTATAAGCCATCTAAAACTTTGCTAGATATGTTATAGATGTTAATTTGCACTGCAAAAGATCAGTATTGTATTGAAATTATAGTGATAGGGTTAATTGAATGTAGTTAATTAAAAATGAATTGTTATACATGTAATTGCAACAGGTCACTCAGGATGTAAACACGTGCCATTACAAGAAGTGATTGCTGTTAATCTAGAGCGCAGTCTCAACAAAGCATCAACTCCAAAGTCGGCCAAGAAGAGCTCCTCCACCCCTCTGAAGGAATCCCCCATCTATATAGAGCTCCAGGCTATTCATCCTGTCTCATTCTCTGTCCATTTTGTCAAGCGATGCCCCAACCACAAGTGGAAAAAGAAAAAGGTGACATTTTTCTGCCAGGGAGAAAATGTATGCAGGACATGGGTGGACAAGATTGAGGAAGCACTTTCCAATCCAGGTATTAATGTGTCGTCTTCTTAGATTATATATCACAATGACATATAATGCTCGTGGGAGCAAAGGTAGAGGGAATTGCCATTTATTTACAGTAACTTCATTTTGTAACAAATAGTTAAGTTCTCCATAATAAATACAGAAAATGATATCGAAAAGATTACATTAAATTTACATAGACTTGGATAATTTTTAATTCCAAGCAGGTATGTCATACATGGAATATACTTAGTGTATAGAAATTTAATGTACATAAAATGTTTTCAAGGTTATTGCATATGATACTCAGGAAATAAAAACTCAAATGAATAATTGATAGAGTAAGCTGACAAGGGAGTTTTGTCATAAAGTGCAGTAGACTGTAGTTAATCATGTTAATTGCAGTCATGTAAATGTCTACAAAAGGAACTGCAGATAATGTTGGATAGTGTGATATTCCTTCACAGTTCTATCCAGTCTTTTATGACAAATGACGATGTTGATCTGCAGACAATTTCTTTTTTTTTTTTATTCACTAGAATTTGTAATCCCTGAGAGATTTGGCATTGGTGAATAAGTGTTCATTTGGATCTATAAGTCTACCAAGCTATTGTATAATTTTTTGAATGAATGCTGCTGCAGTTTTTGCGTTGTCTGTTATAAGAATATAAGAATATATTATATATAATTATAATAATAAGTAAATTTGTTTTGGTACAGTGGTAATGTAAAGAAGATTGATTTCTATGTAGATTTTGTCACTTCCTGAAAAATATCAAGGAAGACTCAACTTATGTAAAAAAAAAAAAAGAAACATGTTATGTATTACCACTGAACCAGTCAGCCATGAAATACTCATGCATGTCTTCCCTAACAACTCACAACTCTTGATGTAATTAGTAATTACATGATATCATAATTATGTTACTGTCACTTTACCCATAAGACTTACCGGTTGATTATGATTATGAAGATTCAAGACATGATTGAAAGACCGTTTGTACTAATTGCCTGTATTTTAAATTTGAGCAGAATGTGTGTTATGTATATCCACAATTATTCACTATATATGCAGGTACAGGAAAATAGTACATGTATAATTTATATATAACAATATTTGATATCGACAAGTATTTTGTGCTAAAGAAACAAGTTTGAATGTTAGAGTTAATGATATCTTAGACTTCTTGATAGGAAAATTAACTTAAGATATTTGTAAGGAAAAGTTTAAGGGTATATATACACATTTACATTGAACATGTTGAAGATTCCTGATACTTTGTTGAATAATCAAGTAGAAATCTACAAAGTAATGTATATATATACATACTGAATAAACAATACTTTGTTTAATAATCTTAATTTTTATCTATTTATAAATTCATACTAACAGTCACACTGTCAATTTTTATTTTCTTGTTTGATATATGTTGTTTCCTAGACTCCTAGATGACAATTCTTAATACAACATGTTACCTTTGATTATGCTGGATGACAATGCTTATTAATGGGAGATATGTTACATTTTTATCATGCTGTTTGTCAATGTTTTTTTTTTTTCCCAGCAAGCAAAAAATTGATATAAATACTGGAGAGAGATATTTTTTAATGTATAGTAATTACTGTGTTGTAAATTTTTAGCACTAAAAAGACCAAGGAGCTTACTGGTGTTTGTCAATCCATTTGGTGGGAAGAAGCGAGCGCCCCGGGTGTATGAGGAGTCAGTGGCCCCTCTTCTGGAACTGGCCAAAATCAAAACCCATGTCATCAGTATGTATACAAATGTGTAATTAGTACACATGTTAGGCTTAACAAATGTCAAAAGAAACTGAAAAAAATTGAATTTTGAAAGATATGTGGGCTTCAAGTTTGCAGTGTTCAGTAAGATATACAGCCTTAATATAAGATACAAATGCACAAGTATTAAGCCTACAATTTAATGTAGACTGCAGAATAAATTTGTAAGATGGTTTTCTTTTTGATATCAATGTGTACATTGTAATTCAGTTTATAGGATATCAGTAAAAGGAGGTACATGTATTACTGAAAGCTATTAAAACCCTTGAGTGATAGTAACAGAACAAGTGAGGCTACAATGTAGGGGCATTAGATGTAGGTGTATAACCATGATATATTCCTGTACCTAATGAATTCTGATCAGTTTTATCCTGTTTCAGCTACCACACATGCAGGACATGCAAAAGAGGTTTTAGAAAAGTACAATCTGCAGTCAGTGGATGGGTGAGTCATTCCAGTTCAGCATTTGTATTGTGGTTTCCTTGTGTATAATTATTAAGTTTGAGTTTTACAGCCTGATTTAAAAAAAAAAATGTTTTTGTCCCATTATCAGCTTTTAATTCTTTTTTTGTGTGTTTTTAACATGATGAAACACTTATAGGAAAATTTTGATTGTTTGCTTACACCTAGGATGATTCTAATTGGCTGCATTCAAAAGTGCTTCAAATAAATCTGAAGTGTACATGTTTGTATAACAGGAGAAACAAGTTCCAAAACCACTTTTCTCAAACTCGTTCCTGAATTTTTATAATTTTCAAGAGATACTCGGCAACCCTCACCTCAAAATGAAAAAAATTAAGGAAGTCAAGTTTGATAAAAAAGAGTTGCTAACTTGGACTGGTTATGGAGCCTATATTTTTAATCTTTCTGGAAGTACCAATATAAATACATGACTCTGAATGTATTCACATAATGTTTTAATCCTCAACATGCTCCATGTACTGTGTTGTAAATGTTTAAAATATTGAGGAATGTGCTTGTATCGCCTAATTTTTCATAATTACCAATTTTATGTTACTCTTTTAACTATATTGCTGTGTATGTGTAGATAATTGATAAATGTATACTTTTGTTTGTAGGGTGGTGTGTGTGGGTGGGGATGGAATGTTTACAGAACTCCTGAATGGTCTGGTTAACAGGAGGATGTCAGAGGCAGGGAAAACTCAGACTCGAACAGAACAACCCTTATCTCCTGACCTAAGAATCGGAATCATTCCAGCAGGTATGTCTGTTAGTCTGGGGGGAAAAAAAATTAACCATATTAACAATAGTGCCTGATTTTTTTATGATTATTTCTTTTCATTGGCACATTTTACTCAGTAATTACCATAAAACAAACATTAAAACTTAATATTGCAAAAGTGAGGTTGAATATGTTAAACACACTTTTTCACTATATTTACTTTGGCCCGTAGTCTTTATATAGTACTCTAACTCAAGGTTTTACATGTATCTGAAAGGTCAAGGCCATATGTGGTTTTGATTTAATATTGTATCTGAAGCATTATCTTTTAAACTATGCACTAATATGGATTAGACAACATGTCAAATAAAAGCACATTTCCCCTGTCCTTTGACTGTATGTCAGGTGTTATCAATCAAGTTTAGCCAATGTCTGTTGTCTTCTACAGTAAATAGTCAGAATCCTTAAAATTAAACTCAAATAAAAGATGCTAAAATGATGTACATACTAGAAATATACAGCATTTTACAATTGAGGCAGTTGTTAAAGAATGTTCAACATTCTTGCAGATTTTCCATTTTGATTCATCTGTGCTAATTTCTGTCTTCATTTAAAATTTTTAGATGGCCATTGTGTTAGAGGACAGGTTATAAGTTTGATTTTCTTCCTAGGTTCTACAGATGCCATATGTTATTCCACAACAGGAATCAATGACCCTATGACGTCAGCAATCCACATTATCGTAGGTGAGGCATATTTTAATATTGTAATTTATTAATTGATAATGACTATGTCTCATTCAAATATTGCTTACAACTCAATGTTGAATTTATTTTCCACTTTAAATAGAAATAATTATTACATGGAGTTTGATTTTGTACACAATGGCATTTATTTTGATTTACATCTACTGTTTATTATCTCCATATTTCATCTACCTAGGCTACTAGTACTTAGAAGTCAGACATCTTACAATTTACAAAAGTAATAGGCAAAAAAATGTAATGTTTTCACCATTGAAGATTTGACTTGTAGGTGATTGTACAGCCATAGATGTCTGCTCAATCTATGATGGGGACCAGTTTTTACGTTACAGTAGCTCAATGTTGGCGTATGGTTACTATGGTGATATGTTAAAAGACAGTGAAAATAACAGGTGGATGGGACCAAAACGTTATCAAATTGCAGGTAATGATTTAAGCTGTAGAATTTATCACTGAATAAAGGAGAAATTCAACATGTTGTCCATTTACATGTAGACGGAGCATATTTTGAAGTTAAAGAATACAAAACTTTTTTATTCCTGGTATTTGATATAACCTTTCCATGAAATTAATGGATTACAGGACTGAATATAAAGCAGGTTGGTCACATGTTTTCATCATGTACACTCATCAACCAATCCTATGTTAATTACATTCCACATTAAATTTTATACAACTGTTTATGACTTACATTTACATATATTTTGATATGTAAGGATTTGTTTGTTTATTTTCATATACATGTACTAAATACACTGTAAATTCTTAGTATTCTCATTCTCCTTTGAAATACAAGCCAAAGTTCCATAATCAGAATATCAGTGTTATGACATCATCTTATAAACTGCACCCCATAATCTACTGACATTTTAAATGTTAAAGGGCGTAAACTCCTAACTCAACAATATTTCAATGTTAAAGCTTGTGTAATAGGATGTTGTACAGCATCTATGGAATTTTTTAAAAAATTTCAATAAAATGACTGTTTCTTTTTATAGGTGCCAAAAAGTTTTTGGGTAACAAGTCTTATGAAGGGGAGGTGTCATTTAAATTGGCCTCCTCAACAGATTCAAACCCTCGGGACAAAATCACCTGTAATTCAGGGTATGAACATTAAATGATTTTTTTTTTGTTATCTTCCTTTGTATTTTTTTCTTTGTTAATAAGTATGAACTTGTTTAACTGATTAAACTGTCTTTCAGTTTTGAATTTAGACATTGTATATTAGAGCAAAAGGATGTTCTTTGAAATTTTAAATTCAGTCCTGCAATGTTTCCCTTAAATATTTGGGGAAAGTATTTCAGAAGTCTGGTAAAGTATCTGAAATTCTGGTAACAAAGGTATTGAAAACTACCTTTAACTCACTTGATTAGAGAAATGTATTAGAAATTATAATAGTATGAACTTGTAGAAGTGATATAATTACCCTTACTTCAATTAGTGTGAAATCACTAATTTTTGTGCAGTGTAATTTTCTTTGTTTTTGTGGAAAGAAGAGAGCCACAAATTCATGTCGAGCAGGAAATGTAAAATTTCAAATGTTTAACAGCTCAACACTTTGTCAACCACAAAATGAAATCCCCAAAACCAGACTTTTTCTCCATTAAAATTAGTCCCACAAAAATTTGTGATTTTACAGTACTTTTTAGCTCAAATTGGAATATATACATATGTGTCAATGGTTATTTTCAGCTGTAATATTTGTGCCATGAGTAAGAACTCGCAGGAAGAAAAAGGTAAGTCTAAAAAAATTATATAAAAAAAAAAATTTTTTTTGAAAGCAATTTCTTTTTCTCCAGGAAAGTTTTATCTTTCCCTGAAACCATTGTCACATTCAGTAAGTGTGCAGGAAGTGTGTGTTATCTTACCTCCTAGACTCTCTACCTCCTCCCCCTCCGAAAACTGATGCATGCTGTTGATATGTTTTCAAAAGATTTTTTTTTTAATTTAAAGAATATTTGAAATGTCTCTCTGTTAATCATAGGATCTGAAGGCTGGCACACTGTGAGGGGGAAGTTTCTAGCAGTAGCTAGCTTCACCATGAGCTGTAGATGTTTGATCAGTCCCATGGGACCCTCCCCCTACTGTCACCTGGGAGATGGGACTTCAGACCTGCTCCTGATACAAGAGTGTTCTCGTGTCCAGTTCCTACGTCACCTATACAGGTGTTCCACAACCAATGGCAACCAGGTAAATCATTGAAACACATCAGTTAATATTCTAACTAATTGAATGGTTTGCTCAATAACGCATACATAAACTGTATATTCCATGTACAAAATTCAGAGGACAATGATAAACAAAAAAAAAAAATATTTTAAAATCTTTGAAGAACAGCAGGGTAATAATTGAAATAGTCAAATTAACAGAGAAGCATCGTAATTTAATGAAAATTTAGTCCCCCCCCCCCCAAAAAAAAGGGTGATGAGGTTAGGGTGGGATTACAGTGGGATTAATCTTCAGGCCCTCTCAATTTATGTGTATTCAAAGAGCAATTACCCACATAGGGCCTTTTTTGGCCTTGAGAATTTCTGAAAAATCGAAACTGCTCAATTTTGGTTGAAAATGCAGTATTTATAACTTGGACCCTTGGTGACTGTGTTTCTATTGAATATGAAGTAATTTTCTCTCTAGTCAATGCGTTATGGCGTCATAAAATGCGTCATTTTTCCCATATCCTGTAAATTCCCTTAAAAAATGGCCAAAAGTTGAGGTATTTTTTCAATTTTCATGTAGAGCACAACCTCTGATCCAAAATATGCAATTACATAATGAAAGATCTGTTTCTGAAGATCACAAAACATGTTTTAATTTTTGGATTGTGGGCTGTGCTCATATTTTAATTCTTTGCTGAATGTAGTCAAATACGCATGTTTTCTGCAAAACTCAAGAACATTGCATTTTCTCAAAGCCTGTTTTCCCAAAACCTGGATTCTCAAAAAGAAATTTTGTTATAGGAAATGAGAGCGCTAAGTCTCTACTTTATTATGATATATGAAATGGGACTGAGGGTGATAGTCAAATAATTGATATAAGGACAGGGCCATTTTATGCATAAAGTGAACCTAGCTCTTTGTTGGCAGTAGATGGTTGGGGGTGTGTGTGTTACACCAGGTGGTCCAAGTTTAATACATGTATATGTGTTACTATATGAATATATAGGAAATGATTTTTGAAATCTGAAGAAGAAAAGTTCCGTAATCAGTCAGATTCAAGTTGGTTCAAAATCCTGGCTCTTGGGATGGGTCACAATATGAAACAGAAATGTATCAGCTACAACAAGATCAGCAAAGCAATCATTTTCTGTCCCCAGCTTGCTCTAAAAGTGGGGGATATTAATTTGGTTCTGTCTGTCCATCCATCCATCTGTCTAACTGTCATTCTGTTTGTGTATAACTCTTAAAAAGCCCTTAATCTTTTGTAATGAAATTTTATATAATTATAACTCTCCATGACTTATATAAGACCCCTATTGATTTTGAGGTCATAGGGTCAGAGGCCATGATCAGAAATTCCTAATATTGCATAAAATAGTTTTATGATGATAACTTTACTTCTCTTTGAGCTTTAGCAATGAAACTTAGTGATGAATCTCTCTAATTGAAGAAAGTCAAGATCAAACCTTGTTTTCTTTCTTTGTCTGATTTTTAAAAGGTCTTTCACCCCTTTATTTTGTCCTTAATTTGGCACGAAGCTTCAACATATTTTTGATTTAAAATGGTGGAAGTCATGGACTTACATTTATGGTCATAAGAAGGGGTTTTCTTTACTGCATGTTCAATAGAAAAGTAACTTACCTGTACATGTAGGTAAGTATCATGGTTCATTGAGTTTCCTGTATTGATTTGTGTTATTGATGAAATTTCAGTGAAGTGCCCAGAACATGCAGGATAATCAACTTGGCTAACAGACAAACAAATGACTATATTGACATTCATTTTTCAGTTTGATCTACCATTCATCAAAATTTTTCGAGTCAGGGAGTGGAGTTTTTCTGTCCCAATGAACACAGACTCTGAGAGTGACAGCCAGTCTAGGTCCTCCACATCCAGCAGGGCGAGTCGAGCCTCCACTCACAGTGTGTGGAACTGTGACGGGGAGGTAGTTACCTCCACTGATCTCCAGATCAGGTATAAACACTTAATGATACAGAATATTGATTCCTTATTGATTTGTAGTATGTACAGATATCTTGGGTATTCCTTTGCTTCAATCAAGCCCTAAACAAGTAGATACATGTATTTCTTAGTTCACTCAAGCCAAAACTCGAACGTGAACACAAATGGTTACTGTGTACTCATTTTAATTAGTGGGGGTCAATGTTTATGGACAAGCAAAATTTTACTTGTGGGGACGTAATTTTGTGGGTTACTGATTTATATTGTAGATTCATTGAATTAATATATTTACAAAATTAGCATTCATGGTGATGTTAATTTGTGGGTAAGGGTGACCCACAGTATTCACAAACATTGGTCCCCCACAAACAATGATGATTCCACAGTAAATGAATCTGCAAGCATTCCAAGGACATTTACCAGTAGATTCAAAGAGCTAAAGCCACGAACCATCATATTTGGCCCTGTGTTTTTCACAAAAATAAAGTTTCGATTCAAGAAGAGTACTATACGTTAAATGTTAGAGGACAACATACTTCTTTTCCATATGTAACTCATTTCGTTATATAATCTGCCATTAAGCACGTGCGACAGTTGGAAAATGCTACAGTTTCATTCAAACGTTAAAAATGCCGATTTTTCCGACAGATTTTCCCAATGTTAGATGTGGCCACAGTCAAGAACAACTTTTATACTTACCATAGATATAGATATCGCCGATACAAATCTTTATGTTTATTATCGTTGTTGTTCGTGGCTGTGGCCAATATGAAATTTAATTTTATATTTAAATTCTGATGGATCAAATAATCGCTAATTTGTGAATCAATCCTTTACATTCAATTCATGCAATAATAAAAAAAATTATAAATTTCGCAAAATATGCTAGAAAATCAGTCTATTGTTCATTTAAAACGCTAAATGTGAAGAAGAGTCAACTATATATATTTTCTGAAATAAATATCTGGAAAAACTTAAGATTTTTGTTATGAATAGGTCTATTATATATGACGTTACTAGTAATACGTCAGTTGTGACGTCATAAAGGCTGTAAATTATTTGGGATATTGTTGAAAAGTTTGTAACGCTCTCGAATAATGAAATTAAGATACTGCCCCTATTTATATGATTTAAACCCAACTGGATGATACCATCAAATTATACGTTATCAGAAATTCCCGCCATGGTGCTTTTCTTTACTACCCCTTTCCCCCCTCCCTTGAAATAATTCAAAATACTGTTGTTTACAGTGTTAACAGGCATGACTTAAATTGTAAACAAATTAGTAAAAAATGTAACGAAGATATCACGCTAGACCTTTGTAAAACAAGCGAAATAATAATGACATGCTGTCCAAAGTGAAAATTAAAAAAAGAATTTAAAAGAAATGGCAAAAAAAAATCTACATTTCCGCACCGAAATTCACCCTTTTGTGTACATGCAGAAGAATCATCTCAGAGGAATTATTAAATTCAGATATATCGATGACTTATACATGCTGATACAAAATAATGTATAGTTATAGTATACTTGTATGTGTGTACCGATATCGACTTTCGTCAAAACACTTGCACTTGACGAACCCGCTCCCGTGATCTAGAACATAGCATATATTTTTAGTATGTCTGCATTAGTGAGGATATTGATGCATGTATACATATAACAAATAATTGATCTTGTCATCATTTGTGAAACATAATTCAAATATACCCCGAGTGAGCAAAAATGCATTAAATTCATGTCAGATGTCTAAGAATTCAGAACCGTGAAAACACATGGAGAGAAAGAGAGAGTCCTTAGAATGTGTTTTAAAAAACAAAATAATAAACCGGGAATATATTCTTTGAAACGTATGGTCGTAAGTTGTTAATAGCCTTTTTTTTTAAACCTGGGCCAACGAAGTAGATTTTTTTTTTTTTTTTTTTGGATAATAAATTTTACTCTTTTTTAAATCTTTTGTCATCTTATTCTGGTATAGTACCTCCTTCCTCAGTATTAACTATTACATGTAGTATCATGATATATAGAATGGTAGATGCAAGACTTCCAGTTGAGATTGAAAAAAGAGGGGGGGGGGGCTACAAACTAATGACAGCAAAACTTGCATCTAATTTAGTTATTTTCAGTTCATTCTCATAAGTTGTCTTGAATTTAACTTTCTTTATTGTTAATTAATAGAATTCAATATATTAATTGAAAATTGTTTAATATTTTCCTACACCTATTTTTCCTCAATGAGGGAGGGGGTGGGGTGGGGGTGGCGGTGCCACTTTTCACGAAAAAGAAAAATTCATAAAGAAAACTTAAAATATATATACGACGTATATATAAAGACAACTCTTATTGGTTCTCTGAGTAAAACCTTTATAAGCAAGCTTTTCTTGTGTAAAATCAATCTTCCGATGATTGTAGGACAATTAAACAAGGATAAATGAACATGTACTTGTTTTTCACTTATGATAGTGACCCACATATCAGCAATGCAGCTCTACTCTTTTTATAAACCAAAAAAACAAAAAACAAAAACAATGTGCAAATGAAATCGAAAGTGTGGATCTTACACTATGGTTATGTATGATAATAACGAAAAATTGCTGATGTTTAATCTTTTGGTACATTTACATGGAAAATAATCATAGAATTTTTGCAGACTCCTACCTTTACAAATTCCTCGCAGATAAGATATTTGCAAGAAAAATATTCGAATATTTTGCAGGAGAAGGGGGGGGGGGTGTAGCAAAGACCCTTAAATATATACCGGTAATAATGGACAGTGACAAGCGATTTTTTAACATTTTTTTCCTTAAGAATATTTTTTGAAATGTAAATATATTCCATATTACTCCAAAGAAACTCACATTTAGGGCTAGAATGCTTTAAAGAGTTCTGTTTTACTAAAAAAAAAACCATTCTGATGAATTGCGAAATCCCTTTCCAATTAATCTAAAATTTTCACTGTTTCTGTATCGAAAACGACGTTCAAATTATTGTTATAAATAAATAAATTGATTAATTACAAGTCTTTCCAACTTTTTTCTACCTCCTCTCTTGCAAATAATCTAGATCTTTTACATGTAAATGTTAAAAAAACTCGCAATTTCAAGATCTAAGAATTTCGTTTTTTCGAATTTTGAAAGTCTATTTCAATTTAAACAAAACTTTTCAGAAACATTCCTTTCAAGATCATTTCAGTTATCTTGTCAATTATTTTTTTCCTGACTGCCCCCTTCCCAACTTTGAAAAACGATACTACGTGCGTAGACGCACATGCCAAAGATCAGCTTAATACCTGCAGGCCTGTAAGGAAAAATCCGGAAAACAAAGTTGGACAGACTATCAGCATTTGAAGCATGTCATATTGTTTATGATGATCAATACTTAACTAGGAGCAAAGCATCGCTCAAAAATGTGTTGAAGGGAAAATAAATAGAACGTTCCTTCTTTAATATTATATTACATAGGAACCAGGTAGAATAAAAAAAATTACCAAGACAGTCACACAAATTATTGTACCCCCCGCTTGAAAAGTGGGGGGTTACAGTGATGGGGGTGTCTGTTTGTACGTCCGTTACGCTGTAGGGTACACATCTCTTATCTGCAACTCCTCTTATACGACTGAATAAGATTTAATGATACATTCACAGAATCTTTGTTACAAAGTGCCATGCATTGTGCGCCCTCTGTTTCACTTTTTGATCGGACACATACATGTATTTCGGGTTTCCCATTGCAAAATATGGACTTTGCCATTATAAACATATGGGAGACGGGGGATATCATTTTGTGAGCCCAGTGCTCACAGTACCTCTAGTTTTTACTACATGTATCTTTAAAATTCAATCAGTTAAATACGATCGAGGTTGCCAATGTAAAATCAAGTTCCAAAATCCTTTTAAAAGTCTTAAATTAATTATGATGTTTATTATTATAGTATTAATACTAGTTTTAATTCAAAGTCACATATTCATACGTGTAAAATCGATCAAGGAATTTTTTCCGCCCTACGACGTGACAGAAAATGACGTTCTACTAACATTTTCCTTTAAAACACCATTATACTTCAGACTCTCTTTTTCAAAAAATATAATCGATATCGGAAAAAGAAAAACGGAAAAGAAAAGCTAAAAGTCTTTACTATCAATTGACAAAAACCCGTTAATTTTTGAGACAGGGCCATTTTTGATGCTTCGTGGCTCTTGCTCTTTGCTCAATTCATGGTCCCTTGTTCTAAGATGTCAGATTTTCCGTTTGGAATACTCAACAAAAAATCTTTTAAAGAACAAGAGGACCACAGTTGGTCCAATTTATATTTATATACAGTCAAACCTATCCTGTAACTCAAAGGAATAGTGATTAAAGTTCGAGACCAAAAAAAAGGGTAAAAAAAGAAAACGTGGTTTAGACTACCAGTCACTTCGACATATCCAAGGTATTCAAGATATCAGTGTTTGAGATAATGAAGTTCAACTGTACTCATATGAAAAGTATATTCTACTTGAAACATTCCCATGTAGTGTAGATTCAGCATTTTCAAATCTCTCAAGAAAGCTGGGGTTAGGAGTTTGTTATTTCTTATTTACAACACTACAACAGTATTTGATTGATTTTGATGTACTCTGACAGTAAAGATAAAAGTTGTTGACAGTATGTCTGTTTTTGACAACAAGGGGTTATATATTCATTAATTAATCTCTCAGGAAATGTGACTCAGATGAGTTTTAATTAAGATCTAAGAATTTCTTGTTTCATGTCTTTTCTATTGATCAAATCTTAACAGTGATCAGAATTTTGCAGTTCAGCCATGTCAATTAAATGTTGTAAATTAAGAAGTAGGGATGAAGTACAAAATAATGTATGGGATAAACATACAGTACATGTGTATTGTTTCATTTCAGAACCCACTGCCAGCTGATCAAGCTGTTTGCCCGAGGGATTGAGGAGCTGGAAGTTAACGCCTCCCAGTCCTGTACCTCCTGTTGTGATCTGTGTGACCCTGAGGATAAGTACACAAGTATAGGAGGTCACACCTGAGTGACGTTCGACCCCTCACCGGTAGTTAAAGGCCACACAAGGAATTATGACCATCACACTTGATTGAAGTGAGGCACCTCAAGTGATTCATGCATGTTACTTTGCTTTGGAGTAATTTTCTATTTAGTGAATACTTTCGTTAGTACTTTTTCTATTTGTGAAAGAAATAACATAAGTAATTGTTTCTGTGGGGAAGTTGTTTTTGTATTGCTATTCAGAAATGGAAGTTAAAAAAGAAAAAAAAAATCCATGAAGAATAATGAAAATACATGTAGCATCTTTATGAGCCTCTAAAAAGACAGAGATTTATACCCACAGAAAGGATTACTTGTAGGGTATGTAAAGAAGGAGGTGAATTAATAGCAGTCTGTGATATTATTTATGTTTTTAATGTCATACATGTATTATGTTTATGCTGTATTTTTCTGAGAAATCTATTACATCATTATCAGTTGCCCACTGCTGTCAGTATGGACATGCTTAAGCACATTATCAGTTCACAGTATCAATTACCCTTATATACATGTATTTTTTGATGAGGGAGTAAAATTATCTTATCAAAAGTATACTAGGTGAATGAAAGAGATCTTTAAGCAATATTTTTGAATACATGTACAATGCAACACATTCCATACAAACTTTTCACAAGCACACAGTCATGCATAATAAATGTGGTGTGAAGTACACACTTGTATAGGTTCATGATTTTTTTTTTTATCTAAAATGATAGAAACTTTTGAACTACTTTGAAAGTATCAAAATAACTTTGTATTCTGTGCAATATTGTATATTTTAAGCGCATTCATTTTTCTAAAGATGAGTAAGGGTAGATGAATGGGAAAATCATTATTCTTAGAGATTAGCAATACAGTGGTTGATTTAGTTTCCTTCTCTCTTTGTTGGGGGAATTTTTTCTCTCTATGATACAGTGTACAAAGTCCATCTGTCCTTCAACTGACAAGAATGCATAATTATGATTAGTTGAGCATTACTGAAATCAAATTAATGGGTAGCTGAAATGTCAGTATTTGTCATCATACAGAGGTTTGATACATTGAAATTCTGTTCAAGAAATTGATTTTAAACTCAAATTTATTTTTTCTGAAAATAATATCTAAAGGATCTTAATCCAGAGAAGCTTACATGTAAATACTGGTTCATTGATTAAATCATTTTTAATTAAGAAGTGAATTTCAAAGATTTATAGTACCCTGCCTAGTCTATGATACATTATATATTCTATAAATAATTATTATAGCAATGGAAACTTATTGCACTACAACTTTAACTGCCAGAAAATTACTATCTGCTTCAGCACTGTGTTGTCATATCTTGATTCTCATTTCATCACTTTCTTCAAAGGTTGTTCACATAGTACATGTACGTAAATTAGTTGGGCTTGAAAATACCTGGGTACTCATTTTCTGAAAGTATTGAAATTTTATGTGAAGGTTTTCAAATAGGTCAGCATGCAGGGAACCAACCATTTTCCATTTTTACATACCACTTGACATACATGTAGTAATTCTACTCATCTAATATTATATGTGATAGCATTGATCTCTATGTATTCAGAACTTAAAACATGTTTACTGTATGGAGAGTCTATGACAACAGGGAGATGACATAAGCTTAGCCTATTTGATCACAGACAACATGCATGCACTGATTAAGCTCATGTGGAATTTTTGACCTTTTAATTAATACTTGCAGATGATAAAAATAAGCAGACAATTATCTCAATGTTTTACAATTTGTTGCAGTGGTATAGTTCAAAGTAAATCCAATCCATCATTAAGCAAAGTTACCTTATATCTGAATCAATGCAAATGTAGTAATGTTCAATGCAATTAATAATCAATATAATTTATGCAACTGTAGATATATATATTTTTAAATACATCTGTTTTGAAATCCCAAGAAGTTGTTCAGATCCAATGGAAAATGGAGTAGCCTTCTATTCTGAAACTATTAATCAGGAATATATATCTTAATTAGACTTTATTTCTAAAATAAGAAAGTAGAATGGTTTTTTTAATTTGAAGAAAACAGAATACATGTTCCTTTAAGGAATAACTTAATAATTGCTTTTTCTTTACTGGACATATCTGCACTACTCTTTTGTTACATTTTGTTTCATGTAAAGTGAATGTAAATCAATGATAACTTTATTTAATAATTACAGTACATTCCTGACAGTTTGTAGATGAGACTAAATTGTGAATTTTATTTTTGTCTGTATAGAAGATGGAAGTAGATTTGAATATATTTTTATGCTTGTGTTTTAGCTATGTTTCTGAACAAATCCTATATATTAATTTTTCATAGGACATTAGGTGAACTTCGGTAAGGACAGCATCTATTAATGGGTTTAATTTGTTGTATGGATGCCTTGCATCCCCAGATGATCTAATTCTGAAATTTGCAATGGAGTATCTTAACAAATTTTACATTAAATAAAATGAGTATATCAGAAAGAGGATAGAAAAGTATCTGCCTTCTGATATATGTTGTAGGAACTATAATTCTACATTACAGAAGTTCTACATGTATACTTTTGTAATTTGAATGGTTGCTGTCCTTGCAATGTTTACCACAAATGTGTGTTACGTGTACTTGGTAAACTTAATACGTCAAGTATATCCTATATATTTTAACAATTTTTTTTCTAAAAGTGTGAAATATGTAGCTGCCACTTTACTGTGTACTTTCAACATGCTTGGGTTGCACTTTAATGACCTTTTCCCAATCAGGATTATGGTGAAAATGGTGCACTGAAAAATTATAGACTTTTTTGGCCAACAATCAATGCTATTAATCAAAAGGTAACTTTGCCAAAAATGTAATGTTTAAAGAAAGCAATTTTCAATATCCCCGTAGAAAGAGGAATGCATTTTATTTTTATATATTTTACTAAATATAGCTTATTTTTCAAGTCATTCAAACAGTTTAAATAATATGACAGGTGTAATTATTGAAAGTCATTCATACTTTATATTTTTATTGATTAATCAATGCAAAGAATTTATTTTTATGAATTCAAGGTTTTTAAAACAATGCAATTTTTCCAAATGTTACAAAGCTTATGTACGTGAAGCATATATCAGATGTGTATATATTGTAGTAGACGGTTATCTTATTCTATGCCTTGTTAACATGGAATCAAAAAGGAATGACCATAATATTTTTTTTTTTGCTGCACATTTGTTGGATTGAAACGCTTTAGATGCTGTTTTTATTTATAATTATAGTAAGTGGTCTCTGTGAACCAAAATTGTTATGCGTTCTAAGGCTTCAGATGTCATTGTTGATTTCTTAGTAAATTATACTTTATTCTACTTGTTGTTTTCACTTTGGGATAATTAGAATTATTATTCCTCTACTAATTTTTCCCTCTATAAAAATTAGATCATCAGGTTTGAATAATTCCCCCAAAATCACTGAATGGACGAAACCCAGTTTTGCCATGCGTTAGTCATGAGCTAACCGGGTGCTAATTCAAGATTTTTGGTGACTGTTGTCTGGCTGTTCACTATACTTGCAAAACTTGCACGATGGGCTGAAGATTTTTATAGGAAAAAAAGAAAAACGTATTTTAATGACAATGTCATTAAAGTCACAAGAACAGGATGTAAATACTAACAATTAAGTGTGCTTATAAATAATGTAATCATAGGGAAATTACCTTTACCATCATTGTAGGAAAATGATCATATCACTCATTTACGTTATTTAATTTTCCTACAATGCTGACAACCCTAGTATTTCCAATGATGGCAATAAAAATACTTTTCATTGTTTATATTGACGGATATAGTGTTGGATATTCATGTACATGGACAACTGTGATCATCCAAGACATCTATAGATTGTCCCATATGACGAGTTTTTTTTATAACCCCCCCCCCCCTTTCCCCGGAACCGAAGGTTAGGGAAGGATGTGCATTGAAATCAGTTCTGAGTTGAGTTTCAAGGAGTTTAGTTAGACATGCAAACAGCATTTTGATATCTGTCCACTTCAAGATTAGTAATCATTTCTGTTAGAGAATTTTGATCAAGCAGGTGTTATCCATATCTTTTGGGAATTTGGAAGATGAATAAAAGATCTGATCACTTAGTTGCAATTGATAACATCTGTTGGATTAAAATGTGTAGTTCTTGATGGCCAGATATTGTTTTCAAAATTAATTTGGTATAAAGTTTAAAAACATTTGACCTTGAATAATGTAATACTTTTTATATATCTACTAACAACCAAATTGCAGAATGTCATGTTCACTAAAATGACAGATGGTTGCAATTAAATTTTACAATCTATTAAAAACACAATTACATGTATTCTATTTGAATGTTATATTAGGCTGTGCCACAGTTCATCATTTATAAAGATACAATTCAGTTTGGACTGACATTGTAAACATTGTGGACACACTTTAGATCCATAGAGTACTTTTAGTGACATGATATCATTCTTGAAAAACCCTGCGGGGGGTTTTGTCAATTTTGAGCATTTCTGTTTTTATTCTGACATTCAGTTAACTAACATTGACCAGCATATTGGCTAAGAATAAAACAAACAAACAAACAAACAAAAAAAATGCATGGTACATTTTAAATAATGATGCATGTTTGAAATTGCTTCGGAGGCTTGATTTTTTGCTCACCTCAACAAAATTGGGGGAGCTTATGTAATACCCTTGGCGTCGGTGTCGGCGTCCCAGGTTAAGGTTTTTGGAGCAGTTTTCTTTTCAAGTACTTCTATGGCCTATATTAGTCAGAGATGCATGGAGGATGCTTCTAGTGTGTTTCATTGTATCAGTCAAGGTTTCAGCTGCTGCAATTTCAGCTAAAGAATGACCAGATTAATGTTTTTGGAGCAGGTTAAAGTTTTTGGAGCAGGTTAAAGTTTTTGGAGTAGGTCTCATTTCCAAGTAACTATAAGCCCTATATTGACCAAACTTGCATGGATGATACATCTAAGGATGCACACTACTGAACTTGCTTCAGATGCTGGATCTGACCTACATTTTCCGGATGAGTGACCAGGTTAAGGTTTTTGGAGTAGATCTCATTTCCAAGTAACTATAAGCCCTATATTGACCAAACTTGCATGGATGATACATCTAAGGATGCACACTACTGGACTTGCTTCGGATGCTGGATCTGACCTATATTTTCCAGATGAGTGACTAGATTAAGGTTTTTGGAGCAGATGTCATTTCCAAGTAACTAAAAGCCCTATATTGACCAAACTTGCATGGATGATACATTTAAGGATGCACACTACTGGACTTGCTACAGATGCTGAATCTGACCTATATTTTACGGATGAGTGACCAGGTTAAAGTTTTTGGAGCAGATGTCATTTCCAAGTAACTATTAACCCTATATTAACCAAACTTGCATGGCTGATACATCTAAGGATTCACACTACTGGATTTGCTTCGGATGCTGGATATGACCTATATTTTCCGGATGAGTGACCAGGTTAAAGTTTTTGGAGCAGATGTCATTTTCAAGTAACTATAAACCCTATATTGACCAAACTTGCATGGATGATACATCTAAGGATTCACACTACTGGACTTGCTTCGGATGCTGGATCTGACCTACATTTTCCGGATGAGTGACCAGATTAAAGTTTTTGGAGCAGATCTCATTTCCAAGTAACTATGAGGCCTATCTGAACCAAACTTGCATGGATGATGCATCAAGGGACGAACAATCTCAAAACTTGCTTCGGATGCTGGATTTGACTTACATTTTCTGAATGAGTGACTAGTTTTAAGTTTTCAGATAAGTCTATTCCCAAGTAACTGCAAGCCCTATCAGACCAAAATTGCATAAATGTTGCATCTAGGGATGCACACTCCTAGATTATTAGTTTAGTGTGAGACTTTGCCTTACTTAAAGACAACATTCGTTGAGGTGAGCTCTGTAATCTCTGATTACCTATGTTTGAATTTTAAAAGAGACTTTCAGAAAGTCTTTAGTAATAAATAAGGAAAAAAAAAAAGAATTGCTCAGAGTACAGTAGTAAAAGTGAGGGAATTTTCAATAAATTGAGAATAAACCATCCATCTATCCGTGTTTATATTTACATTAATATTGTTTCTACACAAATATGAAAGCATTTCAAGTTCTTTGTTTCTTTGATTCTTATGCCAGCTTCCACTGAAAACAAGTAATCATATATATATATATATATATATATATATATATATATATATATATATATATATATATATATATATATATATATATATATATATATATATAAATTACACATAACTTTTTTTGCATTCCAGGAATTCAAGAGCAATATTTTCTTCTTTTTCCCGTATTCCAATAACAGTGTATTTATTTATCTTTACTTGATAGAAACTGCAGAAAAACCTCATTTTAAGTATTATTTGGACAGGAAATAATAAACTTTTTTTGCCGCCTATTATCCATGACTGTTTCCTTGTTCATACATAATGCATATCATAACAGACCAGACATAATTTCTTGTATATTAAAACTGCGACTAAATGAAACCCTATATGCTATTTGAAATATTTATATCGATTTTTCTGATTAAGACAATTGTTTCCTCTATGAAAACATCCCCATTTCCTTGTCTGTTATTCAATTTGAATGAGCTACCTTTTATCAAATAATCCCCCGAGAATTCGAATTCGCTTAGCAAAGAAAAATGATTGTTTTAAAATATTTCATACCAAATTTTTGATAATTTTAATTCATAGAGATTGTCGTTTCAAGAATGAAGCGTGAGCGATTTAAAAAAAAAATTAAAAGTATGAGGTTTTAAGCCTTTTTTGACCCTAAAATCGAATTCTACGGTAAAAAGTTTAGTTTAAAACTTCGTTTTTTACAGAAGTCTTTAACCTCGTTCTCTGAAAAAAAAAATGTTTATTCATTGAAAAATTGACAAAAAATAATTGTCAACGAAGCGTGCTTGGTGTCGTTTCTCTCGTACTTAGCCATTTTTTTCATGTAAACAAACCAACGAGATGTCGTTGAAGCTGACTTAAGATCTTGCAAAAAATACAGATGCAACTGAATTTCTTAATTAATCTAAAAAAAAAAACAAAAAAAAAAAAAAAAACAAGACACTAACCCTAATCTCTCGGATGGTATGCGAAGACTAACCCAAATCTCCCGGGCGGATGCTAGCTAGACTAACCCATATGCGATGACTAACCCTAATCTCTCGGATGGATGCGAGAATACCGTAATCAGTCGAAAACTTGTGCAAGGACTAACCCTAATCTTTCTGGTGGGTGCAAGTCTAACCCTTACCAGTCGAAAAATGTGCAAGACTAACCCTTATCAGTTGAGTGACTTAAATCTTATGTCATAGTGCTATGAGTACGCGGATCTTGCGGATCTGGGGACCGGTATTAAAGCAAAGTCTACCCCATATTTAGACAATTGAGCCCTTTTTAATATATCAGTGATATAATTCATTTTTAGCATTTGAACCTTTTTTAAGCTTTGCCCGTGTCTGGGGACCATGATTAAAACAAATCTAAGACTACACTGCATGAGAATTTTCCTGTCATTTTCATTTCCATATAAAATGTTGGACCCTTTTATAGCGTCATCCATATGCAGTTTTGTTTTGAACATATTTTATTGACAATATGTCAAAGTGATTGGACACAAGTTCTAAAAATTTAGATAGTCCTCTCCCATACATAAAATCTTAATAGCCATACAACATTTTACAAAGATTTACAATTTTACAATATTATACATGAACGTAGAAGAACAAAAACAAAAGTTATTATTGCTAAGGAATATCAATTGATATAAGGATGATTATAATGACGTCAATAACCATATTAAAATAGTTTCAAAAGGTAGTAAATACAAGTACATGTAAGTGTTAATTGAAACGACCAGTATCCTGAATAAATTTTTGAACAATACCAAATATTTGTTCGTTTTCCTGCAAAGATAATGATTCATCTCCTCATAGCAGTTTATGCACATTTAACATTTTTACATTATTAATTAAAAGTAATGCATATCCAGTGGTTCATGGTTTGAACAAACTGAATTGTATAACGCTTGAGAATACCTGCATGTAAGTTTGTAGCGCTGTAGTTCTTTTAAGATTTTAAAAGATATTTTCCGATTGTACATGTATATCTATGTGGAAATTGGGATTCCTTTGGTTTGGTACATTCTTTAACCTGCCTCGGGAGCAATTTTATAAGAAAAATTGGATCTACAGAGCATGAAAAGGATAGTTTAAGAATTTTGATAAATTTTAGATCCGTTTTGTTCTAATCGCTGCCCATTGGGAATCAGAGTAAACGTACGGGAATCTTCATTGTTTGAGGATAAGTCCATCTGAATTTGCAATTTTAAAGCCTTTCTAATCAAAAATATATTTTAAAGTTTTTTGTGCTATTATTTCCTACAATTTTAACTTTTTTTGAGGCCCCATCCCAACCTTAGGATTTATGGTTAGTACAAATATTACACTAAATGACGATTCTTGTAGACCTTATATAAATTTGCTAATCTGTATCCAAGTTGTTCGGGAGGAAAAAAAAACATTTCTATGTAAAACTTTGGACTCTTTTTGTATCCCAATCATTGGCCCTAGTATCCACGGGGTTGAAAAAGCTGAAATTACACTACACAAGGGTATAAATTTACATATTATTAACAATTTTACCTTAAGTTTCTAGTTCTTAAGGAGATTTTTATACATCATTCATATGCGTTGTATATACTCCCTCCCCTAGTTGTTTTTGACAGGGAACGTCTGCATCCAAAAGTTGCATCTTAGAACCAAACTCCAATTTTTTTTAATTGTAAATAAGCTTGTTTAAATATTCATGTAATGATATTTTATCTGATTGAACTCGGCATTTAGTAAAACCAAATCCCAAAAATGAGTATAAAATATTTATTATAAATGTTTCATTCTTTCATTAAAGTAAAATTAAGCCTTTCCTTCTGGCTAATATTTTGAAAAATTGCAGGTAAATCTGTGTTGACTTAATGGGAATGGAGTGCAGATAAATCTGTGCAGATGGAGAACAAAACAATCTTTTTACCGGCTTGCTATAGTTTAATATCATAGATAGAAGGTGAATTATATACTTTGCAGCATTCTTTTTGTCACAGTTTTGTTATATATGTACATTAAATTATATATTATAAATTAAATATTTTTTGGAATGTATCGTGTCTGTTCTGAATTTTTTCTTTTTAAATTTATTTTATCAATTGTGTGAAATTATTTACTGAATATTAAATAAATTACAGTTTTATCCTTCTATTCCTAACTTTTCTAGAACTAGCTATATCAAAATTTGTCTTTTTATGTCAATTATGCCTACATTTGAATTAATCATGTTAAATCATATAATGTGTGCGCTTCATGATAAAAGTTGTCATACCGCCACATACACATTATCGCATCAAACTAGTAAACATTACCGCTACATTTAAATGTATAAGTTACCTGAGAAAAGTTTGAAAGGGCTTTATTCCATTTTCCTTATTTTTTATCTGGAAAAGGGCCTGACCCTTCATTTGAGAAAAAAGTCAATACCTTCTATCTAAATATTCTTTGTGGCAAATTATTTTGAAGATGATCCTTGAGAAGACCTTAAACTTTGAATTTAGCTAGGCACAAAAGATGAAAACAGATTCCAGTTGGTCACCTGAGTGATTTATAATACACATTTTTGTCTTAAGCCTTTTTTATGAATAGATCATCAAAGCTTTTGATCGAAAATATTCACAAACTGAAGTTGTATAGATGTATTTGTTCAGAAATAAACAGAAGGCTTATTACCAGACTAATAGTTTTATTTCTTACATATATCAAAGAAAGCACATAAACACTAAAGATGAACATATTCTTAACTTCTTTAGGCAATCCTGACACAAAAATGTAGCATAACTTTTTACACAATCGTACATTTATAGGAAGAAATCTTGACATTTTTTGGTGGTTGGTTGGGTCGATTGTTATTACACTTACTTCAAAGCAATAGACAGTGCATTTAAGAAGAAAAGAAACCACCTCTAATAAATCAGGAAACCCACAAAAACTATAAAGCTAGACAAAAGTCATCTTATGATTGAAGGGTGAACATATCCTAGAAACATTGCTACAAGCTAGTTTTAAAAGAGCAAAAAAGAGACAAGAATGTAAAAGTATCTATATTTATTAAGCATAAAGACTATCGAAGATGAAATTATTAAGCAAAGTGTCAATTTATTTCAATCGCTCTTGGCCAAAATTTAAAAAAAGGTGTAGCTCAAAGCTATAATGAAAGAAACCAAGATGAGCAAAGCAAAGAATAGAATTTATGTGATTTATCCCTTTATCGTATTTTAGACATAAGCAGGTCAAATTGCTACACAATAACATGTAACAAACAATTACAATGACATTGACGTGAAATAGGAAGATAACAATGATATTGACGTGGAATAGGAAGATAACAATGACATTGACGTGGAATAGGAAGATAACAATGACATTGACATGAAATAGGAAGATAACAATGACATTGACGTGGAATAGGAAGATAACAATGACATTGACGTGAAATAGGAAGATGACAATGACATTGACGTGGTATAGGAAGATAACGATGACATTGACGTGGAATAGGAAGATAACAATGATATTGACGTGGAATGGGAAGATAACAATGACATTGACGTGAAATAGAAAGATAACAATGACATTGACGTGAAATAGAAAGATAACAATGACACTGACGTGAAATAGGAAGATAACAATGACACTGACGTGGAATAGGAAGATAACAATGACACTGACGTGAAATAGGAAGATAACAATGACACTGACGTGAAATAGGAAGATAACAATGACATTGACGTGGAATAGGAAGATAATGAACAGTGATCATGCTTGAAGTCCAATCTAAATACAAACTAAGAGCAGGGCAAATAGGGAACCCTGAAAAAATAAATTTGGGATCATATGCCATGGAGGAAAAAGCATCCAATGTCGACCGCATCCATCTTTAGTCCTAGCTTTGTTTTGATCGGGTTAATGGAATAATCTGAAGAAATATTAGGATGAAAATAATGGCCTTACAATTCTTACCAAAAGCGTTAGTCATTATTTGACTTAAGGATAGGTTGATTTTGCAAACGAAGTCACTGCATCGAGCATGGAATGTGCAAAATATTTACCTTAAACAAAACGAAATATTGACTAAACGAAATATTGACCTTAAACATTGATACCCCTTGTATCATCAATTTTTGTTTCAGCAGCCAACCTCGGTATAGAGATACGTGGAACATTGCGTTTCGAACCAACTAGTACTGGGAGACAAAAAACACCATATACAGTTAAAAATACGTCTGTAAATGATAAATATGCAATCTTAATTCTTTGTGCATCTTTATTGATGATATTTTACGTTGTTAGTTCAAGGGTTTTGGAAATGAAAAAGTAAAAAAAAAATCTGAGAGAGAGAGAGAGAGTGGCTCAAAACCCCCAAATCCTGGCTTAGATTAAAAAAAGAAGTCAAAACGAAGTTTGATGAGCATTCTCGAGATTCTGTTTCTTCTTACATCTGGTGCGTTTGCATTTTTGTCGCAACACAGAAAAAACCCTTTTTGTACAGACAAATGATACCATAATGAAAACACCCTGTGAAGCATTTAGTAATATAAACAAGTATTCCAAGACGTTTAACCTCAACCAGTAGTTAATAAAGCCCACAATCCATAAACTTCCTGTCAAACATGACAACTTCACAATAACTTTACTCTTATTGAGTTGAGACTTGACTGACTGGATATTTTCATGGCTTCGTATGCGACAGCAAACAATGACAAATAAAATGATATTTGTCGCCGTCACTAAAAATGCAGGTGTGATAAAGGTGGTGATAGCCATGATCGGATATGATATATAGCATAGATCCAAGCCATAACCATACTCCTTTCCATCTGATGATAGAAGAGAGTATCCTATGTTAGTTGCTATGAGGAGAAAAGGACACCCAAATGCATAAAGACAATATTTCAAAAGTCTTTTGTGACTGTTTTGGGTTTGTCTTGTAACAAATCGACCAAACTGTAGAAATATTTGTATTGAACTTGCACTCATCCAAAAGAAACTTGTTAACCAAGCGTAATGAACGATAAATCCCACAACTTTGCATGTCACAGGATAATCATTGAGCGTTATACCAAACTGAAACAATAATTGTGCAATCAAAAGTGAAACAGACAGAAACATGATGCATTTTCCAGGAAGAGATCGTAATTCAGGACAAACGAAATAAATACTAAGAGTGATTAAAAGACTCAAAGAGGAAATACACATCAGTACTAAAGATAATATACCTTCAGGTGTGTAACGATATACCCAAATTTCTTTTCTTTCTAACTTTGAGAAATTCAAATTATTGCTATCCAATTTTGAAAAATAGTCTTCCATGCAAATTTGAACAGACTCTCCTACGTAATACAGCATAGAATCAAAGCATACATCGAATGTGATAAGACACAGTTGAGATTTATTGTTGAAGATAACTTCATCTTTTCCAAGGACAACCATTGGACAGAATAATGTTTTTCGGAATGAATATGTCAGAAGCTTGGATGTTCTTTGAAAAATCATAAATTCTGTTTGCAATTTTCTTTTAAATCCCTTGGGACTGTCGTCGTTTGAAATAAATTGAAACTGGAAATTAGTTTCAGGATGGCGAAGGATTGGTGGTTTCTTTGTGATGCTTGTCATTGAAAAGATTTTTTCATGAAATAAAGAAATTAGTTTTGAGACGTATTCTTTTAGATTTAGCATAGGAAAAGCCATTATTTCAACATTCGCCTTGTAAAACATTGAATTCTTCTCATTTTGGAAAATTGTTATACATAAAACTGTTGCTAATTTGAATTCTGAAAAATGTGTTGCTATTAATAGATGTAACCATGAAACATAACTGATATATTTCCCATTGCTAGTTTCAGCGTTCTGAAGTCGACTTATGAAAAGAGTTGCAATTAACTTAATCTCGTTGCTGGCGTTTGACATGCAGTTTCCACTTTTGTATAGAAAATTTTTGAAGCACTTCACCTCTCGAGATATGTTCTGAAAATAACAATACATATGCATTATTTATTCTGAATAAGGAACAGTTTCTATTATTTTTTCAAAAATACCATTTTATATATATATATATATATATATATATATATATATATATATATATATATATATATATATATTAGGGATGTCAACAAATATTCGAGTACTCGACTATCGTTCGATCTTACCGACTATCGACTAAAATTTCTTTAGTCGGTTGTTCGTTTAAAATATGTTACCTAAAAGTAGTTTTAAATTCAAGGTACTAAACCTTGATTCGCCCATTTCATTTATATACAGATCAATGTTCTCGTAAGTGAAACTCCGGGTATGGTTGAACTGTTCAAAGGAAATTATTTGTATGCCGATTTATGTTCGGCAAATATGCCTCCAAAATCTATAATTTTAATACACTTTAAAAACGTCAGGATGGAAAAACAGTTAAAAGTACGTTATCAAGGTTATGTGAAACTGAACTTGTATTTAGCAGTGGAACATGATCAAATATGATGTATCTTATGCCGAATCCGTCAAACATACACGTAGTAAACACATTCTTCAAGTGAAACTTTTCTTAAGTAAGCAAAAATGCCAAAAAAGCAGAGCCGGAAAGAAAATTGTTGCTATCACAAACATGATTATCAAGGATTGTTTACCACTTATTGTTGTAAATGAAGAGGACGTTCAAGAATTTGTTGGTTTTGTAGATTAATTCCAATTATAGAGTTTCAACCTGCAATCTCGTAAGATCTGAGTTATGCAACTATTCATAAAGAATAATGAAACAAACTAAAGCTGTTACAAAATTGTAAATACATGTAAATTGGGGGACAGTTATGAGCGTAATTAAATGGTGTTTCTTTCTGATATTAATATCATGCAGTCATTTTAAGATTGTATTGATTATTTGCACAACATCTCATAATTAAAAAAATTATCTCTCTGTTTTTATAAGAGGCACGCTTAAATTGTTTACCAGTCAAAGGTCACTTACACGACGCGTAGAAATGGCTTCAATTAACGGGTACATGTACTATCGTTATGAAAAGAAAGGAAAAATGCGAGCGTTTGGTATCCTCCGTTTAGGTAAAATGTGCAGTAAATATTATATTAATTTTGAAATCAAATACATTGGATAAATGTAGATGTACAGTATTTATTGTATTGTGGAAATGACATAAAAATTAATTTAAATTTTAACGAATATTCGACTATCATTCGACTAAAGCCCCCGACTATTCGACTAAGCTGTTCGAATAAAATTGACATCCCTAATATATATATATATATATATATATATATATATATATATATATATATATATATATATATATATATATATATATATATATATATATATATATATATATATATATATATATTAGGGATGTCAACGAATATTCGAGTACTCGAATATCGTTCGATCATACCGACTATCGACTAAAAAATTTTTACTCGGTTATTCTTTAAAAATTTGCTACTTAGTAGCAATTTTAAATTCAAGGTAATAAACTTGGATTGCCCAATTCATTTATTAACAGATCAATGTTTTCGTATGTAAAACTCAGGGTTAGGCTTAACTGTGCATAGAAAATAATTTGTATGTCAAATTATGTTCGGCAAAACATGACTCCGAAATCTACATTTAAAAGATGTCAGGATGGAAAAACAGTTAAATGTACGTTATAACGGTTATGTGAAACTGAACTTGTATTCTGCAGTGGAACATGAAATATGATGTATTTAAAATTCATCGCTATCTCTCTCTGTTTTTATAAGAGGTACGCTTTCATTGTTTACCACAGTCATTGGTCAATTGGTCACTGACACGTCACGTACAAATGGCTTCAATTAACGGTTATATATGCTAGCATTATGAAAAGAAAGAACAAATGCGACCGTTAGATATCCTGCATTTAGATAAAATGTGCAGTGATATTATACTTGAAATCAAATACGTTGAATACATATATTTATTACTACGTAAATATTTACTATTTAGAAATTCGTTGCATAATGGTGATAGCGTAGATTAAATATTGTACAAGAAGTCTGTAAAAGACAAATAGTAAAAAAAAAATGACAAGAAAAATTTATTTAAATTTCAACAAATATTCGACTATCGTTCGACTAAAGCCTCCGACTATTCGACTAAGCTGTCCGAATAAAATTGACATCCTAATATATATATATATATATATATATATATATATATATATATATATATATATATATATATATATATATATATATATATATATATATATATATATATATATATAATATTTACCTTATATTCGTCATATACATGATAACGAATGCCAGTTTTCTTATAATTCTCTGGGAATTTCGTTGATAATGTTTGCAATTGACTTATGTTAGATTTAGATGTATTTGCTGCACCTGATTGTTGAATTTTCGAAGGTAAAAAATGTGTCGTTGGTGGTGGTTTGGTTAGTGAAATCACTGTTGTTTTGAGTGTCGGTGGAATTAGTGAAGTTGATACAATTATTGCTGGCTTAGTTGATCTTGGAGGTGGTGTTGTCTCAGGAATAATTTGCTGTTGGGTCGGTATCATCATTGTAGTTTTTGGGGGCGGTGGAATTCGTGAAGTTGATACAATTATTGCTGGCTTAGTTGATCTTGGAGGTGGTGTTGTCTCAGGTATAATTTGCTGTTGCTTCGTTATCATCAGTGTAGTTTTTGGGGGTGGTGGAATTCGTGAAGTTGATATAATTATTGCTGGTTTAGTTGATCTTGGAGGTGGTGTTGTCTCAGGAATAATTTGCTGTTGCTTCGTTATCATCAGTGTAGTTTTTGGGGGTGGTGGAATTCGTGAAGTTGATACAGTTATTGCTGGTTTAGGTATTCGTGGAGGAAATGTTCTCTCAGGGATAATTTGTTGTCCTTTTTGTCTACAATCGCCATATAGTAAAATAAAGCCAAGAGATAGAGGGCAAAAAGTTGGTGCTGGTGTTATCATTGGTGCTGGTGTTGGCGGGTCCGGAGTTGGTGGGTATGGAGTTGCTGGGTATGTTTTCATCATCAGAGTTTGTCTCTTCTGATTCTGATTTTCTAATTCTAGTTTAGATATTGTAAATGATTGATTGGTATCCAGATGTGTTACCGACGGTGTCTTGAGGGAGGTATTCCACTGCAAAATGATGTCCTCAACAGTCAGAATGTTTTTTGAAAATAATTTTGAGACCCTTTTAGTTCACCGAATTTCAAACAATTTTTTGAAAAAAGTATCAGTGGGTATAAAACTCAAATTTATTCAAAGGACCCGACCATTTTCAAGAAAAATTAAATTTAAAAAATGAAAATAAGGCGTGGTCATTAAAACAAATTCTCAAAACAACCAAGAAATAAGAACAAAACGTGTATGAATGCTTTATAATAATATGATGAAAATTTGGTCAAAGTATGACCCACGTGTCAAGATGAGACCTAGATAAGGTCCATAGTTTTGTATTGGGGAAAATCTTTAAAAATCTTCTCAGAAGGTACTACAAGACTTGGTATTGTCAATTGTTCATGTAATTTGATTTTCATATGTGCTATCTAGGGTAGGGATGGGGACATCAGTGGCCAACGTTTAGTATAAAATTAGGAAAAATATTTAACATTTGTCTACTAAAAAAATACAAGGCTACAGATTGTATATTCCTGTTCCTTTGCAAATGTCATCATATAATTTTGTTCACTTCATGGATTATTGTGCACGAGTTCGAAAATGTTCAATTGAAATGTATAGGAATAATCTTTGAAGCATTTATATAAGAAGTTATCTAATTTATATGAAGCTATTTGATTCACTTCTCAAGGTTTGCCTCTAAAATTGATTAAATGCAAGTATGCTTATTTTATGTAGATTTAATACTGTTCAATTTTGCTCCAGTATGGCTCCAGGAGCAGGAATAGAGTCACAGAAGGGATTCAAATCTCTTAATTAAGGAAAAAATCTTTAAAAAAAAAGAAATTCATATGCACTCATCATCATGTTATTCCGATTCAGTTCAGTAAAAAGGGTGTCTTTTCATTTATGTTGTACTATAAAAGACTTTAGCAAATGCAAACTTCCCAAAGAAAGACTTAGAATTAATAAATTATTATGAAAATAATATCTTAAATTAAATTCAAGTTGTTTTAAATCGTAGCCTTTTGTAACATTTCAAAATGTAGTCTCAAGTTATACAAATGAGTAAATATACAAGTGCATTTTTGGAAAGCTCTGGATGAAATCAGATTTCAAGTTTTAAAAAGGGATAATTATTACATAAATAGAACGACCATAATCTTATATATTATTTTCTACCAGTCACGATAGCCTAGTGGTAGGCATATCCCTTCGTGATCGTGAGGCCTGGGTGCGAACCTCGTTCACCGCGCCGCGTTAATTAAACCTAAGTCTTTATTTTTAAAAGTTTAATCCGAATTTTTATTTTCACAAATATATATTTTCATATATATATATATATATATATATATATATATATATATATATATATATATATATATATATATATATATATATATATATATATATATATATATATATATATATATATATATATATATATAAAAGAATTTCAAATTCAACTTCTTCAATATTTTAATAAACTGTATATAAATATTCTATCTGTTCCAGTGTATATCATGTACTAGAAATGACATTTCTTCAACACTGTTCAATGGCGCCGTACGCCATTACGAAGTTCACAACATTCCTACTAGCATGCACTAGATTCTGTGCGACTTTAAAAATGCTTGTGGGTATTTTTTTCCATTTTAAAAAGGTACCATGTCCTTAAAAGGAGACAAAGCCCTTGCGTTTGCAGAAAAAGGGCTCCCCTTTCACTTCTCGATCAAGTCCAGGAAATGTGGAAAAAAGTCTTCCTAAAACCTTTTTTGTGCGAATAGGTGCACCCTAAAGCCACAAATTATACCTTACTAGCTTTTTATTATCTAATTATCACTTATTTATTCACTAACAGGTTTAATAGACACAACAAATGAGCCGCTTTGTATACCGATAAGTACTTTGCTTGACCAGGATTGACACCTATGACATCAGAGCAATGTCGCATAGCATCAGCGATCAAAATATGCATATTGAGAATTTCAAACTTTGAATCGCTGAAACATCAACAATATTAATTTTCGAGCAAAGATTTTTAAATATATGTGTTTAATAACATGTAAACTTTGTCATATCAAAAAATTTTGAGATGTGATAAAACCCCTTTAATGAATTTCAGGAACAAAAAAGTAATACATTCGATAAAATATATTTACAACTACTTACCTCGTTGCTTGTTGTTTGTTCACTTTGATTCATCCAGCTACCGAAATAAGCATACGTCATTTTAACTAGAACATGGAAACACACTAAAGAAATTCTGTTATTCATGGCCCGACAGTACTTAATTTCTTTCTAATGTGAAGAAAAATTTATTTTGTCCCTCTGCTAGATCAATCCTCTTGAAATACAATAGCGATTTGGTGCACTGTGTCTAAAAAACTGCGGATTTATTTTCCCTAGCAACATGTGTGGCGAAATGTCCCTTGAAATATAAGGAATATGCAACAAAATATCTTTGTTTTATATGTCATTATCCATGTTGAAATGAGCCGAACATTCAGAATTATAAATTTGTAATATATTGACATTGTCCAAACATTGTTTATCTTGATAGATGAATAATGTAAATGGTATATTACATTACGACAGCCAGACTACTCGGTATTTCACTGAATGTTTCAAAAACAAAACCAAAGATGAGTCTGTTTTCTGTACAATATCTTAGGTATGTAAAAGAAAAAAAAAATATACATTATAATTTGTTTTATTTTAACTTTATATAATTTAATTTTTGGTTGTAACGCGGTATATGATTGGATAAAAATTTACTGTATATTGTATAAATTGGGTTGCCTTCGTCAAAATTGACTTGCATCAAAAACGTATCGATCCGCCTGACGTTACATTCAAATTTTGTACAATTTAAAGTCATTTTAAGGGCAATCGTCTTTTTTCTTACACTTAATGAATGAAAATGAAATTATAAAGAATGAATTTAATAGCTACCCGATTTATACGAGATAAACTGGGTTGAAACAGTTTACGCTTTTTTCAGAAACCGCTTCGCGGTTTATAAAGCGTAAACTGTTCCTTCCCAGTTTATACCGTAGGAAAAGGGTAGCTATTAAAATTCATTCTTTAAGTGATATATTTTACACTTACAGGCAATTTCAGCCAGTCAAAAGCTAAAGAAAAGGAGCGCGATGCAAATTTGTTCTTTGAGCTGACAAAAATGCAGCGGCTGGTCATCTTTAATTCTATTAAGAAAATAATTAATTAAATAAAGTTAAAATCTGCATTTTTGAGTCAGGTTTAAATGCTACGAACATGTCAAATATTTCTATGAATTTCATGTTGAAAGTTCTGTTTAATACCAAAAAATTTAAACGACTTATGCAAACTAAGCAATATTAAGTTTACATTTTACAATTAGGGTAGTTGCTAAAGAATGTTCCCAATCTTGCAGATTTCCAGTTAGAGTTCATCTGTGCTAATTTCTGTCTTTGTTGTTAAAATCTTTTAGATTCCCAGTGGGTTACAGGTCACATATGTTATAAGTTTAATTTTCTTCTTAGGTTCTACAGATGCCATACGTTATTCCACAACAGGAATCAATGATCCAATGACGTCAGCAATCCAAGGTATATTTTAATTTTGTACTTTATTAATTGATAATGACTATGTCTCATTCAAATATTGCTTACAATTCAATGTGAGTTAATTGCTTACAATTCAATGTTGAGTTAATTTCCAAGTTTAAAGAGAAATATTTATATAGTATTGAATTTCCAGTATTATGAATGTGCACAATGACATTTATTTTGATTTACTTCTACCTAGACTATGACATACTAGTACTCGAAAGTCTTGACTTCTTACAATTTACAAAGTTAAAGGTAAAAAAGTGTAATGTTTTCATCATTGAAGATTTGACTTGTAGGTGATTGTACGGCTATAGATGTCTGCTCAGTCTATGATGGGGACCAATTTTTACGTTACAGTAGCACATTGTTGGCGTATGGTTACTATGGTGATATGTTAAAAGACAGTGAAAATAACAGGTGGATGGGATCAAAACGTTAAAAATTGCAGGTAATGATTTAAGCTGTAGAAGTTATTACTGAATACAGGATAAATTCAACATGTCCATTTATTTGTAGACAGAGCATATTTTGAAGAAAGTTTCAGAATATATAACTTTTTTTATACTTGGTATTTGATGTAACATTTTCATGAAATTAATGGATTACAGGACTGAATATAAAGCAGGTTGGTCACATGATTTCATCATATACATCTACCAATCTTATTTTAATTAAATTTTATACAACTGTTTATGACCTACATTTATTTGGATTTGTAAAGATTTTGTATGTTTATTTTCATATACATGTACATGTACTTATCACTCAATAAATTCTTAGTATTCTTCTTCTCCTTTAATATACATGTACAGCCAAAGTCCAGTGATCAGAACATTTGTGTTATGACATCATCTTATAAACTGCACCCAATTAAAATATCGACTGAGAGGGAGCAAACTCCTAACTCGACAACAATATTTCAGTGTAAAAGCTTGTGTAATAGGATGTTGTACAGCATTTACGATATTTTTTTTAAAAAAATGCAATAAAATGTACCATTTCTGTTTATAGGTGCAAAACAGTTTTTGGGTAACAAGTCTTATGAAGGGGAGGTGTCATTTAAATTGGCCTACTCGACAGATTCAAACCCTCGTGACAAAATCACCTGTAATTCTGGGTATGAACATTAAAAAAAATTTTGGGTTGTCTTAATTTGTAATTTTTTCTTTGTTAATAAGTATGAATTTGTTTAACTGATTAAACTATCTTTCAGTTTTGAATTTAGACATTGTACATTAGAGCAAAAAGAATGGATGTTCTTTGAAATTTTTAATTCAATCCTGCAATGTTTTCCCTTAAATATTTGGGGAAAGTATTTCAGAAGTCTGGTAAAGTATCTGAAATTCTGGAAACAAAAGTATTGAAAAACTACCTTTAACTCACTTGATTAGAGAAGTGTATTAGAAATTAAAAATAGTACGGATTTTTAGAAGTGATATAATTATCCTTACTTTAATTACTGTGAAATCACTAATTTGTGTGGGGGTGTAATTTTCATTGTTTTCATGGTATGTAGAGATCCGGGAATTCATGTCCTCCATGGAATTTAAAATTTCAGCTTATATTATCATATTTATGTCTTCAACCAAAAAATCAAATCCCCATGAACAGATATTTTTCTCCTCAAACCATGAAATTTGACCCTACAAAAATATGTGATTTTACAGTACTTTTTGCTCAAATTGAAATGTTCATATTTCAAAGCTTATTTTTCAGCTGTAATATTTGTGCCATGAGTAAGAACTCACAGGAAGAAAAAGGTAAGTTATTCAAAAACTACATAAAAATATTTTTTTGAAAGCAGTTTCTTTTTCTCCAGGAAAGATTTATCTGATCCATGAAACCATTGTCACATTCAGTAAGTGTGCAGGAAGTATGTGTTATCTTCCCAGTAAATTCCCCCTAGACTCCCTACCTCCTCCCCCTCGGAGAACTGATGCATGCTGTCGATATGTTTTCAAAAGATTTATTTTTAATTTAAAGAATATTTGAAAAGTCTCTCTGTTAATCATAGGATCTGAAGGCTGGCACACTGTGAGGGGGAAGTTTCTAGCCGTAGCCAGCTTCACCATGAGCTGTCGATGTTTGATCAGCCCCATGGGCCCCTCCCCCTACTGCCACCTGGGAGATGGAACTTCAGACCTGCTCTCGTGTCCAGTTCCTACGTCACCTATACAGGTGTTCCACAACCAATTGCAACCAGGTATAACATTGAAACACATCAGGTAATATTCTAACTAATTGAAAGGTTTGCTGAATTACGCAGACATAAACTGTATATTACATGTACAAAATTCAGAGGACAATGATATATATGAAAAAAGTATTTTGAAATCTTTGAAGAACAGCAGGGTAATAATTGAAATAGTTAAATTAATAGAGAAGCACCGTAATTTGATGAAAATTTACTCCCCCCCCCCCCAAAAAAAGGTTGATGAGATTAGGGTGGAATTACAGCGGGATTAATCTTCAGGCACTCTCAATTTATGTGTATTCAAACTTGTTGGCAGTAGATGGTTGGGTGTGTGTGTGTGTGTTACACTAGGTGGTCCAAGATAAATGATTTTTGAAATCTTAAGAAGAAAAGTTCCATAATTCAAGTTGGTTCAAAATCATGGCTATTGGGTGGGTCACAATATGGAACAGAAATGGCGTTTGTTATTTCTTATTTACAACAGTATTTAAATGGTTTTAATGTACTCTGACAGTAGAGATAAAAGCTGTTGGCAATATGCCTGTTTTTGACAACAAGGGGTTTTATTCACTTATTCATTTCTCAGAAAATGTGACTCAAATTAATGAATTTTATGAAACTATGAATGTCTTATTTCATGCCTTTTCTAATGATGAAATCTTAACAATCATCATAATTTTGCAGTTCAACCATGTCAGATGTTGTAATTAAGAAGTAGGAATAAAGTACAAATGTATGTGATAAACATACAGTATTAAAGTATATTATAATATGTTTCATTTCAGAACCCACTGCCAGCTGATCAAGCTGTTTGCCCAGGGATTGAGGAGCTGGAACTTAACCCTCCCAGTCCTGTACCTCCTGTTGTGATTTGTGTGACCCAGAGGACAAGTACACAAGTATAGGAGGTCACACATGAGCGACCTCCACAGGTAGTCACATGAGTGATTACGACCATCACACCTGATTGAAGTGAGGCACCTCAAGTGATCCATGCATGTTACTCTGCTTTGGAGTAATTTTCTATTTAGTGAATACTTTTGTAAGTACTTTTCTATTTGGTGAAAGAAATGACATGCTTTATAAGTAATTGTTTCTGTGGGGAAGTTGTTTGTGTATTGCTATTCAGAAATGGAAGTTGAAAAAGAAAAAAAAATCCATGAAGAATAATGAAAATACATGTAGCATCTTTATGAGCCTCTAAAAAGACAGAGATTTATACCCACAGAAAGGATTACTTGTAGGGTATGTAAAGAAGGAGGTGAATTAATAGCAGTCTGTGATATTATTTATGTTTTTAATATCATACTTGTATTATGTTTATGCTGTATTTTTTTGAGAAATCTATTACATCATTGTCAGTTGCCCCTGCTGTCTGTGTGGACATGCTTAAGCACATTATCAGTTCAAAGTATCAATTACCCTTATATATATTTTTTGATGAGAAAGTAAAATTATTTTTATCAAAAAAATATGTGAATGAAAGAGAAATAGTATAATGTTTTTCCAGTGTGGCATCTTTGAGCAATATTTTTTAATACATGTACAATGCAACACATTCCATACAAACTTTTCACAAGCACATAGACATGCATAATAAATGTGGTGTGTGTAATGTAGCACACTTGTATAGGTTCATGATTTTTTTTTTATCTAAAATGATAGAAACATTTGAACTACTTTGAAAGGATCAAAATAACTTTGTATTCTGTGCAATATTGTATATTTTAAGCGCATTCGTTTTTCTAAAGATGAGTAAGGGTAGATGAATGGGAAAATCATTATTCTTAGAGATTAGCAATACAGTGGTTGATTTAGTTTCCTTCTCTCTTTGTTGGGGGAATTTTTTCTCTCTATGATACAGTGTACAAAGTCCATCAGTCCTTCAACTGACAAGAATGCATAATTATGATTAGTTGAGCATTACTGAAATCAAATTAATGGGTAGCTGAAATGTCAGTATTTGTCATCATACAGAGGTTTGATACATTGAAATTCTGTTCAAGAAATTGATTTTAAACTCAAATTTATTTTTTCTGAAAATAATATCTAAAGGATCTTAATCCAGAGAAGCTTACATGTAAATACTGGTTCATTGATTAAATCATTTTTAATTAAGAATTGAATTTCAAAGATTTATACTACCCTGCCTAGTCTATGATACATTATATATTCTATAAATAATTATTATAGCAATGGAAACTTATTGCACTACAACTTTAACTGCCAGAAAATTACTATCTGCTTAAGCACTGTGTTGTCATATCTTGATTCTCATTTCATCACTTTCTTCAAAGGTTGTTCACATAGTACATGTATGTAAATTAGCTGGGCTGGAAAATACCTGGGTACTCATTTTCTGAAAGTATTGAAATTTTATGTGAAGGTATTCAAATAGGTCAGCATGCAGGGAACCAATCATTTTCCATTTTTACATACCACTTGACATACATGTAGTAATTCTACTCATCTAATATTATATGTGATAGCGTTGATCTCTATGTATTCAGAACTTAAAACATGTATACTGCATGGAGAGTCTATGACAACAGGGACATGACATAAGCTTAGCCTATTTGATCACAGACAACATGCATGCACTGATTAAGCTCATGTGGAATTTTTGACCTTTTAATTAATACTTGTAGGTGATAAAAATAAGCAAACAATTATCTCAATGTTTTACAATTTGTTGCAGCGGTATAGTTCAAAGTAAATCTAATCCATCATTAAGCAAAGTTACCTTATATCTGAATCAATGCAAATGTAGTAATGTTCAATGCAATTAATAATCAATATAATTTATGCAACTGTAGATGTATATATTTTTAAATACATCTGTTTTGAAATCCCAAGAAGTTGTTCAGATCCAATGGAAAATGGGAGTAGCCTTCTATTCTGAAACTATTAATCAGGCATATATATCTTAATTAGACTTTATTTCTAAAATAAGAAAGTAGAATGGTTTTTTTAATTTGAAGAAAACAGAATACATGATCCTTTAAGGAATAACTTATAATTGCTTTTTCTTTACTGGACATATCTGCACTACTCTTTTATTACATTTTATTTCATGTAAAGTGAATGTAAATCAATGATAACTTTATTTAATAATTACATGGTACATTCCTGACAGTTTGTATATGAGACTAGATTGTGAATTTTATTTTTGTCTGTATAGAAGATGGAAGTAGATTTGAATATATTTTTATGCTTGTGTTTTAGCTATGTTTCTGAACAAATCCTATATATTAATTTTTCATAGGACATTAGGTGAACTTCGGTAAGGACAGCATCTATTAATGGGTTTAATTTGTTGTATGGATGCCTGAAAAATTATAGACTTTTTTGGCCAACAATCAATGCTGTTAATCAAAAGGTAACTTTGCCAAAAATGTAATGTTTAAAGAAGCAATTTTCAATATCCTCGTAGAAAGAGGAATGCATTTTATTATTATATATTTTACCAAACATAGCTTATTTTTTCCAGTCATTCAAACAATTCAAATAATATGACAGGTGTAATTATTGAAAGTCATTCATACTTTATATTTTTATTGATTAATCAATGCAAAGAATTTATTTTTATGAATTCAAGGTTCTTAAACAATGCAATTTTTCCAAATGTTACAAAGCTTATATACGTGAAGCATATATCAGATGTGTATATATTGTAGTAGACGGTTATCTTATTCTATGCCTTGTTAACATGGAATCAAAAAGGAATGACCATAATATTTTGTTTTGCTGCACATTTGTTGGATTGAAATGCTTTAGATGCTGTTTTTATTTATAGTTATAGTAAGTGGTCTCTGTGAACCAAAATTGTTATGCGTTCCAAGGCTTCAGATGTCATTGTTGATTTCTTAGTAAACTATACTTTATTCTAATTGTTGTTTTCACTTTGGGATAATTAGAATTATTATTCCTCTAATAATTTTTCCCATATATAAAAATTAGATCGTCAGGTGTGAATAATTCCCTAAAAATCACTTTGAATGGACGAAACCCAGTTTTGCCATGCGTTAGTCATGAGCTAACCCTTGGGGGTGCTAATTCAAGATTTCGGTGACTGATGTCTGGCTGTTCAATATACTTGCAAAACTTGCACTATGGGCTGTATATTTTTATTGGAAAAAGGAAAAACGTATTTTAATAACAAGAACAGGATGTAAATACTAGCAATAAAGTGTGCTTAATATAAATAATGTAATCATAGGGAAATGACCTTTACCATCATTGTAGGAAAATATCATATCACTCATTTACTTTATTTAATTTTCCTACAATGCTGACAACCCTAATATTTCCAATGATGGCAATAAAAATACACTTCATTGTTTATATTGACGGATATAGTGTTGGATATACATGTACATCGACAACTGTGATCATCCAAGACATCTATAGATTGTCCCCTATGACGAGTTTTTTTTTATACCCCCCCTTTCCCCCGGAAGGTTAGGGAAGGATGTGCATTGGAATCAGTTCTGAATTGAGTTTCAAGGAGTTTAGTTGGACATGCAAAGAGCATTTTAATATCTGTTCAGTAAAAATTACGTAATAATTTATGTTAGAGAATTTTGATCAAACAGATGTTATCCATATCTTTTGGGAATTTGGAAGATGAATAAAAGATTTGATCACTTAGTTGCAATTGATAACATCTGTTAAATTAAAATGTGTAGTTCTTGATGGCCAGATATTGTTTTCAAAATTAGTTTGGTATAAAGTTTAAAAATATTTGACCTTGTATAATATAATACTTTTTATACATCTACTAACAACCAAATTGCAGAATGTCATGTTCACTAAAATGACAGATGGTTGCAATTAAATTTTACAATCTATTAAAAACACAGTTATTAGTATTTTAATGTTTTATTAGGCTGTGCCATAGTTCATCATTCATAAAGATACAATTCAGTTTGGACTGACAATGTAAACATAGTGGACACACTTTAGATCCATAGAGTACTTTTAGTGACATGATATCTTCCTTGAAAAACCCTGTGGGGGGTATTTGTCAATTCTGAGCATTTCACTTTTTATTCTGACATTCAGTTAACAAACATTGACTAGCATATTGGCTAAGAAAAAAAACCATGCAGGGTATATTTTAAATAATGATGTATGTTTGAAATTGCTTCGGAGGCTTGATCTTTGAATTTTAAAAGAGACTCTCAGAAAGTCTTCAGTAATAAAAAAATAAGGAAAAAAAAAGAATTGCTCAGAGTACAGTAGTAAAAGTGAGGGAATTTTCAATTGATTGAGAATAAACTATCCATCTAGCCGTGTTTATATTTACATTAATATTGTTTCTACACAAATATGAAAGCATTTCAAGTTCTTTGATTCTTATGCCAGCTTCCATTGACAACAAGTAATTATATGTATGATATATTACACATAACTTTTTTGCATTCCAGGAATTCAAGAGCATTTTTTTCTTCTTTTTCCCGTATTCCAGTAACAGTGTATTTATTTTACTTTACTTGATAGAAACCTCACAATACCTCATTTTAATTGTTATTTGGACAGGAAATAATAAACTTTTTTTTGCCGCCTATTATCCATGACTGTTTCCTTGTTCGTACATAATGCATTTCATAACAGACATAATTTCTTGTATATTAAAACTGAGACTAAATGAAACCCTATATGCTATTTGAAATATTTATATCGATTTTTCTGATTTAGACAATTGTTTTCTCGATGAAAACATCCCCATTTCCTTGTCTGGAAATTCAATTTGAATGAGCTACCTTTTATCAAATAATCCCCCGAGAATTCGAATTCGCTTAGCAAACAGAAATGATTGTTTTAAAATATTTCATACCAAATTTTTGATAATTTTAATTCATAGAGATTGTCGATTCAAGAATGAAGCGTGAGCGATCTAAAAAAAAAAAAAATTAAAAGTATGAGGTTTTAAGCCTTTTTGACCCTAAAATCGAATTCTACGGTAAAAAGTTTAGTTTGAAACTTCGTTTTTTAAAGAAGTCTTTAACCTCGTTCTCTGAAAAAAAAAAATTGTTTATTCATTGAAAAATTGACAAAAAATAATTCTCAACGAAGCGAGTGTGGCGCATGCTTAGTGACGTTTCTTTCGTACTTACTTAGCCATTTTTTCATGTAAACAAACCAATGAGATGTCGTTGAAGTTGTATCAAGATCTTGCAAAAATACAGATGCAACCGAATTTCTTAATTAATCTAAAAAAAAAAAACAAAAAAACAAACCCAAGACATTAACCCTAATCTCTCGGATGGTATGCGAAGACTAACCCAAATCTCCCGGGCGGATGCTAGCTAGACTAACCCATATGCGATGACTAAACCTAATTCTCTCGGATGGATGCGAGACTACCCTGATCAGTCGAAAACTTGTGCAAGGACTAACCATAATCTTTCAGGTGGGTGTAAGTCTAACCCTAACCAGTCGAAAAATGTGCAAGACTAACCATTATCAGTTGAGTGACTTAAATCTTATGTCATAGTGCTATGAGCACGCGGATCTTGCGGACCTGGAGACCGGTATTAAAGTAAAGTCTTCTTCTTATTTATAGACAATTGAGCCCTTTTTAATATGATACTGTGGTTTCATCAATTTTCGTTGGCATCAATTTTCGTGTATTTTGTAAAACAGACATTTTCGAGGATACGTAATTTCGTGGACAAAAGCATTGCCTATACAAATGAATAACATATTTCGTAAATCAATGAACATTTAATTTCGTGGATCTGCCTAATAACGAAATCCTCGAAAATTGGTGCTCAACGAATATTGATGAAACCACAGTATCTGTCATATAATTCATTAAGCATTTGAACCCTTTTTTAGGCTTTGTCCGTGCCTGTGGACCATGATTGAAACACATCTAAGACTACACTGCATGAGAATTTTCCTGTCATTTTCATTTCCATATGAAATGTATGACCCTTTTATATCCATATCCAGTGGTCCATGGTTTGAACAAACTGAATTGTATAACGCTTGAGAATACCTGCGTGTAAGTTTGTAGCGCTGTAGTTCTTTTAAGATTTTTAAAGATATTTTCCGATTGTACATGTATATCTATGTGGAAATTGGGATTCCTTTGGTTTGCTTCATTCCTTAACCTGCCTCGGGAGCAATATTTTATAAGAAAAATTGGATCTACAGAGCATTAAAAGGATAGGTTAAGAATTTTGATAAAATTTTAGATCCGTTTTGTACTAATTGCTGCCCATTTGGAATCAGAGTAAACGTACGGGAGTCTTCATTGCTTGAGGATAAGTCCATCTGAATTTGCAATTTTAAAGCCTTTCTAATCAAAAATATATTTTAAAATTTTTGTCCTATTACTACCTACAATTTTAACTTTTTTGAGGCCCCATCCCTGCCTTATGATTTACTCCCCCCCCCCCCCCCTCCGAATTGTTTTTGATTGATTGATTATTATTGTTAACGCCGAGTCGGCAATATTTCAGCCATATTTCGGCGACAAATTGTTTTTGACAGGGAACATCTGCATCCAAGTCTGCATCTAAGAACCAAACTCCAATATTTTTAAATGTAAATAAGCTTGTTTGAATATTCCTGTAATGATATTTTATCTGATTGAACTCGGCATTTAGTGAAATTAAATCCCAAAATGTTCAAATATGAGTATAAAATATTTATTATAAATGTTTCATTCTTTAATCAAGGTAAAAGCCTTCTCTTCTGGCTAATATTGTGAAAAAGAATTTCGGGTGAATCTGTGGGAATGAAGTGCAAATGGAGAACAATACAATCTTATTACAGGCTTGCTATAGTTTAGTATCATAGATATCTATGCTGAAATATATACTTTGCAGCATTCTTTTTGTCACAGTTTGGTGATATATGTACATTGTTATATATCATAAATTAGATATTTTTTGAATTGTATCGTGTCTGTTCTGGATTTTTTCTTTTTGAATTTATTTGATCAATTGTGTGAAATTATTTACCGAATATTAGATAATTCACAGTTTTATCCTTCTATTCCTAACTTTTCTAGAACTAGTTATATCAAAATTTGTCTTTTTATATCAATTATTCCTACGTTTGAATTAATTATCTTAAATCATACAAAGTGTGCGCTTCATGATAAAAGTTGTCATGCCGCCACTTACACTTTAGCGCATCATTCTAGTAAATATTAAATATATTTAAACGCTACATTTACATGTATAAGTTACCTGAGAATAGTTCGAAAGGACTTTATTCCATTTTCCATATTTCTTAATCTGGAAAAGGGCCTGACCCTTCATTTGAGAAAAAGTCAATACCTTCTACCTAAATATTCTTTGTGGCAAATTATTGTGAAGCTGATCCTTGAGAAGATCTTGAACTATGAATTTAGCTGGGCACAAAAGATGAAAACTGATTCCAGTTGGTCACCTGAGTAATTTAAATCATTATAATTACACTTTTTTTGTCTTAGACTTTTTTATGAATTGATCATCAAAGCTCTTGATCGAAGACATTCACAAACTGATGTTGTATAGATGTATTTGTTCAGAAATAAACAGAAGGCTAATTAGCGAAACAGTAGTTTTATTTCTTACATGTATCAAAGAAAGCACATAAACACACTCAAGATAAACATATTCTTAATTTTTTAAGGCAATCCCGACAAAAAAGGTAGCATAACCTTTTTACACAACCGTACATTTAGAGGAAAAAATCTTGACATTTTTTGGTGGTTGGTTGGGTCGATTGTTATTACACTTACTTCAAAGCAATAGACAGTGCATTTAAGAAGAAAAGAAGACCACCTGTAATAAATCAGGAAACCCACAAAAACTATAAAGCTAGACAAAAGTCATCTTATGATTGAAGGGTGAACATATCCTAGAAACATTGCTACAAGGTAGTTAAGAGCAAAAGAGAGACAAGAATGTAAAAGGTATCTATCTTTATTAAGAATAAAGACTATAGAAGATGAGATTATTAAGTAAAGTGTTAATTTATTTTAATCGCTCTTGGCCAAAATTAAAAAAAGGTGTAGTTCAAAGCTACAATGAAAGAAACCAAGATGAGCAAAGCAAAGAATAGAATTTATGTGATTTATCCCTTTATCGTATTTTAGACATAAGCAGGTCAAATTGCTATACAATAACATGTAACAAACAATTACAATGACATTGACGTGAAATAGGAAAATAACAATGACATTAACGTGGAATAGGAAGATAACAATGACATTGACGTGAAATGGGAAGATAACGATGACATCGACGTGAAATGGGAAGATAACAATGACATTGACGTGGAATAGGAAGATAACAATGACACTGACGTGGAATACGAAGATAACAATGATATTGACGTGGAATAGGAAGATAACAATGACATTGACGTGGAATACGAAGATAACAATGACATTGACGTGGAATACGAAGATAACAATGACATTGACGTGGAATACGAAGATAACAATGACACTGACGTGGAATAGGAAGATAACAATGACATTGACGTGGAATAGGAAGATAACAATGACACATACGTGGAATAGGACGATAACAATGACATTGACGTGGAATAGGAAGATAACAATGACATTGACGTGGAATAGGAAGATAACAATGACATTGACGTGGAATAGGAAGATAACAATGACATTGACGTGAAATGGGAAGATAACAATGACATTGACGTGAAATAGGAAGATAACAATGACATTGACGTGAAATGGGAAGATAACAATGACATTGACGTGAAATGGGAAGATAACGATGACATTGACGTGGAATGGGAAGATAACAATGACATTGACGTGAAATGGGAAGATAACGATGACATCGACGTGAAATGGGAAGATAACAATGACATTGACGTGGAATAGGAAGATAACAATGACACTGACGTGGAATACGAAGATAACAATGACATTGACGTGGAATAGGAAGATAACAATGACATTGACGTGAAATGGGAAGATAACAATGACATTGACGTGAAATGGGAAGATAACGATGACATTGATGTGGAATAGGAAGATAACAATGACATTGACGTGGAATACGAAGATAACAATGACACTGACGTGGAATAGGAAGATAACAATGACATTGACGTGGAATAGGAAGATAACAATGACACATACGTGGAATAGGACGATAACAATGACATTGACGTGGAATAGGAAGATAACAATGACATTGACGTGGAATGGGAAGATAACAATGACATTGACGTGGAATAGGAAGATAACAATGACATTGACGTGAAATGGGAAGATAACAATGACATTGACGTGAAATAGGAAGATAACAATGACATTGACGTGCAATAGGAAGATAACAATGACATTGGGTGGAATAGGAAGATAACAATGACATTGACGTGACTAGGAAGATAACAATGACACTGGCGTGGAATAGGAAGATAACAATGACATTGACGTGGAATAGGAAGATAATGACACTGACGTGGAATAGGAAGATAACAATGACATTGACGTGGAATAGGAAGATAACAATGACACATACGTGAAATGGGAAGATAACAATGACATTGACGTGGAATGGGAAGATAACAATGACATTGACGTGGAATAGGAAGATAATGACACTGACGTGGAATAGGAAGATAACAATGACATTGACGTGGAATAGGAAGATAACAATGACACTGACGTGAAATGGGAAGATAACAATGACATTGACGTGGAATAGGAAGATAACAATGACATTGACGTGGAATAGGAAGATAATGAACAGTGATCATGCTCGAAGTCCAATATAAATACAAACTAAGAGCTGGACAAACAGGAAACCCTGAAAAAAAAATTTGGGATCAGATGCCATGGAGGAAAAAGCATTCAATGTCGACCGCATCCATCTTTAGTCCTAGTTTTGTTTTGATCGGGTTAATGGAAAAATCATAAGAAATATTTGTATGAAAATAATGGCCTTACAATTCTTACCAAAAGCGTTAGTCATTATTTGACCTAAGGATAGATTGATTTTGCAAACGAAGTCACTGCATCGAGCATGGAATGTGCAAAATATTTACCTTAAACAACACGAAATATTGACTAAACGAAATATTGACCTTAAACATTGATACCCCTTGTATCATCAATTTTTGTTTCAGCAGGCATCCTCGGTATAGAGATACGTAGAACATTGCGTATCGAATCAACTAGTACTGGGAGACAAAAAACACCATATACAGTGAAAATACGTCTTTAAATGATAAATATGCAATCTTGATTCTTTGTGCATCTTTATTGATGATATTTTACGTTTTTAGTTCAAGGGTTTTGGAAATGAAAAAGTAAAAAAAAAATCTAAGAGAGAGAGAGAGAGAGAGAGAGAGAGAGAGAGAGAGAGAGAGAGAGTCAAAACCCCCCAAATCCTGGCTTAGATAAAAAAAAAGAAGTCAAAACGAAGTTTGATGAGCATTGTCGAGATTCTGTTTCTTCTTACATCTGGTGCGCTTGCATTTTTGTCGCAACACAGAAAAAACCCTTTTTGTACAGACAAATGATACCATAATGAAAACACCCTGTGAAGCATTTAGTAATATAAACAAATATTCCAAGACGTTTAGCCTCAACCAGTAGTTAATAAAGCCCACAATCCATAGACTTCCCGTCAAACATGACAACTTCACAATAACTTTACTCTTATTGAGTTGAGACTTGACTGACTGGATATTTTCATGGCTTCGTATGCGACAGCAAACAATGACAAATAAAATGATATTTGTCACCGTCACTAGAAATGCAGGTGTGATAAAGGTGGTGATAGCCATGATCGGATATGATATATAGCATAGATCCAAGCCATAACCATACTCCTTTCCATCTGATGATACAAGAGAGTATCCTATATTAGTTGCTATGAAGAGAAAAGGACACCCAAATGCATAAAGACAATATTTCAAAAGTCTTTTGTGACTGTTTTGGGTTTGTCTTGTAACAGATCGGCCAAACTGTAGAAACATTTGTATTGAACTTGCACTCATCCATAAGAAACTTGCTAACCAAGCGTAATGAACGATAAATCCCGCAACTTTGCACACCATAGGATAATCATTGAGCGTTATACCAAACTGAAACAATAATTGTGCAATCAAAAGTGAAACAGACAGAAACATAATACATTTTCCAGGAAGAGATCGTAATTCAGGACAAACGAAATAAATACTAAGAGTGATTAAAAGACTCAAAGAGGAAATACACATCAATACTAAAGATAATATACCTTCAGGTGTGTAACGATATACCCAAATTTCTTTTCTTTCTAACTTTGAGAAATTCAAATTATTGCTATCCAATTTTGCAAAATAGTCTTCCATGCAAAGTTGCACAGACTCTCCTACGTAATACAGCATAGAATCAAAGCAAACATCGAATGTGATAAGACACAGTTGAGATTTATTGTTGAAGATTATTTCATTTTTTCCAAGGACAACCATTGGACAGAATAATGTTTTTCGGAATGAATATGTCAGAAGCTTGGATGTTCTGTGAAAATTCGTAAATTCTGTTTGCAATTTTCTTTTAAATCCCTCGGGACTGTGGTCAATTGAAACAAATTGAAACAGGAAACTGGTTTCAGGATGGCGAAGGATTGGTGGTTTCTTTGTAATGCTTGTCATTGAAAAGATTTTTTCATTAAATAAAGAAATTAGTTTTGAGACATATTCTTTTAGATTTAGCATAGGAAAAACCATTATTTCAACATTCACCTTATAAAACATTGAATTCTTCACATCTTGGAAAATTGTTATGCTTAAAACTGTTGCTAATTTGAATTCTGAAAAATGTGTTGCTATTAAAAGATGTAACCATGAAACATAACTGATATATTTCTCATTGCTAGTTTCAGCGTTCTGAAGTCGACTTATGAAAAGAGTTGCAATTAACTTAATCTCGTCGCTGGCGTTTGACATGCAGTTTCCACTTTTGTATAAGAAATTTTTGAAGCACCTAACCTCTCGAGATATGTTCTGAAAATAACAATAAATATATATTATTTATTCTGAATAAGGAAAAGTTTTTATCATTTTTTTTTCAAAAATATCATTATATATATATATATATATATATATATATATATATATATATATATATATATATATATATATATATATATATATAATTACCTTATATTCATCATATACATGATAACGTATGCCAGTTTTCTTATAATTCTCCGGGAATTTCGTAGTTAATATTTGTAATTGACTAATGTTAGATTGAGATGTATTTACTGCATCTGATTCTTGAATTTTTGAAGGTAAAAACTTGGTGGTGGTTTGATCAGTGAAATAACTGTAGTTTTTGGGGGTCAGTGGAATTCGTGAAGTTGATACAATTATTGCTGGTTTAGTTGATCTTGGAGGTGGTGTTCTCTTAGGAATAATTTGCTGTTGCATCGGTATCATCAGTGTAGTTTTTGGGGGCGGTGGAATTCGTGAAGTTGATACAATTATTGCTGATTTAGTTGATCTTGGAGGTGGTGTTCTCTTAGGAGTAATTTGCTGTTGCATCGGTATCATCAGTGTAGTTTTTGGGGGCGGTGGAATTCGTGAAGTTGATACAATTATTGCTGGTTTAGGTGATCTTGGAGGAAATGTTCTCTCAGGGATAATTTGTTGTTCCTTTTTTTGTCTACAACCGCCATATAGTAAAATAAAACTAAGAGATAGAGGGCAAAAAGTTGCATGTGGAATCATTGTTGATGGTGTTGGTGTTGGTGGGTATGTTTTCATCATCGGAGTTCGTCTCTTCTGATTCTGATCATCTAATTCTAGTTTAGATATGGTAAATGATTGATTGTTATCCAGTGTTGCCGACGGTGTCTTGAGGGAGGTATTAAACTGCAAAATGATGATCTCAACAGTTAGCCCCTTTTTTTAGGTCTCCGAACTTCAAACATATTTCGACAAAGTATTAGTGGGTAGATATACTCAGATTTATTCAAAGGACCCGACCATTTTCAAGAATAAAAAAAAATGAAAATAGGGCCTGCCATTAAAAGAAGATCTCAAAACCACCCAGAAATAAAGGACAAAACGTGTATGAATGCTTTATGATATTATAATGAAAATTTGGCCAAACTATGACCCACACGTGTCAAGATGAGACCACGATAGGGTTCATAGTTCTGTATTGGGGAAAATCTTTAAAAATCTTTTCAGCAGTACTACAACACTTGGTATTGTCAATTTTTCATGTAATTTGATTTTCATCTGTGCAAACTAGGTTAGGGGTGGGGATATCAGGGGCTTATGTTTAATATCAAATTAGGAAAATTCTTTAACATTTGTCTACTAAAAAATTACAAGGGTACCGGTTGTATATTCCTGTTCCTTTGCAAATGTCATCATATAATTTTGTTCATGCATGAGTTCGAAAATGTTCCATTGAATTGTATAGGAATAATCTTAAAACATTTTTCTAAAAAGTTATCTAATTCATATGAAGCTATTTGATTCACTTCTAAAGGACTGAAGTTTGATTAAATGCAAGTATGCTTATTTAATGTAGATTTAATACTGTTCAATGATAAGGCCCCAGGAGCAGGAATAGAGTCACAGAAGGGATTCAAATCTCTTAATCAAGGAAAAAATCTTAAAAAAAAGAAATTCATATGCACTCATCATCATGTTATTCCGATTCAGTTCAGTAAAAAGGGTGTCTTTTCATTTATGTTGTACTATAAAAGACTTTAGCAAAACAATCTTCCAAAGAAAGACTTTAAATTGATAAATTTTTATGAAAATAATATCCTTGTCTAAATTAAATTCAAATTTGTCTTTAATAAATCGTGGCCTTTTGTAACAATTCAAACTGTGGTCTCACGTTATACAAATGAATAGATATACAAGTGTATCTATGAAAAACTTTGGATAAAATCAAATTTCTAGTTTTAAAAAGTGATAATTTTGACATAAATAGAACGACCACAGTTTTATCTAGGATTTTTTACCAGTCAGGGTATCCTAGTGTATGCATCTCGCTTCTTGATCGTGAGGCCTAGGTGCGAATCTCGTTCACCGCGTTGCGGTAAATCTAAGACAAAAACGTAGGTAGTGACTGTTCATTTGCCAAGAGGCCGACACTAAAAGTAAAAGTCACGGGATTTTCAGATGAGACCATAGAAACCGAGTTCCCGTGTAACGGTAGGCATTGACTAGTTAGAATAATCTAACTGTGTCTCGGGACAAGCCCTCACCACACAGTTAAACCGGGTCGGTAGGACAATATCATTTTAACGATAGAACATTCTATCTAGGCATTGGCATGATAAAGAACCCTCACTGCTCAATACTGTAAAGGGGATTAATTCCACGGGTTGTATTTTTCACGTTTTCCTCTCCTTGGACACGATCGCAGTTTGATGAATTCATGGAATAGATGTAAAATAAAAAGAATTATTTCAAACTTTTTTCCCTGATCCGCGGGAAAAGGATAGAAGCAAGTGCCGTTAAAGCACTTTGACGATAAACGTCAAATGACTTCCGTGCTTGCTATTACGATGAGGGATGTTGTACTTCCCCCACAGTTGTTAAACCAAGGTAAAACTGACACGTGTCACCCAAATGTTCTCCTTTCCGAAAGGATAAGAAATCACAGTTTACGAAAAATCATTGGTCCATTACGTTATGTCGACGAAATAGTAGTATCATTTGAATTAAGAAAATTTGAAGGAAAAAAACCCGGGTGTGTTTCTCAAATTGTCGATAAAATCAGGTGATAAATGCGAGATAATATTCGTTACTCAACATATACAACACGTGTTTTTGTTAAACACCAAGCGTTGGCTATTTATACGGCCATTCAACGATTAAAACGGGTCATTATCTGCAGATTTGAATTTTACGTCAAAATGGTAATTAAAATAATTAAATGACAAATACAACTCATAATTACTGCCTGCCTGCGTGATACATGTATATACAAAATTTTATATCCCTTTATTACTTAGTGCATGGTGGCTTGGACTCCCCCTACCCCTTAAAAATGGGGGAAATATGATTTGATTTAAAACTTATTCACTGTCTCTTGAATTCACTAATTTATTAATACCGTGAATATGGCGAATATTTAAACCGCGAGTTATTACCCCTTATACCGTAACCCGGAGTGCCGAGTATAGGTCTTTTAAAGACCTTAACTGGTACATGTACACGGAGACGTCTCTCTCTCTCTATATAAAAATACTCGAATGGAACGTTTCAATCAATTAGGATTTTCTACTTGCTATATCATCAATGTGTTAATTTTCAAGGGTATTCCTTCTGAATTCTTTATGAGACTTTACTTTAACCTTCTTTTCGACCTAAAAGATATAGGACATTCCTCTTAGGCTTTGAGGACCTAAGGACTATTTATGACATGCCCTTGAAAAAATCTTGAACATTTACACTCGTATGACCTTTACAACCTATATGGACCTCTTGTTAGATGTTTATTTTATCTAAGTTTAATCCGAATATATATATATATATATATATATATATATATATATATATATATATATATATATATATATATATATATATATATATATATATATATATATATATACTGTATAAAACTCTCTCTAAAAAAATCAACAACACAGTATATCCTAAGTGTCGGATCTACTAAATATATGCAAGGTCCAGGATGAAAATTTATATAAAGCACTAAAAATGACCAAAAACACAAACAATAGAAATTGTCAAGTTTTCGGGATGCCATATATATATATATATATATATATATATATATATATATATATATATATATATATATATATATATATATATATATATATATATATATATATTGCTTATTTTTGAAATCACATTTTGTCAATTGAAAAAAAGCTAAGAAAATAAAAATCACTATAAATTAAAATATCAATATAATTGAATTAAACTCCAAGAAGTAATATCAAATACATAGAATGAAACGTAATTTACGTTCGATATTAATTATAATACCAAAAAATAGTTAAATGAGATGATGCTAAACCTTAATTGTTATTTGGATTAATCTTTGTTGCATATTTAAGCTGAATAAATCAAACAACTATCAATATATCTTTTGTTATCAATTCGAATCCCTATGATGCATAATATATTTAAGTATTAAGCAATATTATTTAAAAATAAATAAACATAAAAAATTATTTTTCTTTGTTTTTTAATGAATTTCAGGACAAAAAAGTAATACATTCAATAAAATATATTTACAACTACTTACCTCGTTGTTTGTTGTTTGATCACTTTGATTCATCCAGCTACCGAAAGTAGCATATGTCATCTTAACTAGAACATGGAGACACACTAAATAAATTCCGTTATCCATGGTTACAGTTAACATCAAAGAAAAAAAAAAGCCCAACAGTACTTTTTTCTTTCTAATGTGAAGAAAAATTCATTTTGTCCGTTTACAAGATCAGCCCCCTTGAAGTACGATAGCAATCTGGTGCACTGTGTCTTAAAACTGGGGATTTATTTTCCCTAGCAACATGTGTTTTGAAACGTCCCTTGAGAAATAAGGGATATGTTACAGAATATCTTTGTTTTATATGTCATTATCGATGTTAAAATGAGCCGAACGTTCAGAATTATAAATTTGTAATAAAATGATATTGTCCAAACATCATTAACTTGATAGTTCAATGATGTTAATGTTATATTATGTATCGACAGCCAGACCACCCGGAATTTCACTAATTCTTTCAAAAACAAAACCAATTAAGATGAGTCTGTTTTCTGTACAATATCTTCAGTATGTAAAAGAAAAAAATATACATGTACATTACAATTTGTTTTATTTTAACTTTATATAATATATTATACATTTACACACAATTTTAGCAAGTCAAAAGCTAAAGGAGAGGTAAGGCGATGCAAATTTGTCATTGTGCTCTGAACCTTTGAGCTGAAAAGAATGCAGCGGCTGGTCATCTTCATTCTATTAAGAAACTAATCGATTAAATGAAGTTTAATCTGCATTTTTGAGTCAGGTTTAAATGCTACGAACATGTCAAATATTTCTATGAATTTCCTGTTCCATTTTCTTTGTATTGAACGTTCTGTAGAATAGCAAAAATTTAAAACGACTTGTGCAAACTAAGCAATATCTAGTCTATACTTTCAGGTTTTTCTCTATGAGAGCTATGCAGGTTGCTAGATATTTATTATTCAAAAAAGCTTTTCCGTTCAATGATACTAATTCAGAGAGAGAGAGAGAGAGAGAGAGAGAGAGAGAGAGAGAGAGAGAGATGAACCATTCCCATGACTACACGATACAAGATATTTCTGTTTCATTGCATGTTCTTTAGTGTTCTAATTGGAGAGAGAGAGAGAGAGAGAGAGAGAGAGAGAGAGAGAGATGCACATCTGAACTAGCATTCCCGGTTCTTCTTGCGTAATTACGGGATAATTAATTCCTCGCGTATATTTACGAATCTACAATAATAATAAAATATTATTTTTTTCTTGATATTTGTGTAATAAATTTTCAGGAACAACAAAAGCAATTTACATTTGATAAAAAATATATAAAATTACGTACCTCATTGCCTGTGGTTTTCTCCACTTTGATTCATCCAATGACCAGAAGAAAGAGTGACCATCCTCACTAGGACAAGAAAGCATAGTAATGAAAGTCTTCTAACCATGATTGCACCTAATATGGAAGCAAAGAAATAGCCTGACAAATACTATATTTTGTTTTTCTTGTGACTCAAAATTCAAAATAAGTCCCAACTGAAAGAGAATGCGAGATTGTGCACTGTGTCATAACAACTACCATGATATGTCCCTAGAAAATTTTAATTATGGGGAAAATGTATTTTATAAGTCTTCGTTTTTGTTTTAAAATACATTGGAGATCGGTTTTGCAATTCTTAATGTTGTTATGCAATATGTAAATTGTATAGATAACAAACAGTGATCAATATGTGACATACTGACATTGTTTACTCCCTATTCTCATGGGTCATTTAGAAAAATAAAAATGGTGTAAATAACAGAAGCTAAAACGTGTACTGTATTTAATAAATACCTAACTACAAACATGGATCTTTTTACGGTCAAATTTGACCAGTTTGTGAATGATGTAATAAAGAGTATTTTTTATTTCATTGCAATTATGACTTAATAATTTATTCGTTCAGTTTCATAAAGTCATAACGATGCTGATCGTAAAAGTTATGGAAACAAAAAGAATAAAAAAAAAATCGTTATTTATTTTATTTTTACATCAAAATTTGGTTTTGCTTAATACAAACTATTTATGTTTCATTGTAATAAAAATGAAGATTTTATGGTCTCATATAACGATGCCGTTCATCAGAGAATGGACATTGGGGGGTTACTTTTTTTTTTATTGGAAGTACTCTCCTAAGCATTTGGGTTCCAAAGAGAGAGAATTAATTTCTATCAAAATGAGTGTTTAAAATTAATTGTTATATTCATAAAATATTGAATATATACAACCTAATACAATGTGAGTAAAAGACAGAGAGTCAAATGCATTTTAAGGAGTTTTCTTGGGAACTATCTTTCCTTGCGAAAGAAAGGATTTCAAAGAAGGCATGCATAAAAATTTGCATAAAAATTTATCTTAGAGTACGTTTTAAACATTTCCTTAATTAAGTAACCCTTAAGTACAACTATTTTTTTCAGAAATCAGACAAACAGTACAGACATAAATCTAATATATGGAATTTGAAAGTAAGCCGTTCGATTTTTTTTTAATTAACGCAAGACTTACAATCACAAAACTCTTGAAAATAAATTCAATATTTTCATTTAATTCTTATTTACAATCTTAATAACTTTAAAAAAAAAACGTGACCCCACATTTTGGGGTTATTCATATACAAAGCAGAAGATATTGCAATAACATTCATGCATAAAGTTTTAAAATGACATAACTCTTTCACCAAATTTTAGATACATACTTTATTCATATTATATTTTCCTACCTTAAGACCAAAACGGTCAGGATTCATATTTTTTTCTTACCAAATTTTATAATACATGTACTATCCTTGAGAATTTATTGACATAAAACGTATAATCATGTTTATAATATATTTTAACAACAGTAATTTAAATCAATCAAGATATAAAAATCAATTTTTCCTGAGTGCAAAATGTTAAATTTTGACTGGCTTTCACTAAGAAACAAAGCACGTGTCAACCTTTACTATTTTTACTCTTTATCACAATAGATATTAGAAATATACTTCACGAGAAACTGACGTTACAATACTCTCAGGTGCGTACCTCCTTAAGGATCGCGGGAGCCATTAAGATTCGTTAAATATCTCAACAAAAACACATATTAAAGAGAATATTCAAATATAATACCGTAATGTAATAAGGATAATATGAGAGAGAGAGAGAGAGAGAGAGAGAGAGAGAGAGAGAGAGAGAAGGTTTCTTAATGGGCTGTTTAACGTGGCTGCCCTGCTACACTTTTTTACTTAGTGCCAAAGTTAAAAACCCATGGTACTGTTTCAGTAAAATATTAGTACACATTATCAGACTATAATATGATAGATAAATAATGAGATGGTGTTGAATAGTTTACACAAAACAGAATGTTTTCTCTAAACTATTCAACACTATCGAGTTATTTATCTAACTTTAAAAAATTCCCCACTTTGGACCCCAAAGAAACACTTACCCATTCTTATATCCAACTTTGCTGTAATACAATAGCATGAAACCTTGTCACTGCGTGGTAGAATAAACATTAGGAACTATACGCATTTTCAATACTCTAGGAACAATGAAATGTATACGTTTTGGCTCAATTTTATTAGAAACAATTTCCCTATAAAAGTATTATAAAAATTTAACAGTTGTATGTTTAAAATCAATTTGTCATTTCATTTCCCCTGGCAATATTCATTTGCGTTATTTAACTTTCCACGTTATAACGGCTCTAACGTCTTTTAAGCACACCAGTTCTGAAATGCACTAAATTAATAAAAAGGAGATCGAAGAAATTAACAATTATGAAGAAAGAAAATATGAGAATGTAAATATAAGCATTGAATTTTTTTTTTGGATGTCGTCGGTCCTATAAGAGTCCTATAATATTGTCCGTGCCGACAAATTAAACCGCGTGTTAGCGCGGTATGATAATTTGCTGCACGCCAGGTGCTGTTATAGGACCGACGACATCCAAAACTAAGGATTTAATGCTTAATTGAACGTCCTTTTTACAGTTTCCTTTTTTAGTAAACTTCCCTTAACTTTATTGGTAGTTTGTCTACATGTAGAAAACACCAGGGGCCCGTTTCACAAAGATTTCCTAAGATATTTCTTAAGGTACAAGTTATGATATGCCTAAGTGTTATTTTTTTTCCTGAGACATATCTTAAACCATTTATATATAACCTTTACGAGCCAATGGGATTCACCCCCACCCCTTTTTTCACAAAAAAAAAACTGCGAGGTAAAAATTAATTCGTATGCAGAAATTAATAGGCAGTCTCTTTGAGATATGAGATTTATTTTTCTTAATTAAGGTTATTGTTACAACATGTATGTTAAATAAACATGTACGTGCACAGAAAGGTCACATAGTATCAACGATCAATCGTACATTTCATGCACGTAAAGTGATATGTACCTCCAACTCGTACACAATTATTATACATGTATCTACGTTGTTGGGTAGAGGAAACGATGGGGGAGAAGTATTAAAAAACAGTTATTGACTATTAAAAACAATTCATTTAATTAGACATTGCTGTGAAACAAAAAATTTGGGTCTTTGGTTTCGGCAACTTAAATCGAACACTCTAGTCAGCAGTTAAAGTGTCTTTCATTTAGTCATGAATGAGTGCATTGCATTGCCTAGTCCATGTAAATAGTCCGTGCTTAGATGTATACATGCTTTCCCGCCCACAAAATCAGAATGTCTCGACCAAAGAGGAACCCAAATTTTACTACTGCAGAAATTTCTATGTTGACTGAAGAAGTGGAGAAACGGAAGGACGTGATATTCTCTCGACAGAATTCATCTGTGACCAACCAGGCAAAAAAGGGAGAATGGGACCTAATCTGTGAAAAAGTGAATGCCGTAAATACATCCCATTTACGTACAGCAGATAAACTGAAAAAGAAATGGAGTGTTCTCTGTAGTGAGACAAAGAAAAAAATTTCCAAATTAAAGCAGGAGCAAGTGAGGACTGGTTGCGGTCAATTGCCTGCGGATTGTAGCGTAACCCCTGTGGAGGACAAAATACAGTCCATTATTGGAGAAACTGCAATATCTGGAGTAGACGGGGGCATTGACACTCTTGAAGGTAATGCTGGATAAAAGTGGTTTCTACTAAATTTACAATAAGATAATTTAAAGCCATACCATTAGACACCTCTAGAAATTAATCACATATAAAATAAAATTAAAATTCTAAGGAAAGGTTGGCATTTTTCAAATAAATCTATGCATAAATCCTTTATACAAGTTTAAACAATTGTTGCAATAATAATACCAAAAACAGAAGTTTAATTGTTCTTTTTAAGTAAACAAGCAGTCAATAGATTAATTAGATTCAATTTAAATATACAGATATTTTATTTATAAACTTGTATAAAGGATTTATGCATAGATTTATTTGAAAAATGCCAACCTTTCCTTAGAATTTTAATTTTATTTTATATGTGATTAATTTCTAGAGGTGTCTTATGGTATGGCAGGAAAAGGGGCACTAATCATCCCAGCGGCTGACCAGTCACTTGAAGGATCAACGGATACTATAGCTACATGTAGATCTACAACTTCAAACAGACAGACTTCTACAGAGGGCGGTAAATATGTTTTCGTCTTCTATTCTGAAAGGAGGGAAGAGGCATTCTAAAAAGAAATTACATACGTATGTTGTATTACTGAATGCTAGTACATGATTTGATAATTATTTTATTTTATTTTATTTTTTTAATGAACTCTCTTTGTTTCAAATATTAAAATTTAAAAATTATATTTTAACGTCATTTCATTGTACATGTACTAACTTGTGAGGATTTATATGTATATATAATTCTTGTTCATTTACCAACAGCAAAGAAATGTAAGGTAGACGTTAAAACACCTTCGCTGGATTTAATTGATGTTGAAAAGACTGGAAATAGAAAAAAAGAGACTTGATGTGGAAATGAAAAGACTAGAAGTCGAGGAACAAAGGCTTCTACAGAAAGGACAAGATTACAGCTAGAACAGGAGAAACACAGCATAAAATTCTGTCAGCTGGGCATTATTTCCAATGCCACTATCACTTCTCAACAATAAATATTTATTTTTCATCTTTTTATTCTTATTGATAAAATTTGCACATTTACAAGCAATACTTGTCACAGGTTACTCTATATGAGTTGATGTACATATAAGAATAGAAGAAATTGTTGCTTAAAATCTTGCGTCAATAAATTGTCTTCTAACTTCTGTTCCGTCATTCAATGTCCCACGATCCACATTGTCGTTTCCGTCATTAATAACGGCCCTTCCAACTGGGTCTGGAACTTTATTGTCAATGCATATATTATGCAGAACTGCAGTTGCAACTATAATATTGCAGGTTCTTTTAGATGAGAACTGAAGTGTACCGCCTATTGTGTCCACACAACGAAATCGCATTTTCCATACACCAAAACATCTTTCAATGACGTTTCTTGTTTTCATATGAGGATTATTGTAGGCATTTTCTTTAGCGGTGGTTGGGTTTAGAACAGGTGTGACTAAATATGGATTAAGTGGATACCCACTGTCACCTAAAAGTCACCCTCTTGATATTATCTTGTTTTCTAAAACCTGACAAAGTTTAGAATTGTTCCAAACAAATGAGTCATGTGATGACCCTGGCCATTTTGCTACAACATTGAGAAACTTTAAATTGGCATCACACACAGCCATGGTGCTAATTGAATGACAATTTTTCCTGTTCACGAAGACATTTTCTTCAAAACTTGGAGACTTAATTCCAACATGTGTTCCGTCTATCGCACCAATAACATTTGGAAATCCACTTGTTCTTGAGAAATGGAACATAGTATTTGTAATTGCAGTCTCATCAGTAGGCATTTTTATATATCTTGGACTGTTTTTACTAAGGATTCAGACACATCCCTAACAATTCTTGATATGCTTGCTTTACTTATACTATGCAAGTCAGCAGTAACCGTTTGGAAACTCCATGTGGCTAAAAACCGTAAAGCAACCATGACCTGGAGGGAAGGTGGAAGTGAGTGTGATCTTGTAGGCCTTCTGATATCGTTTTCGATCTCCCCACAGAGATATCTTGAATCAAATGGCGAGGGAGTCTAAACTTTGAGATAATCTCATGATCATCCATATAATCCATTGGATCATTTCTGTCTCGAAATATTCTTTCTCGTCGAAAGAGATTCCTATGATTTATAATAACATAAGTAGCCGCCATATTTAATCTGTTCTTAAGACATCGATTTACCTCTCCTAAAGTTAAGACACAACTTAGGAATTTCATAAGATATCAATAGATTAGTGAAAAAGTTCTTTCCTAAGATAAAACTTAGTCCTAAGTAGGTTTTGTGAAACGGGCCCCAGCTTTTTTGTCAAACGTGTTTACTCATTTATTGTTTTACATGAGAAATGTTTTACACGAGATTATGTTTCTAAATATTTCATCACACTACTAGTGTGTTTCTTGTTATTTTAACTAGGAAAATGATGATTTAATCCTGACTGGTTTAATTTTGTACAGGCTCATGTATGATAATTAAACCCTGAGGGGTATGTTTACCTGTCTTATCAAATCAGGTGAGGGTTCAGCGAGTTGTTTTCAAATTATTAAACATAATTAATTCGTTTTTGCATACTCTGAAGACAATCGTGTATTTTCTAAGGGATTTAAGTGAAGTACTTACATGTTCTTGAGTAATAGCAGTTCCACGTGACATTTGTAACAAAACATGGAAAAGACTTCTGGCTGTGTCCTTTTGTAATTAGATGTAGATCAAAGACATGATTGTGGGTATACTTTTTTTTTTTACATTTCTGGGATGGATATCACTCTAGCTGAAGTATGAATTACACAGTAATCCTTAAAAAGTTAATCAATTAAACAACGCCCCTTTTCTTATAATATTCCCTCTTAATTTTTGGCCCAAGTAGATGTCAGAAAGAGAGAAACAAAGGAGAGAGAGAGAGAGAGAGAGAGAGAGAGAGAGAGAGAGAGAGAGAGAATACCCCAGCCTTATGCAAACCCAAAAACTACGTATGGTCACCTTTTTTTCATGCATTGTTTTCAGAATAGTCCAAAGCTGAAAATATATACCAAGTTACTATAGAATGACTTTTAGCCATGTCAGTACCTAATCAATGTGTTTTTAGTAGTAAAATCGAGCATAGCTAATTCAACCACAGAGCTTTATCAATTTTAAGATGCAAGACTTGTTCAACTCTTAATCATTCTTAAAATATTTATATCATCATTCCTGATGATTTCTGGAAGAACTAGGAATATGACCAAAAGTCTGTATCTATTGACTTATAAACATGAACATGTATGTGAGAAGAGTAAATAATGATGACAAGTCAGAAGTGGGGTTAATATTCACAAATTTTAGGAGTTTCAACAATTAAGACATGCAGAGATAATAGATATGTAAAATTAGCTACAGGTAACTGGCTACAACAAGTGGGTAAAGTTAGCTACTAGTACATGTAACTGGATACGATAAGTGAATAAAGTTAGCTACTAGTATCTGGTTTCTATTAACTGACTTAAAAAATGTGAATAAAGCTAGCTACTAATAACTGGCTACGACATGTGGGTAAAGCTAGCTACTAGTAGCTTTTTACTAGAAACTGACATAAAATGCGAGTAAAGGTACGTAGGTATAAGTGACTGGGTACATTTCAAATATTAATTTAAAGAAAAAAATGTATTGAATGTATTTTTAATTTTTTTGAATAACAACCTCGTAGTTTTTGTTTCGATAGTCAAAATATTTGATATTAAAATATGCTATTTTTAATCTACTTGCAGTTTAATACTATCGTTGCGTATGTTTTTTGAATTGGTCATATCTTAGAAAAAACCGTTAGTGTGCTGTTTCTTTTTTTATTTCGAAAACACAACTTCCGTCCGAAGAGCCTTCTGCTGGTATTTTTATTTTGAATCACGAGCAACGTCGCCGTAATGTGACATTACAAATATTAATCATTTTGTCACCATGACTTAGGCGTGCTGTGTCTTTAGAAGGCGGGCAATCCGACTTTGATGTCAGTGTTTGCAACAAACCCAACGGACTTTGGCGCAGACCATCGGTCTTTGGTGCGACTATCAAACTACTGAGTATATTACATATTGTGCTTTTTTTTTTTCGAAAGCACTTTCTCAACACATAATCATATTACTAATTCAAAATGCATACGAAACTAAATATGGATCTGCAAGTAGATTAAATGAAAAAAAATATTTTAATACAAGATATTTTGACTAGCGAAACAAAAATACGAGATTGTTATTCAAAGAAAATTGAAAAAATACATTAAATACACCATTTTTTCTTTTAATTAAAATTTATAATGTAATGTAGCCAGTCACTAATACCTACGTACCTTAACTCACATTTTAATTTAGTTTCTAGTAACGAACAACTAGTCGCTAACTTTACTCACATGTCGTAGCCAGTTACTAGTAGCTAGCTTCATTCACATTTTAAGTCAGTTACTAGTAGCCAGTTACTAGTAGCTAACTTTACTTACCTGTCGTAGCCAGTTACTAGTAACCAGTTTCTAGTAGCTAATTTTACCTACTTGTCGTAGCCAGTTACTAGTAGCCACTTATTAGTAGCTAACTTTACATGTCTAGTGATAACTCCTTCCCCTTTTCCCCATTCCCAACACCTCAATTTGTTCATACATGTATGCAAACCTATAATTTTTGTTTTGACATAAAAAATTGGGAGATATAGTTTAATGATGCATTTCTGAATGATTTTTCATTCCTAATTCTAGGAGGATGGGTTGATCCAAATCATGGATGAAAAGTCATACAATCTTATCAATGATTGACTTTTGAATTTGATGCAGGTCATATTGTGAGCATCGCCAGCGTGGCGCAGTGGTTAGAGCGTCTGCTCTAGAGTCGCGGAGTAAGGAGTTGATCCTTACGTTGTGGGTTCGAATCCCACTGTGGGACGTGGAGACCGGTCCTTCGGATGAGACCGTATTAACCGAGGTCCCGTGTCGCAGTAGGTGCAGACACGAAAAAGATCCTTCACTGCTCAATGGCCGTAAGTGCCGAGTATAAGACAAAATTTGCAGCTCTCCACCGGCAAGTGGTGGCGTCTCCATATGAGTGAAAAATTCTCGAGAGGGACGTTAAACAACAAACAAACAAACAAACATATTGTGAGCAATTCCAGTTCAAAGCGGTAAAGGATGACCTCCAGGGGTTCATTAACTTAATTTATACCATAGTTACATAATGACACAAGAACAAAATTATGTATGGTCAATGGGAAAATTTTTTAATTTCTTTTTTGAGTTTCATGATCATTTGTCGTGTCAGGGACAGGGGGTGGCCAGGGAGACCTCTGGGCGTGGGTGGGGGTGGGAGGCGTCATGACCCCTTATACCATTTAATGTGTCATAATACAAAAACAGCTTTGGGGTTTCCGATTTTATTTAAAGCTTTTTGATTGTTTCCATATAAAAAAATGGGAATGACCCCCCAAGGACTAGCTTCAATGTATAACTAGCATGTGGCATCCCATGATCTTTGACCATTTTTAAACTATAACCTAACCATTTGCATTTCAGTTTATTTTACCCCATTCTATACCTAAACTTGTACCTACCGCCTGTCATAGGTACTGTCAACTTCATTACATATAATCCAATTAAAACACACAATGAATCAATTCCTACTGATAAAAAGGTGTGTACACCACGTGCAATCCAATAATGATAATTGTAAAACTAGTACTCGTAGCGTGACGCAAATCCAATGTGAGGCGCGAGTCTAGAAAAAGGTGTACACATGGTACATGTGCTTTTATATAAACGCTGTTTTTACACAGCTTTGTGCTATCTATTTCCAAAAACAGACAAATTGAGAGGAGGGGGTGGTTTTGACAAGATTGATCGGGGGAGGGTTTTGGAAAGGGTTTTTGCCTACCCAAATACTGATAAAAGTATGCACAGTTCGATCAATTCTGAAAGTTGGCATCTTAATTTTTTAAGTGTTCATCAAAAACGCTATGCACTAAAATAATAATAATTGTTGTTTTGAAAATATATCTAAAAAGTTCCAATTGTGGGCCAAAAATTTACATCCCCCTTTTTGAAAAAAAAACAACAACATAATTTACCTCATTAATTGAAATATTTGTAATTTCAGACTGGTAATGAATTCATAATATGAAATACTTACATAAGAGGCCCATGGGCTACATGTTCACCTTAGCATTTTATTCTGGATATGACAAATACATGTATATATATACCTTGGTTACCCAAATATGAAGGAGTGTGCAATAAGTGGCAAACACCTTAGTGCGGGTATTACTGTCTTATGACAGCATCTAGTTGCCATTTGTTTGCACTGCTGCAAACGTTAACTATGGGACTTTGTACATGTTGAAAAATGCCAGCGTTCAAACTTCATGGCATGTTGACATGGTTACCATGGCACATAGCAACCAATTTTTGCCTGATTTAAGATTTTGGTATCAAAGACTCTCATCATAGAGAGTTTGGAGAAAATCTGAGACTATGCTTGCCACATCTCCTTTATAAAATTTCAGGTCATTACAGAGAATGGCTCTTAATTTATTTTCCTCAAGAACTAAATAGTAAAAATTTCCCTAGACTGTGTCTCTATTCTTTATAAACGAGTGGTAAGTTTAACGATGGGAAATGCTCATTATGCATCTCAATTCGTAGACACAGAAAGAACAGGCTTATTTAAAACGGCTTTAAAGAGTCGACTTTGCATCAATTGATTCGTTTGCCTATATTCAGTTGCATATTCTGATAAAGAAAAATTAAAAGAGAATATTTTCCCTTTCCACATAACATATATATCCAATTGAACATGTCAGGAAGAGTCAAATAAAGACAGTTTTTTTTTTATTTTAAAATATATCGATAACACTTTAAGCTACATTTTATTTACAGCAAAAAAGATATCAGAAAATTAACATTTAAAATAAACTGAAATAAAATTGCAAAATGTGAGACAAATCATAAAATTTCACATTTGCACCAAAAAAAAAAAAAAAAAAAAAAAAAAAAAAAAAAAAAAAAAAAAAAAAATCATCAACCAGTCTATCAATTCAGGATCAGGTACCGCAAAGAATAAATTTCGTTTATAAGTTCAATTAATTTTTAAATCATATTACAGCCAAACAATAGTATTTTTCCACATCATATAATTCCAGTTGGGATCACTTCAAGTTTGATTGAGATAGGTTCAAATTTGAAGATTAGCGAGATTTCTTAAATTTGACAATGTCATTTCTATTTCAAATATTATTGCTTGATATTTTTTAAAATAGATAATCAAGAACTTAATAAATCATCGATCTGTAAATAATGCAATTGTAAATTCACACATAAACATATGTTCGCAGCATGTATATATAACGTCACTGTGTAAGGTATCATAAATCCGCTAGACAGCAATTACTAAATATGACAATAATTTTACTCATTCTTGATAAGAGCAATAAAAAAGTAGACAACCGCGAAACGAATAAAGACTACTATTAATTTCACTTCTTATAATCGTTATAATTGTAAAATCTAAAAAAGAAACGAAAAGAAAAAAAATTATTTAAAAAAACTTAAAAGATGAGAATTTTTATCACTACATTCATATTTAATTTTTCAGTCACTCAATAAGTATAAGTAAAATAAATAAGAATTCATTAATCCACCAAAGTTTACAGGTTTGAATGCTAATTGAAAAAAAACTATTACTATAAAGAACTTAAGCAATGAGTTCAGTTTAACAAAAATGTTGGAAATGAATATTTAGTGATTCAATCATTTTAAAAATATATGCACAATTTTCACATTTAAAGAAATGCCGATAGTTTTCATTTTGTGAGTGAAATGACCTAGGTAAGAGAAGGAAAAGACCTATTAGAGAAATGACTTGGGCTGCAATGACCTGGGCGGAAAGGTTACTAGAAGAAAATGACCCGAATTCCAGAGAAGGGGAGGTTATAGATATAACATAAAGCCTTATTGTTCTGGGGACAACATTTAAAGATTCTATTTCAAACACGTATATTTATTATGATCTAAAATATGACTATCAATTATATAATTAAGCCACTCCTTACTATTTTCTTGTGTAAAACTTTGACTCCCTTTTTAAGCCCAACACTAGTCCTAGAAACAATGATTTCAAGAAATCAGTCTTTGCACTTCCTATGGTTGCTTGTATATGAACATTGTGTTTGTTTTGAGAAAACAATTTTGAAATATTTTCTCCTATAATAATAATTATAATAATTTTCTCCTATATATTTCATTTGAATATTTAATCTCTATCGCAGGGTCCAAAATTAGAATAAATTTGAATCTGCTCTATCATAGGACGGTTGCATAAAATACTGATTTATTTTGTAGCCTTGCTTAATAATTTCAATCTGTATTATGAAAATGCCTGCATATTAAATGACCAGTAATGGCCCTGCTTTTCTTGAGATTAAAAAAGTTAAGCAACTGCCCCTATATCTTCCCATTAAAGCGTAGATCTTCTATGGCAGTCCCCCATCAAGTGGGGTTGGTTTGGGGTGGAACAGCTTGAATCTACACTTAAAAACTTGCACGTAAGTTTCCTTTTCCTGACTAAATTGTTCTTGATTGCGTTGCTATTTTTTGGTTACAGATGACAGACGGCAGAAACAGACGTACAATATACATATGATTAACGCTGCTCTCTGGAACCTTTCACGAGGGTGAGTTAAAATATACATAAAAGACTTAAAGGATAACAACGTGTGAAAACGAGGTTAAAAGGACAAACACCTGGATCAGATGATATAATATCACATCGTCGTTTGTTGAGAATTATCGTGTATTTTTTTAATTTTTACTTCTTGTGCACTTTAACTTCTGTCCTAACAACGATAAAACTCTTTTTGTACAAACAAATGATACCATAATAAGAAAACCTTGTGAAAAACTTATTGATATAAACACATATCTCAGCAAAATTGATTTTACCCACCAATGGACAAAGTTAAAAATCCATAGACTTCCGATCAAACATGATAACTTCACAATTACTTTACTCTTATTGAGTTGATAATGATCTGACTGGATCTTTTTATGTTTTCCTATGCGATAACAAACAATGAAATATAAAATTATGTTTTTCATCATTACCAGAATCGGAGGTTTGAAAAAGGTGATGATATACATGTACATAACTTTATGTGAAATACCACAGCTATCCAAGTCATAACCATACTCTTTTCCATTTGTTGAAGCAAGAGAATACCCTATATTAGTCGCTATTAAGAGAAACGGGCACCCAAATGTATAAAGACAGTATTTTAATAGCCTTTTTGGGCTGTTTGTAGATTGTTTTGTCAGAAAACGACCAAACTGCAGAAACATTTGTATTGAACTTGCACTCATCCAAAAGAAACTTACTAACCAAGCGTAATGGATAACAACTCCTGCAACTATGCACAGAATATAATTATCCTTTAACCATGGAAGTAATAGTAGCGGTACATTTAACATTAAGAGTGAAGCAGACAGAAACATAATACATTTTCCAGGAAGTGATCGTAATTCAGGACAAATGAAATAAACAACAAGTGTAACCAAAAGACTCAGAGAGGAAATGGAAGTCACCACTATAGCTAAAATATATTCAGGTGGCCTATCCAATGTATACCAAATTTCTAAGAAATTCAATTTGTTTTTCAATTTTGAAAAAAAATAATCTTCCTTGCAAACTTGTACAGAATCTCCTATGTAATACAACATAGAATCAAAGCAAATATCGGTTGTGATTAGACATAGTTGGGAGTTATTGTTGAAGATAACTTCATCTTTTCCGAGGACAACCATTGGACAGAATAAAGTTTTTTGGAATGGAAATGTCAATAATTTTGATGCGCTGTCAATAAGCATAAATTTTGTTTGCATTTTCATTGTAAACCCCTTGGGACTCTGATTATCTGCAACAAATTGAAACAAGAAAGTAGTGTCTGGATGGTTAAGGATCGAAAATTTCTTTGTGATGCTTTCCAATGAAAAGGATTTTTCGTGAAATAATAAAATTAGATTTGAGATATATTTTGTAATATTGAGTTTAGGATGGACGATAATTTCAACATTTGCAAGGTAAAGCGTTGAAATAGTCTCACTTTGGGCAATTGCGATACTTAAAACTTCTGCTGATTCAAAAGCTGAGAAATGTGTTGCTATTAATTGATTTAGCCATGAAATATAACTATAATATTTTCCATTGCTAACTTCAAATTTTTGTAGTGGTCTTATATAAAGGGTTGCAGTTATCTTTTTCAAGTTTTTCGTGATGGGCAGTATGCACTTTCCACTTTTGTACGTGTAATTTTTGAAGCACCTCACCTCTCGAGATATATTCTGTAAATAAGAATAAAATATGTATAATTTATTCTGAATGATGAAAATTGATGGTATCAAAAGAACAATCATATATGCCATGATATTTCCCTGCCCAGGGGCAGCACAAGCTACATTTAAAGCTAGCATAAAATAAATAAAATTACTTTTTATGATTACCTCATACTTATCATACACATAACTGCCAGATTTCGTTGAATTTTCTTGGAAATTCGAAGTTAGATTTTGCAATTGATTAATGTTTATTGGATTTTCTGCATTTGATGATTGAATCCTCGTAGACGTTGCCAAAAGCAGTTTAGTTGCTAATGGTTGGGTTGGTGAATTCTGTGATGTTTTTGGTAATGGCAGATTTCGTGTATATGGTCTGATTTTTGCTGGCGTAGTTGATCTTGGCGACTGTATATTATCTTGGAAAATTCTTTGTTGGGTCTGTGAAAAATTATTTATTGAAATTACATCATCATTACTAGGGATGGCAATCATAAAATTTTTGGTGACTGGTTGTCGTAATTTTTTTCGACCGAGTAACCGCTTAATAGAACATATATAAACACTCGTTTGTAATTTTACTATGAATTAATCCATTTAAATTATGTATATTCTTACAAAGCAATTTATGAAAAAAAAAATAGGTAAACTTCGATAATCAGAATTCTTTACCTTACATTGATATTAATTTTCTTCTCCATTGTTATTCTTACTTTTAAAAATTGATTTCATCGACCACTGATGATGAATGGTGACTTCCCAACTTAATACCAAAAAAAAAAAATCGTTCTGATGACACAGATGAATCGCAAGATACTTTCCCTTATAAAATTAAAATTTGCTGGAATTTTGCAATATTATCATGTGACCACTGAAGGGGGAGGGGGATCTGCTACTTTATTCTGACCTTATACTCTGTTTTTGATCTTTGATAACAAAAAGTGGGGAAGTGTAAAAAATGTTGATCGCTTCATAAAATGCACTCTGTAAAACATTGCTGAGTAGATAATTAGTAGTTGTTTTTAACGCATGAATTTGAACAAAAGCATGTAAAGATTTTTTAACTTAAGGGGAGTATTTAACTTTTGACTTGTATTCAGGGTTATAATAATTCAATTGTATTTTGACAGCGGCGGCGTCTTGTGTATTGATAAATTGGTCGATTTAAGCCTTTCAGTTTTAAACACACTACCTAAGAGTTTAAATTTTAACAGAAATTTTATTATAAAAGTCCATATAGATGTACTACAAAAAAAACGACCAATGAAAATTGTAACTGGTAACAATTAATCTTTCCAACCGATTAGAATGTTAACCGATTAATCGTTGCCATCCCTAATCATTAAAAGTAAAACCCTGACAGAAAACTACTGGTCCTTTGATACCTCTGGGGTTTTGCTTTGGGTAAGCAGCCCTAACATGTAAAAAAATCTGTTACAGAAGCCAAAACCGAGGATAACAGTAACAAGACAATGACGAATGACAGTCAAACCCAGTACGAAACAGATATTCAGATAGTTGACATCCTCAACCTTAAAGAAGTAGTTCAAATCTTAAAGAAAGTGGATAGTTTCAATATCAAAATGCTAGGTATATGTGAAAAGAGATGAAAAGGAAATGGGGATCCAAAACTTGCCACTGATCATCAAATATTTTTCTCAGGTAATAAATATATTATATTAAAATCGGACCAAAACTGTAGGAGAAGTAGCATTTTGAATGAATTTCACAAAGTTATAATTTTTGTAATCATGGTAACACCGGTTAACGAAATAAAAAAAATGATAGGGTACATGTAAATGCGGAACGAAATCAAAACGAAATCGAAACGAAACCTAACTAAACCATACGAAACAAAAACAAATGAAACGAATGCAAACGAAACGAAAACAAAGTCGATACCAAATGAAATAAAAAAGAAAAGACATTGAACGGCCTGTATTCTTTAGATATTCGTAGCATTTAGCACTATGTACCGCTACATTGGAAACAGGCCTGGGTTGTTGTTGATTTTTTTAAAATTTCTTACACCCTAATTTGCTAAAACTACAACACAATTTATTAGCTACCTAGTGTATATTCTATACATATTCATTTATTCTACATTTTTTTCTATTTTTCAAATTGGCTTCACATTTCTTTATAAGGGGCAGTCCAGACAAGCATTTGATAATTGTTGATGAATATAAATTGTGTATTATCCCTGTCTTCACACTTGCAAAGTTGAAGGGAACTATGCGTGAGCGGATCAAAGAGACATCTATCGGTTATGTAAAACACATCGACAGATTTACAAAACTTTATTCTCTATTCTTAAGAAGAAGTATTTATTGAGGTTTTTTAGGGAGGGGGGGGGGGGGTAAATGTTCAGAGCGCATTTAATGAATTAATGCAGTAAATAATACACTGTAATTTCTTCTTTAGCTTATTCTCGCTTTATGTGGTTTATTTTCGAAAGACTTTTTATATCACAGAGACGTAGGATCATTTTTGAATGCGGGAAAGGGGTGTGTGGTGTGAGGACAGGGTATGGATACTGACAACATATCTGGAAAAAACTTTGACAAGCCAATAAAGAAATCCAGCTTTTTCGACCAGAAATTTTTTTGAAAATATAAACATAGCAGAATTTGCCTTTACTGCATCAAAACGTGTTTGTGTGTGTGTGTGTGTGTGGGGGGGGGGGGGGGGGCTGGGATGGAGAAGTCTTTTTCAAACGTAATAAATAGTATAGATTTATGCGCGAAAAATGATTATGTGCCTGAATTGGAAGGTTTTCAAGATAATATGTCGCATTCCTACTGTTGCATTCAGAAAAATTGGCTCCATTATCTAAAAATTCACTTAATATCACGTTTTTAAGATATTTTTAGCAGAATGCGCAATGCATATGTAAGACCTGTACTTAAACGCTTTCAGTCACCTGGGGTACTTGATTTAATTATGATTTATTAAAGTAAGAATAAAGTAAGAAAAAAAAAACAAGAATTGAATTTTAGAGGTTAAATTGTATCTTTTCTTTTATTAACTCGATTGGAGTGGATTACCTTTTTATGCTATCTTTTATTTATATTTTGGCAAATAATTATAATGCGTGCAATTGCACCAACGTAGAGTTTGGTAGGTTTTTGAAAAATATGCCTTGTCGATTCTGTGAATACGAGTAATTGTAAGAGGTATCAAGAGGTACTAAGTATGTCCAGTGCACGATGTTTTATCGACATTGTCGGCATCGCTGTATATATGCCTCTTAATTCATAACACACATTTACACATTGCTCTTCATTCAACTAGCAATGTTAACTATTTCAACATCCCAGTCTCGGATGACATCGAGTGGACATCGCATCAGCATTGCACTCTCTTATTCTGATTACATCGTTGATGCAGCAGTGTTGGACACAATATCATTGTTTATCTCTATTGCAGTTTTAAACGATATCGAGTGGACATCTTGTCAGCATTGCATTCTATTTTATTGTTTACATCGTTCACATTGTTGACATCACAATCTTTGCCGATATCGAGTTGACCCCTCACTTGCATTCTGTTTTCTTGTTTACATCGATCACATTGTCGACATTGCAATATTGGACAATATCGAGTCGACATTGCTTCAACATTGCATTCTGTTTTCTATATATATATATATATATATATATATATATATATATATATATATATATATATATATATATATATATATAGGACTCCAAAGTCCCATGGTGACGCCAAAGTCCGATGGTCTGCGCCAAACCCCGATTGTTTGACGTCTGTTCGGACACCAAAGCAAAGTCTGATGGTCACGCTCGTTTCCTATGATACACGTGCGCTAAAGTGCGATGGTCTGACACGCCAAAGTCTGATGGTGCGGAGAAACAATTAACGTTTATGACGTCACAATATTCCGACGCCAATCCTCGACGCCATAGTCCGTAATTCAAAACCAATAATTTAGGATGAGTCATCGAATACCATTTGACTGATTTTACTTAATGTTTGCACTCACCTGAGTTATTAGGATTATAATATATATTTAGGACTTGGCTGATAAGGGTTAGTCCTTGTGCACAATTACACCAGTCTGATTATAGGATGGGTTGTACCCACCCAAGACATTAAGGGATAATCTTTGTACACTATTCGATTGAATAGTTTAAGTCTCGTACCCCAAAAGAGGTTTGACTGATTAGGGTTAGTTTCTCCCCCATCCAGGATGTTACAGACTTTTTGACCGATTAGGGTTAGCCTCGCACCCATCCAAGAGATTAGCGGTCAGCCTCGCACCCATCCGAAAGATTAGGGTTAACATCGCATTCGAGAGATTAGGGTTAGCCTCGCATCCATCAGAGAGAAGGGTTAGCCTCGCACCCATCCGAGAGGAAAGGGTTAGCCTCGCAACCACTTAAGAAATTATGGCTAGTGGTACAATGTATTCTTTTGCGGTTTTTAGTTAACCATATTACTTTGGCATTTAAATAATTATATCCATTTCATTTATTTTAAACCGTTTTGCATTGGCGTGGCGCAGCATCGTAATTTGGCGCAGAAGTACTATGACGTCATAAACAATAATTATTTTTCTGCGCCATCGGACTTTGGCGTGTGAACCATCGGGGTTTTGCGCAGACCATCGGACTTTGGCGTGACCATCGGGCTTTGGAGTCCCATCGCACTCTGCAGTCCAACATATATATATATATATATATATATATATATATATATATATATATATATATATATATATATATATATATATATATATATATATATATTTCACTTGCAGCCTCCAAAGAAGGATTGATACCAAATGATGCTATTCCTCACTATCAAATTTAAAAACAACACACTGCTGGTGAAATATTCTGTAAATATATGTCTGTTCATTTTGATACTTTTTGTTCATTTTTAGGGTTGCTGTTGAATCATTAAGGTAGAAACTTTTGAAGGTCGAAATGTTTGCTGTTGATTGCTTATTAAAGCGAACACCTCTTTTATTTTTGAAATAAATATACGCTTTCAAAATATAAAATCTTATAAATGAATGAATGAATGAATAAATAAATAAATAAATAAATAAATAAATAAATAAATAATAGATAGATAGATAGATAGATAGATAGATAGATAGATAGATAAATAAATAAATAAATAAATAAATAAATAAATAAAAGGAGAGATTGGAAAAGAAAAAAAACAAATAAAAAAAACCTTTGTTAGTCAATGAGAATCTAATTCCTTATTGTAAATTAATACATAATTTACTCTGCCTTTCACTTCAACATCTTGATAAATCGATAACGTATTATCAATTAACAATAGTTTTTTCATTAATATGTCATCTTGATATATCCCACTGAGTTTGAAATAATAGTCACCATTTACATAGTCTCCCACATATGTTTCACTGTCTATAGACGTATAATGTCCGACTAACAACTAATACGACAAATGGGATGACTTCAGCTTTTCAATCATGCATCAACTTTCCTTATTTATGCAGTTATACTGCTTATGGTGTTTTTGTCTCCCAACTAATTCGGTAGACAAGAAAAATCGCCGTTTTGCAAATTTTTGTATTGTCGTTATAATAATTTTTTTTGCTAACCTATCGATGGAATGGGTTATAATAACTGAGTTTAATAACCAGTTTTCCAATAATTATTAGGTCATTGTTTTTTAAAATAACAATTTGACAAAGGATAACCGTTTAGGGATAAATAAAGAGGGCTCAGGGCGGGCGCGACCGGTCGACAGGGGATGCTTAATCCTCTAAGGCACCTGATCTCACCTCTGATGTTTACATGAGTCCTTATTTTATGCCCTGTTCAAAACTGAAATTCCTTATTTGATTTTTGAGATTGAACAGTGTTCGTTTTATCATCTTCACTTTTTATTTCATGTGCATTATTTGTGATTTAATGTTGCAATAAGAAGTTTGAAACTTATTTGTCGTTAATAGAATTAACATTTTTTTTCCATCTGTAAACTGGGCAAATCTTGTTTTATTTTACTATTAACATTGTTTTTGATGAGACTAATATCAAGGGAAAATGAAATATACTACAATAAATTCTTTGTTTTTACTTTTGAACATTATACTTCTGATGCAAAAACAATGAGGTGATTAAGTAACCTTGTTTTTGATTGAAATACTGTAGATTCATTATTTTACGCGAGTACTTAATATCGCAAAATGGTCCCTAGGCGGCAAAACGCGAGAATTATAATTCGCAAATGAACGCTTGATCAAGAGTTTTTACATGCATTTTAACACCATAAAAATTAAAGTGAGTAATTTTATATCGTGAAGTGTTCTTCTCGCGTAATTACGGGATAATTAATTCCTCGCGTATATTTAGGAATCTACAGTAATAATAAAATATTATTTTTTTCATGATAAATGTATAATAAATTTCTGGAACAACAAAAGCAACTTATATTTGATAAAAAAATATATAAAAAATTACGTACCTCGTTGCCTGTGGTTTTTTCACTTTGATTCATCCAATGACCAGAAGAAAGTGTGACCATCCTCACTAGGACAAGAAAGCATAGTAATGAAAGTCTTCTAATCATGATTGCACCTAATATGGAAGCAAAGAAATAGCCTGAAAAATACTATTTCTTGTTTTTCTTGTGACTCAAAATTCAAGTTCCAACTGAACTAGAATGCGAGATTGTGCACTGTGTCATAACAACTATCGTGATATGTCCCTAAAATATTTTAATTATGGGGAAAATGTGCTTTATAAGTCTTTGTTTTTGTTTTAAAAAGCATTGGATGTCGGTTTTAGAATTCTTAATGTTGTTATGCAATATGTAAATTGTAAAGATAACGAACAGTGATCAATATGTGATATACTGGCATTGTTTACTCCCTATTCTCATGGGACATTTAGAAAAATAAAAATGGTGTAAATAACAGAAGCTAAACCGTGAACTGTATTTAATAAATATATAACTACAAACATGGATCTATTTACGGTTAAATTTGACCAGTTTGTGAGTGATGTAATAAAGAGTATTTTTTTTCTTTCATTGTATTTATGATTAAATAATTTATTTGTACAGTTTCATAAAGTAATAGCTGATCGTAAAAGTTATAACAAAAAAAAAAAAAAAAAAAAAAAAAATCGTCATTCATTTTATTTATACATCAAAATTTGGTTTTGCTTATTACAAACTATTTATGTTTCATTGTAATAAAAACGAAGTTTTTTTTGGTCTCATATAACGATGCCGTTCATCAGAGAGTAGACATTGGAGGTTACTTTTTTTGATTGGAAGTACTTTCCTAAGCATTTGGGTTTCAAAGAGAGAGGATTAATTTCTATCCAAATGAGTGTTTAAAATTAATCGTTATATTAATAAAATATTGAATATATACAACCTAATATAATGTGAGTAAAAGACAGAAAGTCTAATGCATTTTAAAGGACTTTTCTTGCGAAAGGATTTCAAAGAAATGCATAAAAATTTGCATAAAAATTTTTCTTATAATACGTTTTAATCATTTAACCCTTAAGCACAACTATTTTTTCAGACATCAGACAAACAGTACAGACATGAATCTAATTGATGGAATTTGAAAGTAAGCCATTCGATGTTTTTCAATTATACACAAGGTTTACAATCACAAAAACTCTTGAAAAATATATTCAATATTTTCATTAAATTTATTTACAATCTTAATAACTTGAAAAAAAAAAAGAAATGTGATACCATGTTTTTGGGTTATATATATATTTACAAAACAGAAGATATAGCAATAACATTCATGCACAAAGTTTTAAAATGACATAACTCTTTCACTAAATTTCAGAAACATACTTTATTCATGTTACATTTTCCTATTTTAAGTGCAAAAAGTCAGGATTCATATTTTAGACTTCAAGGATCATATTTTTTCTGACCAAAACTTATAATACATGCACTATCCTTGCGAATTTATTTACATAAAACGTATAATCATGTTTATAATATATTTTTAACAACAGTAGTTTAAATTGATCAATATAACAATTTTTCTTGAGTGCAAAATGGTCTTCACTTTCATTAAGAAACAAGGCATGTGTCACCCTTGTTTCTCTTTACTATTTTAATCCTTTATCATTTGCCCGCGTGGCGCAGTGGTTAGAGCGTCTGCTCTAGAATCGCGGAGTAAAGAGTTGATCCTTACGTCGCGGGTTCGAATCACACTGTGGGACGTGAAGACCGGTCCTTTAGATGAGACCGTATGAACCGAGGTCCTGTGTCGCAGTAGGTGCTGGCACGAAAAAGATCCCTTACTGCTCAATGGCCCTAGGTGCCGAGTATAGGTAAAAAATTTGCAGCTCTCCACCGGCAAGTGGTTGCATCTCCATTTGAGTGAAAAATTCTCGAGAGGGACGTTAAACAACGCACAAACAAACAAACAATTCTTTATCACACTAAATATTACAAATGTTTCATGAGAAACTGACATTACAATACTCTCAGGTGCATACCTCATTAAGGATTACGGGAGTTCATTAAGCTTCGTTGAATATCTAAACAAAAACACATATTACAGAGAATACTCAAACGTAATATCGTAATGTAATAAGGATAATGAGAGAGAGAGAGAGAGAGAGAGAGAGAGAGAGAGAGAGAGAGAGAGAGAGAGAGAATAGGTTCTTCGTGGACTGTTTAACGTCGTGGCCCTGCTACAGTTATATTCCTTATTGCCACAGTTAAAAAATCATGGTACCACCACAGTAAAATATTAGCGCCACAGTGAAATCAGCCGATGAGGAACGTAAGTGTAAAAATTTATCAATCTCAAAAACAAACTCTAAATTATGCACCTTTTTCAGTTTCTAATGCTAAACTAGATGGTAATTTACCCTAATTAAGGCGTATTGTTTGGCTTGCACAATTAATTACCTTCTAGACCCACACTGAAAATTGCGCATGAATGAAAAAATATAAACCATTTACTTCCAACTCCCCGGTTATTGCACTTGATTTTTTTTTATCAATTAACTACTTAATTAGACAACCATGCCTATAAAATCGCGATGGCTCTTTCAGCCACACATCATACATGTATTGTTAAGGCTCGAACTCTGGACTGCAGTGGAAACTGTCTGCACGGTCGAGTTGGATGTCAGTGACACTTGAATCCGTCTTGTGATTTGTTGGATTTGCAAGGATGCCTGGGTTCCTCTAGACGTCTCGAGGGGTGATGGAACAGGGATGCTGGCCTCTTTCGTTGGACACCTTTTCAGGTAGTGGTTCATCCTCTGAAGTGGTTGGAAAACCATGTGGGTCTGGAGGGTTAGAATTCTCCTGTACAGTTGGTTCATCAATGTCTGGGGTGGCTGGTGTACTATATAATGACTCAAGATCCCCCTGGTCAGTTGGCGGTGAGACTGAATCCTCCACAACATTCCTCGGTTCCATTTCCTGCAGAAGTTGCCGAATAACCTAAAATTCTGGAGGAAAAAAACTATGTTTAATGGAGCAAATTAACAGGAAAAGACTTTTTTTTTAAAAAAGGGGGATACAGTCCCTCCCCATCTGATATTGTCTGTTTTATGCATCTAAAACACATATGTACAATTGTACTTATATGTAGTAGTACATTTCGTGCATACAAGAAGTATACTGTAAATATGATAACATACTCTGGACATTACAGAAACCAGAAAATATGATGTTGAAAAACTGTGTAAAAATATCAAGCTCAGATAAACTTAAATTTGCAAAGTAATTCAATTTTTTAGTGAACAATTATGTGTGCCAAAATTTGAAAGGCACAGATTTACATGATTATGCACAAGTTCGTTACGTTTAAGCTTATAGTTATATGCATGTACGTACATATATGACAGAAATACGGAGCTTTTTATTTAGTTATTAAATATCTTATGATAAAATGATTTACATCGGCTCTTTGGCGTTTCAGGTAAACGCTTTCTAGGATGCGAAATGGTTGCATTCTCGTCCTGGGGCTTCTGTAAGGGATGCGGAAGAAGGATATGCGGAACTGCATCGATCCGCAGGCGAATCCTGGCTCCTAAGTACCCGTTCTCCTTTGGTGTTTCTGGGTCTCTATCTAGCTGGGACCTCGAAAAGTGCAAGGAACACAAGTGGTTATTCTCTGTTGGCACAAAGTCCTCGCGGCGACAGAGTATTGTCCAAATCTTTCTTCTAGTCGCATCCATAAGAAATCTAAAAAAAAAAAAAAAATACCGGATTCCTTTATCTGTCTACTGTTACACCCAAAAACGGCACAAAAAGGCATTATCACACTATTATCGATTGCTCACATAAATATTTATCCGATAATTGGTTTTAAACGGTTGTTTGTAGATAAGATAACACAATGATCCATGACTATTTTCACCTCCTCGATCGAAAGGGCTCTCTGACGTCACATGCAATGGCGCGGAAAATCGTAAGAAAAATATGCATATCACAGTATTTGAATTTCGTTGTCTTTAATCTCGCAAAATAAGCTTTTTTTTAATTTTGAATTATTTTGGAATTATTATTTAACATATATATAAAGAGGTCATTTTCATTCAAAACTCTACTTGCTTGCGATAAGTCCTTTGACATCAACGATAGATGCATCAGAAATATTTATTTAAAGTCTCTGAACTGCAGAAGTGTCTTTTAATTCACAATTTTTCTGATACTTTTGTCGACCGACACCAATGATTGCAAATGTATATATGAAAGTTTGATTGTGTGACCTACCAGATGCCATCTGCCCTTTAACGTACACTGTAGTGTATAATAAATCTTTTAACAAAATTATTTTCAAGCAAGATGTGTTTGTGAAATACTGATGTCCCCGTATGGCAGCTCATGGTCAAAGTTAAAATTTTTCAAATATAAGTAAAACTCCAAGGTCGAAATAAAAAAAACAAAAGGTCCCTACAAAAGGTCTTGTTACAAGAAATGCACATGTGAAATGTGAAAGCCCAAGTACTATCTATTCAGAAAGTATAATCAAGATTAAAGTTTTTTTTTTTTTCAAAAATAGGCCATACTCCAAAATCAAGGGCAGTTGTGGAAAAAAAAGGTACACAAAGAAGGTCATGTCGGAAGAAATACGCCTGAAATACGAAAACTCTAGTAACAGCAGTTATAGACAAAGCAACACTTTTTAAATGTAGGTAAAAAAACCAAGGTCAAGGTCAAAAAGAAAAAAAATATTCGTACATAAAGAAAGGTCTTGTCACAACGAATACACATTTAAAATATGAAAGCGCTAGATCCAAACATCCAGAAATTTTGATCAAGATAATAGTTTTTTTTTCAAAAGTAGGTCATACTCCAATGCAAGATCATGAGGGCAAAAATATTGGTACACAAAGAAAGGTATTGTCACAAGAAATAAATATGTAAACTGTACAATACATATTTTAAATGTAAAAGCCCAACTGTCAATACATATGTAAAATATCAAAGCATCAACTGTTCAAAAGTTATGGCTAAGGTTAAGGTATTTTCAAAAGTAAGTCAAATTCAAAGGTCAAAGTCAAAAGGTAAAATGTAATGGTACCCAAAGAAAGATCTGGTAGCAAAGAATACAATTGTGGAATATAAAAGCCCTAGCACTAACCGTTCATAAGTTATTAGCACGGTTAAAGCTGTAATTTTGCGGACAAACAAACAGACAGACGGAAGGACTGACCAAAAGTACATGCCCCGAATCTTCTAGTACTTGGGGGGATAAAAAAAATCAGTGTTCAACACTTAAAACTTGTTTTACTTGTAACTTTCTTACTTTCAGCGAAAGCCGGGGAGGAGGATTAATGCACCGCTGAGAAGTTTGTGTAAAATAAACAATCTGTATAGAGTGATTGTAGTACACTAAAAGCAAGATTCAATGAAGGGAGAAGACCTACTATGGTGAAGTCTGACTCTACAGCTAGTAGTAGAGTAGGTCTTCCCGCAAGAAAATTGGGATCTAGAGTGACACTTCCCCGGGGTTCTCCTGCCCTAGAGTCATTCATCTCCTTCTCTCCTCTTGAGCAAAGTTTCTGGGCGAAGTCTCGCTCTAGAGCATGATTTCCGGAGAGAAGTCTGACTATGGGGGAAGTTTCAAATATGAACATAAAACGTAGGTTCGGTGTATCGATAGGATTTGGAACTATAAACAATTCCCTATGCCCACTGACCCCGAATCCCGAGTAAATGTCTAATTTTGGATCCCTTCGCCGGTATATAATGACGTCTCATGTGAGTGAAAATATTGCACGTTTAACAACAATCAATCAAAATTAAAGTCAGTGACCCTGATCTTTGAAAATTGATTAAAGTCAGTCATCACTCAGCAAGGAAATAAAAAATTAACGTGAAATGTAATGTTATTTTATATGTTATTTATTGGTTTTGTTAACGGCTATAACAGTAATTATAATATCAGTTGTCCATTGAAAGATGACCTTCATGATCAACCAGCTTGTTGAATATGTTTCGGACAAATCTTGTCACTCAATGGCAGCAACGACTTTGAACTTTATATTTTGACCTTGATCTATAACTGATACTGATATGTTAGCCGAAGATGTAAAATACCAATTCATTCTAATTTTCGACTTATAATATATTAGCCAAACAATGTGTTACTACTACTGTTGATATAATTTGACGCTTCAGAAATGACAGTGCTGTAATTTAAAGACACATCAAATAGGCAAGTATAAGAAATATGCGTGAACTATCAAGTCATCCCTAATTGTCTTTCACCTTTTGGATATGCCTTGGATTTAAAAAAGAGTCAATTACAATTTCTGAATGCATCATTAGATCGTTTATTTCAGAAAAAAACCAAACAAATATTTGAGCGAAAGAAAATATCTTTAAGTCAATAGCTGAAAGACATTAATACAGGAGATATACATACATGTAGTAAATCTAAGCAATCAATACACTTATATTTACATCGAAGAATGGATTACACATAATTTTCATAAACCATATTTTACTTTGTCAGAAAAAAAGAATTAGAAAGACCTCATGGAGGGAAAGTGTCACAACTCTTATTAGAATCACCCTTCTCTTGATTACAAATAAATGAATCTGAAATATAATTAGTATTGTTTTCTCACACTTTATTATTTGCTCATCATTTAGCATGTATGTACATTACATTTCATAAGTTACTGAAAACCCTTTTGCCTAATATGAAGCCAATTTTAGCTTTGAAAAAATAATAATAATTATTATAATATGTAATGATATTTAACTCAATATGATTTTGAAAACTACATCTGTATTTGCTTTTTATTTCATATAATATATTCAAATGAGTCTTTTTTTCTTTATTTGATGTAAATGAAACTTTTTACTAAATCATCTCTCGGGTATCAAGGTCTGACTAATGATAAGAAATCGAATAAGGTGTTAATCCTCCCTCAGTTGTCGTTTGAAGCGGAGGTGAATATTCGATGTAAATTATTATTATGCTTCCTGTCAGTTTGTCTCTATATAATCAATATCCAACTATTTTCGCATAGTATTCTAAGGATTTATATAGCGTAAGCATACTATGCCGAAATAGTGCACGACTTCTTTTTCTGAAGAAAATCCGACAGCGACAACGCCGGGGATCGAACTTAATTACTACCCCGAGATTGTCAGTCCGACGTGCTATCGATTACGCCACAGAAGGTGTTATCTAATGCAGTTTATTATAATGTAAATAAACGTAGTTTCATATATTTGACACTTAAAAGAAAAATATAAACAAAATATTTTTTTTCTGAAATAGTTTTATGTAAGGTTTTTTTTCCCTTTACTCAACTTAAATTCTTTGTATCTATTTGTACAATATGATAAACTGCATAAAACATTAAAAAAAAACTTATGACGTACATGAGCACAATGTGACATCAGAATAGGGTGTACTAAAATGTTTGATACCAAAACAAGAATCACCGTAAGGGGTGATGAAAGTGGAAATGAAAAAAAATTCAAACTAATTTGTTACTTATTATTATAACAGTTTAAACATAAATACACCAACTGAGTCTAGGGGATATTGAAAACGCCTGATCGTATAAAGCTTAGTAAAGGAACGTAAATTAAATTTATCATTGACAATGAGATTATACCTCTGCACACGGGAATTTATTTGACATTTTCATAAACAGTCAGCATAATAATAACAATAGACTTGTGCTTTGCATGTACTATGCCTAAATAGAATTCAGGTTTTGACATATGGTGCACGAGCCGGAGGCTATTATATAAATAGTGCATGGCTTCATTTTCTAAGGAAAATCCGACATCACCCACGCCGGGGATCGAACTCACAACCCCGAGATTGTCAGTCAGACGAGCTACCGATTTAGACACAGATGCCGTTAACTACAACACTGTATTGTAATATATGAACTTAATTTCAAATATTTGTCAGTCAAAGAATAAAAATTAACAAAATAATTTTCCTAAAATAGTTTTTTGCAATGTTTCGCTTCTGTCTCAACTAAAAGCCTTTGTAAAAGCTATCTGTACATTATACCGAATTGTATGAACCACTCAAAATAAAAAAAAAAGATTATGACGTACACGTAGAACAATGTGACGTCATAAAAGGGGTATACAAATATGTTTGTAAGAGTTGATGTAACATAGCAGATTAAAAAAATATTGTCGTTTTTATACAACAGTCAGCATAATAATAACATTAGAGTTGTGCTTCACATGCGCAGTACAGTTAAGGCAACATTTTCTATAAAAAGGCAACAAAAACGAGACACTTAAAGTTCAACCGTCTTATTTTTTAGCATGAAACTCTATCTGATATATCTTAATGGCTTTATGAAGAGTTTGTCCATCGCTTTTAACATCGGTATTTTTTGTCATCATGTGACCCTCTACAGTCACGTGAGCTCCGATTTTAGGTCAAAATATGAAATGTCAAATTTAACCAAAAAGTGCAAGGGCAAGGCAAACAATATTTGAACTGCACAATGTTTCATTGTGTCCCTTAGTATCTACCCTATCGTAAAACTGATGCTCATTCAGTCAGATTTTTGAGATATTTAAGTTATTCATTGAAAACAAACAGCAGTATTCAAAAATAGGGTATTTTTCATCATTTAATCGGAAATTTTAAATTGCCTAATGAATTACAAAGAAATGAGCATCACTTTTTAAAAACTATACAGTTAAGTAAAGAATTTAAAATAAAAACCTACCTCTTGGGTTGTCGCCTTGCCCTTGCACTTTTTGATTAAAAATTGAAATCTTAACACATTCATTCTAAATATAGTTTTCAAACGCATCACTGACCCAGCATGGGAGATAACTCTGTGGTACTTAATAGAGTTTGTGTACCTCGCAAATTTTGAACAAATAATACCTACGGACTGTGCTGGGCTATATTTCATTAAATCAAATCGGTATGCATAAAAAAAAAATCCTTGACTTTACTTTGTTTTGTATATCTTCGTTTTTTTATACGCTACACAAGACGTATTTGACACCTACCGCATTTCCTCCGTTCGTGAACAATAGGCATAAAATTTGCCGCAACATCTATCAATGCCCATAGTTAAAAATATTGAAAGATTCAATCATTTGTAATAAAAAATAGATAGCCGCTATCAATGATAAAATATTTATTCTCCTCCAGCAGACACACAGAAAAAATATCTCCAACAGAATTTTTTTTTTTTTTTTTTTTTTTTTTTTACATATGTGATTATTTTAGTTATCAAACTTTCAGCTGTTTAGAAATTCTAGACTACGTTAAAAGTTTTAAGAACAGGAGGAAGGGAATGGGGAGCTTACTCCTGTACTTAATTACCTGTTTTCCTTTCTACAGATCTAACACCCCCCCCCCCCCCATCACCAGTCTGGCTCCTTTGATACCATATACCTTACTTGCACGTAAAAAATAAATTATTAAACAGTGTTTACATCAGGTTTAACTTATTTGGGTATTGTAGCACAAATCACATTGGGGGGGGGGGGGGGGCTTTAGTCTCATTTTTTGGAGTTATTATCAATCCATGCGCAAACAAGATAATCATAGTAAAACTTTGTAATCAAGAAACATATACTCTGTTAAAGAACAGGTGAACACAATATATATGCTGAAATTTAGATCTTGTTGGTTCCCAAAAACACAAACAGGCGCGTAGCCAGAATGGCAGTGAAATGTACGCAGAGAATGGCAGGGGTCCGCTTTGAGAACCCCAGTTGGTCCAGGGCGAGGCCCTGATGAGGACCCATGGGCGAAGTCCCTGGAAGCTCATGGGTTTTACCAAATATTTCATTCAAAATCATGCCATTTCGATTTTCTTTAGAAAATACAAGACATAGTACTTAATATTGCTTTTAACACAAAGTTAAATACTTCCGTGCAAATTTATTGTACATGTAGGGGCTGAATATTTTTTAAAATGATATATTGGTATCATCTACTCTTTTTTAACTTTCAGCAACAAATATATTTATTTTCAATTATTAACAAAAATAATGTTATATTTCAAATCATATTTTAGTGGATCACAGCATTCAACGGTTGATATTTGCTCAAAGATCTTTAAAAAAAAATTGTCAATGTGTTGTAGAAGAATTACAAATTAATAAATGTTTTATTTGGTTGTGGCAATGATTTAATAAAACATTACAGTTTTTTTTTTAATAAAGACATGGTAATATAAAATTTGAATCGAACCAGTATGAGATAAAATAATTTGAAACACAAATATTTGCTGGATAGTATTGATATTTTTTCTCTTCTCACAAATCTCCCCCTTCCCTCCCCCCCCCCCCCATCCCATTTTTAAAATTGGAAAACGATGTGTAGACATCTGCGTATTTGCGTATAAGCAGCTACGCGCCTGTCAGAATATATTCAAGTAAAGATATTCAAATCTTAACAGCCTTCAAACTTTCAAACCATTGTACTATTAAAAAAACAAAGTATTATTTATCTAGAAAATTTATTTAATTAAAAACAGCTTTTCAAATTCAAAGGCAGGCTGTGAAGGGATTTCTGAGCAGGTGCAAAATATTTCAAACAGTCCACAGTTCAAACAGTTCTTCTGGATGAAATCAATTCTAAAAACAAAATGAAATACCATTATGGAAAGTTCATTGGGGTTTTAAGAAAGTGATACTCAAAACAATGCATTGAGTAACATGGAAAGCATATACATGACTCTACTGTTTATATTATCAAAACATTTCAATAATCTTGCTAGGAATATGTATGGTTTATAGCTTATATGGAGCATACCTTTTTATTTTATTGGTGGAAACACTTGCTGCCTGAATGAATTGTTCAAATTGTTTGGGAGTAGCTAGAACAAAATATATATGTAATGAGTGAATAACTTAATGATAACTATTGTAGAATGAAATGACATTGCATTGTACAAAACAAACCAAGCTATACTATATTTTCTGAAATTTATAAAATAAATGGAAACAAACTTTTGATACAAAACTTTTTGGGAAATTGAAACCTATGACATTAAATTTTGCAAAAATAGAATTGGTAGCTATACTTAATTTACGTAAAAAAAAAAAAAATAAAAATCAATATACTAGAGATAAATTTAATTCTTTCACCTATACAACATTTAAAAAAAATACTTAACACTGGCATCCTATAAAATTAATGTGAAATGCTTTAGTGTGATCATACCCAGTGGAGAAAATGATGCATCTATTTTGATAGTTCTAGCTGATGTAAATGCCAGTTTGAACCAGTTCTGTGACAGCTACAATGAGAAAAGAATTATACATATAAACAGTACATAAATACATGTTTATACATATAAGACTGACTTAATGTACATGTAGTCAGACAAATGAAAATTCAAACATTTTATCTTCATTAATGTAGAAATTCTACAAATTTACAGCCTAGTGATACAGATAGTTAAAGTTCTACGATGAATTTAAAATATGAAGCACTGGTAAGAACTGAAATCTGAAAATTCACATATTTTTGATTGCCAGAGGTATAAATTAAAATTTATAGGGTCTAATACTCTTGTATGTACAGTGCACATGCATTATACACTGTGCAGTTTGACATCACAAATACATGTACATTGTAAGTGTGACTGCATCTAAATTATACTATTTGATATCATGACGTGCTGTGCTTATATTATGTTACATGTTTGTAGATGTAATGTTTGTGTTTTTGTGTATGTGTGTGTGTGTGTGGGGGGGGGGGGGGCATACACACACGGCACTGCATTGCAATTTGTGACGGACTGTAATAATACATCTTATTGTACATGTTCACGGTTATTTTACATCGATGTAAAGAATAGTATGTCTACATGTTAATACCTATGCACATACACACCTTAATGAACAGAAAGGGACCAAGTGAAGTAGTGCGGATCGTCTCAGTTTTCCATGATTTCCCGAAATAACGTCATCATCTTCTCATCAAAAAGATAAACAAGGCCCAGGTCTCTTATCTTATCCCTATTCTCTTTAAAGATTGCCCGATTGTTGCATTTATCCACTGCATATCTCAGCTGCTGTCGCCACGTTTTTAGATGTAAACAACATTCCGTGTCACCGAGTGCAAGCGCTTGGCTGAAGCCGAATGCAGCCAAACGACACAATAAAAAGAGAATTATTTCGAAGACGTGTTGTTACTATATAAGAGAAAATCACTAATGTTTATTTATTTAAACCTGAAAATACGGACATTCATTACAAATTCTCGCAATCATCATTAAATAGCTTTTTTGAGCTCTATTTCCTTATATGGATCTATCAAGGCGGAGCAACTGTCATGACGTTAAACCTCATTATGACCTCATTACCATATTATCTTCATGTGTAGCCTTAACTGTACTGCGTGCACTATGCCTAAATAGTAGTCAGGGTTTGACATATGGTGCAGGAGCCTCCCTCTCGTGCACCATGTGTCAAACTCTGACTACTATTTAGGCATAGTGCATCCAAAGCGCATCATTATTATATAAATATAGCCACTTTTGGAAAAAAAAAATTAAAAAGGGAAATTAGAACAAAAAAGAAGTAAAAGAAGGACAAAGGGAAAACTAAAAAACAAATTGGTTCAAATGAATATAATGTCAGAATGACGTTTGCTGAGAATTATCGAAGTTTTCTGTATTCTTACATCCAAAGCATTGGAATTTCTGTCGCAACATCGAAAAAACCCTTTTTGTACAGATAAAAGATACAAAAATGAAAACACCTTGTGAAGCATTTAATAATATAAACACGTATTCCAAGACAATTAACCTTAAAAAGTAATTAACAAAGCCCACAATCCATAAACTTCCTGTCAAACACGACAACTTCATAATAACTTTACTCTTATTAAGTTGAGACTTGACTGACTGGACATTTTCATGGTTTCCTATGCGACAACAAACAATGAAGAATAAAATAATATTAATTACGGTCACTAGAAATGCAGGTGTGATAAAGGTAATGATAGCCATGATCGGATATGATATATAGCATAGATCCAAGCCATAACCATACTCATTTCCATCTGATGATACAAGAGAGTATCCTATGTTAGTTGCTATGAATAGAAATGGGCACCCGAATGCATAAAGGCAATATTTCAAAAGTCTTTTGAGGCTGTTTGGGGATTGTCTTGTAACAAAACGGCCAAACTGCAGAAACATTTGTATTGAACTTGCGCTCATCCAAAAGAAACTTGCTAGCCAAGCGTAATGAACGACAAATCCCGCAACTTTGCACGCCACGGGATAATCATTTAGCGTTATACCAAACTGAAACAATAATTGTGCAATCAAGAGTGAAGAAGACAGAAACATAATACATTTTCCTGGAAGAGATCGTAATTCAGGACAAATGAAATATATAGAAACCGTAATCAAAAGACTCAGAGATGAAACACACATCAACACTAAAGATAATATACCCTCAGGTGTGTAACGATATACCCAAATATCCTTTCTTTCTAACTTTGAGAAATTCAAACTATTGCCTTCCAATTTTGAAAAATAGTCTTCCATGCAAACTTGCACAGAATCCCCTACATAATACAACATACGATCAAAGCATATATCGATTGTGATAAGACACAGTTGGGAATTATTTCTGAAAATTATTTCATCTTTTCCGAGGACAACCATTGGACAGAATAATGTTTTTTGAAATGGATATGTCAGTAACTTGGATGTTGTGTGAAAATTCGTAAATTTTGTTTGCATTTTCATTTTAAACCCCTTGAGACTCTGGTTATTCGAAACAAATTGAAACAGGAAACCTTTGTCGGAATGTCTAGGGATTGAGGGTCTCTTTTTGCTACTTTCCATCGAAAAAGTTTTATCATGAAAAAATAAAATTTGTTTTGAGATATATTTTTTCACATGTTCAGGAAAGATGACTATTTTAACATTCGCCCGGTAAAGCATTGAATTCCCCTTACTTTGGAAAATTGTGATACCTAAAACTGTCGCTAATTTAAAATCGGAAAAATGTGTTGCTATTATTAGATGTAGCCATGAAACATAACTGTAATATTTTTCATTGCCAGCTTTGGAATTTTGTAGTAGACTTATGGAAAGAGTTGCAATTAACTTAATCTCGTTTTTTGAGTTGGACAGCATGCATTTTCCATTTCTATATACAAAATTGTTGAAGCACTTCACTTCTCGGGACATATTCTGAAAATAAAAAGAAAGTTACATAATAGATTCTGAATAATGGACAGTTTTTTTAAAGCCTCTTAAATATTATCAAGGTGGTTAAGAATATGTGTATCTCTTATTTACATATAAAAACACTCTTTTAATTAATTACCTTATGTTTATCATATACATGATAACGTATGCCTAGTATCTGTATATTGTCTGGGAATTTCGTAGTTAGTGTTTGATGTTGAATAAAGTTTGGTGTACTTGGTTGAATTCTTGTAGATGATGCCGAATACGGTGTCTTTGGTGTAAGTTTGGTCTGTAAGGTAATAGTTTTTGGGACTCTTGGAATTCCTGTAGTTGGTTCATTGATTGCTGGCAAAGGTAATTTTTGTGGTGGTGAAGTGTCAGGAATAATTTGTTGATGGATATGTGAAATTGGTGAAGTTTTCGTTGAAGGTTGAATATGTGAATATGGTATAATTATTGCAGGCTTGGGTGATATTTGAGGCGGAGTTGTCTTATAAGAAAATTGTTGTTCCTCCTTTCTTCTACAATCGCCATATAGTAAAATAAAACCAAGAGATAGAGGGCAAAAAGTTGGCGGTGGAGTTTGTGGAATAGGTGTACTGATTTGAGTTTGTAGAGATGTGAACTTAGGGGTAGGTGAATTCAATGTAATCATTGGAGTTATTCTCTTCTGATGGTACAGCTCTAGTTTAGATATGGTAAATGATTCATTGCCATCCAGATGTGCCGTTGACTCGTTTGCAATGGTGGGTATCAGCTGCAAAATGATCAATTAAGATGTTATTAAACGAGGATTTATCCAAAAATAATGTCCACACTGCTATAATATCTTTAATAATCGAAAGTTTTCAACAAAACTTTATATACTAACACCTCTATCTGTTTTTGTTTTACTTTTGTCCTAATGTTTCATTCATATATAAGCAACTCTTAATATATTAGAGTAAACACAACATTGGGTTTCTACCGCCGCAGGCAAGAATTTAGCGACGTCTTTGTGACGTTTATTTTCGACATTCATTCTGAATCTGATGATACATAAGATCTACACAAAAATGAATTTAAAAATAATATTGGACAAAGCTCAAATAATTTTAATACTACAACTCAAACTAAGGCTTTTCAAAGGAAAATGGCAATAACGATTATTAAAAAAGAAGCACCAGAGAGGTCAAAAGATATGCAGATGAACTGAAATTGAGTACCAAACAGTAACGTCATAACGACACCGGTAACATTCTTACCGTACGGCGATAGACAGAACCTAAAGTTGTGTTTATCTTGATATTTTACAAAGCACTTTATTTAAATGATTTTTAAGGCAGAAATCAAAATAGATATGGGTATTAGTATGTCAAATTTTATTGATAACATTTGATTATTAAAGATTTTATACCAGTTTTGACATTCCTTTTGGATCAACCTTCGTATATATTTTTTCGATCCTTATTCGATCCTTATTTAGGCCACTTAGATATTAACCAATGCTTACATACTTACAGCATCATCGGGTAAAAGGGACTGACATTTATTCAATTAAAGGACCAGGATCTGGTGTAAAGAAGTCTGAACGAAAATTTTAAAAACATGCCGAGTTTACTATAAAAAAAGTCTCGAAATCTCCGGTTAAGATATAGAAAGAGTACGTGAAATAACTATATACTAGTAATAATTAAGATTCTATGACCCAACGAGCAAAAATTAATTCATCATAGTGTCCAAAGTTTTGTTTCGAATTGTGTATAGAAAATCCCTAATAAATCAAATAAAGAAGTACAAAACTTGATGTTATCATGCCAAAAACGATCTTTTCATCTACTAGAGGTTAGATTTCATTTCGTAAAGTTATCCAAAGGGTAGGGATATTTGGAGGCAAATATTTACGCTCTCATATTTTAAGAAGAATCTTTAACACTTTTCGTCCCAAGGATCACTATTTAGAGCTAGGTTCATAGTACACTCAGCGAAGAATCATAATATACACGCACAACCCGATCCAAAAAATTAAAATATATGCAGAAAGGAAAAAGAAACGCAGGGTAAACTTTTTAAAGTGAATTAAGGTTATATTTTTCAGACGTATTTTTCAGTATTCCTATCTAACATTAAATTTCATCTTTAATAAACATGTAACCAAAATCTCATTTGATTTTCCCCAATTTATTCATGAGTTATTGAAACTCATATGACAGTACCCCCCAAAAGTGAAAAATGAAAATTCTCATTTTCTCACGTCTCCCTCGACCATCTGTTACAGCCTTGATTCTCCCATGCAAGGAGTTCATCAGTGTGTTTGTCCTTCTAATAGGGATATTATTCAACCCTTCCGACAAGGCAGCCCTAAGTTGATTGAGATCAGCTTGGGCATTTTGAACCATATCGTCCACGTAGTCCAAACGATGTTCGATGCGGAAAAGATGGACTATACGGAGATCAGTCAAGTGGATGAATGTAATAGTTTGCGAGAAAGTCGACAAACCCTGGCAGCGTTGGAACGGGGACTAACATGTCGAAAAAAATAGGCAAACGACGCACGCGTGCGCGAGTGAGAGGAACACCAACTTAAAATTTAGGAGCTCACAAACCAAAATCGCGCAATCGATTTCCTTCAGTTTTGGGGTGAATGTAACGATTATCATAGCCTACTGTATTAATAGCAGTCTTAGGGTAATGTGATGGTGATTATACAGGTGGCAGGATGAAAAAAGGCCGATCTTGACATGGCGCTGTTACGCGTCAACATCATCGTCAAGGTTGGTTGGAAACCTTTCTATGCCCCCTTTGACGACGGATAAGACGTTCTGTGATGGAAAAATACACAACAAACTGCACAGAAACATGTTGTTGCCTTTGACTTACTTAGGCAATGCAAAAGCCAGACCCCATGGAACTTCTGTCAACGGTACCATGATTGCAAGAGATGCAGATCGTCTGTAAATACCGAAAAACGATGTGTATAACTTAAGTGAAGCAAGTGGTAATAAGAGATGTGTTGAAAAATATGTCGTCATCAATAGGGTGTTTCGGCTTTTTACCACTTTACCTACGTGACGTCATACATTTCACGGTTGAGTAATTCTGAACACTGATTTTAATGCACAGTAACCAAGATATCCCTCTGACCTGTTTTTATAATTTTCGGTTAAGCAGTACAACAAAACTCGCATATTATGTTACTCTGCGTTTCTTTTCCTTTTCAGTATATACATTTTGTAATCTTCAGAAACAGTCCTATAATTTTATAATTGCAGATTTTAGAAAAGAGGTTGCGCTCTATACGAAATATTGAAAAAAAAATTTAAAAGTTTGGTCGTTTTTGTAGAAATTTTCAGCATATGGGAAGAATGACATAATTTATGACGTCATTTTAGAAAATGTAGTCACTAAGGGTCTAAATAAAATATTTCATTGTCAACCAGAACTAAGCAGTTTCAGTTTTTTTTTTTATGTTTTATGTTTTTTTTTTAAAAGAAATTCACAGGTCCAAAAAGGTACAAAGTGAACCTTGTTCTTTGTTAATTTTTGGATTAATTTATCTATTTATCATCTATTCATCTATCCATTTATCTATGCATCCATCCATCCTTTTCAATAAATTCATATGCACACATCGCCTTCATGATATGCTTGAGTCTGTGAATTGTCTCATCAGTATTGTCTGGTGTAAAGAAAATTCTTTATCGAAATCGGACCATTCAGGAATTATTTTAAAAAGATTTTTTTGTGCTTTCAAGATAAACAAATAGACATACAAATGAGTAGATACACAAGATAGAGGTCGTTGTATCTATAACAGTTAAAAACAAATGTCTCCTACACTTTGTAATCGAGAAATTGTAATTAGTTTTGATAAAAAATTTCTATAACCTAGTTTTTTCCTTTATAAAAGTAAGCTTACCATATATGTTTTCATTAATATAATAACTATGTCAAGTTTATTCCTTGAAAGGACAAGTGCACTTTAGCAATGCTTAATGGGCCCTTTTTCAGTGCCGTTTTACTTTAGAATATTCTACCAAACCGTTCTCTTTTTTTAATAGTTAAACACAAGTGAATATTTCTAATTAAAATCATGTTAAAACATCACCTAAATCAGCATGGATTTGAAACAAATGAAGGTTTTTAAATACCCATAGATACCCCAAATCCGGAAAAGTCGTACCGAACCTATTTTGAGTTTCGTATATTTAAATCAAGGGGAGGAGACATTTAAATCGACACTTGAACAATCTGATGGTGGATCATTGACGGGCGCGTTTGCCGAATGATACTTCTTGCGCTATTTTACCTGAGAAAAAAATCGAATGAAGTATAGATGTCTGTAACCATAGTGATCAAACTAAGAAATTTCCATGCAAATTGCATTTGAAATAATATAATAAATATTCACATTAGTTCCTTTAAATTTTAAAATGAAAAAAAGTGTATTTAGGTGGCTTTCAATACCGGTACCATTGTCTTGCATGAATGTTAAAAATGTCCGACACTTTTATGTATGATGACATTTTAAAGACAATCTAAACTCCCGCACGTGTTCCTAAAACTAAATACATACAAACTTCTCTATATGCAACACGACTTCGACATAATGATACTTTTACAGTGAGCACCTTTGAGGAATGTTTACCTAAGAAGAACCCACGTGACTACCGGTATTTTAAATAATTTATTCCACAGGTTGGTTCAACATAGGTCAAACAGGTAAACAGCTCTCGCTTGCCTTAGGAAAAACATTGAACTTTTAATACATTTTTAATATTTTAAGTACAAGCCTAATCTTGTACAAATTTCCTACTTTCACACAAGTTTTATAAATGTATAACGCGTTTTTTGTCATTCGCACAAGTTTGTACAACGTTAGGCTGACAGTAAACAAAAGGTTTGAAATGAATGACCGTCCATGATTTACTATAGAAAATCCCGAATGTAGGCTGACCCCTAACACATTGTATGGCTTTTCTCTTTGTATATTCTTGAATTTCAGCAATAAAATTTGTTGAATCTTGTGGTTTAGATATCAATTAATGATTTGAGATGAAAAATTATGCTTAATTTGATTCTTCATTTTTTTCACATTTTACCGGGGCCCATAAGTGCACTCGTTCTTTTGTATGAGTCTCTTCCTGAATTTTCAAACTACAATTAAAATGTGAGATCACCTAATGTTACGAAAACCAAAAGCATCAAAACGTTAGTTTCTTCAACACTTTATATAAATTAAAGGCCAGGCTTTATGATACCATAGACAATTTCTTCTTTAATTAAGATTTAACTCGTCAATTTGCCTACCTTAATAATGTTCATCTGCAAATCTTATTTTGTTAAAAAATTCTGATTGTACGCACAAGGTTGATTTTTAAAGGATGCTTGAGGTTCTCATTGACAATATATAGCTTCTGGAGACCAGGTCTTCCAGCAATCTGTTGGAATGCCTGTGGGTACTTATTGTACTACGTTATTATCAGATATATTTTTGTATTCCTATGAAGCAGAGTTTATTCAAAAAGTTCTACCTGACAACAAGAAGTCTCTTGCTGTGGCCTTCAATTTAACATTTAAATCGACGACGTTATATCAATTACATGTAACAATATTCATTTTCATTTTTACATTAATTTGCTTTATCCTACTGAACTCAAGATAAGACACCACAGAGTATGATTCATCTGTTTCATATTTTGAATTTTTACTTGAAAAAGAGACATTGATGTTAAAATAACAACTATACTTTATGAAAAACTTGATGACTTCAACCTTTCCATCGTCAACTTCCCTTATTTATGTAGCAATATACCATTTACACCTGCATGTAAATTTTACGTCTACCGGTTAATTCGATGGGCAATAGAATGTCCCAAATACGAAACTTTCTTATACGAGGCAAACAATTGACAAGTAAGGTGATGATATTAGGATATCAACAATCTAGTGTAAAGTCAAAATTTGACAAATTCTATATAGTTATACAATGACGTGTTTGCAAATAAAAAGACAGTCTGTGGGTAAGTCAAATGTCGACTGGTGTCTTTCATGCAAGTTGTTAGGTCATTATTTTCTGCATATTTTCCTTTTTCCCGATCATGACAGCAGACTCAGGCCGGGCGTGACCGTTCGACAGGGGATGCGTATTTATTTAAACGGACTTATGAACACGATCACTGTTCGTTTTCTTCACGTTTCATTTAAAATAATCAAAGAAAAGTAAAACGCACTCCTTGCATAGATTCAAACGTAATTATATGTGCTAACAAGATGCTTAAACTAATTTGGTTATGGGATTATCCTCTATTATATCTGAAATATGCATGATTTTTCGTATTCTTTAATAAAAATGTAAACAATTGATACAGACAACATTAATAATGCAGAAAAATATATATAAAATGATTATTATATTTTCAAATACCTTTTGTTATTACGTTGATCAGTATTCTTTTAATGCAAAATGTAGCAGACTATTACGAACAATATTGTTTTCAAATAAATAAATATCCAACAATTATGTTTTCGTTCTATATGATTGATAAATTTTAGGCACAATAAAAGGTCATTGCATTTGATAAAAATATTTACAAAAAACAAACCTCGTTACTTTTGTTTAGTTCACGTTGATTCATCAAACGTCCAGAAGTAGGAGTTAGTATCCTTACTAGGACAAGAAAACACACTAAAGTTCTTACAATCATGATTACAGCCGAAATAAAACCAGAGCAGCCCGACAAAATGTTATTATTATTTGTTTTACCGTGACGTAAAAATCCAATATGTTCATCTCCTTAATCAGTCCCCACTGAAATGCAATGAAGAGATTGTGCACTGAGTCATTACATTTATCGTGTAATGTCCCTAGTAGAATGATTGAGGTGTAAGAAAAATGTGCTTTTTATGACATTGTACGTGTTGTAACAGCACTGAAGGTTGGTTTTAGAACTTTTAATTTTTTAAAGCAATATGTGATATGATGTCAATGATCAACTCTTGTCTGTTGGATTGTTCGTTCAGGCAAAACTTTATTACGTCGGCTGACCGGTATATAATATTTAAAAAAAATATTTTGATACAAAAATAAAGATGTCTGTTTACTGTACAATACGTTCATTATGTAAATAATAATATTTTGATTAAAAGTATTATTCGCACTGTTTAGCCAGTCAAAGTTAATGTAATCAATAGTTTTATAGCAACAATATGGAAATAGTCTTTTAAGCGTCAATATCATTGGAAAATCTTATTTTTATATCCTATTATGACGACATTTTTGTTTGATAAAGTTGACTGTAAAGTTGCTCATCGATTATAAGTCTGACCATTTGGAATACACAAAAGCCTCGTGCTACAAATTAAGACCAGTTCATATTGTATCAACAAAAATCCTATGTTCAAGGTACGAATGGATTAATTTCTAAGATTAATCAATGATTTGAGAAAATATATATTTTTAACATATGCATTCACAATATTTCGTTGCTGAATGTCGGTAGATCCTAGACACCGAAAGTAGAAACTGAAGGGAAGAATTCGGATTTAGAAATGAAGGCAATGAAATATATAAATAATCTCTTTAACTTGATGGTAAACTATTAGATAATTTACTTAGGCAAAGCTATAGAACTTTGATAATACGTTTTGAGGTATTCATTCAACATACATGGTTATTTTGACGAGGTAAGAAATCAAAAAGTATTTCCGATCACCAGTTTCTTTGTAAATACATTTTATCTTGATGAGAATTTTATGATATACATTCATGCCTCTGTACTTTCAATTCATCTAGAAAAGGTAATGCTATGCAAATTTGTCATTGTCTTATTAGAAGGTTTGAGCTAATTACAGTGTATGGTACAATGGTTGGTTATGTACTATTTATATTTATAAGGAAACTAATTCAACAAAGATGGAGGTGGACTTTGTAAGTTTTAAATTCTTATAAATATTTATATGAATTTCACCTTTTATGTCTGTGAATTGAAAATTCTTTACAATTCCGCCATAGATTTTTTTTAGACTTCTGTAAACTTACCAGCATGTGTCCATATTCTTGGTCAAGGTTAATCTCTATGATAGCTATAGGTATTTAATTCAAAAAGAACAGAAAATCAACAGTATCAAATTGTGGAAAGAATTGACTTACATTGAATGGTTTCAATACAGAAAATTTACTTAGATAGACAATGTGTCTTTGGGGAATTCTTATATTGATTTTATAATTGAGATCACAGATTTATGATGAGTATTCATCGCAGTGCTCGGAACGTGCAAGATAATTGACAAAATTACGTTCGATCTACGGTTAATCATCATTTCTGGGCCAAGGAGTGGATTTTTCTGTCCCAAAAAGACAGGTTCTAAAAGTAACCACCAAACAAGCTTCTTTACATCCGACATGACAGGTGACACTTCAATTCAGATTGTTCGGAATTCTGACAAAAAGGTTGTCATATCAGGTACTAGTAATAAGGCTTAGTTTTTAGTATGTACCTGCATAATATTTGGGAGGTCTCTTCGTCTAACGAGCCCAAAACTAGGACTTCACATAAATCCTTAGCCCATCATATTTTTTAGCTCACCAAAGCCAAAACTCGAATTTCAACACTTTGATAAATTTAGATCCAAATTTGTACAAATCATGGTCTATGGGGCTAGGGTGAATATGGTGTCATATATACCCTTACAATTACAAAAGAGGAAATCTTGAAAAATTCATGAACAGCAATACTACAGTTGGTATAATTCAAATGAAATTGTAAAGATATCGAAAAGTGATCGATCTTGAAAAAGCATACCACCAATAAAAAATTGTGTACAGGTCATAAAACACGGCCCCTGGAAATTTTAGCAGTGGGATTAATTGCTTAGGAGTAATAAGCATCCCCTGTCGACCGATCATACCCACCGTGAGCCGTATGTATTTGCAGCTATGTTAAGGCTGCCCGATGCAATAAATTGTATTAAAAACATATTATTATATGTCCAGCTCGGATTTTGTTTTGTGTGTTTGCTTGTTTGATTAACATCCCCTCAAGAATTTTTGCACTCATTTTGAGACGCCACCACTTACTGGTTGAGGGCTGCAAATTTAGACATGTACTCGGCACTTACTGTCTTTAAGCAAGGAGGGATCTTTTTTGAGGGACCTACTTTGACAATGGACCTCTTTTTATACAGCCATATTCGAATGACCGGTCATCAAGTTCAACAGTGGGATTCGAATCCCCGATGTAAGGATCAACTCCTTACGCCTCGACTCTAGAACAAACGCCCTATCCACTGCGTCACGCGGGCAACCAGCTTGATTTTGAATTCCATATGTAGGATACATGTTTATATATATATATATATATATATATATATATATAGATATAGATATAGATATATATATATAGATATATATATATATAGATATATATATATATATATATATATATATATATATATATATATATATATATATATATATATATATATATATATATATATATATATATATATATATATATATATATATATATATATAAGCATAAATGCAGACGATTTGCACAAATGGATCTCCGAACTACATACTGACATATTCGTTGCGATATTACATGTTCTGATTAATCACATGACGGTCAATTATATTTTTTCCAAGTGTTGCAAATTAAGAAATACTATCGAGAGTTTCAACTTACCCAAACATTAGTAGTTATTTTTCACATTTCGTCGTAATTTATATCAAAGCGAAGCGATTACACTTCTATCCCAGGGAAGATTCATTTAGAGAACATTTTCCTCTTATGAATTTACACAAAGCATTTAGTCTCAATTCTTATTCATCAATTGTGCCACATTGTCATACACACATATAAATTTACCACTAGCCACGGCCTCTGAAATTGGACATTTCAAAGTCAAGTTTTAGCAATAATATAGAATGCACTTTATTTCCATAGAAGAGAAACAAAATAGCCTTTTAATACTTAATAATAATTACACATTCCCAGTCTTGAAACTAGTCAAGACACGTGAATTTTATAATAACGTTCTAACTCTTTACATGTGGTTTGAAATAAGACATGAACTTGATGACACTCTCCCCGATATAACAGCTCAAGTTTGCACTGACCTGACGTCATTCTTTTATGACGTCATAACTTGGTAGGTCAGAGAAGTGGCTACACAGCAGGTATTGCAATATTTTACGGGAAACCTTAACTTACCTTGATTAGGTAAATGGAGTAATCTGTAATCAAATTTGCTGTGGACTTCAATTTGACATTTAGATATATCGACTACGTTTTATCAATTATCAATATTCATTTCCATTCCTACGTTGATTCCATATAGCCCTTTGAACTTGCAATAAAAGACACCACAGAGTCTGAAACATCTGTTTCATATTTAGATATTTTACCAGAGAAAGAATGACAAACTAACAATTATATTTAATGATAAACGTGATGATTCAACTTTTCTATAGTCAACATCTCTTATTTATGTAGACATATATCATTATCAATTATATATGAAGTTTATGTCTCCCAGTTGATTCGATAAGCAAAAGCAATGTTCTACTTACGACCACTGTCTAAAACCAGACAAGCTGAACAAAGAAGTTGATGATTCAAGGATATCAACAATCTTGTTTAAGGATATAATCTGCTGATTATGCTGAGGTGTCAGCCATTTTAACTGAAATCCTCTGATTTATCCATCAAAATAGATTGTTTTGCCCACTAACCCCTTACTATTTATTCACATTTTGATTCTTTGTAGTTCTGATAATCTTCTAAAAATATTCAGAAAAGTTTAATTCTACATAATAAGTTTTCATAGAAAGAAATTTTCCATTCATTGTCTATGAAAATCCTAAGAAGTCTGGTTTCCCGCCATAATTTCAATGCATTGTATCTCAAAAATATGCTCACTAACTCATATTTTTCTTCTTCGTATTTTGTTTCAAATGTTGAGTTCATCGAATTAAAGTGCCAAAATTGAAAAGTTTAATGCAAGTTATCTCAACATTTCGCAATTCTATGGTCGATACACTGACCTTGTTAGCATATAAAATCTATCGTTTAGTCGAGTGTTGACTCGTGTTTTGATGTTTTTCATACAAATGCTTAGGCCATCATTTTCTCACTAAATTTTCTACCGATTTTTCCATTTAGCAGATCATGATAAAGACCATTCCTCCATGGCTTTTGATCCCATCTGATATTTTATGAGGCCGGCTTTTGCTCCCAATTTGTATTTTTTCAATGGACTTTCGAGCGTGATTACTTTTTGTTATCGACATCTATGATAAGTATAAAAACAGAGGCCTAACAATGGGTATAAAAATATGTGAATCAAAATAATCACAAAACACGACCCAATGATAAGTTGTATCTGCTAACAAGTTCATTATAACGACCATTAAATGTTAATCATATACGGTACCGATTTTGTTGCACCAGATACGCATGTCGACAAATTATGTCTCTTCAGTGATGTTCAAGCCGAAACGTTGGAAATCAAAAAAAATATTTAATTAAAAAAGACTTTGAAGAGCTTAAAAAGACTGGAGCCAAATACGTCGAAGGATCAGAGCTATGCATGAAGGAGATAGTCCTTAATTTTGAAATAAATTTCTAAATTTTACCACAACATTTTAATATATATCTGTATTTTCAAGCTAGTACCGAAATACTTAGCTATCGGGCTGTAGAAACCCTCGGGTTCATCAGCAGAGACCTTCAATTTAAGAAATGCTGACTTTAAACGAGGTTGTTGAAATCCATGTAACATCAACTTATTTTCATACTCGGCTTAAAAATTAATCGTACTTAGAACATGCTCTTGAATTCATATAAAAAAAAGAAAATGTTTACGTTTATGTTTACTCAGCTTTGATAACTTGTTATTTGTTTTATACAAATATATATTAAAAGATATTAAATAAGCTTTTATAAAGGCCTATATTGACTTCCTCATTAACAACAACATTGCATTTTAACTGATTTGAATATGCCGAGTTTGAGTTGTTGAAAATGTGTATATTTTTGACAAGAAGCTGTTTATTCACATTTTCATTTGTAGAAAAGGAAGGTTGACTTAAGAAAAACGTTATTAGCATCTTGTTTCATATCTTTTCTATTTATCTTAAATCTTTAAAATTATCTTACTCATATCCACTGCTGTGATTTAAAAGAAAATATAATGATGAAGTATATGGTAAATCTACAGTGTTTTGTATTATTTTAGATCCCACTGCCAGCTGATCAAGCTGTTTGACCGAGAGATCGAGACACTGGAAGACAACGCCTCCAAGTCCTTTACCTTCTTTTGTGAATTGTTTGACCCAGAGGACGAGTACGCAAATATAGGAGGTCACGCATGACTGACCTCTACAGGTGTTCACATGATGACACTAATTTGGCACCTTGAGTGATTCATGTATGCTCATTTGTTTTAGAAGACATTTCCTATTTAGTAAATACTTTCATTAGCACTTTTAATTTAATTTTAACCTTTATCAGTACTTTATTCGTATTTAGTGAGAATAATTGCTTTATTAGTAATAGCTTCTTTTGGAAGGTAGTTAGGATCTTGCTTTTCCAATTAGGAGCTAAAACAACCCACAAGAATGGTGAAATATATATATATATATATATATATATATATATATATATATATATATATATATATATATATATATATATATATATATATATATATATATATATATATATATATATATATATATATATATATATATATATATATATATATATATATATATACATCACTGTTTGGCAGTGTGATGTAATGGTATAGTACAGTTTCATCTACACATGTAATATCTGTCAACGCAAAATTTCCAATATTCAATGCAGTAAGTAATCAATATATCATATACTTGCGGAGTTATATTTTTGAATGTATTGTAATCCGGAGAAATTTGTCAAGATTTTAAGAGAAATACACTAGCCTTGAATCGTTAAGTTATTTACCAGACGTGTAGTAGATTTCACATCTAAAATTAAAAAAGTAGAAAGACATCGTGTTCTTATCTAAAAAAAGAATACATGAAGAAATAGCTTACAATTGCATGTCTTTAATATGCGTATCTGCATTACTCTTTTACTAATTTTTTTAGCGCAAACATGCATGCCAGTCAGTAATAAATGTATTAATATAGTTTTACATTTCTGATAGATTTTAGATATGTTTCAGTGCAGGAAAAAATAAAATGCAACGGTTGCTAATGTATATTTTACAGTCATAAAGCAAGTATGATTAAAGGCTGACTCTGAAATAGAGAGTTAGTTTTAAATGCCATAAACTTTTCAAATTTTTGTGAATTTCATGTTTCATTTTCTTGTATTGAAGGTTCTAGAATGTCCTAGTGTAAAGATATGTGAATGACTTCACTATTTTCGGTTATTGTCTATAATAGCTCTGTAGGTAGCTAGGGTATTCATTTATTAAAAAAAATCTGTTCCGTTCAATGATCATACTATTTCGGAGAGAGAGAGAGAGAGAGAGAGAGAGAGAGAGAGATTTTCATGACAAAATTAATTGCTTATTTTAGTTCTGTTATATAACGTTTTTTAATATTCATGCACAGTGTATTTTTAAAACTGAAGAATAGATATTGATAAAAATAGTGCAGTACCCCATGATATAACGACAAGAATGGCGTCAATTAAACTGAATTGCATGTGAATGAGATAATCTAAGAAAATGAAAGTACAAACAGCATGTACTAACGTATTTTTGTTTACTATAACCTTTCAGAACAAATATCATATGATTTATGTAAGCATAATGTTTACCTAAACAAATGATAGATATGATCAGAGGTGACTGTTCACAAGAGGAGACAACAAATGAAAAAAGAGAAGATTTTTAGCATTTACTTTTCTTTCTTTAATCACAAAAAAGCCCAAAATCTGAACATATGTACAAAGATTTCAGCTACAGGTAACATACAATATTTATTTTCACGCAAAAGTATCACAGACACTAAAAAGCGTGAAAAGTTTATTATATTTTTTAAAACCACTGAAACAAAACTTATGCTGAGTATTGGTACTCAATCTAAAGTACTTGTCGTGATAAAATCAAAGTACCTCTAATCTCAAAGTTAATTTCACTGGCTTTCTAAATTTCTTTGTCCTTTAAATTCTCTTCACTAGCTTTTTTTTCTGCGTCACTTAGTGACCCAGACTGTTTAATTTTTTTAAAGCATCATTTACATTGTCGAAAAGAAAAGAAAAAAACCGAATACATTACGATTGTTTCATATTAAAATAAAGTTTAAAATACTTATGTTTTTGATTTAGCATTGCCTTAATATAATTTCTATTATAAGGCTACATTGCACCACTGATCATGATTTAATAAATTGAATCTGTACTACATCAGAATGCTTGCATATTAAACTAACTTAACATGACCATGTTTTTCTGCACACGTAAACCATTCCCCCTATATCTTACCATATTGAACCAATATTGCAGCACCGCCCTACTGCTTGAAGGGGGGGTGGGGTGAGTAAAATAATAAAAAAAAAATCCCATGTGTTTCTACACATAAAGAAGGTTTTGTCTTCCCTGACCAAGCTGTTCTTGAGAAAAGGATTGGAAAACGATTTTATCCTTTACCCACTTTTTTCTGAATTATGAACCCTTGAAAGAGGACATCCTGTACCCAATACAGTGATGCAAGTTTTGGTTGAAACTGGTCCACTGGCTCTCTAATACGATATATGAATGCTGATCAGAGCCGCTCACTGAAGCCTTTGGTTTGTGTGAGCTAGAATTATAAACAAAAAAAATGATAAAAAAGATAAAGCATGACAAAGGGCTAAAAGGAAAACCTCTGGCTCAGATGAATATAATATCACATACTAGTATGTTGAGAATTATCGAGAATTTTTTTATTCTTACATCTCCTGCAACTTAATTTCTGTCGCAACAAAGATAAAACCTTTCTTGTGCAAACAAAAGATATCATAATAAAAAAACCCTGTGAATAGCTTAATGATATAAATACATATTTCAAAATATTCAACCTAACCCAGTACAGAACAAAGCCCACGATCCATAGACTTCCTGTCAAACACGACAACTTCACAATAATTTTACTCTTATTGAGATGAGACTTGACAGACTGGATATTTTCTTGTTTTACTATGCGACAACACACAATGCCAAATAAAATGATATTTTTCATTGTCACTAGACTCAGAGGTATAATAAAAGTGATAATATAATTCATTGGATATGATATAATACATATAATCAAGTCATAACCATACTCCTCTCCATTTGTTGAAGCAAGAGAGTACCCTAAATTAGCTGCTATTAAAAGAAACGGGCACCCAAATGTATAAAGACAGTACTTCAAGAGCCTTTTTGACCTGTGTGTGGATTGTGTTGTAATAAAACGACCAAACTGAAGAAACATCTGTATTGAACTTGCACTCATCCAAAAGAAACTGGCTAACCACGCGTAATGAATAGCAACTCCTGCAGCTATGCACCGTACAGGATTATCAATCTGCCCATTATCAAACTGTATATGTAACAGTAACAGTCCATGTGACATCAAGAGTGAAGCAGACAGAAACATGATACATTTTCCAGGAAGTGATCGTAATTCAGGACAAATGAAATAAACAACAAGTGTAATCAAAAGACTCAAGGAGGAAATATAAATCAACACTAAAGCTAATATACCATCAGGATTGTAATGGTACGAATTCATAGGTTTGTTTTCTCCCATCACGTGGGAATTTGTGGCATAAGTAATGTTACTGTTGTTTAACTTTGAAAAATAGTCTTCCATGCAAACTTGCACAGAATCTCCTCTGTCATACAGCATAGAATCAAAGCATACATCGATTGTGATAAGACATAGTTGGGAGTTATTGTTGAAGCTTATTTCATCTTTACAGAGGACAACCATTGGACAGAATAACGTCTTTTTGAAAGGATACATGTATGTCAATAGCGTTGATGCTGTGTGAATAAGCATAAATTTTGTTTGCATTTTCATTTTAAACCCCTCAGAACTGCCGTCATTTGAAATAAATTGAAACAGGAAACTTGTGTCGGGCTGGCGAAGGTATGAGGGTTTGTCTATGATGCTTTTCATTGAAAATTGTTGTTTGTGAAATAAGGAAATTAGTATAGAGATATATTCTTTAAAATTGAGCAGAGGATAGGCGATAATTTCAATATTTGCAAGGTAAAGCGTTGAAATATTCTCACTTTGGTGAATTATAATGCTTTGGACTTCTGCTGACTCAAAGGCTGAGAAATATGTTACTATTAATTGATTTAGCCATGGAATGTAACTAAAATGTTTTCCATTCCTAGTCTCAGAATTTTGTAGCTGACTTATGGAAAGGGTTGCAGTTATCTTTGTCTCGTTTTTCGTGTTGGACAGCATGCACTTTTCACCTTTGTATTCGAAATTTTCGAAGCACTTCACCTCTCGAAATATTTTCTGAAAAAAAAAAAAAAATCTGAATAATTATTTTCCGTTCATTTAAAGCAGGATATCTCTCTGCGATGGGGCAGCTCAAGCTACATAAAAAACGATAGCAATAGTATGAATAAAATTATTTTTACTGATCTGATTACCTTATATTCATCATACACGCTATTTATGCCAGGTTTCGTTGAGTCCCCTGGGCATTTCGTAGGTTTTACTTGCAACTGCTTAATTTTCGACGTATTTGCTGATTCCGATGGTTGAATCCTAGTAGATGATGCCAAAAACTGTGCTTGTGATGTTGGTTGGGTTGGTGAATTCGGCGAGGTTATATCAAATGGCAGATTCTGTGTAGATGCTACGATTTTTGTAAGCTTTGTTGAAATTAGAGGAGAGGTATAGTCAAGGAAAATTTTTTGTGTCTATAAAAAAAATTAGTAAATGTTAAATCATTGACTTTTTTTTTCTCAAGCACACAGGGATACAGATTTCAAAGTTTTTAAACACACATCATTACGCAATGCTTTATCAAGTTAAGTTAGGGACAGAGGTGTTTACTATTAAAATTGGCAAAAAAGTTGATGAAACAAGAATATAAACGGTCTTTTATGAAGTCAAAATATCGCAAGTTTTACGGTCGATACTATGACCTTGTCGGCAAATACAACCTATCATTGATTCAAATGCTGACTGACGTTTTTCATACTTATTGTTAGGCCTTTATTTACACTCTGAATTGTATACGGATTTTTCCGTTTTTTCCGGCCGATCATGACAAGGAGCACACGACGGGTGTGACCGGCCGGCAGGGGATGCTCACTCCTCCATGGCACCTGATCCCACTCCTGATATTTTTGGAGGTCTGTGTTTTCTCTGCTCCCGATTTGTATTTAAAAAACGGCTTTGAGCTTGAATACTGTTCGTTATCTGCATAATCATTGTGCCTTTAAAGATGTTGGTTGAAATAAAACCTTCCATAATTAAGGCCCTCGATTACCATATTATTACGTAAATATCTTCGTCTCTACTTGGACTTTTGTTTTGTTCCTGTGACTTTCGGACATTTCATAGTCATCATTGAGGACCTACGGCCGGCTCCATTAATTAAGAAAAATGAAACTTATATATGACTGAAAAATTGCATAGAAACAGTCATATGGCCTGTAAGCCCCAATAGTCTCTTGCTAAATGTTAATTAAATAAACAAATAAACCTCGATTTTTACTTTTATAACTTTGACTTTTGAAAGCAGGATCCAACCTCCTTAAAGAATACAATTCTGTATCATAAGCGCCGAACCCCGTAACTTCCTCACTATCCTAACACATTCACTTTCGACATTCGACTATTATTATTTGATAAATAACTGCAATAAAATAGTGAAAAAGTGAAAATAAATAAAAATGTACTGCATGTACAGACCGATTTATGAATTCAATTGGGGAAATCATACATTTTGGAGAAGTAGTTTTCTTAATTTATTTTATACAGTCATGCTATACACGAGTTACATTGCATTAATTTTGATGTTAATTTTTAACTAGATTTAAGTAAAAGGGCAATTCGTCATGTATCAGTGTAGTTTCAAACAAAATATTATTTTCAGAAAATGTTCCGAATATTCGACTATCGTTCGAATAAGACAATCGAATAATCGACTAATGAAATTCAATATTTTGACATCCTTAATTAAAACAGATAATAAGTACAGGTAATATATTAGGTAACAATTGACTATGTACCTTTTCTTTCATGCATTATTACAATAACTCCAGCCTCAACATGCTCATTTTTACTTGTCAGCCATTTTATTGAAGGTCTGTGTCAAAGCTTTAACATAACATTCGATGTTGACTAAAAATATTTTTTTGTTTACATTAACCCTAATACCTACACGTTTGAGATAAAGTTAGCGTGACATGTTTACATATTAATAGCCATTCTCTGTAACCACTTAAACTTTTGTGGCACGCATAGTCACAGATTTTTTTCAAATTTGGCTAGAATTTACCACCTCATAAACTTCTCCAAAAATATTGTTAGATCATATGAATGTTGAGTAGTTACCATGGAAACGGTGTCTAAAGTTGATTTTTTCTGAAAAAATGCAATTTTTGGGAATGGCAATCAATGAAATGCGGCTACTTCAATCCATGTTACTCACAGAAATAAAAAGTATGACATCTGATTTTAAAAGGTATTTAAAAACATTGTTGGTATTCAGTCTATAAATATAAGAAATCTATGATTAAAATAGCAGACATTCATTTAAAAATTGAATTATCTCCCTTTGATAATTGTGAGCTCTTTAGTGCGAGAGATAAAAAAAATCATTGGACAAAACTGACTGGAAGTTGTTTACATTATTAACATGTATCCTGGATTTCAAGTAAAATCAACTGGTTTTTTCTATTTATTTAATATGCATACAAATTTTAACCGCTTTGTTTATTTCCTGCATGCAAAAGAATAATTTTGATTAGTGAAGAGTGGCGAAATGTAAAAGACCACATGGTACAGGAAATCAGCTCTGTGCACATTCATGATATTGAAACCTAAGCCTCAAGGTCTTAGGAGTTTCAAAATGGGGATAAAAGATAAACTTGAGATATCAGAATTATATTGAATTGGTTGTAAGAAGAGGTACAATGTCCTAGTCAGAGTGATATACATGTATTATAATGAATACAGCCTTGGAAAGTCAGTGCCTTTTTAAAACAAATGTGAAAAAAAAAACTGAATTATAATGTGAGAGAACTAGGCTATTGATTTTACCTAAATAATTAAAGTCAAGCTACATTTACATGTTTGTACAGAACTGGACGTTGAAGTTGAATATTGAATGATGTATGTAAGTTGATGTCTGTCATTAAAGGGATGACCATTTGATGCGAGGGGGGGGGGGGTTACAGATTTTAGAAACTAAAGTCCGTTCTTGAAAATGTTGGAAATAAATAATCTGTCCTTAACTGGCAGGAAAATAAATAATCCATCTTTGATAAGTGCTACAACCTCCAACCCAAAGGCACTTGTTTCGGTATAATTTTTAACCCATATTATAATAAGTATTATTATTATAAAAAATAATAAAAAAAAATTATTCCCGAAACAAATGCCTACGCCCCCCCCCCCCCATTCCCTTGGGGCTGGGTCGATTGTTTATTTTATTTTCAGACTTTTTTCAGTGAAGCAAAAAATGCATAATCTGTCCTGGATCATATTGGAAATAAATATAATCTGTCCTTCAATTCCATGAAAATAAATGATCTGACTCGGAAAAAATTTGCCCCCCCCCCTTCTGAATCAAACGGTCGTCCCTTAACCCATAGTCAACGCAGTCATATTATGCAGTTTTAAACAGAATTTATGTCATTCATAATTTACAATTTTTATATGATGAGTGTTTTCACTTGATAGGATTTGCTACATTTGAAATATAAACTGATACTCTTTACACCCTCATTCTAAAATTAAAGAATGTAAAAGTATATTTTATCTCTATTTAAAGGCTACATGTAGAAAAAAAATCCACACCTAAAAACCCTGTATTTGTGAGGGATGTAACAGAAAACTCAATCTTTTTAATACTACTGTTTGCCTTTATCTGTATCTGAAAAAAAGAGAGAAAAGTTATCTGTGTATATTTCAGATTTGAACTTTTTATTCAATGACTTTGAAAATATTTACAAAGAAATTGATAATGTTCCTGATCCAAGTATTTTCTTTAAGGGAATTAATGGTCTTTATCCAAAAAAAAGAATAAAAAAAAATTGTTAAGGTCAGTAATGAAAATGTTTTGTTTTGTAATTGATTCCTTTCGACCAGTGAAAATTATACTTTCAAATTTTTTTAAAGGGGGGGTGGGGGGTGTTTGCATAGAAATACAAATTGTCTGAATCATATTTAAAGTTATCACTTTTATCAAGTTTATCATTTCTCTAGACTAAGATAAATGTAGATTGAACCTTGTAGCAGTAAAATTAATAGTAAATCTGTGTAGCTGTATTTTATTAATAATGAAAACATAAATAAATTTCTGACAAGCCCCCCACCCCCACCCCACCCCTTTCTACCAAAAGAAAAAAATCATAAAATTAAACACAAAAAATCTATACTCGGGAATGGGGGCGGGTTGGGGTTAATCACTTATGAATGAACCGCTTTCTTTCATATTTATATATAACGTTTCTTAATGTTTCACAACGGATCCGTGTTTTTCTTACAAATGCCTCTTACCCATTTATTTGGGGTAAGTGCTTTTACATTGTTCCTGGAATGGATGGAGTAAGTCCTGGTCATTGGTTACTTTATCATGTTCAATTTAAAAAATGAAAACCGTAGGAAGGAGGCAGGGACAGATTATTTTCAATATTTTCAAGGACTAAAGTTTAGAAATTATGTTTACAATACAAACCATAAGGTGTACGATTCTATCAAGCTTACCAACCAACTCAAACTTAGCAACCGACATGAATTCGAGAAAACACAAAATCAGATTATCTGAGCAGGTCCAGCAGATTTTTACAAAAGATTATTATTGATTAAATATTGGAAGTAGCAGATCTATTACTTAAATCCAGGCATATTTGGGTTAAAATATTTATCATCTCAATGTCTCTTAATTTTCAAGTTTTTAAGAATAATACATGATAGATTTTTACTGTATTGCAAAGTAAAATGGATTTAGGCTTTTTCTGTCAACTTCTCTGAAAAAAAAAGTCACAGGAAAACACATTCTGACTGTCACTGGAAAATTGTGGAGTGTTGAATAGGGTCTAAAAATGTACATTTTAGAACAAGGACTTAGTCTACCAAAACAACAAAAGAGTGTATTTACATGCACGTAGCACAATGCTCTACGTACAAGTCACTCAATATGGTACGTGTATAGGCTTTCAATATTTTGAGTTGGCTACTTTTTTTTCAAAAAATGAAACCATTCTCATAGCATTTTAACATTATGCATCAAGCTAAAGGTGAGAATGTAATACCAATTTCAGTAAAATGCATTGTATATAAAACAGGATACGACATTCACAATATCCGAGTTTAAATGCTATACTAACAAGCTAATTCAGAGAAGCTGTGTCCCCTGCTTAAGGAAAAAAAGAGCATGTACGGATCTTGAGGGGTGGGGTCGGAGGATGGTGGGGTTGGGGGAACGGGATACTTTAAGAGTTGCGGGCGGGACCAAAGGGAGTTATGATATAAAATTTCATTGCAAAAGCTTAAAAGCTTCTTAAGATATCGCACGGAAATGAAAAGTTTACACACAAACAGAATGTATAAATTATTGACCTTGACCTTTGACCTTTTGAACTCGAAATCAATAGTGGTCTTCTTTAGGCCATAGGGAGTTTCAGTGTAAAATTTCATTGCAAAAGCTCGAAGTTTTTGAGATATTGCGCGGAAATAAAGTGTTAAAACAGACAGAATTATGATTCATGACCTTTACCTTTGACCTTAAAATCAATGGGGGTCTTTCTTAGGTCACAGGGAGTTGTTATATAAACTTTCATTGCAAAGACTCAAAGGCTTCACGCGACATCGTGCAGAAACAAAAGTGTTGCAGAAAGACAGACTGACAGACGGATGGACGTCAGACAGACCTAAATAAATATCCCCACTTTAAGTGAAAGTAGGGGACAAAAAGGCAAATTTTATATACCATTGTGTCCTTGAACTTTGACCTTCTGTCCGTATTTACCAATTCATGTGATGCTAGTTACATGTATTGTCCACCAGAACTGTAATTTTGTTTATTCATTATTATGTTGTTTAAAACACAAGTATTAGTTATGGCATTGAAAAAGTGTGCTTAGTTTCCTTACTTTTCCATCTAAATCGAGCCATATTGACCTTGAACTTTGACCTTTTGTTATGAAAATTGATTTTTTTTCTTTGTTTTTGCTATTGTGTACTATATGTACAAATTTGGTTTTAATCCATTTTAAAATACTCAGGTATTTATATGGAAACTGATAGTAGATACCTATTGCCCTTGTCTGGAATTCTTAAAAAAACATTAGTTTGTAACCATGGTAACATGAAAACAAGATATGAATACCAAGTGGTTCTTTATGGTTTATATTACAACTATATATGGACTTTCAAGCCAATGTATTTATTTTTTTCCAATATGTCCGCAAAAATTTATACCAGGCTTTTCAAAAGAGCCTAAAATCTACAATTTTTCCGTAGAAAAATCATACTTAAAAAGGGGGGATATTTTTTCTATGAGGTTAAGTTACTCAAATACTAGAAATTATCTAAAGAACTATAAAAATGATGTATTTTGACAAAAAGATAAAGTCATGTAAATATCTTTTTGTAATAAAGACTTTTAATTAGTCAAAAATGGTCATTTTTCATCAAAATTTAGCATTTTGTAGGCCATGAAAAATGTATGTTGGTTGCCATGGTAACCATTGACCATAGCAACCATTTTATTATGAATTTTAGTTTCATATATCAATATAGGAATGTGTGCCAAGTTTCATAAAAATCCAAGACCTAGCGTGCCACACTCCCTATATAAGAGTTTAAATGCTTACAGAGAATGGCTATTAAATACTTTATATTTCTGTTTTTGATACAATTTCTTAAAATACAATTAAATAATACAGTACCTCTACTATTATTACTCTATATAAAATAAATACCATAAAACTGTCTGTTTCCCCGAGAGGGCACTACGTCCCCCACCTGAGGACTACTCCCAGTAAAATCAGAGCAACTCCCTGGGACTTTTCCCTCATTAATATTCATTAAAATTTTCACCAATCAAAATGCTAAGTGGGAGGAGCGTTCAAGAAATATCGAGTCTGTGATGAAAAGTTATTAGCAATGTACATCACGGCCAGGAACACGTTTAGTTCCTTTACAGTACCGTTTGTCAGAGACCTTTAAAGTAAAGCACTAAAATTGGTTCGTTGTCATGACCTCACAGGTGAGGTTAAGATAATGTCCGTCCGGTGTCATTCAAAAGATACAAGAATTTTTAATGAATGCATAAAAAATCATGTTTTTGTTCAATTCCAGGAATACACTTAAGTATTGGGAAACAGATACAGCATTCAGTATTTATGACAAAAAGTCTTGTCTCTGTTATCCTATGTATATTCCGAGTAGTTTTGACTGGCGAATACATACCAAGGTGTAAAAGCATGGATGTGGGGTGAAAAAAATATTTTTTTTCGTCGTCAATTTATTTAAAAATCACTTTAATTTCGTAGTTTGAAAAGTAGCTCTATTTTCATTTCATTAGACATTTTACAGCCTTTTGCAGAACGCATACTATATGAGAACTCGACATATATAAGCAAAATGTCCGTTGTCAGTACATGTTAAGTTGATATAGTCCGGTGTCACTTGTCTTAACATGTAAGTCTGTCTATGAAATTGTGCGGAAATGATCAGATTTATTTATTCTTAAGGCACATAATATGTGAGAGAGGATGGTCCATATTTTTGGTGTCCATATCAGCAATACCAACAAAAAAAATCATAATAGACATACTGAATAGTATGTGTTTATTTTTTACTATTCGTTAAAAGTAAAGATAATTCTTTGAGTTAGAAAGTGAAATATTGTCAGCTATACACGATGCCAAAGTCTGTTGCTTGCTGCTTGCTTGCTTCGTGTCCCTTGAACTCTACTGACTGCCTACTGAGGGATGCTTTAGATCTGTACTCGGCACTTAAGGACATAGAAAAGAAAAAGATTTATTTCGTACAAACATCTGACTGCTATGACTCGGGATGTATACCGGTCTCGACATCCGCGTTGAAATTCGAACCAGCGACTTAAAAATCAATTCTCTTGCTCCTCCATACTAGAGTGAAATGCTCCAAGTCTAACCACTGCATGCGCTTAGTGCTGCTAACGTGTTCACCCTTAAAAGTCTAACTTTGAAGCTTTGTAAATCTTACATTTCTTTGTCATTAAATCGTCTATCCATTGATATATTCAATTATTTTTGTTTTATAATGATATTGGTCCTTTAAATTTAATTTAAATTATTGAGGTTTTCTTATAGAAACAATTATAGAATAATCAGTACCATGTTATCGATGAAACATGCTTCAAATTTTCTAGTAATAGCACTGGTCTTGTTCGAAACCTACGGCGCCTTTTGAGGGCCAGATAAAAAAAAAATGTTTATTTGTTTGGACGAATAAGATATTCATTCGGACAAATTAGATATTTTTCGGACAAATTAGAAATTTGTTCGGACAAATTACATATTCGTTTGGCGAAATGATACATGTATGACCGGTTTTCCTTTCCAACATCTTTTCCCTCTTTTTTCAGGTATAATTGATAAATAGAATGCATTAAACAGTAGTTTACCAATGTTGTATACAGTACAATTCTGACAACGGACTGAATTTTCGTTACTTGCTTACTTCTTGTTGACAAATGTTATCTTTATTTCATCTGTAAGCTGCATAAATTGAGTGCATTATTGTACTACTGTGAATTTTTGTTATTTTCGTGGGGTCAAATTTTTGTGATTTGTGGAAAAAAAATTTGGTTCCTGAGGATTTGATTTCGTTGTTGAAGAATTACTTAGTTGTTATATATATTTGAAAAGTGGCATTTCGTGGAGGACATAATTTGGTCGGTCTTTTTATACAAAACAACGAAAATTCAATCTCCACGAAAATTAAAGATTTCACAGTATTAACAATTTTTGTGACACTGATAATACGAGGGTTAACAAGATCAGCAGCTGTGAGGCGCCAAATTCTTAGCATGACGTTACTAACTTTTCAATGTTTTTGATAAGATTTTTACAGACAATCCGTTTTCTCACAGATTACCATCGTCTAAGCAGAGTAGTCTATCATTCAAATACCGCTTATACCATGTACACACCCGTGCATGGCTCGCTTTTGACATATTTCATACTTCCTCCGACATTTTCAGATTTTTTTCTGGAGTTTTCCAGAGTACAACACAAAATTGTATGGATAACTGCTGCTCCGTGACGTTCTACGACGTCATCTTTTTTTTTCCTTTTTCAATGAGGACTATCTATCTTCTGAAACTGATTTCTTTTCAAAGAATCAAAATATTAAGTCAGAATTTAGAATCAGAAACGATGAAACAATGTGTAGAATTTTTCCGTTTTGTGTTATTTTACAGAATATATGACTTTAAGCATTATTTAATGACTTGATTGTTTATTACAAAATTTTGACCTGCTCCGTGTTCCGATTTTCGCATTTTTAAGTCTAATTAAGTTTGAAATAAACCACGATATTTTAAATTTTTTGAATACACATCATATGAATTTACTGTTGAAATATTTCTTCGAAATTTGGATATAATATTACGTTAAGGAGGTTGGATGCTGCCATCAAAAGTAATTAGAATTTTTTATAAAGTATATTTTTAGAATTTATACACATAGCTTAATTAAAAATCAAAACAAAAAATGGGGGTCAATGCGCTTCTTTGGCGCTCCAGAGCATTTAATTTGACCTTTTTGCACTGTACATACGTCTTACAAATAAATCAATTTTTTTAAAGTTTTTCCTCCAATATTTTTTATTCAAATAAATTATGGGAAAAACACAGTCTTATTTCATCTGGAATAGACACAATAAAATTTGTGACAACGAAACAATTTTCAAATTACTCCGCCTGTTCGATTATTTGACTTTTTTTGCACTCAAAAAAATCATTTTTCTGGCATAAAAAAATTAACAAGCAAAAAAAAAAAAAAAAAAAAAAAAATCATTTGAAAGTAATGACATTTTACTGAATTTAAGAAGAATGGTTAAAAGTATCTTATATATTCAGAAAAGAAAATAAAAAGTCGGGGTGTTATTTTTTAGATATTACTAACATAGTGCTAATTTTAAGCTTAAAATAAGGATATTTTTTTCTTGATTTTCACAATATATTCGATAGCAATCATGGCAGTTTATTTAATATATAATTTAGGACCAGTATAAAACAGTTCACTGCACAAAATAACTCTGTGTGCAGACTGCATGTAAAAATAGGAATCCAAACTTAACATACTTGAAAAGCTTCGAAAGAGAAAAAAAATGACCATTTTCTTGTAAAAAACCGTCCGCCACAGAATATAGTTCCTCACTTAATGCTTTTGGTATGGAATTTAATCAAAGAGTTTTAACTGAATATAGTTTGATTTGCATTGTAGAATCCAAATTTAATGTAAGAATAAAAACTTTATGCAGAATTTTTGAAGTATTGGATAAGATATAAATCTGCTCAAAAGCTCAGTAGCGAACCTTGTTAAGTAAAAAGGTTATGACGGTAGTCCACGAACTTTTCTCTCGTAGATGAAAATCAAACTTTAAAGATGCCTTAGTTTCAACTTTTGAACATTTTCTCTAATACAAAATGTACGCAGCAAACAATTGAACAAATCGTTTTAAAATGATAAAGGAAACGAAAATTATGTATCTGTTAGTTTTGTGATGAATGAAAAATCTAACAAAACCAATTAAATGTGATAGAAACATAATTGCTACCTACCTTGTTATAAGTTTGCTCACTTTGATTCATCCAAATGCCGGAAGAAGGAGCAGTTATTCTTACTAGGACACAATAACACATTAAAGAAAGTCTGATAACCATGATAACATTTAATATCAAAGCAAAGATTATGCCCGACCAAGGTAATTTTCAACTTTTCTTGCAATGCATTGCAAAATTCAATATGACCGCCCACTTAATTAGTCGTAGTAAAGGTACGATGACAAAGTTTTTTATTGTGTTATACAAGCTGCAGATTCATTTGATTTACCTATGGTGAAATGCCCTTGAATAATTGGAAATGTGTAATAAAATATCCCTGTTTTATACATTATTGTTCGTGTTTGAAAAGCGCTGAAGTTTTTTTTTGCTTTTATCCAATACTAAATATAGTGGTATTGTTCAAATCTTCCCTTGGGAAATTTACTGCAGAATATCAATAACCCCTGGTGCATTTGCATACAATTTTTTTCAGTATAATTTAACCACCTACGGAAATTCCACACCAGATTCAATTTTCGCGGGGAAAATCCTTTTATGTGTAATAGTTATAGAGTGCGATCCAAAACCAATTTTCCCCTAATAAGATTTCATTCTGTACCTATATAAGAGGGGGGAGGGTGAAGATTGTTTCAAATGTCCCACAAAGGCAATCTTAATCAATTTTCACAAAAAAATATAATCGGAAATTTTAGTTGTGCAACATTCAAAATTTTCAAAAGGGCGACCAATTTCATTGAAACAATGAAAATTGAAAATATTAAATCTTATTTTTCTCAGTAACTTCCCAACCAATTCTTTTAAATATTTATGTCTAATTTTTTTCATCAGGTCAAACTGGTTCTGAAAAATGTACAATGTAATCGGTTGGACAAGTTTTAATTGTAGCCATGGAAACAAAAAAGGAGGAGTTTTCTTTTAAATGGATTTGTATTTCAAACTACATGTACATAATACTGATGTGTAAGTGTATCGGATTTCTGGGATTAAAATATCTTAAATACCTATCGTTACTATGGAACTAAAAATGGGTCAATTTAAAAAAATTGAAAGAAGATGGGCGTATTAGGAGTGCGATCTGCAGGAATCATGTGTTGAAATAATTTAGTTTAAAGGTTCACGATATATTCGGCTGACCACAGCTGGGCAGACTACAAAGTAATGTACATAGGAAAATGTTACAACAACTTTGAGACATTGTCAAATTGTAATATTTAAGTCCACTTCACATAAAAAATTTGCACCAGTAAGATAATAGGGTATACCTAGTTAAATACAATTCCCTATATATTTAAGTTCAGTAGGTTACAATAATTGGTTTCCCTCTCTGTGCAACTGAACCAACTTTTATTTATTTATTTTTTTTTAAATTTAATAAATCAGTACATAAAATTAGACTGACAAACGATTGTTTGTTTGCATTTAAAAAAGAATTAATGCTCCATGAGGATCGAACCAAAAACATCTCTATTCTTGAGTACTTTGGACTACCATCGCTATACAAACAATAGGAATTTTAAAACGACAGTGAAGCTCTGCATTCATACATATTGGAATTTTTTTGGGAAAAGTTCACCTTTTATAGTCTTGGGGTCTTCTCTCCATTTTTTTTACAAATATTTGCTTGATTCTTAGAATTAAAATACACACAACATGACCAAGAGATAAAAATGTTTAGAATAATGTTTTTAAAATGTTACATTTGTACCACATTTCTCATCGAGCCAATTTCAAATTATTTTTAGCAAATCAAAACACAGTTTCGGGAAAATATTTACCTTTCTTGTTTCACAGGAACTCCATACATCAAAAGAAGTCTAATATTTGATGTTACAGATCAGTGAAAATTTCACTTTACAAGTGCGCCAAGATTAATGCTAATCAAATGTAACCTCGTTTGCAAAACTTCCAGAGAGTATTTCTCTTTGCTTTCAAATACTACACCACTAGGGTCGATCTTGGGGACATACTAATGCTACGGCTTTCAAGAGCGTAGTTTCTTGTTTCTTTTTTGGTAAATACTCACAAAATGATTGTGGTTCCTATCAATAATATAAATTTTGAATTTTCTAAAACACTCTTCCTAAAACGCATCGATCCATAGATCAAATACTGTTTCTAATCATCTTACATAGTCAAATATGAGGTAATAAAGAGTAGGGTAAGAACCTTCATTCATTTATTATGAGAAGGAGAACACACTATACATGTATGTATTTAGCTGTTTCACCTTGTGATGAAAGAGGACTAGAAAATATTCGCGAAGACAATTACACTTGAATAGATAATTTTTGGGTTTGTAAAAGTGCTGTTTGACTTTGGAGGCAGACGCTTGGGTTTATAAATATTATACATTTATGTTTGAATATTTGGAAGGATTTTTATATTGTATTTTATTTTCTCAATGTTTATAATTTAAGTATTATCGGAGGAATCTATATATCGACAATTTGTGCTATCCGTATTATCTGAATATCCTTAAGCCTGTTTTTATTATTTAATGATAAATATGAATATTTGTTTTCAATGTCATATAATAAATGAAAATACTCACAAAACACTTGTGTCATGCTTTGTTTTTATTAACTTTTATATCATTGCTTTTCTCCAAAACATTATTCAGTTCTCAGCAGATTTTTGATTTTAAAGGAGTCCTAGCTAGGGACTGCAAGGAATAATTTTTCACTCTCAACAATTATTAACTGGATAATATAGAACACAATAATTTGTGCTACGGAGCCTGACCAAATTATTCGATATGGAGAAAAATCCTTTGTTGGAACCGATTTCTGATTAAAATTAATGAATGTACTGAGAAAAAATCCATTTCAGCATGTGTGCATACATTCACATATAAACTTTGTTTTATTTCAGACACCTAGCAACAGAATAAAAACAATCAGATTCTGAAAATTGGTAAATATGTATTACCTGTTTATCATCTTAATATCATGATGAAAAGAAATTCAGTTTACTTTGACAAAACTACAGAATTTTGATTATACAGATTTACAGATACATTACTGTATCAAATATGTGTTATTTTGATGCGTTCGTCCAACAAACTACAGGTAGAATATTGCTACATATAGCCATGAAAGAAGGAAAAATCTAGAATTTAAAAAGCATTTAAACAATAATCATAAAAGCAGAGTCCACCTACGTATTTAATCAGTTTCTTTATGACTATAAATTATAAATGACCAACAGCAGCATTCGTAGCTCAAATGTTCCGAAAAATAAAAAGTAGGATCAGGTGTCCTTTCCTGTGGGGATTGGCAGTGCAATCTATGGCTGGCAATTTTTAACCGTAATTTACATACTATGACATTTTCTTTTACATTACATGTCCTCCAAATAAAACTGGATAATATATTCTTAATATTTTGGTGAGTTTCATTTTTCAGTTCCTAGTATTAAAAGTTCTATACAATGCTGCCAGAATTTTAAATGACTTCTGTGGATAAACCAATATTTAGATCATATCTTAATAGCAATAGGATTTTACTTATTTATAAAAGCTCTTGTTAAATGATCGAAAAAATTTGAAAAGAGAGAGAGAGAGAGAGAGAGAGAGAGAGAGAGAGAGAGAGAGAGAGAGAGAGAGAGAGACTTTAGCATTTTTATGACTAAACGAACTGTTCAAGACATTTTATTTCTTATTTTTATTTTTTTGGTTTTAATACAATTGTTGTAAAAAAAAATATATGTATTCATGCATTTTTCAAAATGAATAGCAGATATTGGAAGGCAATAAAAAAATAAAAATAGTCCAGCATGTCCTAATACGTTTAACACGATGTTCACTGAAAGAAGTTAATTTCTTAAGTATTTCTATATAAAACGTTTAGCCTCTTAGAAATCTCCTTAGTCAAGGTAGCTCAGTTGCGAGAGCGCTCGCTACTTAATAAGAAGGTCGTGGGTTTGTGCAGATCTAGCGGCGGCGATAAGCCTAAGTCGATAAAAATATATATAAACTTTTCATTCGCCTAGCGCTCGGTAGTTTGAAGTGAAAGTTGAGGGTCTTTCATATGAGACGTTAAAAACCGAGACCCCGTGTCACGGCAGGCGTCAGCATGCTATAGAACCCTCAATGCTCAATGACCCTGAGTGCGAGTAAATGTCTAAATTTGAAGCCATTCAACAGTATCAGATGACGTCTCATTTGTATGAAGTTAATCTTGCAAGTGACGTAAAACTACAATTATCCAATCAATTCACCCTGCCCAAAAGTTTATGGCATTTCCACCCTCACAATTTTATGGGTTCAAAGTAGGAAAGGTGCATTTATTTTCATTAATAGAGTTGAAATAAATTAATAATCACAAAAATGAATAGGTTGCCATATTTTTAAAAATGTCAGTCATGAATAAACAAAAGTTTAAGGCAGCATAAAAATATACTTATTTAGTCAACAGTATTAATAAAATTATGTATAAACTGATTCAAATATAAAATTCTGATACTAAAAGTTCTTAAATAATTGTTTCTTTATAAATATATTTGAACTGTAAATATCAGGAGAAACCATTTTATATTAGAAGTACAGCAAAGACAATGCCTGAATGAAGATATATGAGAAGGAGTAATTGCCCTTAGCACCACTTTCTAAAAGATTAAATAAATAATTAAAAGAAAAAAAAACTATTGAATTTTTGAGTTTTTTTTTTACTAAACAATACTGTTTTATTACACGTACAGAAAGTATTTTTCCAAAAGATAGATATATTTCTATTGGGGATAAATTCAAATTAATAACATAAATTATATTATAAACCTCTGACATCACAGGTGGGTAGAAATACCATAAAGCAACATAATGCATCCAGGGCATTATCTAAGAAGAAAAACACTCACATTATGAAAAAGATATTTAAAGATGTATATGTTACGATATTTCATCGGGTCGAACATAGCTTTTAGTGAAAACAATGTCCAAATGAAAAAAAAAATTGAAGAAAAAACGGAAATATAGAATTAGATATACATTTATCATTGTTCCATACTTGGCAATAATATTTGTCTATGAAACAAATTAAGTTTAAATAAATACTATTGTATAAACTTCTTCAATTATAATCTGATGGACAAAAAGGAGGCTTCCACTTAAAGCCTCTTTAATCCGCAATTGATTCTCTATGACATGAAAATACTTGGACATAAATTTGACGAACATATACCGGAACTTTATGACAAGAGTATCTCTTAAAGAGATTCATAGCAATTGATACTCTTAAAAACATATATACAATTCAACTTAAAAAAGATAAGAAAAAATAAAACATCTGTTTAACGCATAAAGAAAAACATAGGTCGGAATATTTAGCAAAAATTCAACCCGTTCCAATTCTGGCTACACTTCTACGTAGTATTCTGGAGATCAGGTCTTCCAACAGACCGGAAGTTCGATTGTCAATAATTGTGCTCCTTTAATAGCCTGTTTTTATATTCTTATAAAGCGGATTTATTAACAAATTTCTAGATGAGAAAAAACCCATTTGCTATGACCTTCAAACTCGACATTCAGAAATATCAACGATATTTTATCATTAAAAATAGTTATATCCATTCATATATGTCGACTCGATATATCTCGGTAAACCCGAAATAAAAGATCAGAGAGTCTGCCATATCTGTTTCATATTTGGAAGTTTTACTGTCTATACACAACAAGGGCCAACTAACAACTAAAATTAATAACAAACTAGTTGACTTCAGCTTTTAAATCGTCAACTTTCCTTATTCATGTAGTAATATTCCGCTATATCCCGTCATCACCTGCATATGGTGTTTATGTCTTCCAGCTTATTCGATACTCAAGAGCATGCGGTGAGTACGATCAAATTTTAAAATGAGGCAGCCTACTGACAGATAAGTTGAATGATTGATTTACTAGTATGTTGTTTAACGTCCCATTCGAGAATTTTTTCACTCATACAGAGACTTTACCGTGAACCAGTGAAGGGCTTCAAAATTAGACCTATACTCGACATCTGTGCCATTGAATAAAGAGGGTCCTTTATTGTGCCAACGCCTACCGTGACACGGGTTTTTAAAGGTCTCATCTGAAAGACCCATGACTTTCACTTCTTATGTCAGGCACTTGGCAAAAGACCAGTCACTTCCTGTGTTTGTGTCTTAGGTTTGTCGCAGCGCAGCGAATGAGAATCGAACCTTGGCAACTCGATCACGAAGCAAACACCCTACAACTAGGCTACAACAGCGTTTAAAGTTATCATTTTGTAAATTCTATGGTAGTTATTAAAGACTTACTTAGCAAATATAACCTATTATAGGGTCGTAATTTGGCTGACGTGTTTCATACTAATTGTTAAGCCTTTGTTTTTATACTAATTTTGACAACGGAATTTCCATCTATACCTTATCAATACATAGGGCTCACGGCAGGTGTAACAGGTGAACAGGAGATGCTTACTCCTCCTAGCATTGTATGATTGCAAGTATGATGAAAAGTGTCCTCAAAAATTAACATGAATATCATTTTATCTTTACACAATTAAATCAGTGAAAAAAAAAAGAATTACACGATAAGTGCTTTTTCAAATTTACTATGATTACGGGAATGTAAATTTTTTGAGAAAAAAAAATTCTAATGAAAAATTTACGTCATGCTTGACCATCACAAAACTCCCCTTTCGCCCGCGTGGCGCAGTACTAGTGTTTAAAGTGTTTGCTGTAGAGTCGCGGAGTAAGGAGTTAATCCCTATGTAGGGGGTTTGAATCCCACAGCGGGACGTAAAGACCGGTCCTTCGGATGAAACCATATAAATCGAGGTCCCGTGTCGCAGTTGTTGCTGGCACGAAAAATTTCTACAAATTGCTCAATGGCCCTGAGTGCCAAGTATAGGTCTAAATTTGCAGCCCTCCACCAGCAAGTGGTGGCGTCTTCATTTGAGTGAAAAATTCTCGAGAGGGACGTTGAACAACATACAACAAAACTCCCCTAACTTGATATTCTTTTGATTTTGATTATTCAATCATTTTGGTCTTGAAGAAATTTTATAATAAGAGTCGATATACGTGTTTTAGTCTTGTAGCCAACAGCTGACTCGCTTAGTTTGTGAGGGTTCCTTGTTTCCGACGCTGCTATTGCCAATGGCTTATTGCGTCTTTAAGGAAGACAAGTTGTGTATAAACTTAAGAATTTTTTAATAAGAAATCGCAACTCTCATAAAAATCAAGCTAGAAAATTAACAGAACATTCTGAAAATAAAAATAGTATTCAGTTACCATTATAAACATTTAAACCTTTTCTCTTTTTTACAGAATTCTATTTAAAATTCATTTTATAAAGCGGTATCAAGTCGACAATTATTAGCATTACATTTCATTACATTAATTTTAAAATGGTGAATATACATAGATATATATTCATACTATAAAACATACGTACCTTTAAGGAAAATAAGTTTTAATATAAACTAAAGCAATTTTATTAACAGGAAACCACACTTGAGGTTGTCAGGGCGCACACGGCCGTTATATAACCCAGAGCAGGTTTCCATGACATTTTCGCAACTTGTCGTCCTCTCCGGCACCTATGTGACAAGTCTACATTTGGACCATACTCGAACATTGTTTTATATGTAAATTAATCAAAACCCCATCTTATTCTGTATACCTAGACCGGCGATATTCTTCTGATACGAAATATCTTATATGTCCGAATGACTGAATGTGTTTAATATTATTGTGCTTGGTCTATATGGCACAGTTTATAAACAAAAAGAATACAGGTCATGTTGACCTTTATAACTGAACCAGTTAATCTACAGCCTCAAACCAAAAACACCTTCGTGTTGTACCAAATTATGACAACAATGAAAATAAGTAATATTTCACATCAAGGAAAAAAAATGAAAATGATACAAAAAATTCTATATTACAAATATTTTTTTAAAAGCGATATAGTTTGAATGGAAAATAACAATCATTCTATTGTTTGAAATTGAGCAAAATCTACCATTAACATCACTGGTTTTAAAGCCAGAAAGTCAGACCCCCAAAAATTCATTCTAAATAGTCAATAAAGAAATTTATTAACAACTACTTTAATTCAAAGTAAAGCTTATTAATACATGTATACATTTTCAAACAGCATGTAATGTATCTACATGTCAAACTACAAAATAAATGAGGTGCAAGGCCTTTAAATTTCTTAACTAAGTACTAGTATGCTATACGAGAAAATGTCTGAAAACACAATTCATAGGGGAAACGATACCCAATGGTTTTATCTCAGAAAAAAAAAACTGAATTGCAAATCCAGCATAAGCAGATCTTTGTTACAAGGTCTGCAGATATTAGATAGTCTAACTCTACAAACAAATAAATTAATCACTGAATAAATAAATTAGTGAAAACGTCTCATCCTATGTAAAGAAGAAGAATAAAAATTCTTCTTTTAAAACAATACATTATGTTTTGATACTGACGAAGATACCATTTCTATAACGAACATATAGTTTTCAAGTGCAATATTACTTAAAATGTTGGCGTAACAAACGAATTTCTCGATTTGAATATTAAAAAAACAACGATCACCAATATTAATGTAAAAGAACTAGTACAAATGCCAGTGAAAACCTACACAATAGAGACATTTATACCTGTAGTGCTCAAACTTGTATTTTTTATTATTTCTGACAATTCAATAAGCCAAAGCTTCTATCGTTATATGATGCAAAAGCACATGAAATTGACACTACAATACCAAAGATTTATTTATTTCTCTTGCAACCTATCAAGGTAGTACGAGTACGAAAAATTAATTACTTTTTTCCAAATTAATCCTCCAAAATTTCAAAATAACGGAGAAATCTGGAAATGCAGATAACAACTCTATTTATATTGCTTACAATCTTGTTTCATTTGAAACTTTTTTGTTTAAAGTTTTTTTCTTGCACTTTATTTTTGCGCGCAATAAAGTAAAAACACGCTGAGTGCAAACAAAAGATATCATTATGAAGAGACCCTGAGACCCACTTAAAACCAGGAAAATATACTCTAGGATTTTATCTTTTATCCAGTAATTTACAAAAGCAATAATCCATGGACTTCCAATCAAGAACGATAACTTTGCCAGGACTTTGCTTCTGGAGTACCGTTTTTGCACAGAATCTATTTTATGATGATGTTGGATTTTACAGCAGACGAGGACAAATGTAATAATATTTAAAAATATGATAAGAAACGTCGGTATAGTAAACGTGACCAAAATCATAATTGGGTATGATATATAGCATAAATCCAAACCATAACCGAAATTTATTCCCTTTGATGACAGAAAAGAATAGACAATATTTGATCCAGTCAAGAGGACTGGAGTTCCAAAAGCATAGAGACAATATTTCAAAAGTTTCTTTGATGTGTTAATCTTATTATTTATGTTCGAGCGGCCAAACAATAGAAACATTTGTACTGAACATGCACTCATCCAGAAGAAACTTGCTAACCAGAAGTAGTGATTGAAAAAGCCTAAGATTTTACACAGTAAAGGAAACTCGATGAGTGGCATACCAAACCCAAAAACAATCTGAGCAATCATCAATGAAAAACACAAAAACATGTTACATTTTCCGGACAAAGTTCGTAATTCTGGACAAATGGAATAAATTGCAAGGGTGATTAAAAGGCAAAATGCCGATAGACACATGGTTGCTAGGGATAAATAGCCCTCAGGTCTAAAACGGTATGGAAGTACTAGTATTTTTACCAATTTTGTCCTATCCAACATTGAAAAATAGTCGTCTTTGCACAATTGAACATGCTCAGAAATATAATACAGAATGGAATCAAAACACACACTGAATTCTTTTAGACAAAGTTGAGATCTATTGTTTATGAATACTTCATCATTGCTAAGACGAATCATCGGGCAAAACAATATCTTTGAAAATGGAAAAGCAAGATCTTTTTCCCTATTTCTAGAAGAAAAAAAGAAATGTTGTAGCAATGTGAATGAATCTTCATTCAGATTTCCACTATCAAACTGAAAATGATATTTCACTCGAGATTGACTTATCTTCAAAAAATTGTAAGGGGTACTAAGAGAGAGCAAGGTTCGATGATGAAAAAAAGAAATCAGTTTTAAGACATATTCTTTCAAATTGAGTTTTGAAGAAACATTGATTAAAACATTTACCTTCAACTCAGACGTGTTATAGACATTATGGTAAATATCAATTTGAAGAATCCGAGAAAGTTTAAACACAAAAAATGTATTGTAAAGTAATTTAGCTATTCTAATCAAAGGTCTTTCGGGATATTTTTTTCTCATTCCATTCAAATGATGACGGTTTATGAAAATTGTTGCTTTTACTTTCAGCGTGGAATTGCTATCCTCATAAACGCAATTACCATCCCTGTACACTAAATCATCAAGACACGTCACTCTCCGTAACACATTCTGAAAGAAAAGACCATCCCTAAGTCAATATTTCATCTTTAAATCTCCGTTTTTACAGAAAACTGTGCATATTATTTATTTATTGTTTTAAATAGTGCGACAAAAACATACATTTACCTTATAATCATCGAAGACATGCAACTTTTCCAGGTCCTTTGAAACGTTTTTTGTGTTAGGAAATTCATCATCTGGATAGGTAATTTTTTCTGAGCTAGGCTCTATTGGTCTCTTTGAAGTTTTATTAGGCATAGTTTTTGTAGGTCTTTCAATACAGTTACCTTTGATGAATAGTTGAGCATGGGAACAATATTTGCAGATTTCATTCGTAGGTCTGGGTGAATACTCATGGGGATTAGAAACTGTTGTTTGAACCACTGAAGGAGGATTTGTCGATATATAATTTCTTAGAAAAAAAGCCGGGAACAACTGCACAGGAAAATGCATATTGGTTGAAAGTATGCTTGTTTGAGTATCCGTTGAATTCTCGTGCCCTTCTTGCTTAGATAGTGTAGAAGATTGATAATTTCGATATGTTTCAGTCATGTTTTCTGGGGAGGTATACCACTGCAAAATTGTGAGCAAATCAACTTTGAACAATTTGATGTGATAATTTATAAGTATATCCGTTTAAACTGTTTATTACACTTAGATGTATTTTTTTTTTACTTTTTACGTAAGCAAATTTACTACAAAAATACTTAGCACACCCATTATGTTACTTTATTTTGTAATGCGTCCAAAAAATGGAAAACTGAAGAACACGATTCAAAATATGCTTCACGCCAGAAATAAAAAGAAAAATATTCCTTTTATGAATCCATTATTGAGATTGAAATCTATAATAATCAGGCCTCTAAGTGACCTCTAATATTAGGGCACCAGCTGGCGCCTTATCAAAAAAAATTTAGTTGCCAACGCAAAGTTTTATCGTCAGGCATTATTTTAAGGCGACAACTTTAAAAGTTAATATAGGGACCCATGACGGGGTAGTCATCGGAGGAGAATGTCTAGTGCCCTTTCTGCTTTTGAAAGTGGTTGTCAGTTAAATGACTTTAATCTAAGCTTGCATGTAAAACCTCTAATATTCAAACATTTTTAATTGGTCATTTCTTTTTAAGAAAGAACGACGGCGCTTTTGATTGGCATTCGGAAGGAATCTGGGCGCACTTAAAAATTAAAATTTCATTGTTCTGTCACATGCAGTTTTAGCATTCTTTTGATGTATCGGGTTCTTGTGAAATAAGAAAGGGAAGTATTTTTCTGATATTATGTTTTGATTTGCTAAAGAATAACTCGAAAATTGGCTAGATGATTCATTTCGTTACAAAATGTCACATTTTAAAACACGTTTTTCTAAAAATTTGCTATTTCTGGGTCATCTATCCATGATTTTCAAAGGTTATTTGTATGCAATATAATTAAAAAAAAACAACAAAAATTTGTAAAAAATGGAGAGAAGACCCAGAGACCATAAAAATGAAGTTTTTCAAAAAAAAAAAAAAAAAAAAAAAAAAAAAAAAAATCAAATATGTAAATGAGATGCTTCATTGTTGTTTTAAAATACAGTTTGTATGTGTATGATGATAGCTCAGTACTATGCCTTACCCGTCCAGTGCAAAATTCAGAGTCGAAATTTTTTTGGTTCGATCCTAACATGAAGCGTTAAGAACTTGCCCCATGTTTTTAAAAATAATTAATTTATGAAAAATATTATCTACAACCTTGTTTATTAAAATACTGAATAAAATAAAGGTCTTTGTAAGCATTTTTTTAAGAGAAATTTAGAGTTAAAATTCAAATACGGCGAAATGCATATTTCAATCGGATTTCGGCGCCATACTGATATATGACGTCATATGCGACAATTCAGTTATAGAGAGATAAGAAACTGCATACTTTAACGAAGTTATCAACAAAAAATGCGGGATAAAAAGGAAAATTCTGAAAAAAAATCTTACATGCTTTTCAATTATGAACTTACTCTAAGTATAAACATTTATTTATTTATTAGAAAATAATTGATAAATACATGTATTATAAACGGACTACGGTGCGAGTTTACCATGTGTTTACATGGTATAATGATGTTAATAAAAAAATAAAATAGAAATTCTAAATCACAAAGAAACCTGTTGATTTAAAGCGGAGCTTGTCAATTACTATTACAGTGTATGATTATAGAAGAAAGGGTAATTAGTAAAGATCCCGTCACCTTTTCAAGCTACATGTATTTTTATCAATTTTGGTCCCCTTCTGATTTCAGTGATGAATTAGTCGCTTATTTACCAGTGTTTACATTATGATTTGATTTAAGATTATTAAATGGAATAAATTAACAATGTTCTGTAATCTGTAATTGCAAATTTGTGAATAATATTGGTTAACACGTGTGATAAGATGACAAAATATACAATTATATTGTGCAGGCGAGTTTCTTCGTTTTCGCCTCGTCCCCCTCTCTATCGTCACTGTGGTTAACAGGTTAATTTACCATGTTTACAGATTTTTGAGATTTTTTTTCTTGCTGACAGGTTGAATATTCAACTTTGTGCAAAGAAAATCAGTGATTTGGTCGTCCATAAGGTAGAAAAAACAGTTTGTATCGCGTACATTTTAGTAAGATTAACGTATACAGCTGATCAGCCATTGTCGCCTATGACGTTTCATGGTCACGCGATCGTTATCTAATTGACTTGGATTTTTAACTGAGTGTAGTAATGGGTTATTTGCTATATTTTAAACTGTAAATAAATCAAATATAAAATAGTTTAATAAATAAACACATTGCCATAAATAAATATGAATTTAAACTTAAACTCCGTGTGACAATTACATTTACTAACCTTACTGCACATATTGCATGGTAGTATTTATTTTAGATTTAGAGTTATCTTTTCATAGTTAGAACTCTCTAGTTTATTCATTAGTATATTTGAGAACCAGTTTAGAGGTTAGGAATAGTTGATTGGTTATTCTTGTTTTGGAGAGATTTTATTAGTAGGTCATTGAGGTCAAATTCCTTAAATTATCATTTGCTTTGGTAGAATGAATGAGTATGAATGAAATTATTGTATTTAATGATTAAATGGAAAATGTGTAAATAATATTAGCAAATGATTTGAATGAATATAAATCTGTATAGATTTATATTCATTCAAATCATTTGCTAATATCATTTACACATTTTCCACTTAATCATCAAATACAATAATTTCATTCATACTCATTCGTTTCAACCAAAGCATATGATAATACAGTGTTAGTAAAAGAAATTAAAGAACTTACTGTGATCAGGTCTTATAGTCCAGTCAGAAATGTATATATAATATGTAATCAGACAAGATCCCAGCACTCTGGATTGTGGCTGGATTCAAAGTGAATTTTTAAAAGAACAAAGACTAACTCACTAAGGTATTACATGTTCACTAGTGTTTCAAGATGAAAATTTGCTGTAGGTGACATAGGCGCTTTGTTTCAGGTGCATGGATGGTGTATTTTGTGTATTATGTGTTTTTCTAGGTGTGTCTGAATACACTCATTAAAATAAAAATAAAAAATCGCTGAAATTAGCAAGTTTTAAAAATATCATATCTACTGTATTTTAGGAATGTCTCTAATTCTTGGCCAAATTATTCGAGTATAACCTGGTTTGGGTCAGTTAACGCTCTTTTATAATCCGATTCCCTGTCCTTACAAGGTAGCCAGGGTTAGGCCTGCTTTGTTCTGGTGCTGCTGGATCTGCATGATTCCGAAGGACTGTCTTCACTATGGCTGATGTGGGTTTGCCATACTCAGCATCTCTGATCTTTTCCTTGACCTTTTAAAGTTACAGGGACATCAGAGTATTTTCAAAAAGAAAGAAATCTATTGTGTAGTTAAGGCTATCATTTTTGTTTACATGCCATTTTCATTTATCTTTTTTATAATAAAAAGACATGTCTGGTTTCACATACCTCGGCTTTAATTTTGACAGCAATATGTATACCAGGTTCTGCTGCGTGAACATGGTCCTTGCGGCCTGACTTATATGTATCCCCATCCTGAATCACTGTTGCTGGACAGTTCATGGTCTTTGTCCTCTTTGTACATCGCCAAACAATGTGATCATTTTTCTCATTCTAAAAGTGTTAAGAAACTAGAGTAAATATATTGTTTCATAATTAATTTTTAATTATCTTTTCTATTATTCAGTATTTGTAAAATGATATATAAAAATCATTTGTCCTATTAACACCTTGACAGTATAGCTGAATCCAAGTGTGCAGACAAGTTTCCTTTTTCCTCGATTGCTTCCATTGTCAACAATGTAATATTCAGCAGAATTGTCATTGTTACCAGAAACATCAGCAATAGTATCATCTTGAAGTGAGTGTTCCATTAATGTTTCAGGTACAACAAAGGACCTCTCCAAAACAATAGATATATTGGTTTCCTACAATGTTCAAATTTATGTGAAATGTTTGCCAATAAAGATTTTCAATTTTAAATTTCAATCGGATAGCTACAGCCTTCAGCTTAGGTGAACTAACAACATACATGTAACTGTTATGCAATGCAATAAATACTCCATTGCATACCTCTGATGGGTCCCCAATCATAGTTGAAGAAGACTCAGTGCCTAAGGATATGTGGAATGTTGCATCTGCTGGCTCCCCTAAAGCAGAGCTTTGGTCAGGGTATGTAGCATTCTGTTCAGAGTCTGGTTCAGGCTGGACTATGAGCTAAAAAAATATATTCGTGATATAATGAGAACAAGACCAGTCAACATCATCTAGCCCTTTTGCCATCCTCCTGTATTGTTCTCTTGTGATTCTTTGGGAAAAATAGTTATTATCATAAATGTATTTTGTCTATTCCATATTAATGACTTAGTAATTTAGTTAAAGCTATATATGGCGTATCTGAGCTAAAAAAATAAAAAAATACGAGATTGAGTATAGATGAACATGATATTTGTTATATACGTTCAAATGAAAATTTTCACCGATTTTGAACTTGAATAACCCCACTTTCTATAGTCAAATTGGCTTTAAACTGTGTCTGATATTTAAATGCGGAGTCGGTAAATAAATCGTTTATTGTTTTAAATTTCTAATATCTATGAAACGCGATTGATTTAAATTGTGTAATTTACAGGAAAGTCCTCCTATCTTTATATGATGAAGTAATAAAACAAATAGAAAATCTTTTTAGTCAGTCTGAACTTATCAAAAATACGCCATATATGACTTTAAACTTATATATTCAGTGGTATGCATTGATATTAAATAATATCTATGCATTTTACTTGTCTTTTAGGAATAATAATGGAAATTGAATGGTGCACTTTTTAATTCTAACCTGTCTGGCATGTTCGATGTTGCCATCTTAAACACTGGTCACATTGTAGAGCCTCTTGTCTTGGACGCACAAGGCAATTACAGTGTAGGCAGTTGTCTGAAATAGTTAAAATCATTTTTATGCATTCATTTCAGTTACTAAGATATAAACAATACATATAATGTATTCAAGATATCCTAATTCTTGTGGATTGTCTTAAATATCTGAAATGTGTGGACGTATAAACGTGTTGATCATAGAATTTCTAAAACGAATAATATTGACAGGAATTTTTTAAGACGTGTACATTTGTGATTGTAAACGTATTGATGATGAATTACAATATGTTATGGAACGTATGTACTTCAGGAAGGGCAGAAAAATATTTCTCCTATATAGATAATGCAAAAATATTAACATTTTCAAGTTTAATGGAGACAATGGAGAAATACAAAAATTACTGGAAAAAAAATTAATTGAAACTGTGTTTCCTTCTTGAGTCCTTCATACATGTTGTGTGTGTTTGTATGAATTTTGTATAAATATACTAACTTTTGTACCAGTGATCTGGTTTTGAGAGAATAAAGAACGTGTAATTGAAGAAAAGATATGGAATTAATGTTCAACTCAAGCGCAATAAATGAAGTATATAAACAGCAGCAGGCTTCGTGGGAATCTACATGAGGTCGCATTATTAGGTTGTAAAAATTAATGATTATGGGGATGCAGCACACCTGGTATATAACCCTCGGTGTTTATTGCCTTATTTAGAAAATTGTAATTAGTTGAGGGAAAATCTCTGCTGGTATCGAAATGATGCCGTGGTAATTAAAATATTACCGTTATGTATGATATATCGCAAAATTTCCATATTTAAGTTATACAAAAAATAAACATAAACATAATCGCATAAATCTTAATTTGTTGTGTACTTATAATATACTTTATTTAAAAAAAATATTCATCAAAATATGTCACGAATCGATTGTGTAGTAATTTCTTGTTAGTTGACTTACCAGTGAATCGCAGTCTTGATACTTATGTCTCTTATTTGTCATTTAACTATTTATTTTACCCTGCTCCCAGTTATGTATAAAATTGTTTACATGATTATAATTTGTATACTTTTTTGTAACCGCAGAGAATTCATCATAAAAATTAGTGAACTAACAGTATGAATTAATGTCAATCCAAATTAATTTAATTCTGTACGTTAAACAAGTTTTAATTACGGAATGATCCCAATTCTTTAAGGGACGAAACGAGAACTCAACTTAAAGAAATAATAATAATAAAATAAAATGTAAATTCGCATGGTAAGTGTTTATGGGTTGGAAAAATACAAATGAAACTGTAAATAAAGTTGTGAGGAGTAGATACGACACGTACTAAAAATATCGTAATTTATCCTACTCTGTGCTATATTCATCGTTATCCATTTTTTTTTTACGTGATATCTTTTTTCCCAAAGTTTTTACATCCCACAGTACTTTTTTGGTTTTCTAAATATATTCGGTTTAAAGTCATAAAAAACTTCTTTTTTTTAACGTATTACTTTTTAAAACATTGTTTGAAATAGAGCAAAATCTTTTGTGTATTTGAATTTTTGTCTATATGTGCAGAATTAAAATTACATACCTTTCATTCTTGATTTTTTCTTGGCGATGTAGAAACAAGTGATACGTTGAATTTAATAGGACTTATCGCATGTTTCTAAATTATTTGAAATTAAAAGCGTATTACGTTCCTTATGACCACAATTTATAAATTCAGTGTTTTTACTGTGGATAAATCGCGGTAATTAACCAATTATTGACTCAAATGAAAACCCCTGAATTAATAATCTAAGTTAATTAGATAGCGATAACGTGACCCTGTGACGTCAAAGGCGACAATGGCTGATCAGCTCTTCATTAATCTTACTAAAATATACGCGATACAACTTGAATTTTCTGCGTTGTGGACGACCAAATCACTTATTTTATCGATATAAATTGAATATTCAACCTTATATGTTAAAATTGTCAGCAAGAAAAAAATCTGAAAAATCTGTTAACTTTGTAAAAATAGCAGCGACGATAGCGAGGGAGACGCAGCGAAGACGAAGAAACTCGCCATAACAATGCAATTTGATTTGTCATCTTATCACATGTATTAACTTATTTGATTCACAAATTAAACATTATATAACTTTGTTATTCTTCGTTTTGTATATAACATTAATTTATGCAAGTCTTCATATGTTTTTTAACATGTTTAAAGGATGGCGATCTTGAAAAGTAATTTCCCGATCACGAAACATTGCCGTAATATTAGAGCTACAGGTTCTAAAAGTTTTGAATAAAAAACGAAAATATCTTAAAAGCCTTATACCTTAGAACTAATTAATGTTCTATAGTAATTGAAAAGCATATAAGGAATTAATTTTTTCAGCATTTTTCGTAATTAAGCTGCATTTGTCGTTGATAACTCCGTAAATAGTGTGAATATTCTCATCTCTCTATCACCGAATTGTCGCCTATGTCGTCAGAGCAGTATTTCGCCGAAATCCGACTGAAATATGCATATTGCCGTATTTGAATTTCAACTCCCCATATCTCTTAAAATATGCTTTCAACAACGTTTATTGTATTCAGTATTTTAATAAATAAGGTTATAGATAATATTTTTCATAAAATTACGATTTTTGAAAAATCATGCGATAAGTCCTTTAAGCTTTCATCATATATACCCTCTTCATTTTCTGACACCTCACCCTATATCTTGTGTATTGGGGAAAGTGACACCTGAACTTGCACATTAATTGGTGGAATCTCTTCATCCTCTTCAGTCTTCATTATCTGACACCTCACCCTATACCTCGTGTACTGGGGATACACCTACCATTTAGCCTCTTTGTCAATTTTACAATTATTTTACTTTGACAATTAAATTTGGAATTTAAGAATTGTAATGTGTACATCCAAATGTCAATTATGATTGATTAGTTGATAACGCAAATTTTTATTATATTTTATTGGTTGATAACACATACTTTTCTTCAAAAACAACTTTATTCATCACAAATGTCACAAAAAAAGAAATAACTGGCAATTATACAATAAATGCCAAATTAAAAAAAAAAAAAAAAAAAAAAAAAAACAATAAGAGCCGAATTCACCAGATTCTGATGCCGAATTTACCAAGTGCCGAATTTACCAAGTGCCGATTTCACCAGGTGCCGATTTTACTTTTTCATTAAGTGCCGATTTCACCAGGTGCCGATTTAACTTGTACCCCATTCAAGTCTGTTACTACAGTGTAATTGATACTGAAATGCGAAAATCAACATCATTGATAGCTCTCTGCATGGTGCAAGGGTGATAAAAGAAAGACTTGTTTTTAGTTACATTGTCTGAAATAAGGGTCTAGAAGAAAAAATATTAGTTAATATGGATATAAATCATATAGAACATAAGTACCTAAATAACTTTATTCCAGATAGAGTTTTAAATAGTTATTAGAATCCCATCTGAGTTTTAAACAATCAGTATATTACAGGACATATAATAAACCCTTTCTAAGGTATTTGCCCCATTGATGGCTTTTTACTTCTTCGATATTATCACTGCTGCAATTGTTAGCTACATGTTACACAGTGCTGACATGAATTTTTAATGAACTACAGTGTATAGAGATAAGAACAGCCTTTATCCACTAACAGCGGATATTCGTACAATGTATACTATCTACCTTACTAATTGACACCTATTATTAGAACTGCACGTACCGCAGTACTACACTAAAATAGCCGAAAGAGATTTGGGGATTTCCAGTTGCATATTTTTAGAAGACTCAGTGGAGTTATCTAACTTGCTGAGTGGCGCTGGATCGCGAACGGAAGTAGTATTAAGATGCCAGTAAGTGCTTTGCGCTGCGCTTAGCACGTAAAAAGTAATACAATGGCAATATTTCATTGTCAGAGCAATAAAGAATTTTTAAAATGAATAATGTATAGTTACAAAGAAAAAAGGGATTTTTACGCTCGACTGTTTCTGTGGAAAGTAAATTTGAATACTACTGACATTTTAATTTTTTATATCTCTCTCTCTCTCTCTCTCTCTCTCTCTCTCTCTCTCTCTCTCTCTCTCTCTCTCTCTCTCTCTCTGTGTGTCTGTCATCTATACTAGAATTCCTATGACTAAACAAATTATTCATTTAATTTCATTTTTTACCAACTTATTTTGATTTTTCAAGTACATATATAATTATATATATATATATATATATATATATATATATATATATATATATATATATATATATATATATATATATATATATATATATATATATATATATATATATATATATATATATATATATATATATATATATATATATAGGGAGAGAGAGAGAGCACAAAGAAATTCACTTTTACAAGGATACCCACTTCCGCCCCAACCTGGGGTTGAACTCTCGACCTACGGAATCTGTCTGCTAGCAGTACAGGAACAGCGCGCTAGACCGCTCGGCTATCTAGGCTAGTAAAAAAACTTGCTTTTCGATGCCGATGGAATTCTTCTGTCCTACACTACGCGGTCACTGAGAATGAAAGTGAGATACAAGTATTTGGACATTAGTTTAATTAGAGGATCTTTGCCGATACATATTGTTATGAAGTATTTTTTTTTAATTTATGAAGCACATTTTACAATAACTCTTAATGTAACATAACTGCCAAATATGAAGAAGTATTCATACAGAAAGCACAAAGAAATTCATTTTTTAGAAGAATACCCACTTCCGCTCCAACGTGGGGTTGAATTTTCGACCTACAGAATCTGTCTGCTAGCAGTACAGGAACAGCGCGCTAGTCCACTCGGCCATCTAGGCAAGTCAAAAAGCTTGCTTTCGATGCCGATGGAATTCTCGCGGCCGAGCGGTCTAGCACACTTTTCCTGTACTAATGGGACTGCTAGGAGATAGATTCCTATAAAATGTGTACAGAAGATTCTTTTATATGAAATATTTATCACATTGTAATAATGATTTAATGAGAAAGTTTGTATACGCCAGATGTCATAACTTCTTCGTTTCATACGTTGAATACTATCATTTAGTAAATCGAGAAAATAAATTTCAAAAAATAAAAAAAAAATACGGGATCGTCTGGGATTTGAACCCGGAATCTCTCACAGAGGGGAGAATCAAACCTCTAGACAAACGAGCCGCTTGACAAACAATTAAATTAAATGCAAACATTAAGTCACATATGCAGGTTTATATTCACATTCGATATTGTCATAAATTTACACAACAAATGGTGTCTAATTTAGCCTTTACCAAACAGTTATAATAGATGTAATGAAATACAAAGATAAGAAACAGTAATCAATCTTGAAAGTCCAATGAAACGATACAAATTTGGAGTAGAGCAAACGCGGACCTCAAAATTTAGAGGTGGGATCAGGTGCCATGGAGGAGTGAGCATCCCCTGTCGACCGGTCACACCCGCCATGTACTCCTTGTCATGATCGGGGGAAAAACGGAAAAAAATCTGTAGACAGTTCAGTGTATAATAATGGTCTATCGATTAGTATGAAAAACGCCAGTCAGCATTTTACTCATTGATAGATTGTATGTGCTGAGAAGGTCATTGAGTCGATCACAAAACTTGCGAAATGATAACCTAAAACGAGACTGTTGATATCCTTGTTTCATTAACTTGTTTGTCAATAGCCTGCCTCGCTTCAACTGAGAGACATAAACCCCATATACAGGTGATAAGGGTATACTGCTACATAAGTAAAGGAAGTTCACGATTGAAAAGTTGAAGTCATCAAGTTTATCATAAATGTTTGTTGTTATGTTACCATTAACGTCTTTTTCTAGTAAAATATCTAAATATGAAACAGATATGTCACATTCTGTGGAATCTTTTATTTCAAGCTCACTGGGATATATCGAGTCGACATATGAATAGAAGTAACTATTGTTAATTAATAATACGCCGTAGATATCTCAATGTCAAGTTGAAGGCCACAGCAAATGTTTTCTTCTTCTCATGTAGAAGTTTTGAATAAATTATGTAATTCGAATATTAAGTCCTTCGACAACCTGTATTGTATGTGATAACTCTCTACAACCTCCTGTGCTAAAAATATAAATACAAACGGGGAGTAACTCTAAAACTTTGAGCGTGATCGATGCAAACAAATTTCAAATTGACTCTTGAAAAAAAAATGACGAAAATGAAAAAAAAACAAACAAAAAACGGAGCGGGATTCTTTGAGAGGGGCGGGCGGGTCAATAGGGAAATATGGTATAACATTTCATTGCGAAAGCTAAAAAGCCTCTTGAGATATCGCCCGGAAAGGAAAGTGTTACACACAGACAGAATGTATTAATTTACAACCTTGATCTTTGAGCTTTTGACCTCAGAATTAATAGGGGTCTTCTTAAAGCCACTGGGAGTGTTTATTTAAAGTTTTATTGCAAAAGCTCAAAGGCTTCTCGAGATTTCGCACGGAAACAAAAGTATAAAAACAAGGAGAATTTATGACTTTGAACTTTGACCCTTTCACATCAAAACTGAAGGGAGCCTTCCTTAGGCCATAAGGAATTGTTATGTTACATTTCATTGCAAAAGCTCAAAGGTTTCTCAAGATATCGCGCGGAAACTAAATATTAAAACAGACAGAATTTATTACCTTGATCTTTTGACTTCAAAATCAAAACAGGTCTTTTTTTAAGTCATGGGGAGCTGTTATGTAAAATTTCATCGCAAAAGCTCAAAGGCTTCTTGAGATATCGCGCGGAAATGAAAGTGTAACAGACAAACAGAAATACATGTACAGATGGACGGACAGCTAGACGGACGGACAGACAGACCGAAATTAATATCTCCCACTTTCAGTGAAAGCAGGGGATAAAAAAGCATAATTTATTATCCCTAGATAGGGGATTCATCATGACGGCATCAAAGGCGCCGTTTGCAATTAAAATGAATAATTATTAATATTAATACCACTATGTACACTATGTATCCTTCCGTTTTTAGAAATACAAATTCTTAGACTTACAGCCAAACATTACAATATTATAACTTAAATCTTATTGACCTGAGACATCACAAAATGGACATATTCATGGTTTCCAATGTGACAGAAAACAGAAAATATTGACAAATACTTTACCGCGGTAATTTGTGGAGGTCAATGTTCCTTGGCAAGCAAAGTTGTACTTTTTCCTGGGTACATAATTTCGCGGGTTACTCACTTTTACAGTAGATTTAGTGAATCAATAAGTTTCAAAGTGAGCGTGTTTGGGGAGGTAAATTAGTGGGTAAGGGTACCCACGAAATACACCAAATTGGTCCCCCGCGAACAATGATGATTCCACAGTTAAAGACTATTTTTCACTTTCACAGGCGTGACTTAGGGATGGTAGTCATGAACGGATATGAAATAAAGGGTAGAACTAAACTTAAACGTTCATTTGATGACAAACGAGAATACTATTACACTATGGAAGTTTCTATGAAGAGAAACGGACACCCTAAAGCATTCAGACAAAATTTCAAACGTTTAGGCTGCCTTGCAGAAACAGCCAAACTGCAGAAACATCAGCACTGAACTTGCATTGATTCAGAAGAACTTGCTAACAAAGAATATTTATAATTAACAGCAGGTCCATATAACTTTGCAAGGCACAGGATGGTCTTGCGGCGTTATACAGAGCTAAAAATTTGACAAAACTTGTGCAATCAAAGCAAATCAGTCAGACGCATAATTTACAATTTTCCAGGCAGTGATCGCAGTTCAAGAATAATGAGATAAATATTGAGCGTAATTTAAAGACTCGGAGAAGAAATCAATTTCAACACAATACTTCATATATTTTAAGTTGTATACAGCCATGTCCTTTTTTTTTTATTTGTAGCGTTGGGAAATTCACATTATTCCAACATTTTACTATATTAAACTATAGTTTACTATAGTTAACTATAATTTACTGTAATATCCTGTGATACTTTTTTTTACTGTGAAACTTTACCCTTGAGCCTTTTCAAGAGTTTGAAGAGTAATATATCTAAATTTCAACATGAATGATATACATTTTGATATTATATATTAATACATAAATAATTTCTTTCCATTAAAAAAATCTGCATATGCTTGAGTTCGAGAATGTGATAATGGATATTGCAGAGCATAAACTTTTTAAACAGCCACGTTTTACGGAAGAAATACTGCTCAAATAACCCGTTTGTTCCTTAAACTTAAAATTGCCAACAAAGGAACTGAAGTAGTTAATATAAGTTACATTCTTAATCATTAAAGGGTCTAGTCTTGTACTCCACCATATTTCAAGTTGAAGTCCACACTTTGTATTCCTTACAAATATACATCAACTATGTGATAATGTTCTTCGCCCTAAAGCTGTAGACCTGCTGAACACGTCATTACTGGTGACGTAAATATTGTTAATTATGAGGAGCTTATATCACTTATTTTAAAGGGTCAAATCTTAGAGAACCCTGATCTTTCAACTGCGGTCATAATTTCATAAATTATGATCTCATAAGTTTAAGAAATTCATGAATGCTATAGAAGATTTCGCCAGGCGATGGGCCAAACCTTAACGCTTTTTCAGAATGGATTTAAAGTATCAGATGGATGTTGTAACCACGCGTTAACGATTGAGAAAAAAAATCTATCCTTCTGTTTTCAATAATTCAGAAGTGAAAAAAGAATTAGATAGATTACATGATCAATACGGTCCCAGCTGACAAAGCAGGTAACACCATTGTTTTTGTTAGTAGGGCTCATTATTTTAAATGCATTTTAGAGAAGCTGGGATTTAATTCTGTAAATGGAAATACAACTTATACCCATATCTCCCCTTCTAAGGGAGAAATTCTAAAAAAAGAAATGCGTAATTTTTAATATTTCTAATATTCTCAACAATCAAATTAAATTTGAATTACCATAATTTTACTGGATTCCCAAATTACAAAAATCTTTATACACAAAGATATATAGCAGGTTCCAGTAAACATTCTACCAAGCCTCTTTCTTTACTATTCCCTTAAAATATTAGCAACAGTGAAGGAGAAACTTCAGGAGTACTGTACAATATATTCAAGAAGGGGTGTAAATCAGATGTGGATACTTAAAAACTCCAAGAAACTTTTAGAAAATTTGAAATCAAAAACTTTTACCAAAATCAATAACTTTAGAACGTACGTCTTTTCAACACTTTATACACAATAAATTAAAGTCCAGGGGCCTGTTTTACAAAAGAACTTACGACTAAGACCAAAATTCAATTCTACTTGTAACTTTTTATTTTATATTAATTAATTTAAAAATGATTTTAAAATTTTTAATAAGGAATTTAGCAAGGTATTTTTATGCTGACAATTTCAAACAAAATCATTAATTTTGAAAAAAAAAATTACAATCAACTAAAGGTTTTGGTCTTAATCGTAAGTTCTTTTGTAAAACGGGCCCAGACTTTTTGAATAATAGGCATCTGCTACTTCAATAAAAATAGAGCTCGTTATTTTACTCATCTTGTCATTGGCCATTTGCAAAATTATTTTTGTTAAAAACTAATGCCTAGGTATCGAACATTTGATATATAATCCTCCTACGTGTTCATGTTCTTCACCTACTCATACCTAAAAAAAGTTTTTTATTCTATAATTGAATACACGTATTAGAAAATGAGCTCAGAACTGTTTGTATTTTTAAAGTAGCAAATAAAAATAATATTGAGTAAGAAGGCGGTTTTGTAAAATACTCGAAAATGTAAAGTTTTATTTTATTTAAAAATGTTACAATATACCTGAAATAAACGTGGTGTTGAAACTGATGTTACATAGGAGTATTGATAGAAATATTAAAATGTAACTCAATCAACAAGTAATGAGAACTGGAGGAAAGGCCAACATTTGATTGTGTCCTTGTCACATTTCGATGATTACGATTGTATCGTTCATGATCAGCAGTAAAAATTGTTTACCATTAGGAAGTATTCAAAGAAACATGCCAAGTGTTATTTATATTACGTTTTCTTTTATTCTGGTGACTATCTTGATCGAGGGAAAGTCTATAACTATTAAAAATAGCACCATTGGACGCATTATTACTGCCCAATATTCAAAGAAGGAACTGCGAAAAGATATTCTGGATCAAGTTTATAAAGAAACGACTCAGATTGAGAAGAAACTGAAATCCCTCACCAAAAAAGTCTCCTAGATGGAAAAAGGTAATAAAGAAAGAGAAAAAAGAAAAGTAAAACTTCTTCAATTAAGAATTTTTGTTTTTGTTTTTCTATACAAAATTGATATTGTCTCGTTAGAGCTTTCGAGCTAAAAAAAAAATGGAGCATTTGATTCTCATTATTGATATGATTCTGTTAAATCATATATCTTCGTGGTTTGAGGAATAAATATTGGTTCGAAAGGATTTATTTTGAAATATTTTTTTTTCAGTTTTTTTGATTTTCTTAAACTTAAAACTTCCATACAATTGCCAGCATTTGACATGACTTCTGTAAAATAAGCTGTAATTTGTCCATATATTCGTAGAGGGTTAATCTTCATGGTAGCTAAGGGACATTCTCTAAATTAATTAAATCTGCTATCTAAAACAAAATGAGAGAGAGAGAGAGAGAGAGAGAGAGAGAGAGAGAGAGAGAGAGAGTACTCATACCTAAAAAAAGTTTTTTATTCTATAATTGAATACACATATTAGAAAATGAACTCAGAACTGTTTGTATTTTTAAAGTAGCAAATAAAAATAATATTGAGTAAGAAGGCGGTTTTGTGAGATACTCGAAAATGTAAAGTTTTATTTTATTCAAAAATGTTACAATGTACCTGAAATAAACGTGGGTGTTGAAACTGATGTTACATGGGAGTATTGATAGAAATATTAAAATGTAACTCAATCAACAAGTAATGAGAACTGGAGGAAAGGCCAACATTTGATTGTGTCCTTGTCACATTTCGATGATTACGATTGTATCGTTCATGATCAGCAGTAAAAATTGTTTACCATTAGGAAGTATTCAAAGAAACATGCCAAGTGTTATTTATATTACGTTTTCTTTTATTCTGGTGACTATCTTGATCGAGGGAAAGTCTATAACTATTAAAAATAGCACCATTGGACGCATTATTACTGCCCAATATTCAAAGAAGGAACTGCGAAAAGATATTCTGGATCAAGTTTATAAAGAAACGACTCAGATTGAGAAGAAACTGAAATCCCTCACCAAAAAAGTCTCCGAGATGGAAAAAGGTGATAAAGAAAGAGAAAAAAAGAAAAGTAAAACTTCTTCAATTAAGAATTTTTGTTTTTGTTTTTCTTTATATGATATTACTTTGCTTTATAACGATAAAAAGTGCAGTTTAGAATATAAATGATTAATACTTTTATAAAGGTTAACATCAAATATATTCAGATCTGTAGTATCGTGGATTCTACAGATATTAATAGCTTTGGATAAGGGTATTCTTCATTAAAAACCTTTATATTGTTTACATTTATACTATAAGCAAGGTATGCTACTATACGGCTTAAAAATAAAGAAAATATATGAAAGCTTCACGGATATCAAGATCAGTGTTCGTCCATCGCTAACACCTATATATTTGGTACAAGTAGATTCAAACTCAGTAATTTTTCTTTCTTCCAAATCCATAGAAGAAGTCAGAAGCTAATTTATATTTTGTTTACGAAATGTGATATTTTCCAAACAGAAAACTATTGTTTGACAACAGTGCCCAACTGCGTTTCCCGATGAACTTATAATTACAAAGCAAAGGTAACCACAGACATTTAATACTGTGCTCAGAAACATTCTTCATTTCTTTTTCGAAAAAATACAGTTAGCCTATAAAAATTATAAAGATGTGAAATTTCAATAAACACCTACCAAAGGCTTTGGTTTACAAACAGATTCAAGCAGATGATAGAAACGTACATTACAATACTTCCAGCAAATACAATCTATCATCAAGTCAAATACTGACTAAAGATTTCACACTAATTGTTAGGCCATTATTTACACACTGGATTTTCTAAGGATTTTTTCCGTTTTTTTTACACGGCGGGTGTGACCGGTCGGCAAGGAATGCTCACTCCTCCATGGCACCTGATCCCGCCTCTGATGTTTTCAGAGGTCCGTATTTGCTCTTCTCCTGATTTGTATTGTTTGGATGGACTGTTAAGCTTGAATACTAGTCGTTATCTCCATATTTCATTCCATTAATTTTTGGGGTTATTATAAGGGAGAAAAATGAAATAAAAGTACTCCTCAAAATCAAAATATTACGGAAGCCGAGTAGGGAAATCCAAATCTAAATAAAAAACGAAATTGTTAAATAAAAATGAATTTATTAAATTAAAAAAACGAAATTATTATATAAAAAACGAAATTATTAAATATAAAAAACCGAAATTATTAGATAAATAACGGAATTATTAAATAAAAAACGCATGGTATTGATCTTAACACTTGAGTCGTTTCAAGTAATTCAGGTCGCCCTCTTGTCTGTCCTGATATGGGTTTTTGGAAAGAGCACACGTTTCTACGAGACTGTTGATTTTAAACAAAAGAAATGTGTGTCTCTGATAAAACAGTTTAACATGTTTTGAATTAAAGAAAGTAAAAATCTTACATGTTTCACACCATTGAAATAATTTTAATCTTGGTAATTAGTCAGCACTCATCAAAAGTGAAAAGCTAGTGCATCGTAAACAAAGCTGACCTTTTTTTAAAACGGAAGTGGGAGACAGTTTATGTATGTATTTTCCGCGCAAAGGAACAGAGGAATTTACTAAGATAAAGTTGCCTTATGGTTTTGCCTATCCCGAGCTTAAAGAAATGTACTCGGAACAATATCGTCACTTCGTGTAATCGGAGGCACGTGGAAAGGGATCACAGGACAAAACGAAAAAATAAAATTATCATTTTTTTTCTTTTGAAAAATTAGTTTATTCAATGTCATTAGGATTTATAAATGCGAACTTTGTTTAAAACTTTAAAATAATTTCGTAAGAAAGGAAACGAGATCCTTTGATCCGAGAACGTAGATAGCCTCACAAGGTGGCGATCTATATGAGCGGATCAAAAGATCTGAATTAATGCTAGAAAACAGGTTGGATATGCAATTTAAGTTTCATTAACAAAAATATTTCCGTGCAATATTCAACTAGCGCTGGTGTAATCTTAAGTAATTTCTATATCACCATCAATTTCACATATTTTCAAACCTCACCCTTTGCTGCAAAATATTTGTGTATAATATATGATACGTAAACAATCAAATTAAAAAAAAATGTAAAATAAATATATTAAGAATAAATAAATAAAATAATCCCCATTTTCTGAAATTTCTGTTGTAAGGTATTCTCTGTATAATGAATGAATTCTGAACAATTTTAATCATTTTAAACTAGTTAAAAATGCATTGCTAGATAACGATGAAAGGGAAATGAACCAAATTCATATGACTGATAACATGAAAGAAGCTTGTCATTTTGCACCTTTTGAAGAGTTATCTGCCCTTGACGAAAAAAATTAAGTTATTAAGTTATTCAGTTAATCAGAGGTGTTTGAGAACCGATACTAAGTTCTACTATCTTTTACTTAGTCTTGGTAAACAATTTTCAATCCCTTTTTATTTCATACATCATAATCATAATTCTTTAAAAAAAAAAGAATATAGAGTAAGAAGTTATGAAATAACATTCAAACAGGTTGATTGACATAGGCAAAATTTATCAGACTTGCATGTATAAAATGAATTAATATTGAAGAAATAATTTACGATTACAATTTTTTCGGATTTGTCCTAGCCGCAAAATTCCGCAAAAATTGGACAACCGCAGAAAATACCCCTATACGGTATTATTATTATATACTTTATCACTTCTATTTAAACTTTGATAAAATGACTCAGAATTTAGAAATGTATTGTTTAATTCTTAATGAAGTACGCAATCATTACAACTTACTCAATGTAAATTGATTTATTCAATTTTTAGCACTTGCTCTCTTTAATATATTTTTTTTGATAATATAAATCAAACCCGCAAAAATCTGATCGGTAACGAATCATTTTACAGCATTGCTGTGTTGTGCGGTAAGTTGACAAATGATGTATAGCCATGGGAATTTCCTAAATGTTATAAAGTTTATCAGTTTTAAACAACGGAATCTTAACAGAAATCTATATCTTAAAATATTTTGTCAATTTACTATCTATTTGATAATTCATTTTTAGATTTATTGTTTGCTTATAGTTAGCTTATCTGAGACGAGGGTTTAAGAGAAATAATGTTAATTTTTCATATTTTCTATAATCACTGGCCAATTAAGCAGATTGGTCAAACGTTACATTAATGCAAGATAAAAACATATAGATCATAGCATATTACATAATCAAAGCTAAATCTTTCCCATGTTGTGATCGAATACTGCATCTGGTCATGTTAATGATATCAAAATAGCTGAGTTTAAACGCAAACGTTTTCGCACTTGTATTAATGTCCAAACTAAAGCAAGTTTATAAAATCAATGTTTTTTTACACGTGCACTATATGGAATGATTCATGGTTCACATCCTTACAACTCAATTTAAATTCTGTATTTTCATTTCTTATTTTAAAAATTCCGTTTTTATTTTTTTTTTTTATAATTTTGTTTTTTTACTAAATAATTTCGTTTTTATTTAGTTTCGTTTTTTTTATTTAATAATTTCTTTTTTTTTAATTTAGTTTCTTTTTTATTTTGTAATTTATTTTATAATTTCTTTTTTTTTTATTTAATAATTTCGTTTTTCATTTAGTTTTTGTTTGTACTATTGGGCTTGTCACATAAAATGTCACATATTTCAGTAAAACAAATTACTCATCTATCATCAAATCAAATAATTAAGATAATTATAATGCTGAAAGAATGAATATATTCTATACACAGATTAGGGCACTCTATCGAATTTGTGCGGTCGTCTCATCAATTAAGAGTAAATAGATTAGTAGGTATAAGGGCAATGGAAAAAAATCTTCGTATTAAAAAAATCTTTGCAATTTCAGACAAACCAACAAAGAGCTTTGGGTTCTATTCCTACATATCTAGTGATCTCAAAAACCCTGGTGGTGGCCATACTTTTGTATTTGACGTGGTAAAAACGAATTATGAAAATGGATACAACGAACGCACCGGGGTTTTCACTGTTCCAAGAAATGGGCTATATTCATTTACATGGGTGACACGTGTGCAGTGCAATGATGCGTACACAAGTGAGCTTTACGTCAACAAAAATGTTGTGGGCAGCACATATGCGTTCTGTGGTTATAATACTGTCACAGGGAATGCCATTGTCAAAGTGTCCAAGGGCGATGTCGTATTCGTACGTACTCTTGCAGGAAGAGGAATGATAAGAAGTAATAAACATGGCCGATCCTCATTTTCGGGATTTCGCATTGAATAGGTCCTGTATTTGTTATAAAAAATGATTTTTTTTCTTTTCAAGTGTTCAAATAAATCAAGTTTTTTTTTTATGTTGTAGATATATAATCAAAATGCAGTATGTGTTTGTTTATCCAAATTTTTTTCAGAGTAGTACAGTGTCGATGAAGGGTCAGATAAAAATATTAGATCTTTGTTTGGACGAATTAGATATTTGTTTCAACAAAATTGATCTTTTTTCGGACAAATTAAATATTTGTTCGGACGAGTTAGAAATTCGTTCGGACAAATTTGTTCGAACGAATTAAATATTTGTTCGGACGAATGGACGAATTATAAATTCATTCGGACAAATTAGATATTCTTTCGGACGAATTAGATCATTGATTGGACAAATTAGAAAATCATTTTTCATAGAAAAATATTTTTTGAAAAAATTATGAATTCGTTCGATTCGGACGAATTAGATATTCGTTCGACGAATTAGATATTTTGTTTGAACAAATCAGAAAATCGTTTGGAAATTTAAGAAAAAACGTTTGGACAAATTAGGTATTATTCAGACGAATTGGATATTTCTTAAGACACATTAGATATTCATTTAGTAAAAATAGCAGGAAGTGACAGGACGCTTCGGTTATGCGTGATTTGCATCGAACAAATTACACTTGCTTCCGGTTAAGTTAATGCAAAGTTTGAAAAAGTGTTAAAAATCATATTAAAGGAATTATTTGCAAGATGTAATATCTTTTTTTTCCGATATGTAATTGTAATAAAGTTGGTTCAATTGTTTAGTTTCAGTATAGTTTTGTTGATTTAACTTTGGCTACATTGGGTTACCGCAGATGGGTGTAGAATGCGAGTTATTTTTGGAAGGGTTATATAAGTGACCGGTAAAGCCAGAGTGGTCACATTACGGAAAGGTAACAACATCATCCGGATGCCACGTTTCTACTTATCCTATATGTTCTTATGTCCTGGCGAATATTGCAGATATTAGGATTGTCAAATGGGCAGCCATTAGAACAAGGAAGGATTGTTTGGACTGGCATAGTTTGCGCTAGCCGGTAAGCCTATTTGTTTTGTTGTTCAGTTTGTCAATATTGTAAGTATGTTTGTTTATTTGGAGTTTTTTTTATGTGTAAATTTCGTTTAGGGTTAGCTAAACATACGATATTATCAGTGCTTGAGAGGTGTTTGGCCCATTTTCTCAATGGATACTAATTAGAGTCATGTGTGATGTAAAGCGACATTATGGATGGTCATGCGGGTAATTAGAGGTGGATTGTTGTGAAGGACAGACGCAGTGCGTTTGGTCCAAGTAGGAGGGTGAGACCAGAGAGTCCGGGCCTCCAACTAGGGTTGTGCATCCTTTGAATTCGATTGTCTGCATGTGTGGTTATTAGGGGGCGGATCAGCACGTGGTGGAGGGAACCCTTCCTATGTGACTCACCCCTCAATACAGTGATCGCTTGCAGTCATCAGTGCTGAGTTATATTATTGAGACAAGGGAAAAGCTAGCTAAGATGGCGAACATTGTCACAGGAAATGATGAAGTAAGTAAACGAGATCAAAAAAGGCACTGTGATCGGAAGGTAAGGCAGCGATCTTTAGATGTAGGCAAAAAAGGTATTAGTTTTACTTCCTACAAGTACTAAAAAACTATTGGCCCAGTGGAAGGGACCAGCACCGGTTACTGGAAAAGTAAGTCCAGTTGACTGTAGAGTTCAGTATTACGATGGGGGGAGTTAAGTCTACCATATCAACATGTTGAAACGATGGATAGAGAGAGAGAGAAGGACAATGTGGTGATGACAGCCATATGTAACGTAGAGTCTGCAGTTGATAATGATTGGATTGGAAATCCTTTAATGCACGTTCGAGATACAGTAAAAGATGTTACGTTAAAATTTCTCAAACGTTTACGCCAAAACAAAGAGGTGAGTTACAAGTTTGTTTAGAGCAATTCAATTCGGTTTTGTCCAATGTCCCAGGTCGGACTAATCTGTTGAAAATCATGTTGTAACTACAAATGAGATACTAGTTTGTCAGAAACCTTATCAGATACCACATTCCTTGCGTGATGAAGTCAAAAAAGGAGCTATCGGTCATGGTGGAGGCAGGTATAGCAGAAGAGTCAGTTAGTCCATATGTGTCACCAGTGGTGATCATTCCAAAGAAAGACAAATCTGTAAGGTTTTGTGTGGATTATAGAAAACTTAACCAAAGTACTCAGGTTGATCCAGAGCCTAATGCACAAATAGAAGACATTAAAGATAGGTTGGGCGAGGCTAAGTATCTTAATAAATTAGATCTAACTAAAGGTTACTGGAAAATTTTGCTTGATGAAGATGAAAAAGAGAAGAGTGCATTCATCACACCATTTAGCCATTATTAGTTCTCTGTATCTTGGTATGATGAATTCAGCAGTCACTTTCAACAGGTAAGTGAGAAAAATTCTGGTAGATCATCAAGAGTTTTCAGACGTATTCATTGATGATATCATTTTCAGTAAGGACTAAAGGACTTGGATAGTCACATTAAACATATAAAAGCAGTACTAAAATCTATCCAAGACGCAGGGTTCACAGCAAATCCACAGAAATGCGAGCTTGGTACCAGAGAAATGGAATTTCTTGGTCATGTTGTTGGATATGGTAAGGTTAAACCGACATCAGACAAGGTTCAAGCTGTCTGTGACATACCTATCCCAACAACGAAAAAGGAGGTAAGATCTTTCTTAGGCCCAATCAATTTTTCACCGAAGTTTATACCAAACTTTTCTGTAAAATCGGCTATGTTTTCTGATCTCAAGAGGAAGTCTAGTCCAAACAAAGTCATATGGACGGCTGATCATAAAAAGGGCATTCAATAAACTGAAGTCAGACCTAGTAACTGCTCCAGTTCTGTGGAATCCTGATTTTTTTCTTCAGTATTTTAGGACTGGGGCGATACTACTACAAGAGAAGAATGGTGAGTATCATCCTGTGGTATATCTAAGTAAAAAAACTTATACCTAGAGAGCAAAACTTTGCTACGGGTGAGAAGGAATGCCACGCAATCGTATGGGCTGTGCAACGGTTGCATAAATATCTATACAATAAGGAATTTATTATAGAGACACACCACAGTGCTTAAAAACAATGGGATCCAAGAATCCAAGGCTATTACGAAGGAGCTTGATTCTACAGGAATACAAATTCACAGTGAAACATATCCTCAGGATGGCGGATCTATTGTCTCGATCAACATAGAGTTCGAGGTTCTAATCAACTTCATTTGTGATTTATTTACAATTGATATTGGTAAATAAATGGGGATGCATGTAATAAAGTTAATTCCATTGTTTAGTTTCGGTATAGTTTTGTTAATTTAATTTTGACTATATTTGGTTACCGTAGATTGGTGTAGAATGCGAGTTATTTTTAGAAGGAGCATATAAGTGACCGGTCAGGCCAGAGTGGTCAGATTATGGAGCGGTAACAACATCATCCAGATGCCACGTTTCTACTTGTCCTATACTTTTTTATGTCCTGGCGAATATTGCAGTTGTAAGGACTGTCAAACGGATAGCCATTAGAATACGGAAGACTTGTTTGGACTGACATACTTTTGTGTTTTCCCTATCTCACTAGCCGGTAAGCGTATTTGTATTTATGTTCAATTTGTCAATATTGTAAGTATGTTCGTTTATTTGGAGTTTTTTAATGTGTAAATTTCGTTTAGGGTTAGTTAAAATACGATATTTTCAGTGCGTGAGGCGTGAGGGGTGTTTGACCCACTTTCTCAACGGATACTAATTAGAGTCATGTGTAATGTAAAGCGACATTATGGATGGTCATGAGGATACTGAGGGATGGATTGTTGTGAAGGACAGAGGCAGTACGTTCGTTCCAAGTAGGAGGGTGAGACCAGAGAGTCCGGGCCTCCAGCTAGGGTTGTGCATCCTTTGAAGTCGATTGTCCGCCTGGTGGTTATCAAGGAAGCGGATCAGCACGTGGTGGCGGGAACCCTTCCTGTGTGATAAGTGTCTAGTAGTGAATAAATTTTGTATGTAAATAAAATCTGAAAAAGGAATTTTCAAAAAATATTATACAGATTATTCAATTTTTCTAATTTCTAATTAAAAAAAAACAATTATTTTGAATCATTGTATCTGATACGCTATTTGAGACAAAAGACTTGTGAATTAAAAGTAATTTGAGTATCAGATATTTGTAAAGTTAATAATCGTTTTCATATTATTTTTAGTTTGTGTGTGGTGTGAAAGGAGGGAGAGAGAATATTATTATTATTTTTTTTTCGTTTATTTTCATTAATAATTTTTTTTGATAGTTTTACAATTTGTTCTTTCATTTCAGCATTAAAAAAACCCAAAAGAACTCATTACAGTAATAAATGTTCAGAGATGCCTTTGTGCAAGAAGTGCGGTATGTGCAGCGTTATTTTAAAATAACAAGTAAGTACACTATGTAATTAAGTGAGTGCCTTCACTTTTTCTTCATATCAATAGGTATACATATTTTTAAACCAAGACCCAAATACGCATGTTTGTTACAAGCCGTGCAGTATCAAATGGTTTATGTCAGAGAAACAGTAGATGATATTTATCGTGAGCTGATTGAATTTGTTATCAACTTACATTTTTAAACATCATGAACCAGCCGCCAGAACACATAGTGAGCAATAAAAGCTAATCATGTTCAAAGTATCCTTGAAAATGACCTTTTCAAAAGATCAAACTAGTGCTGTAGTATTGATTGAAACAGTTTAATGCTACAAAAAGTTAACAAATGTTATACAATATGTATATACATGCTGCACAAAATACAAAATGTCTTATAGAAGAAAGTTCTACCCACCATTTTTCGACTTTATCAAGGAAACAGTAACAGCTGCCAATGCAAATTATTATTATTATTATTATTATTATTATTATTATTATTATTAAATTAATTTTTAAAGAATGTGTTGTTTCCTTTATCAAGTCTGTCTAAGCCATGCTGAATAAGGTTATTGTGTGAAGATATTTTCAAAAGAAAAGTAAAACAACACATCATAATAATATCTATATCTGCCTGAAAGATTTATTATAAAGGATATGAACGTTACATAGCTGCAGTTATAACGAGAAACACCACTAACCTGTTATAGAGAGACACTTTATACACACCACGTCCCCGTTACATAATAAAGAGTTTCAAAAAGGATACTTTCATAGTTAAAGTGAATTTCGAACAATGTATTTCTCAGTGAACTTTCTGGCTATGATTAATGATTTTTTTAAAATATTTTATTTCAAAAGCTTATTTAAAGTAAAATATTTAATTATAAATTGTAAGAGAGCACTTTATTTCATTTTAGCAACCTTATGAACTCTGAAGATTATATGCGCCTTGTATGAAAGTTCAAGGTTAAGAATATTTAGGAACGAGCGGAGACGATAAGACATAGTTAGCAATTGTTATTTGATAGATTGGCAACGAAATGAAAGGATTATTGTTTGTTATTATTATTCTGTGTTGAGAAAAACAATATAATTCTCAATGTAAGTATTTGACACTATGTAAGTCTTCAGATTAAACAAAAATTATATTATATTTGAAGCTTCCGAGAAAAAGTTTCTTTTAGGATATATCATGTACTATAAACAGTAGACTGGAAAATACACTAGAAGTGTTATTGTTTCCTTTAGGAATAGCGTATAGATTTAAGATAAAAAATTTGCAACCATAATCTTCATGACACTTTTATTAACGAGAGCCGAGTGGAAAAATAATCCTTGATGCACAAGACTTTGCGACTTTTCATGACGGTATATATACAAAAATGTTTTATTCAGCCAACATTCTTTTCGAACATTTGCAGAGCTCTATATGTAAATTAGATTTCTGTTGCCTGATGTAAATTAAAATTAATGATATATGAAAACTAACTTCTTATTCATCTTTCCAAAGCAATGCAGTGTACACATGGTTGGGTTGGGCATAATACCAAATGCTATTTCCTTAGCAATACTAAAGAAAAGTACACTGATGCCAGCGTAAGTGTTTTTTTCTTGAAAGTATAGATGATATTAGAAACAGTTCTCATTATTTCAGTGGTTGCCCACGTGGCGCAGTTGTTAGAGCGCTTGTCCTAGAGTCGCGGAGTAAGGAGCCGATCTTTACGTCGCGGGTTCAAATCCCATTGCGGAACGTTGATATCGGTCGTTTGGATGAGACCGTATAAACTGAATTCCCGTGTCGCAGATGTTGCTGGCACGAAAAAGGTTTCTCGCTACTCAATGGGTCTGAGTGCTGAATAAAGGTCTAAGTTTGCAGCCCTCCACCGGGAAGAAGTGGTGTCTCAATATGAGTGAAAAATTTTCGAAAGGGACGTCAAACAAACAAAACAAGCGAACAAACAATATCTCAGTGACATTGAAAATGTCTCAATATCTTTTTAGGCCTATTGTCATGCATTTGGCAGCAAATTAGCTGAACCAATCACACAGGACGAACTTCATTTTTTATCCAAAAAAGTTGTTGAAAGAGGTAAATATACATATATACGCCATTGATACATGTATGTACATACTCTTATGTGATCTGTTTGTTTAAGAAATTCCATTTATTGGTGGATTCAAAATGAAGAAACCATTAATTTTTTTACCATTTGTGTAGATGAAAAACTGTGAAAATACATTTAAAAAAATTAATTTGTAATATGCTCTTTACTGCAGGACACAACTCATCTTTTTATATTGGCGTGATAACCTTTTTCTTGAGGGGGAATGGGTGTATTCTTATGAAAGGACTCCACTGAAGATCCACCCTCCCTGGATCAACGGGCATGCTGATAATTTTCATGATGAAGATTGTGTGGAGGTGTACTCCGGCTAACAAGGGAAATGGTCGGACGTTCCTTGTACAACTCAACTTTATTACATATGTGAATATGACTATGAGTAAGAATTAAATTTTTTGACATATCAAATTCTAATTCGATTAGGAACAAACGTCATTGTCATGCTTTTAACAATGTCCATTGTTGACGATTTGATTTATTTTTTAAGTCTCAACTTTTAAAATTCTTTTACAGTGCAGAGCCTATGATAATTGGAAGAAGAAAAGAAATTTACTCATAGAGAGGTCATTAAATAATCAAAACTAAAAAAAAAATATAATACCATCTTTACTGTTTGTATATTTCTTTCAGATCATTTTCACTTTATATATTTTGTAGAAATCATCCAAAAAAAAAAGTTACACTGTCATGATTTGCCCTCAAAATACATACATGTAATGCAATTGATACCGATTTTCTAAAGATAAAGGGTCTAGAGCGAACACTTTATTTGTACATTTAGAACCTATAATCAATATATGGAGGTTTTAATGTTGGACTTTAAATCATGATCATAACATAATCATTAGAGTTTCGACTAGACAAATGATATTATCAGTGAAATTAGATTGAAATTTGTCTATTAACCAGAATGGAAATATAACTGTGTGCAAAATAGATTATGTAAAAAAAAATTGAAAAGGATTTTAATTCCATGAACTACAATTACCTGTATCTAACTAGCTAGAGCAGACTAAATTGATGTTTGTACAGTTTACTTTTATTTGTTTGTTTAAAATTTATCAATTAGGACGAATCAACCATTTGACACTAAGTGAGAAAATTTGAAAAGAAATGCAGCGTTACTATAATTACGATTCTTAAGAATAAGCAATATTTAATACAGCTGGAAACTTTGAAGTAGAAAAGCATTTGAGCATATGATCGAATCCCCTTTGTGGGTTGAGGAATGAGCTCATAAATATAACGATCATTGATTTACCTTGATTTGAGGTTGTGCCACTGTTTGGGTTCATTGGTCAACGGACAGATCTGCAGACACACATAGATGGAAAGGGGATGGTAGAATATCCAACAATTAAGTATATTTAAATGGACATGACATACCGTTAAAAATAACCTATTAAAATTTTAATGACACATTAAGACATCAAGGTTACTTAGTAGAATAATGTATTGATAACAAAGAAATGTGGTAAACAGTTTGTAATCTAATTGACATAATTACTCAAGAATGTTACAATCATAGACAGTTAAAGGCCTGTTTAAGATCGATAACTGGCATGTCTCCACAGACACCAATGATAGCCTTAAAGGTCATCTCAATGGACGCAAAAAAAGGTATTAAAATATGTATAGGAAAGCCATTCCACTCTTAATGTAGAACTTGGGTCAGCTGTTGCAGAATTTTGGGATGCAGTTATCTTTGGCAGATATGTGCATCCATTTTTTATCAGGCATGTTCAATAGGACTTAAATTTTGTGGTTTAATGGACAAGGCACACAATGTGCTGTTACTTTGTAAGATTGTGCTTGTCAAACGAGCCATATGTGGCTATGAATTGTCAGCTTGAAATACACCTCAAGGATGCTGCATTACAGGAAAAACATGTGCAGGCAGGACGTTGTCAGAGTACTTCTGTACCGTCAAAGTCCTTTCAATATGAACCAGTTCAGTCTTTTTTGTTAACTTTTTTGTTACCATTGCTCATATCATTACATCATCAAATCTAACAAACTACCTTATGCACTCTGACTCTTCCATCAGGCGTTGCAATAAAAATTTTGGCCTCTTAGCTAAACCAAACTGTTCTGAGACCGGTCACAGTAGCCTAGTGGTGACACTGTGGGCGTATGATCGATAAGAGCCCTCATTACTCAATAGCCATGAGTGCCGAGTAAAGGTCTAAATTTGAAGCCCTTCACCTGCACATGGTGACGTCTTTATATGAGTGATAAATTCTCGATTGGGACGTTAAACAGCATATAATCAATCAATCATGGCTGTGGCCATCATTGTGGAACGCTGATGAAGATAAGCAAACCTATGAAGCTGATTATTGGCGATCATTTGTTGTATAATGCTGATGGTATCTGTTTTATAGGTGAGATATGGTGCTTTGTGCAACATTAAAACCTCTTGCTATTGTAGAGGGTGGTACACCTGCTTCCTGTAAAATCAGGTCGTTTTTGTCTTTTGCTTTTATAGAATGACTGTCAAGTTAACGATAGCATTCAAAAATAATGAATTTTACTGAAATAAATAATATTCATTTAAAAAATGACATAACTATTTATATATTAATCAAAGTATTATTCTTATTATGTGTTTCTTTTATTTCAACCGTGTATTTTATTAGATTGACTGTCGTCGGAAGAGTTTTGGTTATAAATAGTTTAGATATAGTAGATAAAATTATTGAAATGAATTATATTAAAAAGTTTCGAAATAAAATTTTGTTTCTTAATATCAAGACTAATTCTTATGTAATTCATTATTTCATCATATTTGATATCAATAAATTTAACAGAAAGAAAGTAACTATTTCAGAGCAAATCGTATGTAGATGAATAGGCAAATAATATACTGTGTAACATGAAACATCTTGTTAATCTGAGTGAACTCAGGGCAATAACCAGTATTACCGGGAGAAATTTCGAACCATATCAGCTGTCATAAGAGATACGGTCAAATTCTTTTTCATAAAAATAAGGTGACTGGCCGCTCGTACATTTAGCCGAAAAAATGACAATAACCTACTTTCAACTTAGACACCATAAACCTTTTAGAAGTAATCGTTAGAAAATAAAATATGCAGATACGGACAGTAATCAAGCTCAATAACCCATTCAAACAATACAAATCAGGAGCAGAGCAAAGTGGGCCCTCTAAAACATCAGAGGTGGGATCAGGTGCCATGGAGGAGTAAGCATTCCCTGTCGAATGGGCAAAAAACGCCATGTGTTCAATGTAATGATCGGACAAACGGAAAAATCCGTAGACAATTCAATGTGTAAATAATGGCCTAACAATATGTATGAAAAAAGTCAGTCGGCATTCGACTTGATGATAGACTGTATTTGCTGATTAGGTCATTGTATCGACCATAGAATTTCTGAAATGTTGACTTTAAACGAGAATGTTGATGTCTTAGTTTCATCAACTCATTTGTCAATAGATTGCTTCGATTTAGAAATTGTTCATACGTAGAGCATGGTCTTGTGTAACGAATCACATGGAGACATAAACATCATATACAGGTGATAAGGGGATAAGAGTATATTGTTATATAAATAAGGTAAGTCGATGATAGAAAAGTTGAAGTCATCACGTTTGTCATAAAGTTTTATTGTTAGGTTACCATTAAAGTCCTTTTCTAGTAAAATATCCATATATGAAACAGATGTGTCAGACTCACTGGTATCTTTTATTTCGAGTTCAGAAGGATATCGAATCAACATAGGAATAAAAATAAATACTGTTGAATGATAAAACGTTGTCGAAATATTTAATGTTAAATCGAAGACTACTTCTTCTTTTCATTTTTGAATAAATTCTGCTTCATGTGAATACAAAAATACATCTTCTAATTACTGGGCGCAATTAATACTAATGGGAATTCCGACAGATTGTTGGAAGACGTGATCAAGTAATGTTAAGGTTTTCGTAAGGTCATCGCACGGTACATGTTAATGAAATTTGAATTCAGTACTTAGATTTTCAATTAATTCAAATAAAAAGCGAAAAAAATAAATAAATAGATGAATAAAAAGTTCAAATAAGTTGTGTCAATTGTTGTGAACTGTAGTGTTATTCAGCAAAATTAAAAAAAAGTTAAGAATGCTCTGAAAGTATGTATAAAAATATATGATTCCAAAGAAAAAAGGCTTTATCAGATACATTATCAAAAGCTGATCCTCGTACAGACTTATTAAAGTAAGTGCTAATTGCTGGATGAAATATGAATATAATCTCAAAAGTCCAATGAAACGATACAAATTTGGAGCAGAGCAAACACGGACCTCAAAATGTAGAGGTGGGATGGGATGCCATGGAGGAGAAAGCATTCCCTGCAGACTGGTCACACCCGCCGTGTGCTCCTTGTCATGACCGGGAAACAAAAACTGGAAAAATCCGTAGACAATTCAGTGTAAAAATAATGGCCTTACAATTAGTATGAAAAACGTCAGTCAGCATTTGACCCAATTATTGGTTGTATGTGCTGACAAGGTCATTGTATCGACTGAAAAACCTGCGAAAACGATGACTGCAAACGAGACTGTTGATATCCTTGTTTCGAAATAATTACACTTTGAATAAAGAGAGAAATTGATGTAAACTAGAAACTGACAAAATACGCATAATTATCTGCTTTCTGTAGGATGTAATGTGCTGGAATCTTTTAGCTATAACTTACATTTACTAAACAAAGTCAGGAATGAAATTGCTTTGATGATAAACACTAGTTCGGTAAAACTAAATATTTCTTAGACCCGAATGTACTTTTAATTTATTATACAAGATATTAAGAAGCATCAATGACTATTTATAAACACATAAACCAAGGATAATATTATGTAATGAAAAAAAAATATGGCATGAATGTGACGATTTCGATCTACATTAATGTATGCGAATTTTCCTTTTTTCGCCGAAATCTTTTATTTCTGATTTTTTACTACCACTATGAACATTTAAAAAAAAACCTCTTTCTCTTCCTAACTACGTACATGTATCTATATCATGACGAATATGTGAAAAAGAAAAAAAAATGAAGATAAGAAACACTGATTAACCTAACTTAAAACACAAATAATACAAATTTGTAAATGCCAAAGGCGGGATAAGTTTCCTAGAAGAAGTAAGCATCCCCTGTCATGTCACACCCGTTTTGTAGAAATCACACTTGTACATGTCTTTCAGTAAAAATGTCTTTGTAGAACAGATGAACATAAGAACAAGTGTCACCAGGAACATCGTCCATCTTGTTTGAGTAACCGCTGATTCCAGGTGACCTAATTCTAGATTGGCTATTGTAGAGATATGCTGCAGCCATGTCTTCCAGAGAGGTATTCCACTGCAAAATTGTGCGCACATCAGTTGGGTTTTTATGCTTTGTTTCATTTTTTTAATTTATGAGCAGATCTTTTTAAGGTGTTAAATTTATACAGTTGCTTTTTTCTACGCAAATTTACTGTAATACTACTGTAGCACATTTATGAGTTTTTTTGCATTGCGTCAATTAGGGGGAAAAGGAAACCGAATAACACGCTGCTTAAATACGTTTCCCAGAAATTGAATTCTAGTATTTAATGAAATAATATAAGGAACATATTACTGATATTAAAAATAGATATTTAAGTTAACTATTGAAAAACAATCACAGTGGAGATTTCTTTATTTCAAAGATATGTTTAGAAAATAATAACACAAAGCTTCTGGATTCGTTCCCAAGAAAATTAAGTACATTTCCTATCGATAAATTTCTATGCAGCCGTTCGTGCAAATTAAAAAAAATTAAGAAGTAAAAAATCTTATTACAAATCACAAACTTTTTTCAAAGCCTTCGGCTTTCATGTTCGGTAGCACTTGTTTTAAAGAGGCATTTCTCGATGATGAACAAAATAATTTTGAAAGTCAATCCACTTATGAATATTTCCCTGTCCAAACATTGCCGACTGAAAGTCAATTATAGTGGAGGCTTTAAGGAGGCATATAAAAAAATGTTGATACTGGATCAACTATAACGTTGAATATAAAGACACCCCCCCCCCCCCCCCAATATGCAATTAGTTAGTTTCTATAAGCATTTCTTGATGAAGGAATCATTCATTCAACCGCTTAGATCATACATGTAACTTATTAAAGGTCGTTAATTTCCAGTGTGACCAAAAAAGTACATGACATTAGGGGTCCCTTCTTTAAAGCTACGTTCCGATTCGTTAACCACCACGATTACAATATTTATAGAATATTTGATGAAATATTTATTGATACTTACCTTGTTGCTTTGTTTTGTTCATTGTTTTCGTAAAATGACTAGTGGAAAAATTCGTCATCCACATTCGGAAAAGAAGACATATTAAATAAACTCTTATAATCATAATGATGTTCAGCGATTATCATACTACAAGGAGAAATATATTTATAAAAACATTTTCAAAGCAAAAAGATTGGTTGAAATATATGTTTTCTTTCGATGCAAAATTGAATTTGACTGTCTGCTATCTCAGCTGAAATACTATGACGGGATAATTTACAATTTATCATAATTCTTGCAGATTTAGTTGCTATGGGAAATGATCCTTGAAAAACTAGGGAAGTGTAACAAATTTTATTTCCATTTAAATATTTAATAAACAGTATGTAATATTCTGGCATTGTTCAAACCCTGTTCACCAGGGTAGTTAGTGAGTGGTAAAATGGTGTAGACTACAGCATCTAAAAGGTGTATGGCATTTCAATAGATACTCAAGTACGAAAATAGTCTGTTTCTTGGTAAAGGACGGACATTAATACCGGTATCTGTTCAAATGTAATTCTCTGAAATAAAGAAATAGGCCGTGCAAGGCGTGGACAATCCCCCGTTCTGGGACAGTATATTTCTCAATTTATAAAGTTCACAGAAAAGTTATCTTTTTCTAAAATAATGTTTTCCGTAATGTCATCTTCAACACATAGTTGATTCAATTATTTTATTGATTGACTTTTTGATTGATAATTTGTTTTTAAAGTTGACAGTAAACATATTTAGTGGAAATGGGTTTATTAAGAGCCATAAAAAATGATTTGTGAATATGTATAAACGACGGAAAAGTAAATGTTAAATCTAATTTATGTTTTATAAAAAAAAATGGAGTCTGAACCCATTCTATATGAAAATCGAATATTTCTGAAAAAATTTACCCTTAAACAAACTCGTTTATTTAAATACACTGACACACAACAAGACAAGCAGACTTCGTAGCGTAACGCGTTTAGTCTAACCTTTAATTAGCTTTGGAGAGAGTTCGAATCATGCGTGAAGTGTTTTTTTTCTTTTTCATATACCTAAAAACATTAGTGAAAAATAAATTATTTGTCAATAATTTATTCAACAGATAGGAAGCAAATGTGTGAAAGATTATAATGACAATATATATAATTTTTGAAAAAAAAAATATAGCTTTTCATGAATTTTTATTTACTGAAAAATGTCTTCTCTCAGAGCGGGGGATCGTATGCGCCTTGCACGCCTTCATTCTTTGTCTAGTTGTCACAGGATTTAATTTATCATGGTCAGAACAATCATAAAGCTTTTGATAATCACTAATTTATGGCTAAAAAAGATTAAATACGTGTGACTCTTTCTATGAGAAAAGTTTGAATACTGCTTAAATTTCAGTTCATAGTTTTGTAAGTTTTATTTTTCATCTCTTTTGCATTGAAAGCTATACTCCCAGTTTTGATACAGTAGTTATAGTCTACTATTATGGGCTCAATAAAAATACAGTACCGACCAGACACAACCTAACAGAAAGCAAACCCAGAGCGCACCCCGGGTTCGCTCTCTGGGTTCGCTTTGGGTTCGCTTGGGGTCCGCTAGTGCTGACCCCGAGCGAACCCGTAGCGAACCCGCAGCGAACCCAGAGCAGACCCAGAGCGAACGCAGAAAGCGAACCCCAAATTCAGTAGCGGTCCCAGAAAGCGAACGCGCGTTCGGTATTGCGTAACAGAGCTGTCAATCAGGATTATTGATTAACTCATCAGCGCTTCGACCAATCAACATGCCGAACAGGTCTGTCAATCAGGATAAGTGATAAAATGCGTTGACCATCAGCGCATCGACCAGTCAACATGGCAGTTTATAATCTAAACATTGTACAAGCAAAGCGTGTGAATGTACAGTGTAAAAATATAATTAATATGATTTTTAAACATGATTATACATTTATATAATACTTTAATTCTCCAGACAACATGCAACATTTACACATCTATTTTCATTATTTTTTATCTTTAAAATCTATTGATACATTATATATTTTTATTATCCAGGTAGCATGTTACATGTATAGTTAAATATTTATTTTCTTTATATTTTTAAAATCCATTAATATATAAATATACATTGCGTAAATTTATCAGACAATAAGTACTTTAATTTATTATAGAAAAAAGAAGATAATAATGGTTATAACATATGTTACTAAAAAAAAAAGAAAAAAAAAATGGTCCTCGATAAATTATAAAATTTTATTATCTCAAGATATAGTATATGAACATTAGTATAAGAACAGTTAGTATAAGAACATGTACGTGCTTTAATTTAATAATTTTTTATTAATTATTTCAATTTACATGCACGTTTTAATTTATCCAGATCAACTTCGAAAATATCGATCTTAATAATTGATCATGAAAAAAAAATAAATGTACATTGTACAGATTAAATGTGCATTATGTCAATACGTAAATTGGAGAAAAAAAAATCTCATTTAACTACTATGATATTTTTTTAAATTAATCTTTTACCAAAATTTAATAAATAGCTTGATTTAAATACATGTATACAGGGAAAGATTATTTTGTCAATTTTAATTATCCTACATGTAGACCTTACATTGTATGTTTTTGAATTTTTGTAATTACTTGCAAGTCCTTCAAAAAAAAAAAAAAAAAAAAAAAAAAAACAAAAAACAAAAAAAAAAAAAAAAAACAAACAAAAACAAAAACAAAAAACCCGCAAAAATGCTTATCACTTTCCTTCGCGTCGTATATATAATTATACAGGTTTACATGTTCACGAACCTCTTACATGTACTACATGTAATTCTCGAAATACTTTATATGAACATAAAAAAATATACTAGACGGGTACTTTTTGTACTTGTGTATGAAAAGTACACGTAATTCCAACATTAATAAATTGAACTTGCAAAGATACCTTAATACGAAAACTTACATGTATTTTTTCATTACATAGGTACCTGTATTTGAACTTTGTAATTGTCATAATTATTTAATTTCAACACTTTAATAATTGTAGTTTCAAAGTGAAGCCAAGGTCATCACGTATCGGTAATCATCCACCTGTTTCGAAAATATTGCGGGTATTAAGAGCAATTGCTGTGGGGTTTTTTAATTGACACTTGCTAGCTGGATGTATACTGTCTCCATGGTCACGGTATACCTGAGTATATACTCCCCCTACATTCGATGCCCCTTAAGTTATATGTACCTCGTCTGGGCACGTTATCAATGAGAAATTCAATTATTATTCTTATTTTTTTTTTAATTTGGAAACGTCATAGTTCTTTGGTACGTTGCATTAAGAGTACATGTTCAATGAATGTAATTTGCTGCCACCTGAATGCTGAAAATCAGTAAAATAGCTTTACGAGAGAGAGAGAGAGAGAGAGAGAGAGAGAGAGAGAGAGAGAGAGAGAGAGAATATTGTATATTATTTGAAATTAAAATCGATACAACCGGCCCATAGAAAACAATTCAAGTACGGGGAGGGGTGGGGGTGGGGGTGGGGGCTCATCGAAATAAAACAATAAAAAAAAAACAAAAAACAAACAAACATCGGGCGTTATTATCTTAATTTCATCTACTTAATCATGCGAGTTTACAGTTATTGAATTCTTGTTTTGTTTGTTTTCTTTCTTGTATTTATTTATTTTTAAACATTTAGAATTTTGTTTGTTAACATGTCGCTCCAGCATGTACATGTATGTAATGGGGCGGGGGGGGGGGGATCATGAACCAGTAAGGAACACAAACTATTCATTTACATGTATTTGAAAACAACTTAAAAAAAATAATATATTCTTATCAGTGGACCAGTTATTAGTTTTTGTTTGTTTGTTTTGGTTTTTTGATTGTTGTTGTTGTTGTTTTTTTTATAAGTCTTCCGTTAAACTCGCCTAATAAAACAACGATTTATAGCATGGAAGTAAATTATAAATGATATGTAAAACGAAACTCAAGTTACACTGTATGAGAATTTTTAGTGATTATCACGACCTACGTACATGTATACACGTTATGGACGACAACCTAGCTTAAATATAAACTGCTAAATATGAAAACTTAGCATTTTACGTGTACAGAATGTCACAACTATTTTATAGATAAGATCGTAATTCAGTTATTTGTCTTTCAAACATTTAAATTACAATTTAGCAATTACAATTGCAAGTTCCAACTTATTTTAAAACGCATGAATAATATAAACAAATGAATTTGAAAGCTTTTTTTTATTAAGATACTCTTATCAATTTCACTCCATCCGATACATCGAAAATAAATTTAACACCTTTTTTTTTTTCTTTCGAGATATACTTAGCTTGTAAGTTAAGAAAAATAAAAGTGATAATTCTACGTCGAATGTACGGTGAAATTCTTGAAAAATTATCAACATTCTCCATATTGTCACTTACATGTACATGTTTCGATCGCCTTAAAAACAGTATACGTAATGATCGATTTCACTACTATATTTGTAATATACAAGGGGCGGGGCTTACTGGCGGCAAGATTAAAGCGGGGTCCGCTTCACGCATGAGTGCGTAAAGCTAACCCGGAAAGCGAACGCCGGGTTCGCTCTAGCGGACCCAGAGCTGACCCCGACCGAACGCAGAGCGAACCCGAAGCGCACCCAGAGCGGTCCCAAATTTTCTGAAAGCGAACCCGCAGCGGACCCCGAGCGAACCCAGGAAGCGAACCCGGGGTTCGCTTTGGGTTCGCTCTGGTGTTAGGTTGTGTCCGGTCGGTACTGTATCTTCATTGAACGAATAATTATGTGTGTGTGTGTGAGAGGGTGTGTAGGTGTGTTTGTGTGTGTGAGGAAGTGTGAGTGTAATGACAAAATGAAGTGTTTATTTCTTTTCTTTTCTGTTTCATTACAAGCTTAATTTGAGTATTGAAATACATTTCAAACCGTGGAGAAGATATTGAAAAGAAATAGAATAGTCAATAATTCCCTGAGGGTTAAATCATGGCAGCATCAATTAAAATGAATTGCATGTTAATCTTACAATACAGTTTTTATCTGCCTGAAAGATAGTTTATCATTGAGTCAAATGCTGACTGATGTTTTTCATACTAATTGTTAGGCCATTATTTACACACTGAATTGTTAACGGATTTTTCCGTAATTTCTCGATCATGACACGGCGGGTGTGACCGGTCGGCAGGGGATGCTCACTCCTCCATGGAAACTGATCCCACTTCTGATGTTTTGGAGGTCCGTGTTTGCTCTGCTCCTATTTTGTATTGTTTAATGGACTTCTGAGCTTGAATACTGTTCGTTATCTCCATATATTTCATAAGAAAAAGTTTCGAAAAGAAATTTCGAAAGTGAATTTTGAACTACGTGATTCTCAATGAGCTTTCTGGCTATGATTAATGAATTTTAGATATTTTTATTCCAAAAGTTTATTTGAAGTAAAAAAAAAGAGAGAAAATTATTTCATTTTAGCTACCTTATGAGCTACATGTATGAAGATCATACGCGCCTTGTAGGAAAGTTCAAGGTTATGAATATTTAGAAACGAGCAGAGAAGATAAGGCATAGTTAGTAATTGTTATTTGATAGATTGACAACGAAATGAAAGGATTATTGTTTGTTATTATTATTCTGTGTTTAGAAAAACAAAATAATTCTCAATGTAAGTATTTGACACCATGAAAGTCTTCAGACAAAAATTATATTATATTTGTAGCTTTCTAGGAAAGTTTTCTTTTAGGATATATTATGAACAATAAACTGTAAAATTTGAAAATACACTAGAAGTGTTATTGTTTCCTTTCGAAACAGTGTACAGATTTAAGATAAAAAATTTACAACCATAATCTTCATGACACTTTTATTAACTAGAGCCGAGTGGAAAGATAATCCTTGATGCACAAGACGTTCCGACGTTGCAAGACGATATATTTATACCAAAATGTTTTATTCAGCCAACATTCTTCTCCAAAATTGGCAGCTATATGTAAATTAGATTTCTGTTGCCTGATGTAAAATTAATGGTATATGAAAACTAACTTCTTATTTATCTTTCCAAAGCAATACAGTGTACACATGGTTGGGTTGGGCATAACACCAAATGCTATTTCCTTAGCAATACTAAAGAAAAGTACACTGATGCCAGCGTAAGTGCTTTTTTTCTTGAAAGTATAATTGATATTAGAAATAATTCTCACTATTAGTCCCCTACCGCTGAAACCGGAGGGGACTATAGGTTTCCTCTGATTCTGTCTGTCTGTCTGTCCGTCTGTCTAGCTGTCCCTCTGTCTGTCTGTCAGTATGTCTCACTTGGTTTTCCGCACTTTTTCCTAAACGCTTGCAGATATTGAGCTGATTTTGGTATGTGAGTGTATCTTGATGAGTTACAGATCAAGTTTGCATTTCGTTCCACTTCATTGACTTTTGACGGAATTATGGCCTTTTCAATTTTTAAGGGTTTCCCTAATTTTTTTTTAAAGACTTTCAGATATTGAGCTGATTTTTGGTATGTGACTTTACCTTGATTTGTTATAGATCAGGTTTGTATTTTGTTTCGCTTCATTGATTTTTGACAAAATTATGACATTTTCAATTCTTAACGGGAACCAGATTACACTTGCCGGTAGGGGATTAGTATTGCTAATGCAATACTCTCAGAATGCTTGTTTCAGTTGTTGCCCGCGTGGCGCAGTTGTTAGAGCGCATGTCCTAAAGTCGCGGGGTAAGGAGCCGATCTTTACGTCGCGAGTTCGAATCCCACTGCGGAACGTGGAGATCGGTCGTTCGGATGAGACCGTATAAACTGAGGTCCCGTATCGCAGAAGTTGCATGCTGGCATGAAAAAGATCTCTTACTACTCAATGGGTCTGAGTGCTAATTAAATGTCTAAATTTGCAGCCCTCCACCGGGAAGTAGTGGCGTCTCAATATTAGTGAAAAATTCTCGAAAGGGACGTCAAACAATCAAAACAAGCAAACAAACAAAATCTCAGTGACATTGAAAATGTCTCAATATATTTTTTAGGCCTATTGTCATGCATTTGGCAGCAAATTAGCTGAACCAATCACACAGGACGAACTTCATTTTTTATCCAAAAAAGTTGTTGAAAGAGGTAAATATACATATAAACGCTATTGATACATGTATGTACACACTCGTATATGATCTGTTTTTTTTTTTTAAGAAATTCCATTTATTGGTGGATTCAAAATGAAGAAACCATTACTTTTTTATACCATTTGTGTAGATGAAAAACTGTGAAAATACAATACATTAAAAAAACCCTTAACTTTTAATTTGCTTTTTACTATAGGACACGACTCTTCTTTTTATATTGGCGTGAATGACCTTTTTCTCGAGGGAGAATGGGTGTATGCTTACGAAAGGACCCCATTGAAGATCCACCCTCCCTGGATCAACGGGCATGCTGATAATTTTCATGATGAAGATTGTGTGGAGGTGTACTCCGGCCAACAAGGGAAATGGTCGGACGTTCAGTGTACCACTCAACTTTATTACATCTGTGAATATGACTATGAGTAAGAATTAAAATTTGTGAACATATGCTTTTAACAATGTCCATTGTTGTAGATAGAGATGATTTATTTTTTACTTTTTAAACTTTTAAATTTCTTTTACAGTGCAGAGCCTATGATAGTTGGAAGAAGAAAAACAATTTACTCATAAAGAGGTCATAAGAATAAACTAAAAAAAAATATAATATCATCTTTATTGTTTGTATATTTCTTTGAGACCTTTTTCACTTTATATATTTTGTAGAAATCATCAAAAGGTTACACTGTCATGATTTGCTCTCAAAATGCCTAATGCAATTGATATCAATTATCTAAAGATAAAGGGTCTAGAGCGAACATTTTATTTGTACATCCAGAACCTATAATAAATATACTTAGTTTTGAATTTTTAATTATGATCATATCATTATTATTTGAGTTTTGACTAGAGAAATGATATTATCAGTGAACGTAGAATGAAATACAAGCCTATTAACCAGCATGGAAATCTAATTGTGTGCAAAATAAATTATGCCAAAAATAAATAAATAAATAAATAAAAAAAAAATTAAAAAAAAAAAATTTAAATGGATTTTAATCCCATGAACTTCAATAACCAGAAACTAACTAGCTAGAGCAGACTAAATTGATGTTTGTAAGTTAACTTTTATTTGTTTTGTTTCAAATTTATCAGTTAGGACGAATCAACCATTTGACACTAAGTGATACAATTTGAAAAGAAATGCAGAGTTACTGTAATAACGATTCCTAAGGATGAGCAACACAAATGGAAACTTTGAAGTAGATAAGCATTTGAGCATAGGATTGAATCCCCTTCGTGGGTTGAGGTATGAGTCCATAAATATCACGATCATTGGTTTACCTTGATTTGAGGTTGTGCCATTGTTTGGGTTCATTGGTCAACGGACAGATCGGTAGCCACGCGTAGACGGAAAGGGGGTGGCAGATTATCCAACAGTTAAGTACATTTAAATGGACATGATATACCGTTCAAATAAATAAATAAATAAATAAATAAAAACTAGTAAAATGTTATTGATAGATTAAGACATAAAGGTTACTTAGTAGAATAATATATTGATAACAAAGAAATGTGGTAAACAATAGGTTTGCAATCTAATTTTCATAATTACTCAAGAATTTTACAATCATAGACAGTTCAAGGCCCTGTTAGTCGCCCGCGTGGCGCAGTGGTTAGAGCGTCTGCTCTAGATTCGCGAAGTAAGGAGTTGATCCTTACTTCGCGGGTTCGAATCCCACTGTGGGACGTGCAGACCGGTCCTTCGGATGAGACCGTATAAACCGAGGCCCCGTGTCGCAGTAGGTGCTGGCACGAAAAAGACCCCTCACTGCTCAATGGCTGTAAGTGCCGAGTATAGGACAAAATTTGCAGCTCTCCACCGGCAAGTGGTCGCGTCTCCATAGGAGTGAAAAATTCTCGAGAGGGACGTTAAACAACATACAATCAATCAATCAATTAAGGTCCTGTTAAGATCGATAACTGGTATGTCCCCACAGACACCAATGATAGCCTAAATGGTCATCTAAATGGACGCAAAAGAGTTCATTAAATATATATAAAAATTTAAAGCCATTCCACTTTTAATGTAGAACTTAGGTCATCTTTTACAGAACTTGGGGATGCAGTTTTCTTTGGAAGATATGTCAATAAATTTTTCTATGTTCAATAGAGTTTAAATCTGGCGGTTTAATGGACAAGGCAGAACATGGTGCTGTGGCTTTGCAAGAATGTGCTTCTCAAACAAGCCATATGTGGCTATGAATTGTCTGATTGAAATACACCTCAAGGATGCTGCATTATAGGAAAAGCATGTGCAGGCAGGGCAACGTCAGAGTACGTTTGTGCTTTCAAAGTCCTTTATTTTATTGTAAACAATATTTTATTCACATAAGTGAATAGGATTGGGCAACAGGCTCAGCCTATTTCAGCCCTCTCCCCATTCCTTTGATGACCTTTGAATATGAAGCAGATCAGTCCCTTTTGTAAACAATACCATTGCTTATATCATTACACCATCAAATCCAAAATCCTCCCTCATGCACTCTGACTATTCCATCAGGTGATGCAATAAAAATTTCACCGGCACACTGTGACGTCTCTATATGAGTGAAAAATTCTCGAATGGGACGTTAAATTTTATAATCAATCAATCATGGGTGTGGCCATCATTGTGGAACGGTGATGAAGATTATGCAGCCTATGAAGCTGATGTCACGCGTGGTCTGCCATATTATTGGCGATCATTTGTTGTATAATGCTGTTGGTATCTTTTATAGGTGAGATATGGTGTTTATGAAACATTCAAACTTCTTGCAATTGTTGACTGTGGTGCACCAGTTTCCTGTCGCCCAACTTTCGTTTTGCGATATTCATCATTCAGATGCAGCATTTCTAAATAGCGTCAGTTTTCAAAAATACAAGAATAAAAAGATCGAGAACGAGTTTTTGAAAGACCTTTTACACCTGAATGATATGGATCAGAAAGCAACAAAAGAAAAGTGTTAGAAAGACCAGATTTTAATAAACTGTAAAATAAGGTCTTTTTTGTTTGTTGCTACTATAGAATGATTGTCAAGTTAACAATATCGTTTGAAAATAATGAATTTTACTCAAATAAATCATATCCATTAAAAAATGACACAACTATTTATATATTATTCAAAGCATTATTCCTATTATGCGTTTCTTTTTTTAACAGTGTATTTTATTAGTCTAAGATTGACTGTCGTCGGAAGAGTTTTGGTTATTAATTGTTTGAATATAGAACATAAAATTATTGAAATGAATTTTATTTAAAAATTTCGAAATAAAATTTTGTTTCTGTAATATCAAGACTAATTCTTATTTAAGTCATTATTTCATCATATTTGATATCAATAAAATTAACAGAAAGAAAATAACTATTTCTTATCTATATAACTATAACTAATCATATGTAGATGAATAGGCAAGTAATATACTGTGTTACGTCTTGTTAATCTGAGTGAACTTAGGGCTAGATCCAGTATTACCGAGGGAGATTTCGAACCATATCAGCTGTCATAATATGGTAATTTTTTTTTCTTAACAATAAGGTAACTGGCCGCTCATACATTAAGCCGAAAAATGACAATAAACGTCCTTCAACTTAGACACCATAAACCTGTTACAAGTAATCGTTAGGAAATAAAATATGGAGATAATAAACAGTATTCAAGCTCAAAACGATTAACCAATTGAAACAATACAAATCAGGAGCAGAGCAAACTGGGCCCTCTAAAAACATCAAGGTGGGGTCAGGTGTCATGGAGGAGTAGGCATCCCCTGTCGAGTGGGTACAAACGTCGTGTGCTCGTCATGATCGGACAAACGGAAAAATCCGTAGACAATAATGGCCTATCTATGTATGAAAAAAGTCAGTCAGCTTTCGACTTAATGTCAGTCTGTAATTGCTGATTAGGTCATTGTATCGACCAATTTAAACGAGACTGTTGATATCTTTGTTTCAACAACTTATTTGTCAATAGCTTCTCTCGTTTTAGAAATTGTTTGTACATGTATATGGAGCATGCTCTTGTGTAACGAATCACTACCACTATGAACATTTAAAAAAAAAATATGTTCTTTCTCTTCCTAACTACGTACATGTATCTATATCATGACGAATACGTGAAAAAGAAAAAAAAATGAAGAGACACTAATTAACCTAATTAAAAACATCAAACAATACAAATGTGTAAATTCCAAAGGTGGGATCAGGTTCCTAGAAGGAGTAAGCATCCCCTGTCGACATGTCACACCCGCCGTGAGCCATATGTATTGATCAAGTAGACATAGCTAATCCATAGTCAAGTTATGTATAAAATCAAAGGCCTGTCAATTGCTTTGAAATGTGTCAGTCGAAATACGACCCAATGATAAATTATATTTGCCTACAATGTTATTATCGAAGGAAAAAATTAATAGTACCTTCTTTGTCATGCATATTCAATTTTAAGTCCATACGTGCAATAAATATTAAATAAATATTATCATTTAACTAAAAATTTTTAATAGATATTAAAATGAATATTTGAACACATAATCTAATTTGGAACATTAGAAAATTGATGCATATATATATATATATATATATATATATATATATATATATATATATATATATATATATATATATATATATATATATATATATATATATATATATATATATATATATCTCAACACGTCTGAGGTCAAAAAATTAAAATCTGATTTTAAAATGGCCTTAAATTAACAAAAAATTAAAAAATATAGAGTGAATATCTTTAAAGAAAGAAATCAAAAATAATTAAGCAAATGAAATTTAATGTACCATATCTTTATTCGTCAGTATTCCCAAAACATTTTGTTGATAGAGGAGACGGGGGTTCATCTGTGAAATCGGACAAATCTTATCAAAAGTATTTCCCGTCCTCGTGGTGCGGAAGGGGAGGTCTTAGATGTACATCTAACACGACACAATGCGAATTTTAATCTTAATGTTCACATGATTCTCCTGGCTACATGTACAATGTAATGTAAATGCTTTATTTTTATATAATACATGTATATTATTATATTATACATTCAGGAACAAATCGAAAAAAAGAAAAACTGTCAAAAAATTGTTCAAATAAGGTTTTATATTTCATAATGTGTTATTCCTTTACATGCTGTATAAATTACGCATCTGATATTTATCACCTCCCTAAGTATTATGTAGTTTAAGCAGATCACGTTGATCATGTTGACAAACAAAGCTGTTTTCATGTTTGGCGGTTTTTGACACCGGTCAGTTTCTTATCTATATACAATCTGACCACGATATACGGCAACGGAAGACTGCTATATACTGCCCTTGATAAGTTTGAGTTGAATGTTCTTCATAGAAGTATGAATATATCTAAGCTTTTTATGGTAATTGGAGTCTACCTGATTTTCTTGGCTTTTGTGTGCACAGAAGGTAAATTTGATTTATGTGCAAAGCGTTAATTAAGTATATCATTTAAATATTGACTGTTTTAGAAATAGGAACGGTGCAAAGCAAAAGCAAAGCTACAGTTCAAGATTGTTTGAGATAAAGAGAAATTTTATCAATAATTAAGGATATAATTGATTTTATGAATTTGATTCTTACTAGCTACCCCTTGTACAAATGGATGGGTATTATATGGAGAGAAATGTTATTTCTATAGTACCTTCGAGGAAACATGGAATGCAGCTTCTGTAAGTTTCATACTACGTGTTGAAATCCATATTTTGTAAGAAAAGAATAAAATATTACATATACATAATTAACATCATTTGATTCTTTTGAATAAGGCAAGAGAAGATGTTTTTTGTCATTTTAAAATTTCAAATTCATTCTACAACTCTAAAAGATAATCATTTAACATTAGTTTCTAAAGCAAAATTATATTGAAAGAGATGTATTTCTATCATTGTGTCTTAAAAGAAAACGCTTTTATTCTTTTTTTTATTCCGTTAAGGTAGTCCTTACCCTAAATAATTTTAACATACAACCCCAGGCAATTGTACAAACATTTATTCAAATCTAAAAATATAAAGTATGATAGTAATTTTAAACCTTGAGATTATATTAAAATTATATATCATCTACTATGATAGAATATTGTTAAGTAAAGGAATATCATAATTTTATTCATCAATTAGCCTTATTACTTTGTCATTGGATAACATAATTGCCGAAAAAATTCTGATGATTTTCTTTCTCGAAGGCTTATTGTCAAGCATTCAATAGCAAACTTGCTGAACCTACAACGCAGGAGGAAGTTGTTTTCCTGTCCCAACAGGCAGTTCAAACAGGTAAACTTTGTTTATCTTATTCAATTTTATTCTTCAAAGACCTTTCCAAAATTTAACGTTCTGGTGAAAGAAAATAGATTAATATGCATTATGCATCAAAGTTTCTTTCCGATGTGAAATTCAAACTATTTCCATTTATTTAAAATGTATGTTTGATGAAAATAAATACTACTTGAGCAATACGTATTCATCACTGTATAGATACAGGTTCGTCATATGACGACAAATTAATTCTTAAGTCATAAACGGTCGACTTGGATTCACTGTGACCTCAGGAATAGTACACGTTCAAAACACTCAATTTATACTGCTGAAGTTTGAAAAAAATGACTCATATCTTGTGTTTAAAATTATAACATGTAAACATTTGTCACAAATAATTATATAAATATAAATAATGAGGAATTTATTTTTGGAAATTCTGTTTTTCACTGGGTTGACATTCCTTCAAATAAATTAGATGTCGGAAACTTACTCATTGCTTTGGTCAATAAAATCATATTTTTTTTCAATTAAATCTAATCTATTTGTCCAAGTGCTTGTTTGTTAAAAAGGTACTGGTCTAGTGCATGATACACAAATATTGAAATACCACGAATATATACGATTATAATTTTTTTTTATTGATACAGTAAACGACAGTACTTATTTCATTGGTGTCACCGACGCTTTTTTGGAAGGAGAATGGGTTTACGCTTCTTCACGGATCCCTCTTAAAGTTACCATTCCTTGGACAAATACTGGATCTGATCACAACCAGGAAAAAGACTTTGTAGCAATAGATACTTTACCACCTGTCAATGGACAGTACATCAAGAAAACCTCAAAAGACACCTCCAAATTTATCTGTGAATACAGTTTAGAGTACGTATCATAAAAATCTATGTGAGACTTCATTTTTTCCTCAATTTTCTTAGTAAAACCAAACGAGAATTTACAAAAATTAAAATTTCTCAACCCATGCCAAATTCACGATTTAAAACCAGTCTGGGTTAGACTGATCTGATTTACTCAGAATTCTGTCCTGTTTGCTGGAAAGTTATACACTTTAATGACCATTGTAAAACCTAGTATACCCAGTTCTTTGTAATCAATTTGCATTTCGCAGAGTTATATCACACAAGTGATTTAAAGATTTAATTCATGACACACACATATTATCCACTACAATAATTAATACTAATGTACTGTAATGCATGTAAATTATCAGTAAAGAAATATGTATCAGCCATATATATAAGGTAATATACATTTAAAAAGATTATTAAAAACAAAAAATACACACGAAAGAAGTATTTTCTAATTTTTCAGAATATTAAAAAAATCTGTTTTTTATTCAACGATGAAAAAGAAATTTCATCTTCTTATTTGAATATGAATTTCACTTACTCATCTGCACAATACTGCATAAAAATGCACTTTAACCAATCCCATTTATGTACAGACATAGAAAGCAAGACTTTTCTCTGTAACATTTCTTTCCTTTTCATTGAGGTTGCTCTTTTACTTTTACACTATTTAAATTAAAATCAAAATTGTGTATACACTTCATTTATCGACTGTTTTCTCATATTTGTTTCAGTGTGGAACCTGTTTTAGTGATTGGATGAGAGGAAAGAAACAGCTTTTTAAATTTCTTTTATACTAGTTATGTAAAAATGAAAAATAAAGTATTATCTACTAATCTGTGTTTACGTCTGTGAAGGCTAAGGAAAGGAAATAAAGACCGATAAGGTTATTCATGTGGAATGGAGGGGTCAGTAGATGCTTTAGTGATATGGAGATCCACGCAGAGATAAGACAAATGTAATTCTGCCTATCGTAAGATCATGCTGGATATTCGGATTGTTTTTATTTTTATACTTTCATATTTTGCTTACACAAAAGGTAAAATCCATTTTCATTTTAAATGCCGCATGAAATAATAAATATCAATTAACAATACAGTCAACAATTAAAATGTTTTTTGAGAAATATCTTGTCAAAATTTTTGTTGAAATTCATAGTAAATCTGAAGGCTGGTCAGATTGTTTGCAGAAAATCCAATGTAATAGTTTAACTTTTTTGCCAATTATTGTAATGGGAGATTCTGAATAGTGTAGATGAAATATGTTTCTTATACAGTAAAACGCAAGTATAAAGAACTCGTTTGAAAGGAAATCTCGGTTATAAGGAATCTTTCACAAATCCCGTGGAAGACTTTTCACTTTGTTCCTTATAACAGATAAAGAAACCTCTGTCACAAGGAAGTAAAATTCAAGGTATCAGTGACTTCCTTATAACCGAGTTTTGCAATATCGTTTAAAGTCATCATTTCGTAAGTTCTTTGGTCGATACAATGACCTTGTCAGCAAATACAATCTTTCATTAAGTCAAATGTTGACTGACTTTTTTCATACTAATTGTTAGGCCATTATTTACACACTGAATTGTCGACGGATTTTCCCGTTATTTCCCGATCATGACAAGGAGCACACCGCGGGTGTGACCGGTCGGCAGGGGATGCTCACTCCTCAATGGCACCTGATCCCACCTCTGATGTCTTAGAGGTCCGTGTTCGCTCTACTCCTATTTTGTAATGTTTAATGGACATTTGAGCTCGAATACTGTTCGTTATTTCCACATATTTCACTGTATAGGTCATAATAGACTAACGATAATAATTTTAATGGTTGTCTGACGACAAAACTACGAGTGCTCTTAAAAAAATTTTAATGTATTAGGGACATTCCATTTTTCTCATCGTCTATAATGTGTTCATTTCATGAATTTCTAATTAATATACAAATTTTTCTAATCAAATGGTCTTTATGATAAAAAATACTTTTTATACGATAACAAGAACATTTTTAAATATTGAACTTTATGCAAAATCTCCAGCCTCGTGTGCAAACGGATGGATAAACTTCCAAGAAAAGTGTTACTTCTTCGGGAAGACGAAAGAAACATGGTACAGTGCATCGGTAAGCAGTGCTCGTTGTATGATCCTATTTATCCAGCTATATTTATTTTAAATTTTAGTTTTCATTAAGATCAACAGAAAAAATGAAAATACAAACATGAATTTTTACATTTCAAATAATGAAGTTGATAAAGTTAAATACATGTATATTTTATAAAATGCTTAAAATTCATTGTTCCTATTATATAGGCTTTATGTCAATCCTTTGGTAGTAAATTGGCTGAACCGATAACTCAGGAGGAAGTGACATTCTTAGGTCGTCAAACTATGCAAATTGGTAAAAATTTGATTCTTAATATATATGAATTAATTGGTTGGGTTGTCTCGATTTAGAAAAATCTCAGGCTAGTTTAGTTGATTCTTCTTAATTAATAAAAAATTGCGACGTAATAATGATTTGTTAAAGCTTATTGTGTGGGTTGGTGAAGGAATGAGTGCAATTTTTTATGCCTACTTATCAAAAAACTATTTAAAGATTCATAGGTTATTTTCTGTTGGATTTCAATGGTCCCTAGTTTTTTAAAACAGATATTTTCTCTACCATTTTGCGCTTTGCATTTTCTGTAATACACCTCGTTTGATTTGTCTAATTTTTTTTCATAATGAATTTCATCATCTCCTTTGGTATTGATAAAAAGTAGAATTTTTTGCGCTATAACTTTAAAAAAAAATTATTTATGCTAAATCTGTTAAGTAAACGAATTTATGCATGACGACAATATAGTAAATTAAGAGTTTAAATAAGGAAATGATGGAGATTACTACCTTGGCATACATGACATTTTTGTGGAGGGAGAATGGGTGTATGCCTTCTCCAGGAAAAAAGTGACCATAACGATACCTTGGACCCCGGGTGGACCTGATAACTACCACGAGGAGGATTGTGCATTGATAGGATCCGCTCCCGTGTGGCACGGTTTGTGGGGAGATGCACCCTGCTCAAGTGCACAGTACTACATCTGTGAATACGATTTAGAGTATGTCAAAATGTTTCATTTATTTTCCATTTAAGTTACTTGAATTCAGTATTCAGTATTCATTTATTGTACTCATTTTTTTTCCCAAAGGCATTCTTTAAAAAATCTTTAGACTAGGAAATGACATTTTAAACAACGAAATATATATACATGTATTTTACTTATTAAGAGTATATGTTTCATAGAGTTGGTAGATATATCTTTTATCGTTTAAACAGATTGCATGAAATAATATAGGTTATGAATACATGAATATATAGATTTGAAAACTTCACATCACACAATCCAATTCACTTTTCTAATTTATCTGGAAAAAGAGAGAAAATAGGAGAAAAAATATGCCACGGACTAAGAGTATTGGGAAAAAAATCCTCATAATTTTTTAATAATGGTCCAATTTAGTTATTGAATTTAAGAATCTTTCAAAATATTCCTTTCTCTATTTTCCATTGTCGTTGATTATCGATATATATAAGATTATTTTATCAGTAAATTAAGTCTGTGCTTCTACTTTACAGCTTTGGTCCACCAATGGTAATAGGATAACAACAATGGAAATTGTATTATTGAACAATGCTTGAACTACAATAAAATTTTTTGAACATGTTTCATTATAAATTTTAGTGTAATTTCAGTATTTAGTGTACAATTAAACAGTTTAAAGAAACAAAACCCTTTCAGTATCTATCTGTGATTTTAAGTTATACTGTTCTCGCATTGACTTCCTTACAACTTTAAGACTTTTTCAGATGAAATGTGATCATAGCAAAATAGTTAATACCTTCTTCCTTGGAAAACGGTTCACAGAGTTAAAGTATTTTACATTCCTCGGACTATGCACTTCCTCTCCTTTGTGATTGGCAGAAAATGCATGAAGTGAAAATTTTCAAATACGAGGGGTTATTTTCCTTCAGGATATCCGATTGTTTGTTCTTCCTTATTTGATTCCCTCAGAAAATGTATGTACGAGGGGTTATCAAAAAGTTCGTGGACTAGCGCCATAAAATTGAAACCGCTTTAGATACTTCAATGAATTTTAAAATATTTAGTTAGCATCATCTTTTCTATCTATAGATTACACCATAAATCATAAGTTTTATTTTTTAATAAATTGTCAATGTTTTTGTAATCGGCGCAACCTCAAATATGACGTTTCTTCTACTTGAGTGTAACTTAAAAAAAAAAACTCTTTTGATATGAGCATTTGTCATAAAAAATCCCGTTATTTCAGGCATGTGGTACGGCACAATTATTCGTAAAATTTGCAGTTATTACCCCCATTCAATAAGTCCTATGAAATTTTATCGTAAATTTTAAAAAGAGCGTCCAAAAAATTAAGGGCTTGAAAATGACGTTGACGTCTCTTAGTAAAAAATTCTCGAATGGAACGTTGAGCAATATACAATCAAGCAGTCTTTTATATGGTAGGGTTAATTTCCGTAAAAATCTGTTGAAGAAATACAAAGCCATGAACTACTCAAAAATAATACGGCCTGATATACATGTATGAACTTCAGTTTACTGTTTATGGTTGTTGCTAAAGCCGGCAATTATTTGAAAAAAAGCTTTACTTGGCATACTCAATACAAATTGAAGAGGAAACTAAATATCTTTGAAAACATACAAATCGGGATTAGAAACTAGTGAAGACTAATCATAAACCGTTGACTGGCCACACCGGTCGTGGGCCCTTTGTTTTGTCTTTTAGAGACATACCCCAATGACAATTAAGTATGAAAACAATGGCATCACAATGGCAGTTCGTTTTTCGTATTAATGAATTTATTATTTGAATAAAATATTTAACAATTGATCACTGATAACTGGTGTAAAAATGCACAGAAAATGAATATGCAAGAGTAAAAATGTATCATATACTTTTTCTATTTGGATTTTTTCTTTGGACTGTTTCTTGTGGAAATTCTTCAAAATGAAATATATTTTTGCGGCCGATTTGATGCTTTGCATATTACCTTGCATGAAATCTGCTGTATGCATTTCAATTTAATGAATTATTACTAGTCTTGTTTAGATAAGTAGAAGTAGTGGAAGCATATATGATTTATAATTATTTTAATTTTAATTATAATTTATAAATATTTCATGTGACTATAATGCATATTCAGGTCCTTCAGATCCAGAGAAATAGCTATATGTCAGATAATCTTAATGCTGACAACAAACGTGCTTACTAAAACTAAAAGTAAAGATGTACACTCTGTATGTACACAGCGTTCGTTAAGACCGTGTCACACTGTCACGATTTTTGGCTAGGACAGAGTACGAATTGAAAATCGTAGAAATTCGGCGTTCATCGTGGAGATAGTCGTAGGATATCTTCCTAATCTGCAAATCGCCAAACGCGGCAATTGTTTTGAGCATGTTCAAAACAATCGTGGCCACAGTACGATTTTTAAGTATCCGTAGGCGATCGCACAGCCATCGCAATACACTCGTACACATATTCGTAGTAAATCTTCGACATTCGTAGGGCACTCGCGGAACTTCGTAGAACTTCCGACGCTGCGAGTGTCCTACGACTTACCGCGAGTGTCACACGAGTTTCTGCGAGTGTTTCTCGACTCAAAAGGAATGTAGTACGATTTCATGCGAGTATGTTACGAAAACAGGCGATTTACGGCGAGTGCAATACAAGTACCGTGCGAGTGAACTACGAATTAGTACGAATGTACGCGTTGACTATAAAAGAAGTTATCTGATGATTACCCTGTCAAAAATCAAAATGCCTCCAAGAAGAAAGGGAAAGAAAACACAAAAAGAAACTGAAAAAAAAACATGAAGTCCAGAAATTGAAGAACATGGTGACTTGACCCAAGATCCAGAAGAACCACCTTCACAAGAAGGATCAGAACCTTCACAAAAAAAGAGGCGATAGAACCTGAATTTTAGTGAGGAACAAGAGGCAGAACTTGTAGAATGGCTAAAGAACCACCCTATATTTTACAATAAAGGATCAAAAGAATACAAAGATACACAAAAGAAGCAGCGCCTTTGGCAGCAGAAGGCTCAACAAATGGATGTTCCAGGCATGAATTTTACATGGAATTATGCATTTTGGGAAAATTGTTACACCTCTTAATATAGATTTTTTTGTTAATTTACATTACACCTTTGTTTTCATTTTTAGTGGAATATTTACAAATCTGGTTTAAAAGCATGCGAACTATGTATGGAAAATTGTCTCAATATAAATCAGGTGACGGCCGTAAGGAACTTACAGAGAGAGACAAATGGATCAAAGATTCATTTTCTTTTCTATCCAGCCATATAGTTCGTGTAATCAGTAGACAAGCTGTAAGTGTAGGTATCATTGCAATACTTTAAGAGTCAATAATATATCTACTTTTGTCTATCTATATTTGATAAATGCTTTTAATTGCTGTAGTTCCGGAAAAATTTGGGACTGGACAGCTCAAATAGACCTGACATACCTCAAACGATCGATAGTGAAGAGGAAATCGAAAATGAAGAAGACGAGCAAGAAAATCAACCGAGTACTTCTTCCAATATCACTAAAAATCCAAGTTCTACGAAGTTGCCAAGCATGAAGGCACGTACTGCAAAAAAGAAAACAAACACCAGAGATTCGGACATGTTAGCACAACTTAATGATCGAGAGGGTAACGGAGAAAAAGACATTGCAGAACAGAATTGGCGAGCTCGTGAAGTCAGCAGATAATCCCCGCACAGCTTGGGCAAATTGGATGGAGACCATGTTTTCTTATATCCATGACGACTTGTGGGAACAATATCTTCGTCAATCTTTCGACAGTCTCCTTTAGTATTTTTCGGAGTCGAACAGAATGCGACGACAAAGAGAACAGGCCTCAAATCCGACAGGTTTAACATCACTTCAGCAACAGCAAGTGAAGAACAGCGACAAAGTTGTAGAGGTTTTCAACCAATCAACTGGGACACAACACAGCCTCGTTATGACCAACAAGATCGTCCTCAAACTCCTTCCATATTAGTTCATTTCTAAACAACCTTCAATCAGAAATGCCTTGTGATGAATCTAGCCAGCGTGCCGAAAATCAATGATATAGAACACTCAGAATTGTGAACATTATTTTTTTATGCTTTTTATTTGCGTTTACAGATTAATTAAGAAAAACTTTTTTTAGATTTGCTAATTACTCCTTATTCAGGGAATGAATAATTATAAATCATGATCAGTGTTTCATATTATTTTTATCGTTCTTTTTATTACAAAGTACATTGTAATGTAATCATTAAAGTTACTGATAGAAATGCGATTCAGTTGTTCAATTGTCAGTATACATATACATGTTATTACAAGTGTTTGCAATTTAAATCTGTGTTTTATTTTCTAGTTTGTTCAGAGAATGAGTATTAACATTGTTGAATGCTTCACGTTTATTAATAAACAATAAAATTAAAGCAATATCCTGTCTCATTTGTTATATTTACAATAAAACGGCCGTCAGCAGAATCATCAGAACACACATAAAAAATCTTTGAATCATAGTCATTATATCATATCATCTGCCACGGAACCGCCCCTACGGCTGAATTATAGTAGTGCTTCAAGTACAGCCTCTAGATCTTTGCTGCTGAAGTTGCTCGATTGCATCCAACAACGTTGTTCAATTCTGTAAGGTTTGCACATTCTATCCAAGCTTCTGGAACCACGCGATGATTCAGGTCCTCCTGATCAAGATTTTCGTTTTGGAGATTTTGAAATCTCAGTCTCATCAAATTATGAAGACAGCAACATGCTAATACAATAGATGAAATAGCCTCTGGTTCTTGGCGCATAGGAGCTAAAAGGCACTGCCATCTGTAGGGGAGTATTCCAAATGCATTTTCCACAACGCGCCTTGCTCTGCAGAGTCTATAGTTAAATATACGCTCTTCATTGGTGAAATTCCTTCTTGAGAAAGGTTTCATAAGCCATGTCCTGAGGGGGAAGGTGTCATCACCAACAAAGAAAAAGGGGATGTTTCTGTTATCATACGGTAGAGGGGAAGCTTCTGGAAATCCAATATTTTGATTTTCGCTGACATCTTTTAATTCCGAGTTGTTAAATACAGTAGCATCCGAAGCAGAACCGTTTGCACCAACGTCAACCCAAATAAATTTATAATCAGCATCAACAAGCCCCATAAGAATGAGGGAGTGGAACCCTTTGTAGTTGTAATAAAGTGAACCTCCGTTTCTGGGGCATTTTATAGCAATATGCTTCCCATCCAAAGCACCAAGAACGTGGTCCAGGTTCCATCTAACTCTGAACTGCTCAGCAATCTGTTGCCGCTCATCTGTAGTTGTTGAACATGCAATTACTTCATCAGCATATTCCACTATTATACTTTCACAAACTTTACGAACCAGCAAGGAAATCGTATTATGTGGAACTCGAAATCCATACATTAGACTTGTGTATGACTCTCCTTTTGCTAACTACCGAAGTTTTTGAATGATAATACATCCTCAGTTTCAAGTTCTCTCATCAAGCGATCAAAATATCCATACTTAGTACGTCTGGTGATCCATGATCTTATCCAGTATCTTCTTCTTCGCCTATGTGGATGCTCGTTGTGTAATAAATGGGAAATCGCCTCGTCATTTTCTGCAATATTCTGTTTAAGTTCCCCTAAATATTGCAGCAGTTGAAGCCTCCGAACTGTAGCTATTGCCATAATTATCCAACTTCGAAATGATGCTTAAGAATTTCAAGCAACCCTCTTTATATATACTCAAACCATGTATATTCGTATGAACTCGTTATGTGGTCGTCTCTGTTCGTACATTACTCGCCAAAACTCGTTCTGTTATCGTACAAGCCTCGTACATTGTTGAGCGGACATCGTAGTCGTATCGTGACAGACTCAGAAAAATCACCCTCTGTCAAAAAAAAAAAACGCAAGGCTAGCGTGGCGAATGTCGGCGATTTCTGATTTTTAGTAAGTCGTGTAAAATCGTAGCAAAAATCGTGACAGTGTGACACGGCCTTTAATGGGAAACTTCGCGACCTAAAATTCTAACCTAATCGTTTAGTCCATGGAATTTCACTTTGGGATTCTTTGCAAAGTAGAAGATAAATTTTGTGCAAAATGTTCGTTGATCGCACAATGTATAGTAGGAGTGTATTTTGGGAAATTTTGGGTCCAGCTGATAGAATGCATGATGCATACTGATCATATATGAAAATACACGTGTCAAACTGGAATGATTTGGGAAATATATTGGGCGGATTTGTAGAAGCTGTTTTTATGATCTTAAGAACAGCAAAGCTGTAATTTCTTATACATTGTACATATTCTATGTAAGATATGGATTCCTGTTCCATTTGATGTTGATTTGAAATAGGTAAACTGATAAGAGGAAACCTTGAAAAATCTACCAAGAATAATTTACCAACGTATTGCCAATTGAAAATGAAAGAATAGGGATAATTGCTGCCTTAAGCTAACTAATACCATATGGCAGAATCTAAAAAAAAACAAAAAAAAAAAAAACAAAAAAAAAAAAACAATAACACTTTTGATATTTTTGTATTCGATTTTGAAAGATTTTATGTTTAACGTGAAACAATCAAAAGAGATATCATTAAATCAATAAAGAAATTGAATAACATGTTGACGATGTTTTTTTTTTGAAATGAGACAATACATATTAAAATGACTTTTATTATTTTGGTATTCTGATTGTGTATACTTCGCTCCCTCGTGGGTATTTCAAGTACATGTATGACAAAACATATCCACCCCTTTGACTAGAACTAGTTGGCACAAGTTTGAATTATGCACTAAGTACGTATATGGCCTAGGAACTTTGAATGCACTTAAATACACAGTTCTGTACGATATTTGAGGTTTGTTTTATTCATTTCACAAATTACTCTCTTCTGTTTTAGGGAAAGAAGATTCCTTATTTCATCAAAGAAATTAGCAAGCTACGATCCGGTTCTAACCTTTTTTGAATGATATTTTATTTAAAGAAAATATCTATCTACTTTTTTTGGTTATTATCTATTTGATAAATTTAAATGATTGTGAGTTCCTAATTTTTCTATAAATTCTACTCTGAGTGACTCAAAATTAATAGTTTAAAGAATCGCTGTTACATTGAGCTGTTTCAACTGTTGTAAGTTCCGTCTTTGCATTTAAGTGGAAGTGAAAAGGTCTATAAATATCTTAAAAAAAAACATTTAATCACTGTGTTTCTTTCTTGTAAAATTAAATACATGACGTGGCCTCAAGGTCTACTTTACCTAAATTTCATGTATTTACAGGTAGGCTACACTGCACAATCCAAAAGTGTTAAGCTGTTTGTTTTTGTTTTGTAGAATTAAGGTTAAGATTTTTTCCCTTCATATTAGCCCAACGTCTGGCATAATCTTCATCAGAAGTTATAATAAGAATAAAGCTCTGTCGCAATTGAAAGACAGGGGCTCTTTTAAGATAATTGCTTTTATGTCTTTATTTTCAATCATATTAACATGATACATGAGTATGTTGGTGTGATAGTTTTTTTTTTTGTACAAGCTTGTATTACCAAGGGACATCATATTCCGCATAATAGTTCAGTATTTCAAAAGTCAGATCCCTATTAAATTTGAGGATTATTGATGTATTATTCTTAAACTTGAAATGTGAAGATATCGAAAAGTGATCATGCGCAAAAAACCAATTTAAAAATGCAAATTATGAACAGAGCCGACACGGACCGCCGAAAAACAGAAAAACAGAGCCACGAAGGAGTAAGCATCACCTGTCGACCGGTCACACCTTGTACCCGTAGACATGATCGTGTAAACGGAAAAAAACCCATGGACAATTCAGTGTGAAAATGTTGATTGATAAAAGTTCTTCGATATATGTTAATTTCAAAGTGAAGACCACAGCAAGATATCTCTTCTCATGTAGAATTTTTAATTCTGCGTCATAATGAAATGAAAACAAATATGCTAAAATTGGCGTAACTTATATGCAAGTTTACAATGCAGAATAATAAACGAGCAGGTTAATAATAAGCTTTTTGCATGTATTGACATGCTTTTGATATTGCCCAGGTAAATATTCTTCCGCAAAGTGCAAGTGCAAGATGGTTGTAAAGATAAAATGTCATAAAATATCTTATGAAACTGACATGATACATTATTTGTAAAATGACCTAAAATTAAAGTATTTGCTGCTATACAACTTTGCACAATAAGGCACAGGTACAGTCATGGATGTAGAGTAAGATGTGTATACTGCACAGGTACAGTCGTGGATGTTGTTTATAAGCCACGAGTACAGTCAGGGATGTAGAATAAAGTGTGTGTACTGGACAGGTACAGTCGTGGATGTTGTTTATTAGGCACAGGTACAGTCATGGATGTAGAATAAAGTGTGTATACTGCACAGGTACAGTCAGCGATGTTGTTTATAAGGCACAGGTACAGTCAGGGATGTAGAATAAAGTGTGTGTACTGGTCAGGCACAGTTGTGGATGTTGTCAATCAGTCAATCAGACACCGGTACAGTCATGGTGTAAAATTTCTAGAGTTGTCAGGGCAGGTACAGTCGTTGATGTTGTTTATAAGGCACAGGTACAGTCAGGGATGTAGAATAAAGTGTGTGTACTGGACAGGTACAGTCATGGATGTTGTTTATAAGCACAGGTACAGTCATGGTGTAAAATTTAAAAAAGAGTTGTCAGGGCAGGTACAGTTGTGGATGTTGCATCCCAAGAAATTCCTTACGATTTTCTTTGAGCTGAACTCAATAAAGGTGCTATTAACGCTATTCACCGATATTCCCTATAGATTGATTCCAGACAATTGATTGCAGAATCTTAGAGAGGTGGATCTAATAAAAATATTTACTTATAAAAATATTTTGTTCGGATGTTATCGATAATTATAGCATTAATTTCCTTTAAAATGATCAATTATTTTAATACCATACCCTGCATATTTTAGGTATCACACCACGGTTATCAAGATGTTAATTGTTCCATGCATATAAAATTAATTTTTATTTCTTTTGAGAATTTTTTTTTGGAAGGAAGGGGGTTCTTCCAGCCTATTTTTATGCGTGATCAATGAAATGGGTGAAATTAATAATATTGTGACGTACTTATACTTTCTAAGATAAAATTAATTCCAATATTTATTTTAATTTCCCTTTTCATTTTACTTTGTTTATTGTTTACTCGTATATTTTCAATAATTATACTAGCATGTTTCATTTTAAATTCATCATTATTATTGAGCACGTAGGAAATTGAAATCATGCCCTCAGCCCCCCCCACCCCCACCCCAAAAGAAGACCTGGCTCATATTTGTTATTTTTAAAGCTTTAATTTTAAATTTGTAAAAGTTTTGGATCCTTCCCTAATCACTGCTGACATCGTTTGTCTCGGTATCACTGTCATGGGTAATATAAAGATTAGCGTTAATTGCGCTTTGATTGAATTCAGTCTAAATCTAAATCGGATAAAATCCACAGAATTTCGTGTCGTGGATGTTATTAATCAAGCGCAGGTTGAGTCAGTGGTAGTGTGTATGTACGGCACAGGTACAGCCGCAGATGTTGTATATCAGGCACAGGTAAACAGTCATAGATATACAAAATGTACGCTGTAGTAAATGTTACTTTTTAGAGATTATAGCGATCCATACAATGGATATAGGCGTAGTAAAGTTTACATAATTATATTTTCCTCGATTTATTCACTAAGCCAGTTATCGTTACCTTTTGGCGATTACAGCCTTCCATAAAGTAGATTTATTTAAAATCAAGAAGTTTTCTTTCCTCCATATTCGTATTTTTCATTAAAAAACAATCCATACTTAATTACTTAATTACTATAGTTTAATACGTTGACAATCCGGAAAATCTTGCTCTGACATTCCGTTTTTGATATTAGTGAGCAGGTACAGTCATGGATGTCCGGTACCAGCATTGCCGAGTACAGTTGCGGATGTTAACTGACAGACCTTTATCCTGATCTATTTTATCTAATTAAATGCAGAGTCCTGTGTGTGGATAAAAGGAGACACGGAGAAGCCACTGCTTGCTGAGGTTTATAAGCCGTTTTTGTATATACACATACCATGCTTCGGACAACTTTAAGCAATAAACTTTCATTGAACTTGAGTCCCCCTGTGTTTTCGCTTATTTCTGTCTTGAAGGTGAAGATTTAAACTTTTTAATGATGACGACTTTTATTTTCATGTTGTGATAAAAATACCACAAGAATGGCCTTGAAATTACGTCATATGTTGCATCATCAAAGGGGAGTAACCAGAATTTTACGATTTTTTAGAGTTGTCGTACTTTTAATTAGACTTTAACGGAACGAGTCGGACCTAAGTAAAATTTGTCAATAATTGATATTTTTAAAGAAATTTTTCAAAAGTTTTATCTCAATGTTTGTATAAAAATTTTTTAGAGTTATTTTTTACTAGTATGTTTATTTCATCGTACATTGGACACAAATTAACCATGCATCGGACACTGGCCGATGCATGGGTAATCACTTCCATTTTCATATAAAACCCAAATGACAGCTGGTTTTTGCGGAAATAGAAAATAAAAACTCAAATTTAAAATTTTCAGTGAAAATACAAGTTATCGATATATGAAGACTAGAAGTGGACTCAGTTTATTTCTTAAAACCAGATGATGATAACCCAAGAGACAAAGGACATTGTAAAGCCTTCCAAAGGCGATGTGATGCAACTAAAATCTCTTCACATAGTCATTCAAATTTAACTAGAAGTTTAATTTTTTAATAAAAGATAAAAATGTTTCGATATCACTAATTTCAAAGCACCGAGATCAAGGTATGATATTTTCTCGGTTTAAATACCGTTTGTCCGATGCATGGTGAATATTGTCCGATCCATGGTGAATACGGCTTATTTCGAAAAAATCGGTTTTTATTGATATTTTCTCAATTAAAATCTCACAACTGTGTCAAAAATTTATATTTTAACCAAATGCTACATGTTAAGCTTCATTTTGATAATAGTTGGTCGGTAGCGATATCGCTAGAATTTGATGAAGTGCGAGGGTGTCCGAAGCATGGTAAATTCACCCTACTTGAAAATGCTAAATTGTATAATTTTGTAACTGTTTATTTTACCGTAATTGCCTTCTGTAAATTTATGTGTGTTGTGAGAGTGTTTTCTTTTTTATGTTTTCTTGGTTCCTTTGTTATCTTCATATAAAACTTCAAATTTTGATTGTTACTAGGTTGTTTTTATAACGATGACCCTGCGACAAAAGTTGTAAGAAGCCTTAGTTTCTTGATTTAATTCCTATCAGAAAGACAATCGACAGAAATAAATTCTGTAAAGGAGAAACTTCAAAAGTACTGTGCTAGAGCATATTGTAGAAATGATATAAATCAAATGTGGATTCTCAAAAACTTACAAGTAAAATATAACGAATCGAACAACAAAGAAGCTCAAAAGTCCAATGAAACAATACAAATAGGGAGCAGAACAAACACGGACCTCTAAAAACATCAGAAATGGGATCAGGTGCCATGGAGGAGTAAACATTTCCTGTCGACAGGTCATATTCGTTGTGTGCTTCTTGTCATGATCAGGCAAACGGAAAATTCAGTTAAAAATTCAGTGTGTAAATAATGGCGATACAATTAGTACGAAAAACCTCAATCAACATTCGACTTAATTATAGACTGTATTTGCTGACAAGGTCATTATATCGACCATAGAACTAGCAAAATGCTGACTATAAACGAGACTGTTAATATCCTTAATTCATCATTTTGTTTGTCAATAGCTTGCCTCGTTTTAGAAATGGTTCGTACGTAGAGCATGCTCTTGCGTATCGAATCAACTGGGAGACAAAAAACTCCATATTCAGGTGATAAGGGTATATTGCCACATAAGTAAGGGAAGTTGATGATAGAAATGTTGAGGTTATCACGTTTATCATAAAGTTTTGTCGTTAGGTAACCATTAAAGTCTTTTTTAGTAAAATATCCAAATATGAAACAGATGTGTCAGATTCTTTGGTATCTTTTATTTCAAGATCACTGGGGTATATCGAGTCGACATTTGAATGGAAGTATCCATTGTTAATTGATATTACGTCGTCGATATATCTAAATGTCGAGTTGAAGGCCAGAGCAAATGTTTTTGTCCTCTCATGTATAAGTTTTTGAATAAATTCTGCTTCATATGAGTACAAAAGTAGGCCTGCCAATAATGGGGCGCAATTGGTACCCATGGGTATTCTGACAGATTGTTTGAAAACTTGATCTCCAAAAACTACATGGATATTCTCAATATGAAACTCAGGCATCTTTTTAATATCAACTTTGGAAAACTCGTGTCTACAATCAGAATGTTTTTAACAAACTGATTTTGTAAATGTTTTAGAGATTTTAAAATTGCAATTTTTTTTTCAAAAGTCAGTAATAATTAAAGAAAAAAAAACCTTATAGCTTTTCTACACTAAAAACAACCACTTATACCAAATAAAACCACTAAACAATCGAAAAATTAATATTTTGCTTTTTGATATCATAAACAACTGCTTCTTTACTAAATATGGAACTCAGAGATTTTCAAATCTTGTGACTGGTCAACCACAAATTACTTTTAAATTACTATTAAAATCCTTCCGATTCCATTCATAAGAACTCTGAGGCTGATTTTAAAAGCAAGCTGGATGTCTTCATTGACATTTACGTAGTCTTTTCAGACCAATTCTTCCAACAGCGTTGGAATACCGATCTTCCAACGATGTTGGAATACCGATGAGTACGAATTGAATTAATTCCTTTATTAGCCTTCATTGTATCTGTTTTTTATATTCCAAAGAAGCAAAATTTAATATGTTGACGGTGCGACCGTTGGGGCAAGCGCAGTTGTTCACTTAATTTTAAGATCCGCCTCTTCAAACTGCAGAAGACATTTGGAACGTCTAAACTGTGACGTCACATGACGTCGTATGTTAGCTGCATTTCCAAAAACGAAGTTTGAAAAGTGAAAAACATTTACAAAGAATGTTTAATCTACTATCTGTATGCAATATCCATTTTATTTTTTGTTTATTTTTGTGAATTTTTAATTGTGGTTACCTCGAGAACGAAGTTAGCAGCGAGAACAACAAGCGGCGCATTGTGGGTCTCGAGGTAACTGCGGAAAAAAATCGTTTGGATCAATGTGCAAAGTCCAAATTTTCTCTTCGCCCAGGCGTTGCTTTAAGAGCTCGCTATTAAAAAACTCTAGCCTTCAACTCAATATTTAATTACATCGACGACGTTTTATCAATTAACGACTGTTACTTTCATACATGTACATGTGTTGACTCGATATATCCCATGCAGGCAACTCGTTTCTGTCACACCTGTTTCATATTTTCAAGGGCATAGACGACAATGATCAACTACCAATAAATTGTAAGACAAACGAAATGATTTATGTTTTTTCAATCGTCATCGTTCCTTATTTATGATGTAATATGCCAATTAACCCGCTTATGGTGTTTATGTGTCTTCCAAATTATTTGATACTCAAGAGATAGGTCTGGATACGATCAATTTTCAAACCGAGACAGACTACTGACCAATAAATGGATGTTTCGGGGATTTCAACCTTTTTAAAGTCAACATTTCGGAAATTCTCAATTCTATGGTCGCAATAATGACCTTGTTTGCAAATGCAACCTATCATTGGTTCGTATTTTGACTGACATATTTCATATCAATTGTCGGGCCTTTGTTTTTATTCTAAGTTTGACTACGGATTAATCCGTCTACTTGGTCAATACATAGGGCTCAGTCGGTTGTGACCGGTCGACAAGGGATGCTTACTCCTTCTGGGCACTCGATCTCACATCTGGAATTTCCAGGAGTCCGTGTTTTATGCCATGTTCACAGATTTGTGTTTAAGTATTTTTTAACGTAGGTCGCGGGTTTGCTGACGTCGTTAAAACGGGGTACGCAATTTATATGATTTGGGCGACTTTCTTGTGCACATTTGATTATGACGTCACAATAAAAAAGAAATCATTATTTAGCAATAACTTTTGTTGGAATTGGTAGTTTTAAGCAACAACTTATCAGAAATAATGAAGGGTTTTTTTACGATTTGTATAGTCGATACAATACTTAGATATAACTTTTGTTATTACATGTACGATTCGAATGATCGACACTCTAAGTATTAAAAACGTTTGATTATTTGTTATCAATCGCATCTTCTCGGGCCTTTCCGGCAAGCTTGGAAAAACAAGTGGTTGTTTTTCGGCTTGTCGGAAAGGCCCGAGATATTGCGATTGATTTGTTTTCACTTGGTATCGCGAAACGATATGGACACGAGGTTCAACTGACCTTTTTCCTTTGATTGTTTTTGAATTAACAGTTTGTTTTATTAATAAAGAAGCCATTATTTCAAATAATCGCAAATTCACCTGTTGCACCAAAAGATTAAACTTTATTTTTAAAAAGGACATTTTTAAAATATATAGATTTACAAGTTTTTCACAAATTAAATACTGCTAAGGTAGAACTTTAGAACTAGTCATGGACAAATTATTTATTTTCTCTCCCAGTCGAGGACAGCTTATTTATTTTCAACATTTTCGAGGACAGATTATTTATTTCCAAAATCTGCCAGCCCCCCACCCCACCCCACCCCGATTGAAATGGCCGAGCCCTAAGCAACAGCTTACAATGCTTTTATTCGCTACTTTGCTTTCCATATCCAACAAGAAGAATTAATGTTCTATTCATTGAAAAGTCGCCAAAATAAACAAAAAAATTGGCCGTTGATTACGTCGGATAAAATTAATTTTTAAATTCTCGTCCCATTTACCCCTCTGAAAATGTGGCATGTTAAAATAAATATTTTGTTTCAATATATACTGAAAATATATTGTATTTAGCCGGTATATTTGGCAGAAATTGGTAGATTTGAGCGCCTTGCTGAATGGTCTAAATAAAAACATTTTATATACTTAAATTACTTGAATTAGAGGATACCAATTTCCGCCAGCTCGCTGGAAAAGAACAACACAGTCAAATGTAATATTAATGATACATCTTATCTACGAAAAAGAAAGCAAAACAGAACAAACAGAAAAGAAACGGTAAGAAAACAACACATAAAGAAAGTAAATTGGAAGAGAGAAACTAAAGGATTGATTGTTGTTTTACGTCCCTTGCGAGAATTTTCACTAATATAAGACGTACAAAAAACCTAATCTGAAGAGAAACATGTCTAACAATCATTTCATTGACATTGAATTATTATGATAAGATTCACGGGTCACTTGAAAGCAGATAGACGTGAATTTCTTTTTTTATTAAAATTATTTTATCTTATTTTTCTGCACTGAATACCGCATAGATATTCACGACGTCAAGCGTGACTTCGCGATATTTTATGACGTCGTTCTTAAATTGTTATATTTTGTGATATAAAAGCAATTATCCACATTTAAATTACGCGAAAACTAACTCGAAGACATATCAATTTTTTTACATTGATTTATTTCAGATCAATTCTTTGTTAAAATACCAAAGGGGAAACAATTTCGTCTGCACCATTTAAAAGTTATTGATATTTTTTGGAACAAAATCTTGCCTCAGAACGAGCCGAAAACGACGTTTTCCTTATATAATTCAATAGAATAACGTCGAAAATGTAACGACAACAATGGCATGTTTGGGATTTAATAACAAAAAAACGATGCAGACGAATTTTTTAAAATTTTCAGAGAATGTAAAACGAAAGTAGAGGATTCATATTACGAATTTTCATGGTATGTTTTCGGACACTTTTAAATGGCCTGCAAACCCGCGACCTACGTTAAGACTGACAAGTTTCGTAATCTTGAGGTATTTTTTAAAATAACTAGAATTTTCACGATGTCTGCTTCACCAAATTATGCTGGTTTTTCATGAGTTGAAAAGCTTAATATCGTGATATAATATCATCATTTTAACATAACATCATCCTTTTTTAAGACCATAATACGCTTATCAATATTTTACTGCCTTCTTGTTTATTTTTATGTCATGTATCTCAGTAAAAAAACTGCTTTTTTATATAACTGCATCTCACCATTTGTACATTTACTACCTTTTTTCCTTGTGTACATGTTATTATCCACAATATCAAAGGAATTTATGAATTTCTGAACTAAAAAATGAGGAAGATTTCTGGTTATCAGATTAATAGACTGGGTTGTTTATAGAGAGGAGAAATTTAAAAAGATGTTTCTATTGTGTGCCCAAACATTCTGTTTGTCTTTTTTCTCCAATATTCGGTGTAAATAATAATGAAAGACGAGACAGCACAAATCTTCATACTGGTTGACTTTTGGGTGGTTCTAGTCTTCTGATGATGGATTGTTGACAATGAATATAATATCCATTGGTGGTCATTTTTTCGTTATTGGGTTCTGGTTCTTTTATTGATGATTGCAATCCTCAAAGTAATACCAAGCCTTCCAAGAATTTTTTTTATGAATGAACTGATAATAAAAATAATCAAAAGTGACAGAATTTCCCGATTTTGCACTATCATTGAAGTAATAACCACAGAGATTTTAATATAGAATATAACGAAAACCTTTTTCACAGTTCATAGCTCAAGCTTTGTTGACCTTCTTCATAACTCCAAATATTCAAGTGATTTTGATCGGCGTGATCTTACATTTAGAAGAGCCAGCTGCAGCTACTGTATCAGTCATTACCAACAATAAACTCTATGTACAAGGACTTTATACAGATGAATGGAAATAAAATATTAAAAATCAAATATATTCATGACAATGCAAATTCTATCAATTAATAGTATATGAAATCACATTTACACACTGGAAAGTACGTTGGCCGATATGAGCCATCAAATTACAAGTAAGAGTAACTATATTATGTACGCAGAATTAATTGACTTCAACAGTAATACCTGTATCATTTTGTACATGTAAATCTTTGTCAATGACAAAACGCTTGTACTTGTAATATAAATTTGTACATGTACAAATCTTGAGATAAAATACAATTGAAACTACTTAACATTCCACAAATTTATTGGGGAGATTATTTGTAAACTTAGAAAGGATTTAAAACAAAACACGTGTTTTTTTTTTTTTTTTTTTTTTTTTTTTTTTTTTTTTGGGGGGGGGGGGGGGTGTTAAATGAAAGCTTATTTTTAATGATATTAAAAAGAGCAAGACTGTTTGTACTTTCACGACGCTCGGATTTTTCCATCAAAAAATATATTGTAAGTGTCTTTTCCTCGTGTTTTTGTTTGATTTTAACTTCTTTCACATCAACGCAATATAGAAATTCATTCTTAGGCCCCAAATACTAGATTCCAGAGACAATGAATCTGCATCTTTAAGTAAGAAGTTTATTCATTTCCTCATTCTATTCTTTTCCTTGTTCCAATGAAAAAAAAAAATAAAGGAAAAAAAATAACGGAACAAGGGAAAGAGTCATATGAAAAATAAACAAACTTCTTACTTACGCAGATCATCGAGTGAAAGTCTTTCATCTGGAGGGAAGGGAAGGGAAATAATGAAGATGCAGCTTCATTGTCTCTGGAATCTTTAAACAGTATCTTGGGGCCTACGAATGAATTTTAATATTGCGTTGTCGAAAAAGAAATTAAAATCAAACCACAACACGAGGAATCTGAACAAAGACACTTACAAAATATTCTTTGATGGAAAAATTTGAATGTTGAGGTCTCAGACGACGTATGTGAAAGTAAAAATAATCTCGCTGCGTTTTATGGTTATTAAAAATTAGGCATACAGCATTTATTCAACAGCAACAAAAAAGGGGGGGGGGAGAAAAGAGAAGAAAACCAAACACACGTGTTTTGTTTTAGTCACTGTCTTAGTTTACAGATAATCTCCGCAATAAATCTGAGGAATGTGAAGTAATATCAAACGTATTTTGTCTTAAGATTTGTACATGTACAAATATTATACCTAAAATCGTTTTGTCATTGACAAAGGTATACATGTAGAGAATGATACAGGTTTTACTGTTAAAGTCAATTAATTCTGCGTACATAATAGAGTTACTCTTACTTGTATATTGGCGGCTCATATCGGCCATCTTAGGAAAGGGAGAACTTGTATATTTCTCCAGCACTACAGAACCCCACCTTGCAATTGTGAATAAATTTTTAAAAAGTCAAGAGTTGGCAAAACACGTCTGCCCAACGCTCAACCAAGCAAACGGTAACGCCTACACGTTCCAATTAGCTGCTGAGAGCACAATGTTGGATGAATGTGTCGTAACAGATTTGTCTGTTGTTGATACCAGCTTTGCATTTAAATTCGAGAAGGTCTTCGTAATCGTCCTTGAATATTGTGCGACAATCTCGCTTTTGTGTTGGTGTGTGACTCTGCAATGAACTTTTAGTATTCTACTATATTCAAATTTAAATACTTGCAGATCTTAAGCATCACAAAATCCTTAACTGGTAATGTGATTTGTTTAATTTAAATTCGACTTCCTGTGTGTATAGTAGAAAAAAAAGACTCCTTTGAGATTTTTACCCTCTATTCATTAAGCATAATTGTCGTATGTCTATAAAATATATATTTGACTACTCTGTAGTGTACTGGTTTAATGCAATGGATTAATTTACTTCGGTTATCAGGTAAGATAAATATTAATTACTTTAAAATTTCATGTAAATTAATACTTTGTGATAATTTTACTTTAAGACACCCAACAATCCAACTCATTCGTGTATTTATAATTTTTTGACACTTGAATTTATCATTTAATTCTATGATTATTCCTTGGATAAGTGAGATAGAAAAAGTATAATTTAAAAAAAAAGCCAGAACAAATCTAAACGAACGATAAACAACAACAAAGAAATAAAAAAAAAACAAAAAAAAAACAGCGACTCAAATAAAAAAAACCCCAATATTTGAAAAAATATAAACCCTTGTATACATGTATACGTCAGGATTGATACTTGTGCAGAATAATAAAATATACTAATAGTCAATAATAAATATTCACAATCAGGTATCACTCATCATTAAAAAAAATTAAAAAAGATTTTCAAGATGAGGACCCCCTAGAATTTAAAGCAACTTTTTTTCGGCTATAAAATTGAAGTTTATAAAAATATAATAAATTATATAAGGTAACTCAGAAGATTATATTAATAAAATAAATATTGAAGATCCCTTAAAAATACTATCATAACTTATAGTTAACTAAATAGCCTAAATATTGAAGATTATACAAATATAATAAATTAGATACAATCAATTAGAAGATTATATACATAAAATAAATATTGAAGATCTAAATCTAGCCCTAAATATTGGAAATATTTGAATATTGAAAAATTTACATGTAATATATAGCTTCTTAAAAAACAGTATAATTCTTTACTTAGTTTATTCTCTTAGAAGATCTAATAAATTCATGTACAAATAAAGAGCACTTCTCAGTCTGTTTTCATGATAAAAACATTGACATATTTTTCAAAACAGAGCGTCGGGTTCTAATACAAAACCGACGTCCCTTAATTTATTTACCAGTAACACGCATTTCTTTCAATAGTGTATGATGAAGATATGATAATTTTAGTAATCTCAATAAAAAATACACACTTCTCACATACATGTAATTGAATACCTGATTAAAAAAATAAGGTATGGTTTGCGACCCCTTTCAATTGAAATCTTTACAAAATTGAAATGTCATACATCATTTTAATAGATATTGCCCGTCCCGTTTTTCCTTTTTTTTTCTTTTTCAAAAGTCACCAAATTCAAGATATTAAATATCTTAACTCATTTGATTTTTTCCTTGCATTTTTTTAATTTTATATCAACTATCAAATAATTGATATGGCATGAATTATCGCATTTTTATGCTTAATTTAACATAAAATTATAATTCTATTATTTAAAATGTGAACAATTTTCTCTTGATAAAGTTGAACCAGTTCCATTGCAACAAGCAGTAAAAACAATCATTTTCCATGTCCACAGATTCTAGCAAAATCCATAAAATTGTTTTTGCATCATTTTCATTTCGCTGAAATAAAAAATATGTTTGCCCCCAACACCGTATCTATGGAAGCAGAAGTTAGAGTACTTGTACGAAGTTTGTACATAAAAATCCGAATTTTCTGCATTTGCAAACACTGATGCCATTTTGTCACAGTGTATTCTCCAAACTAAATTTCATATGGAATTGTTTAAAGCAGGAAAAAAAATCAAAAACATTCCAAATAAAATCCCGACTGTGCTACTAAATAGGTATATGATATACATGTCCCACTAATTGCACCTTTATATTTTAGGAATAACTCTAATTCTTGGCCAAATTATTCGAATATAACCTGGTTTGTGTCAGTTTACGCTTTATAATCCGCGATGCAGATTAAAAAACAGCGTAAACTGACCCAAACCAGATTATACTCGAAAAATTTGGCCAAGAATTAGAGTTTTTCCTTATAATTTAATTCTAAAAATCATTAAACAACTGTTGTTGCAGAATTTCATTGCTTTTTTTAGTTTAAATTATGCTACTCAATAATACGTTCGTAGCAACGGAAGTGAAGGGATCTAGAAACTGATACATAGGCCTAGCTGCCATGTTGTTGTTTACATGTCGTAAGATCGAGTTTCTGTTTGATTATTAAATATTGATTTTTCCATGAATCCCGAGGACTGGAAATGAGAGGGTTGTAGGGATACAAATGATTCAGATGATTGTCAGATGTTGTGTCCCCATTCAAAACCTGGTTATACAGATTTTTTTCCTTTTTGGATATTAACGAATCCGAGGCTAGAATATAAACTGAATTAAATAATTTTATGTCATATCAATGGAATCATATTCCAACACCTTTCAGAAGTACATGTTTAAACATACTTCAGAGGTTTATACATGAACATGTATTTGTTCATCATGGTTTCCTGGTATGCAGCTGTTGGAATACAGGTATAAGTAAACCAATAAAATCCCTTTGACCTCACATTGATATAATCAGTACAAAAGATTTCAACAACATGAATCAATTTCTAGGTATCTTCGTAGCAGATGTCTGTACTCAGATGTTACTGGTGATATGGCTTTACATGCAATTCTTTGAGTTAAATGTTGTATAGTAAGCATTGCATCCGGGTGACTGCTGTATATCAGAATGCCCCCAAGTATATTCTTTCTTTCGTTCTCGATGTCATTTGACATGTTTAAGTGATATGGTTAAGTGCATGATGTACACTACATATGAATCTTTGCGCTAAGTTCCTGCTGATTGGACGAACCGTGTAACTTGCCCAGATCCGTTTGGAAAATAAACTAGCCATCTTTTATTCGGTCATCAATCGTGCATCATACTAAACATCTTTGTTTTAAATTGTTATAGATTATGAGCTGAAAATGTCCTTTGTTTGTTCCTAAATTCATGTTTGATAGATGAAATTCATTATTGGTTGAATGTTTACTATTGCTGGCTTAAATTTGGCGGCTTTCATTCGCTTTAGTGATGTGTAAGAGTTATATCCTTGTGACCAAAAACCTTACCTTAAATGTGCATTAAAATAGCTAGATTGTTTTGTAATCGATAATGTAAAATATTTTTTCCACAAGTAAAGTTAAAACATCTACATGGTTTAATTGTTATTCACCAAATATTAAACCTTTGCTTTGAAGATAGTTCATGTTGGAAAGTGTTTGATATTTACGGAAGCCCAATAGTGCAAACCAAAAAAATAAGAAACAAAAAAAAACGAAATTATTATATAAAGAAAACGAAATTATTAAATAAAAAACGGAATTATTAAATAAAGAAAACGAAATTACTAAATAAAGAAACAAACGAAATTATTAAATAAAGAAAACGAAATTATTAAATAAAGAAAACGAAATTAATAAATAAAAGACAAACGAAATTATTAAACAAGCTTATCTTTTAAAAAGATTGGTGAGCTAGCGCTGTAGCATAATAAAATACAGAAGAAGATATCTGAACCATTTGTTACATTTGCTGAATCGATTAATTATTAATTGGAAGGCAGATTGGTGCACTGGGGGTTGAGTTGGGGGGGGGTGTCACAATTCAGAATGGTGAATCTAAGAGTGTGCTTCACGTCGGCTATGGTATAACTCCTAACTATGCTTTAAGCATTCTGTATTTTACTGTAATTTCAATTTCGAGGTGAAAAATAAAAGGTCAGTAGAACCAATAAGCACCTTCGGGCCTTTCCGGCAAGCTCGGAAAACATATCCGAGGTTGCCGCTGTTTTCCGAGCTTGCCGAAAGATCCATGAAGGTAGATTTGAAAAGCTATGTATTCATTACAACTTTAGAAACAACAGTCTTGGTTTTATAAGACCCGAGTTACTGTTACTTTTTGTTCATTTACGTGCAGGTTAGACAACAAAACACGAAACTTCAGATCATATGTATTTTCAGATGATAAACACTAAATTGACAGGTTTTTCCGACATACTCTGAGAAAGATTTGTGTTGTTGTTTTTTTTTCCGAGCTTGCCGGAATTATCCACTAAGGTGGTAAAACTGTAAGGAAAGCTAGATGTCTAGAATCTTGGCATTATATGGTCAATTTTTTTCTTGTACTTTAACGTGTAGGTTAGACAATAAATTAGAAAGAATTCATTCAGAATCCGGATCTAGACTGGTATTTAGTCAGCCGGAATTATCCACTAAGGTGGTAAAACTGTAAGGAAAGCTAGATGTCTAGAATCTTGGCATTATATGGTCAATTTTTTTCTTGTACTTTTATGTGTAGGTTAGACAATAAATTAGAAAGAATTCATTCAGAATCCGGATCTAGACTGGTATTTAGTCAGCCAGGCTTCTATTTTTGTATGACAAAACGAAATTGTTATCGTATAATCTATCTACAGTAGTTTTCCCAGAATCCCCGACCGTGAAATCGAGCATGCGTATTTCAGAAATATAGACTAACGTAGTTGCTAGCGCTCGAGAGCGCTAACAATAAAGAAAACGAAATTATTAAGTAAAGAAAACGAAATTATTAAATAAAGAAAAACGAAATTATTAAATAAAGAAAACGAAATTATTAAATAAAGAAAACGAAATTACTACATAAAAAACTGAAACTGAAATAGGAATTTATAGATGTGCATGGTAAGGGCCTGAACCCATGAATCATTCCATAAAGCGCACGTGTTATAAAGCATCACTTAGTAATTCTACAGACCTGATTTTGTTTCGACATTGAAACAAGTGTGGGGGAAATGAAAAAAAAAAACTTAGATAAATGTCAAATTGACAAACGTAGAAAAACATTATGTGCTCACAGCCTATAATTCGCATTTGTAAAGTAAATGATAAATAACTGTTCAATTTTGTTTACGGGAATTTGATGCTGTGTCGCATCCCCACAACGTCAAAGTTTGAGCCTGTAAGCCTGGACGTAGCGAGGATGGCTGTTTCTGCTTACATCAAATTAATGACATTCCAAAAGAGCTCATGAATCGCTGAAAGGTCAAGGCCTTGCGTATCGTATCGCTGAATTCCCCCCGAACTAAACCTAGTGCCCTATCTGTGTATCCATAAATCTTAGGTTGTTGAAACAATAAAGAGAATGATTTGAATACTAATTGGGTTTGTTATGCAAGTGTGTGCATTGTTTGTCACAACTATCACTGACTTATAAATACAGATTGAGAATTTGTCATTTAGAACATGTGAGAACAAATAGTTAGTGCATCACTTCTAATTATGCTTTGATAAATGACCAACCAAGAAATCACAGGCGCTCCCCATGTAATTCTGTAAATGACGAATGATAAGTATATATATATATAGGTCTACCCCTCAATACTATAAAATCAACCTTGTTGATTTTATAGTATTGAGGGGTAGACCTATATACATGTATATATATATATATATATATATATATATACTTATCATTTGTCATTTACAGAACTACATGGGGAGCGCCTGTGCAAGAAATTAGAGGTGTTTTGCTTAATTTTTAATAAAGTAAGCAATCATTAAAATCTACTCATTGTAACAAATTTGTCTTGTTTAATTTTTGCACTTGCTCTCTTTAAACAATAATGTATAATGGGTTCCGATCGGTAACGTATCATTTTACAGCATTTTTTGTACTGTGCTATAATTGAAAAAAAAAGATGTATAACCATGGGAATTTCCTAAATGTTATAAGGTTCAGCAGTTGTAAACAACGGAATCTTAACAGACATGTATATCTTAAATATTTGTGCAATTTATTAGCATAATCTCTTTGATGTTTCATGTCCAGATTCATTGTTTGCTAATAATTAGACCTTCTGAGTTGAGGGTTTAAGAAAGCTAATACTAACGTAAACTTGTCATCACTGGCCAATTCATCAGACTGGTCAAATTAAGTTCACATTAATCATGTTAATGTAAGATAAAAACGTAGATCTAAGCATATTGGATAACCAAAGGTAAAATTCTCCCCTATTCATCTATTATGATTGTCTACTCCAACTAGTTATGTTATCGATACGGGAATAGCTGAGTGTAAATGCAAATATCACACTTGTTTTAATGTCGAAACAAAATCAGGTCATAGAACACGTGTGCTTTATGGAATGATTCATGGGTTCAGGCCCTTACCATGCACATCTATAAATTCCGTATTTTAGTTTCAGTTTTTTATTTAATAATTTCGTTTTCTTTATTTAATAATTTCGTTTTCTTAATTTAATAATTTCGTTTTCTTTATTTAATAATTTCGTTTGCTTTTTATTTAATAATCTCGTTTTCTTTATTTAATAATTTCGTTTTTCTTTATTTAATAATTTCGTTTTCTTTATTTAGTAATTTCGTTTTTGTTTATTTATTTTTGGTTTGCACTATTGGGCTTCCGTAGATATTCTTACTAAGACTGTTCCAAAGTTTCAAGATTAAGGGAATAAAACTAATACGTTTTAAGGTTTGACCGTTGGAGCGAGCGCAGTTTTACCATCAGCAAACTTTACACAACTTACAATAGCAACTTTGATCCTCCGATTCAAATATCACACGTAACACAATCTATACTGTGACGTCACGACGTCGTATGTTAGTTGCATTTCGGTATCAGTCGTAAAAGGGCAAGTGTATTGTTAAATGAAAAACGTTGTAGTAGAGATGCAATCATATTTTTTTCTGTTAAGCTCTCTATCAGACTATGACTGCGGGCGTGATATATTCGCCATTATCGTATGGAATGCTGGTAGCGAAAGAAATTCTGGGAAGGTTTCACACAAAAATTAATTGCCTGACGAACATACAGTTTTCATTTCGAGATTTTTCTATCCTTATACCTAAGTCGCAGTTCTAGCTAATATAATAGGACATTGTTTCACTAATTGTTAAACACAAATAATTACATCCAGACTTTAGGTTGCATGTAAGTTGAACTGGGAAACAGTTGCCCAGAATAGTGTTCTACCGAAACATGCAAATGCAAGATTAAAGATTAAAGCTCGTAAAGTATCTTGAGAAATTTTGAACAATTCTCCTCACTCTAGTAAAATTGAATACTCGAATTTGTAAAGTGATCTAAAAGTCTATTATTTGCAGATATGCAACACTGCACAATCCAGTTCTAATAACCTGGTTTATTTTTTCAAATCAAATGTTACGTAATGTGTAGATTTTAGGAGACATGGCGGAGCCACTGATTTGTATTGCTTATAGTTGTTCTCAAAAATGGTACAATATTTAGAAATTCTTTTTCAGGTTGTATATGTTGAATGGTATGCATATGGTTGATTAATTCAATCTACTTATCTCGTAAGGTAAGTAATGATCACTTTTAATTAAATGTAGATTGATATACATTGGAAAAATTCAGCAAGCCAATGCATTCGTCTATATGTAATATGTATTTGAAAGTAAATTTGGGTAAATGACTATAAACAAAATAGCTAACAAAGTAATTGGTAAATTTAAATAATGAACTTTACGTTTAATGACAAAATTTTAGTGTATCTCGGAATTTTATGGAAATCAATATGTATTCTCCATGTATAATTAAGTCTGAAATATTTTTGTTATGCATTCATAATAGTCATCTTAATTTGGGATTTTTAAAAAAAATTCTTTTAATGAAATCGTTAGGCTAACAATATTATTGCGATATTCGAGTTTTTTAGTGCTGTTTCTGAATGTCTTACATAGAATTGATTATAGAAGAAAACAATTGTGTACATATAAAAAGTATTTTCCTATAAAGTACCCATATATGCATATGTACAATGAGATTTTAAAACATTAGTTTTGAAGAAATCTTTAAAAATGCCCAATAACTTTTTCACTACGGGACACAAGTGAGGTCCGTCTTTCACGTCGATGTTGTATTGCATATATGCGTGTATTTTGTTTTGCACATTTTGATGCTTCAGTATACAAAAAAGATGTAATTAATTTTGTTATAGTACATGCGGATTCAAACTAGGACATCTTGGTTTTTCTGTAATTGAACCTATAAACCAAGCAATATTAGGTTAATATTTTACCTGTCTTCCGTTCTTAAGTTAACCATAACCAAAGCAAATTCTGGGCAACGATAATGATCGATAATCAGCACTTAAATGCTACATGTTTGAGGTAGAAAGTCACCTTAAAAAGGGGTTTTTGAAAATTGAAACTGAAATTCCATGAAATTTTTAACGACTAAAGAAATCAAAAAACTTATTTGCATACTGCTAAACATTAAGATAAGAATGTTTTTTTCTAAAATTCTTCAGTTATGTTGTCGACTTTCCTTTCTGAACAATTGTCTTTATTTTTAATATTAAACTGTAAACTGAATATATTCCTGAAGCTTTTGGATGTAGTCTACTTCTTTCGAGATCGTGAAAAAATGACTAAATAGGACTATGTCTTTTTCATCTGTTAGAAGACTGCAATTTTGGAATGCTCATTTTGATTATTTTCCTTTCAAATAATCGTTTTCTAATTCAAATTGTATAAATCTTATTTGTCACTGCAAGAGTAAAAAAAATTAAATTGAAGCTCATTAACATTATATCTTATCATAAACGAAGTAGAAATGCGCGCATATAATGTGTACAGAAGAGTTATGTGGGTCTTTCTTTTGTTGGAACGCAGATTATGCTTTAAAAATCTTACGAAAGAAGGTAAATAATACAGAAGAACAGTTGAGGTTTTATCGAAACAATAATTGTTTATTGAGATCAGTTTGTGTATACGAGGGTTGTCCCAGAAAAACGCGAACTTTTTAAATATTTTATAAACTACTTGACCAAAATTATTCATTTTTGGCACAATGTTGGGAAATGATATTTTCATCATTTTGACCAAATACCATAAGGTTGGAATGTCATATGCATTTAGAAATAACATTTAAGGGGTGTTAAATATCGGTGGTCGGCGCACGGCAATTTCTTGACTTTCAAAATTAGCATTGTCATCTACGTTTTTCTTTATTACACGGCTATATGGAAATATAACGTGACAAATATTACATCCATAGAAACTGTACGATCTAGAGTACTCGTGTGTACAAACGTTGACTTCATAAATGACAAAAATAGGACGTTATATAACCAAACACTATTAGTTATATATTGTCAAAAACGGCGACGTCCTGCGATAATGCGGCGCACCAAATTAATCACTCAGTACTGTGTGGAGCAGGGTATGACTCCTGTTAACACGGGAAAAGAGCTTGAACAAAGGAACAACACAAATACATGTATCAGACACTGGTTTATATATAGTAAAAGAGGTTCAAAGATGGACTGAACTGATTATCCAAAGGAAAAAGCATTTGGTAGACCAACAAAAATAACGACAAACTGTAAAGTCTAGAGCTGGACGTCATACGTGGAGACCGCTGTTAACTATGCGAGCAGTTAAGTTTATGATCGGGGTTGGAAAATTGTCTTTAAAAAGAATTCATTCCTTGATTTATTCTTAACTGTAGTACGTGTGAAATGGATAACTCGGTAACTAAAAAATCAAATGCATTATCGAATTTCTGCTTCGAACGAATTTTTAAAGACGCACAATTCCTGAACAAATTCTAAAACTCAACGAGCTACGTTTTGACGTCGTCGATGTTACGCCTTGAGCTTTTTTGAATGATTCGTTTATCAGAGAGAAACATGTTATTTAAAGAGGTATTCTATTGAAATTTCTGTGAATTATGTAAACAATGCTAATTATGGTGCATGCCAATTTTTAACTTTATAATATAAGGGAAACGAAAGATATTGAAAATGTTCGCGTTTTTCTGGGACAACCCTCGTATTAAAGATAAAGAGCACTAGTTAATATTTTTTATGATATAATATCCACTGTACTTCGAAGCTAAAGTCCTGCAATACAGTGACACAAGTTCTATTATTATTAGTTCCATTGAGATTTAGTGACATAAGGTTCTGCCACTGTCCGTATGTCTACCTCTCTAACAGTCACTACTGGTTTTCAAGAACGTTTCTGAGTCAAGATTTAGAGGTACTGGATAAAGTTCGTTACGCAAACAAGTTAAAGTTTTAGAACATTAATATCCTTTTCTTTGAAGTGATAGCTCTTCAATCATTGACCATAAATACTGTTGTTTTTGCGGTTGAAAAAAATTAAGGATGACGTTTACTCAGTGTTTTAGTTGACAGAAACGGATTGCTCTAAAGTACAAAATCTTCAAACAAAAATTACTCTAAGTGGACAAAATAACAATGTTATTATACAAATATGGACTCAATGTAGGTCAATATGCATTTATAATGACCCAGGATGACAGATAATGACCGAAGATACATGGAGTATATCGACCGAGGGCGCTAGCCCGAGGTTGATATTCTCCATGTATCTGAGGCCAATATTTGTCATCGTGGGTCATTATAAATGCATATTGACCATGCATTGAGTCCATATTTATTATATTATATCATTTCCCGAATTTATTAGTTCAAATGTATATCTTCCTAATGTTTACAGAGATAGTGATATGCTGTTGTTGTAAACCATAAATAAGTTGAATGAAAATGTTTCAGAATTTATTGAATTTTACTTACAAAACTAACAACCAGAGTTTCCTTTCACTGAGCAATAGTCCTCATAATGTATAACAGAAATCATATGAAAATAATTGTAAATCTTTCACAACATGAATAACAAATAAATAAATTTAAAAATTGATATCACATATGCTGTAACACCTGGGCCGAGTCAGAGCTTGAACGGTAGTCATACATTTTTATCAAGTCAGCATCAGATATTGGAGGGTGGTGGTCTATTATTCCAACTATATGGTAGCCTGCCCGAGCCTCTTCATTTTTATTGTCATCTCTATTTTTTGTTAAAAAATAAATAAAATTTTCAATCCTCTAAATATATCTCATAAACAAATACCGAAACGAGTATGTTCATTGACTAGATAATTCGTGAAATTAATATAAGCTGATAATATTTCTGAAAATCGGGAGTCCTACCTTTAAAAAAACTTGTTTTTACTCTCGGAATAGTGGTCCCTTGATAATGTCAACGTCTGGTCGAATAGATTGCAAAAATCTCTGTTTATCCTGACGATATGGTAAGAAAGTGTTGTTTTGTTCGTTTGTTTGTTTGTTTGTTTTTTTTTTTGTACATTTCCCCTTTGTTATTCCGAAGTTCAACATAAAATCTCCGCAGCAGACGATCAAGTTGTTCACACGTTAGGCCTTCAAATTCTGCACTGATTTGTTTAGAAAGTAAGTATTCACGAAAAATGTTAACAGATATCCTTGTTAATCGTCTCGTATTCTCAGCCTCAGAGTTCTTCACTATATCTTTTAAATCTTCCTCACTACAACTTGCAAACTTGCGAGCTTTCGCATCTTTCGACGCCATATTTGATCGAAGCGAAAGTGAAAATGAGACAATTCGTGCGAGTCATTATTCGCTTTCAGCGGTCATTATCAAAAAATAATAACTTCGTATTTACCAATCAGATTACCGGATTTCACAAAGTTATATAATATAAATAAATATCCATGTTAAAATTTATTTTGTTGTAAACCATAAAACTATAAAGAAAAATTGCAACATCATAGGTAAACTTATAGTGATGCAGAGGAAATTCAGACTAAATTCTAATTTTTCATTTTTTCCGTATTTTTTCTTCTCACAATATTATTCTGAAAACTAAGATTCTATGATTTTTTCAAATATTTTGCAAATACAAGGTGTGTTGTAGCTCATTTATTGTTTCAAATAATTAAATGCTTGGCAATAAAGAATATTCAAAATACAAACGAAACCCATTTCAGATAACAAATGTGAAGATTTTGATCTTTACCTCATATATATTCCAACAGAATAAGGGCAATATAAGTAAACTGGGGCTTTGAATAGTTTAGAATTTATATCACTCGATTTTTGTATTAATAGATAAAAAATGGGTAAAAATTAGAAAATTGACAGAGGAAATACGCACTGAAGTATCTAAGAAGTTTATTGCTCTAACTCCAGTTGTTTATTTATATCTAGCAACACTATTTCATTTCCATTTTATTTCATTATCTGAAGAGTGTTTATACAGTCATATTTTATTGATAAAGAAGATATTGATCATAGCGTAAGAAATTGAAGTATTTCCTGATAAATAATATCACTATTATCATATGTCTAAAATGTACAATAGGTGGTTTTTAATTTCCTATCAATGGAATTTTTTGTCCTGTTAGTAAACGTCATCCTTTAAGTGTGGATGTTTAAATTTAGGTATTATGATATTCAAAAATTGCATATATTCATATAAAATTCAAATGAGTTTGAGCGAGTTTGATAAAAAAGTTTTTGTCATTAGCTCTAGGTTTATTATATTACTTTCTTCAGATCTTAAGATATTAAGGATTCTTGCGTAACGACGTATAGAGAGAAATAATTGTCCTAACGACAAGTAATCTATTTTTTTTTTTTGAATCGAAAAGGAAGTGTTGTATAATCTTTCAGTACTGAATAATGGGGATGTGTTTTGGCTTGCAGCAAATAAGCAGGAACTCAACATGTTTGCACTAACTTTGCAGGAAACATACAACAAGATTTGTTTTTTCGCAGCATGTTTGCAAGAAATATTTAACAAATTGAATGTTTCATGGAATTTTAAAAGAACATTAAATAGTCGAATCAGCTATTGCAGATTGTGCTGAAGTCAACACCGAATTCGCCATTTTGAAATGTTGGAATGGAGTTGTGAATAGTTGGCTGTTGTGTTTGGAAAATGTACCATTTTGAATGTGTTCAAAAGTCTGTTTCTTCATGGAAGTACATGTATCTTAGCACCGCCAACATCTGATTGGTAAAATTTTATTTTTTGTTTTATTTATGTAAAGCAATAATTTCTTAATCATACATATTAAATTAACTGATGTAGATAAAATCCTTTGATGAGTTTCAATCTTAAATTTATCCTTACATTTTAATGTTCCTTTAATGATTATAGTTTCCAAGTTAATTATAATTATGGTTTTGTATGCTTTTCACATAAATAGGTTATTGAGCGTTATCTTTAATTCTTATTATACAGTCATGTAGAAAGGGTTCAATTTTCTATTATGAATTTACATGTATGTAAACATATTGCATTTCAATAATGACTATCAAGGGAACTTTGATTTTTTAAATCTGCAAAATTTCTTAAATCCGTGCTTCAATTCCCCATTTAACCACATTTAAAAAAAAGCTCTTTCCATTTCTATCATTCTGTTTATATTATATATAACAATTTGATTTTAGGGAAAACTTTTGCTATATGTTTTGAACTACATGTACTTTAAATCAACAAGGTAATTGAGATAACGGAAAGATATGATTATTCTGTGTTTGAAAAATAACAACAAGGAAGAAAAACAGCATTGTTTTACTATTTATGCCCAAGTTATCGAATATTTGGGGTCTTTCTGTAAAAAAACTTTTAACCTTTCCCATACGTTTTGATTGTTTGGAGGTAGGGCTGTCATATTTCACATGTGTAGTCCGTTTGACAGGATCGTTTTTTGATACCAATATATTTGTCATCTTGATACAGCTGACCTTGGAGCTTTGACCTTTTTCTCCAAAATATAACCCACCTTACTATGTCATTCCTGACACTGAATATATCAAGGATTTTTTTTTGAGAACTACATTTTAGATTTCTAATTATACAGCATATGTCAAGTTCTTTATTTCTTTGCGTCATACGACACATCAGATTACATATATTATATAAACATATATACAATATTGTAAAATATAACAATATGAGAGTGAGCATAATCAATAAATAGCAAGTAAACTATGTAGGACGTGCTTTCTAACAGGCAACTGTAATTATAAAACACTTAAAAATTTACAAATGTTTCATTCTTCTAGTGGAAGCTTGATATAAATATTTTCCAAGGTTACAAAGTTCCTTTATGTTTTGTACACTTAGAAGTTGAATTAATTTTCAAACACTGGATTTCTTATAATAATATTTTTTCAAATACTTAGATCTAAGGTCATGATAAAAAGGACATGTCAAAAATGGAAAGAAATTTTGAGGTCAGTGTGCTTATTACTGAGTAACAGTACAATGAACTTAACTTTTTTGTAATTTTTGTAAATTGTAATTTTTTGTAAATTGTAACTTTTATATTTATTATTTCAACCTCAACCATATTTAATCAGATCTTACCATGGCAATATATCTTATCTCATTATGTTTAAAAATCTAAATAAATGTAGCACAGGCCGAGCTGCGGGGGAGTCAGCTTAAACTGCTGAGTTGATAAACATTTACTGTCCGAGCGGTTTTTTACTTAAATTCTCACCCCTCCTCCGAATAATCCTGAATAACTATGAAGTCCGCATAAAAGTTCACTATTTTATTTACATATCTACACACAATATTTACACATATATAGTCCACACTTCACATTAGAAATAATAGTAAAATAATCCAGATGAAATATATAAAATCTAAACTCAAATCTAAATCCATTCTGTCTGATATTACAACAATTCACTATACAACTGCAACTACTTTAACTGTACAAATGACCAAATTCGCTCACTTATATACTCTACCGAGCCTCCACAATGTGGGGAGTGAAAACTCTACCTCCTCTAAGTGGGGAGGCAATACATAACATTAAACAATGACCACCTGTGATTAACTAATTATCACTATAATTAAAAAGCAATAAACTGTCCTAGCTTACAAATAGATAAGACTAAACATCTAAATAGAAAATTAATAACAGGTAGCTATAATCATGATAACAATCCGGAAACTGACAATCAACTACTATAAATTTGCTACATAAAGTACATTAGAGAAAGAAATTTGTCAAATAATGCGCGTTAATTATTGTGTGACCTTTTAGCACTAACGAAATATATTGGGTATAACAAATTTAAACATTCAATATTATATTTTCTTTTATCAAGCATTTTTGTGAAGTGCTGAGTGGTAAGAAGCATAGTATAATTTTAAGAAATGAAATAAAAAGTTAGGGTCATTGATGTAAATTTTGAGATACATGTATGGGTCAAATTATGCAAATTTCAGACTGAAAACTAAGCTTATTTTGTGTTAACTTTTTCAATATGTTAAAAATTTTGGGCAAAGTATGTTGAACAAATGTGTAAAATTCATTCTAAAAATATCATTTAAAATTTACATGGAGTATTCTTTGCATATTATAACAGAGTAATAATATGCAGTCAAAGTGCCAACATATTGAATAAATCGAATCTGTACTTTTTGAGATTTTTTCTTAATATCCTTCCACTACAAGAAATAGTCCCCAATAAACCTTATTTGTTGCCGCTTTTGACAGCGGTTGTCGAAATGAATGTTGTACAGGTTGTTTTGTATAATTCAAATATGTTTTAAAAATGGATTTATTGTTGACAATTTTGATACTAGAGGATCTGACCAAACTTAAAAGCTGACCAGTGACATGCCTTAATATTGACCATATGGTTAAATGGTTAATGCTAGGGCTTACATATTTCACATGTGTATTCCTAGTGACAAAGTCCTCCCTACGGTATCAACATTTTTTTTTATCATTTTCACCTAGACCTTTGAGTTTTTCTTACGTTTAAAAGAACTCAAACTTTGAATGGTTGGAGCTATGGCTTTCATATTTTTCAAAGAACTTTCGCTGGGTTTCATCACTGTTTCCTTGTGGCCCTGACCTTGGAGTATGGCCAACCTTTAAAACGTTTCACTTTGACCATATCTGTTGTACGGTTTGCTCTTGGGATTTCATACTTCACATGTGTATTACTTGCGACAAGAACTTTCCTAGACTTCGCACTTTAACCCTCTTTTGAAAATCTTAAACCTTGGTCGTACGTTTAGAACACTTTGCTAGGGGTTTCATATTCTTTGTGACAAAACTTTCCCCAAGGTTCCACCATTTTTGACATCATAACCCTCAGCTTGACTTTAAATATGACCTACTTCAAAAAGCTTTAACCGTGGGTTTTGCTTAAAAACAGTTGGTGCTAGGGCTTTTATATTTCACTTACGTATTCTTTGTGACAAAACCTTGCCTTGAATACCAACATTTGACTCATGACCTCGATCTTTAAGTATGACTTGAAAAAACTTTAATCTTGGCCATAACCTTAGAACATTTCGTGCTGGTGCATTCATATTTCACTTGTGTATTACTTGTGACAAAATCTTCCCCATTGGATAGCAAATTTTTGCCCTTTCGACTTTGACCTTGAAATTAGACCTAATCTTTTTTTAGAACTTTGATATTGGTCATAACTTTTGATCACTTCATGTTTTCCTTGTGACATAACTTTTCCTCGCTTACCAACATATTTGTCCTCATGACAAATATCAATGTCATATTAACGAATTGAGGTTAATATATTTCTGAAGCTTTTGGATGTAGTCTTCCTATTTTGGTTTTTGTGTCCAAAAAAAAAAAAAAAAAAAAAAAAAAAAAAAAAAAAAATAATAATAATAATAATAAATGAAAAAGGAAGGTATTTTACTTTTTATTTTCATGAATATACATCTAGCCCTTACATATATGATTTTATATTTCTTTCAGTAACATTACAATGTAACAATTTCTCTCTCGGATGAATATTTCAATGTGCAAGAAAAATTGTACAGAAAAACACAAAAAGAAATAGGAAGGAGAAAATATCCCGGCGTTTTGCATTTTGTTTACTATTTAATTTTCTACTTTGACATTTCGTATTATTCTATGCAAACGTAATAAAAAAAAATGTTTATATAGTGTTTACAGAACTAAAGAATTGCATGATTATTTTTGGATGTCATCGGTCGTATGAAAGAAGCTGGCCTTGCCGACAAATTAAATACCGCGTGTTAGCGCAGATTAACGCGTGATAATTTGTCGGCACGGTCGACATCCAACATACTACCGAGGGTATGCAAAAATAATATTAAGGTGCCTAATGTTAATATTTTCTGATTTCTCGTCTTATTATAAATTTTGATTAGCCTATATATCCCACTGAACCCTGAGAGCCTTATTTTGATCTTTATATTTATATCAATAATTTTTCCGAATTATGCTAATTTAAACTTTAAAAATGATATTACATCTACATTTCAACTTTTGTTTTAATATTATTTATTATGAATCAAAACAAATCTCCGCAACTGATGCCCGTTTGGTCGTATCAAATAGAAAGTATCAACACAATATTCTTATTACTAAATTTGCGTAAGCAAGGCTGGTTGGTGGCCAATGGTGGGTATAGAACAGTCTTAGTAAGTTTACTTAATAATACAATATATCTTCTTACAGCTTTTCATCATGTTATGATATTTTATCACTTACTTTTGAAAAAATCTGCATAAATATTGATTTTATTGATTGCTTTGATAATAACATTTAAATTTTAGCTTAATTATATTTTCTAGAATACTAAATAATGTGTATGTGTATCGTTGAATTACCGGTTTATCAAATTATGTTGTTACAAGAAATTTATTTTAAACTGCTTCAGGCTAAATTTCCTTGGTCAGCTGTGTGCGTTCAAGGAAGAGGTGATCTGTGATTTTGTCAACATAAATTTTGTATAATATACATGTTCTTAAAAACCAAGAGGCAGTAAATATAACTGTAGCGCAAAAACATTTTTATGTACCAGGTAGATTTAAGTGTTTTAAAATGGCGTGAAAAAGTTTACCGTGGTGCAGGGTAAACATTTAATAAAACCTAATGGAGAACCCAGAGAATCTCTACTTTCTGATACTAGTATACAGAAAAATACAAAATCATTTCATGGATAAGAGAGGACTTTTGGGTATATATCCTAGTGTATGTCTTTCAAATTATCACTTTTAATCAAATTTCAGAGTTTTAAGTATAGATTTTAGGTTTGGAGCAACATTATATATCCATTCTTTGAAAAAGAGTTTGAGATAAGTTTGAAGCGGACTGCAAATGAATTGATGTTAAAGGAGGATATATCAGTCTCATTTACAGTCAGCATTCATTTTAATAATCTATAGCCTTGGTTACAAAATTTTAATACAACTTATCGTTGGGTCGAAATTTGACTGAGATATTTCCTTTTAATTATCAAGCTATTCAGAGTGAACTACCCTGGAAAGGCCTTACATCTCAAGGGCCCTGTGACTTACGATGAAGTGTTATTATAAAGAATGTAACACCGTATTGTATTCATGGGTGGTAGATGACTCTGCTGCTTTCTTATCATAAAGATAAAAAAAATTTCCCAAGGTGTAAAATTTTCACTTTTTGCACCTTATAATAATGTATAGTAGCACATTTTGAAATTCTTATCTCGATTTTCATAAATAATATCAAAGTATTTTTGTGCTTTCATCCATGCTTCAACACATCGTCTTCATTTTCTTTTTTAAACCCATTTTTTAGTGAAAATTATCAATATTTATGAATTGATTCATGCAATAAAAAGACAAAGATCAGTGTCATTTTACAATATCGCATTGATAAATTTTGTAGTCCAAAATAGGGTTTAGTTTTAAATGAACCAATTTTTGTTAAACGTTGTAAAAGACTGTATATACATGTACTTTAGTGCTTGTTTCTTCTTGTAGACATAAGTTCATAAGAAACTAAACTATCGGTAAATATTTTTTTCCTTTTCTCACATTACCATTCTTTTATCCCATGACTGTTTTTAAAGCCTGTTTGCCTGCAAATCAAATCCCTGAAGATTGCTGAATTATGAAGATAACGAACAGTAATCAAGTTCAAAGTCCATTGAAAAAAAAAATCTGGAGCAGAGCAAACACGGACCTCTAAAAACATCAGAGATGGGATCAGGTGCCATGGAGGAGTAAGTATCCACTGTGGACCTGTCACACCCGCTGTGTGTTCCTTGTCATGATCGGGCAAACTGAAACTGTCATGATTTATACATGTGTTACTATAGTACCTAATCAGTTAGCATGCATATAATGCCTCGATGTTTCTGCTCTGTGCAAAAGTCACATTTTGAATTCTGATAGAAATTTGAACTTGTTTTCCATCAGGAAAAACAGTGTTTGGATTTTAAATGCCCTTGCATCTGTTTAATTTACATATATTCCATATAAAGGATATATTCTGCGTTTAATTTCTACCTGCTTTACGTTATTTTAATATTCGATATCAGGTTAACGATGATTACGGTGAGTTAAAACTCAAACTAAGCTATACTATCTTTAAGATAGTGTTGTGAATTTCAAATAACTTTAAATCCATACCTCTGCACATGTAAGTATAACTTTTTCTAATTATAGCAAAAATAGCAAGCAAAACTTATCATATGTTCTTCATCATTTTTGATAAGAGCTATACATTAACACAGTATATGTAAATTTAAAGTATATATATATATATATATATATATATATATATATATATATATATATATATATATATATATATATATATATATATATATATATATATATATATATATATATATATATATATATAGCATTGTCATCATAATCAGATATGTGTGAACCATCTGTTAATTTACAATTTGTTTAATACTGAAATTTGATAGATAATCTAGAAAGGATAGACATTATGAGATAAACATTATAATCACTTAGCGGTGATTTAATTTATACTATTGTGTGAAAATACAGGGCTGGCTTTGCAACAGCAGGGTGTTTAAACAGTTTACTAATCGGCAAATTAGCCCCACAATCTCAATCTACATATTAATTTAAATTGTATATTTGTTTAAAGTAAAGTAGTATAGTTTAGTTTTAGTTTTTTTTTGCTTATATCAATTTCCTTTTGTAAATAACTTTCTAATCTCTTCTTTGTCTTGATAAAGGGGAAGGGCGTCCCCAAAATTGACATTTTCTATTGTTCGTATCGCTAGTTAATTCTAGTGGTTTATATGGATTTCCATTTGTGACAATGTGTCTATTTATTGAATTATGTCCAAGAAATGATGTAGTTACGATATCGACAGAATTCTTTTTTAAGTTTGTTTCATTGTTTCTTTATACTTATGTGTATATTAGAATACTTTCTGGTCACGAGGTTGGTATCGTATTGATATCAAATCATGATTGTTCAATGGATTATGCTCCCCCCCCCCCCCCAAATTACTCTAGTAAGGTGTGGGTTATTTGAATACTATCACTTTATGAAGTTTTCCTTACAGACTCGATATCGCCGATATCGACAATATTATTTCGATATCAAATCATGAATGCTCAGCCCTTGGTTTGTACCGTCTTTGTTGTATTTGTGAGTTTATGTTTAAATACTTTACATTGACGAATACTGTATTTGCCATCAATATCGATATCGAAACATTTTTGTCATCGCTCATGTGGTTGTATTTCTTTATGCAAGACTCTTGCGTATGTACTTTCCGAGTATTAAGTTTGCCCGGCTGTTGATATCGTCAATATCGATGATATTGTATCAATATCGAAACAAGATCGTTTAAAACCTGTTTTACAGACCTTCACTCTAACCTTACCCTGAAAAACTTACGCTAATCCTAATCCCTTAAAATAACAACGACTATCCCTCTATCTACATGTTCATGCCATAAATGAATCAATTTGAATTTCGATATCGCTTGTGGTCTTTTATAATTATGTTATACATTAACTTGAAAATTATTTTTAAAGATCAGAATCGATATCGGTATGATATCGTCGATATTTTGTAAACCAAACTGATTTTTAAAGAGAAATTTATGTATGATGAATTATCTAGATGGTGTCATGGAATTTTTTAATTAAGTAAAGAATAGTCTCTATATTCTGTATATATAGAAAAAATTCAACATAATTGATATTTGTTTCTCCGAAAAATATTGACGGTCATTTATTTTTAACTATTAACCGGCGAATAAAGTTTCCCACCTTTTTACTGATATAGATTCCGATGAGTCCAAGGATTTATTGTGACGTAACATATGACACCATCGCGACTTCCAAAAAAACATAAACGCCACAGTAAAAACTAAGTAATACAATCATGGCAACTTGAAGATTCGCTGGCACTACATTTAACGGGCAGGATAATGCATTGGATACAAATGAGTTGCTGAATTTTGATTAATGAAATCAAAATACTATTTCATTGATCAGTGTCATTTTTCATATAACAAAACAATTATTGACTTTTTTTCGGGCAACATAGATTAAGTTAGCTCCCTCGGGATGAAATATTTCCCTCTGCTCCTCGTCGAGCAATTTTTCATCCCTTGTGGACTAACATAATTAATATTTCCCTCAACCAAGTTAATATTTGTATACTGTCATTTACTGACAGTTACTGATGTTTTCTATGTTTTAACATTAAAAATATCATACAAAATAAAAGAAAAAGAAAGATGCACCCGAGAATAATCTTGATTTATAATGTCCTCCACATGTGTGCTGTTTTATATAAGGATAATTTTCTTTCTTTCTAATTATTTTTTTAAAAATTTTTTCCCTCTATTTTGACATTGAATAATGATCGGAAATTCTAAGGATCATAATAATTGGATATTTATAATTTTTTTTTACAAGGAAGAAGACGTGGAACATTGTCGTGTAAACTTTTAAGAAAGATAGAAAACTTTTTATTCGATAAAATCATAAAGATAACCAACAACATCTATATAAGTTATAGGTACGTTTAGCCATATACTGTTGAAAAGAAATAGATTTAAAACGTAAGGATGATGACAAAATTGAGGAAACTTATACATCATAGAAAGTCTACAATCATTAATATTCTAGATTTGATATATTCATCATTTAAAGCCAAAATGAGTTCATATATATATATATATATATATATATATATATATATATATATATATATATATATATATATATATATATATATATATATATATATATAAAGGACTAAAAACCAACAACACTGTATATCCGATAGACCGGACGCAATTCGTAGCGCTCCGGATTTCTTTGTTCACAACTGATTATAAACTTCAAATTAAACATGTAACACTATAAATAGTTAGTGTTTGGTAGTTTAGTAGTAGTGCTAGTTGTTTTTGTTTTTTTTTATTTCCTTTGTTTTTATGACTTCTTAACTTTTTTCTTTGTCCTGAGGAAGGGACAGGTCGTCCCGAAAATTTGACAATTATTATTGTTCGTGTCGTTGGTCATTTTTAGTGCTTTATATATATATATATATATATATATATATATATATATATATATATATATATATATATATATATATATATATATATATATATATATATATATACACATATATGTATATATACCAATCCATGTATCCATTTTTGTTTGTATCATGTGCCCTTTTAGAATACAACTTTTGAGAAAAAACATCTCTTTTTAATTTACTGTAGTACACATTTTGTATTCCTTGTCAGAGCGTTTGCCATAATTATTGTCAAAGTGAATATAATTCTGAAGCTTTTGAATGTATTCTTTCCGTTTTTGATAATGTCTCCAAAAAATCACTAATGTTCCAGGAATATGATGTCGTTTTCACCTTTCAGAGAGTATTGCAATAATTCATAAAAATAATTTTAAATAAAATTTATCGATGTTCTAAAGTGCAAGAAAAATTTATGGTTACAACAATGCAACATCTTATACAAAAATGGGTGGTGGTCAACTCTTGTTTTTTAACAATAGAAATCTTTGCAAAACCCACTTTCAAAACCGTTCGAGTAATTTAAAATCTCTTTTGATGATACTGTATTGACCTTTTTTTTTTAAAATAAAGCAAAAAGAATTAGTGTAAGACCACATCACAATTATTATGTTTGAATAAGGCAGACATTAATTTGTTAATTTGTAGTATTCAGTAGCATACTCATAGTGGGTAACAAATTCAAATCCTCATCAAACATAAATTGCTGATTATTATTATTAACTAAATGGTCATGAATTATTACTTCATTTTGTTCACGTACAAAATTTGTTCAGGTCTCATTTTTTAAGACAGATCAAAATAAGTATAAGCGAAGAAAATTAAGAACAAAATCTTAAATGCAAATCTGATATTTTACAAATATTTATTTACTATGAAAATAAAAAGTAAAATGGTGTTAATATTTTAATCTTCATAATTTTATGAAGGTGACTTTGGCGAAGTCCCAAAAAAGTACGACAGAATATGTAATTTGTTATACGTACTTTATATCAATGAGGAAAATTAACTGCATCAAGTGTTTCGGCCGTTGGCTGTTCTTTTTGTGTATTTGAATAAGGGTAACTCTGACCCAACAATAAACAAATATGCTACATAAGACGCCAATTGATTGTCATTATGAGCAATTAACAAAAAACAATATGGGTAACTCTGAACTAATAAATACAAATCTACTGTGTACCAAAACAACAAACAATATGGGTAACTCCGACCCAAAAGGTACAATCTACTGTGTACCAAAACAACAAACAATATGGGTAACTCCGACCCAAAAGGTACAATCTACTGTGTACCAAAACAACAAACAATATGGGTAACTCCGACCCACAAGGTACAATCTACTGTGTACCAACCCAACAAACAATATGGGCAACTCCGACCCACAAGGTACAATCTACTGAGTACCAACCCAACAAACAATATGGGTAACTCCGACCCAAAAGGTACAATCTACTGTGTAACAACCCAACAAACAATATGGGTAACTCCGACCCAAAAGGTACAATCTACTGTGTAACAACCCAACAAACAATATGGGTAACTCCGACCCAAAAGGTACAATCTACTGTGTAACAACCCAACAAACAATATGGGTAACTCCGACCCAACAGGTACAAATCTATTGTGTACCAAAACAACAAACAATAGGGGTAACTCTGACCCCAGGTACAAATCTACTGTGTTCCAAAACAACAAACAATATGGGTAACTCCGACCCAAAAGGTACAAATCTAATGTGTACCAAAACAACAAACAATATGGGTAACTCCGACCCAACGGGTACATATCTACCATATACCAACGCAATAAACGTATCAACTTTGTTCCAAAACAATAAACAACTTGAGTAAAACCGACCCAGTAAGTACATCTTCATGTACTTTGTACCAAATAAATAAATTTAAACAATTTAGAAAACTTCAAACAAATGTTACATGTATACAAACTCTGTACCAAACTGTGCAAACAATAATGGGCAATCCAAGCAAAAATACCACCGTATATCTGTACATATGAACCATGCATAAGCTTGAACCAAAACCCTTCAACTCATGAGAACAAGATATTGTTATTAACATGATTAAAGTACACATTGGTCAACTAACCTACATTACCTAATATCATATGCCTTTGGGGGAAGGGAGGGAGGCAAGTGTCTAAATATTGCTGCTTGTTATACATGTTAAATGCAAAACTTGAAGCATGAAAATTATTATAGATAATTCTCCTTATATTCAACAGAACTGAATAACTTTTGCATAATAATGCTATCTTAAAAGCTTACACAATGGCTATATTTACCAGTTTGATTTGAGCGAAGCAGTGCCTTTGTTTGCAATAAATGAAAGTGATAACTTATAGACATAAATACCATTAGGAAACCCAAAAAGGTTCATATGTAATATAATGCACCTATATTTAAGAGTGAACATAATACTGGCCTTAGTCAATTAATTGAATGTGAACAGGACACTGGTGACGGCAAACTTCCTTATGCATGTGGTAAAGCAGCACATGTCTGGACCTAAAGCGCCCAAGTCGTTGAGGTTCAGGATCACCCGCTGTGGCCCCAGATGTGAAATAGTCATGCTTGTAGCCGAACCTTGCAGGATGCTAAAGGCAAAGCAAGTTAACACAATTCCTTGCCGATCAAACTCTGTGTCCACTGATCATGCTGGTCGATAAAGAGATAAAAATATCTCCAAAAGTTTCGTTCAATCAGTAAAAAATACTCTGAGTGAAACCCTTTCCAAATCTCGATCTGTAGGGAAACTTCATTTGGCGACGCAATAAAATAAAGCTCCGTGGAATATTAGCACTCTTCTAATGAATCTCTGTTCATAAGATCGCGTGGAGTGCACATAAACACAAAATGAATAAAGTTCATCTCGTCAGAAAAATACTGATACACCAGATGCATCATATAGTACGGCCTGATTTCTATGTAAATAACATGCGGACATGTACCACCGCACCATAGGCCAAGAAAACAATAATAAATAAAATCCACACAGCACAAACTGAGCATTCTTCACAACACGTTGTTGTTTCCTATTCTTTTGAAAGAAATCCAAGGCACGACTAGCTTAGTTAAACAATCATAGAAGTTGTAACATCTTCAAAATAGACGTGCCTCGTGTAAGTGGTGGTCAGCGTGTGGGTATCAAAATACAACTGAATGCCTTGCTGTTTTGACTACGTGACCTTACACCATCATTGGCTAAAAGCTATTGATACATCAGCCAGGGCGTGGATCTAAGAATTTTCACAATTTACAAATATAAAATCCTACTAAAAATCTCTAAATAAATTACCGCATTAAATACATAAATACAATTATTATTCTAATAATTGTTGTTTAAAATGAAAGAGGGAAAAGGTAACAGAATTTATTTTAAACAGTAATTTAGGTTTTAAAAACTTGAAAAAATAGTCTTGTTTGACATTGTGAAAATGTTCATAGTCTCCTTCAAATCTGTAGAAAGTATATAGGGTAAAATATATTTTCCTACAAAGTTCAACTGAAAGTTTCTTATCAAATGATTTTTGATCATTGTGCACTATCCGCCACTTTTGTCATATTCTGATTGATGTGGTTTCCTCCGAAGCTGCTGCATTCGTGTATCATAAAGCACAATTGGTTGTGTGGTTTGCAACTCAACGAAATGTCCAATGTATTCAGATGAATATATTTCTGAAGCTTTTGTATATAGTTTTCCTCCTTTGGTAATGCTAAAAAAAGTTAATTGTAAATATCAGAAATAGTTTTCTTTAAGAACAAGTCTAACGTTGAATTATTAATTTCGTTTTTTCAGGATTATCAAATATATTCATATATACATGTAAAGAATATTCCTCCACTTTTGGAACGTTGTTTCCTGCAAGATTTAACGAATCCTCATTTGAGCCAGTGACATAAAATTATGCTGCCGAGAAAGAAGCTCATTAATAATTATTATACGCAAAGCAGACACATTGTTATACAGTGAATCGGAAGATATGGGCAATATCCCTAAATCACCTGCCATTGTTGGATATATTGCAGAGATAAATGACTCCAAAGCAGCATTTAAGCATATAAAAATAAGCACATTATGAAAAAAACCATAATGAATAAAAAATATTAAAGAATTTTAAAATTTAAACACGTTTAAGATTGCAATAATTCATAAAAATAATTCTAGATAAAATTCATCGATGTTCTAAAGTGCAAGAAAAAAATATGGCTACAACGATGAAACATCTTGTACAAAAATGGGTAGTAGTCAACATTTCTCATTTTTCTAATAAATGAAATCTATGTAAAAACCACTTTTAAAACCGTTCGAAGTAATTCCAAGTCTCTTTTGATGATACTGTGTTGACTTCTTTTTAAAATAAAACAAACTAAAAAAAGACTAAGTGTAAGACCAAGTCACAATTATAATGAGACGTTGCGCATGGTGTTGGTACTATTAAATCTAACTCCTTAGATGTCGTAAAGAAACTGAAGTTTTCAAGATGTTAAAGTTCCTAAAAAATTAAAAATGAAATTAATTATTTTATCCAATGTAATAAATTATCCAAAAAATTCTCTTTTTAATAATCTAGAAATATTTTAGTAATGATATGGCTTTATTCATTATTGGTTATTACGGCGAAATTCCCGTGTCTAAGGTTACATAAATTATTGTTCGAGCAACTACAAAATATATAAAGATACACTTCCATTCCTCTGAAGTAAAATAAAAATTTAGGAAACACAATAATATGTATGCATTCTTTGCAATATTGTTGAATTTTTAACATCATTTTCTCAATTTCATGGGTTTGGACTGAATAGACAGTGCGTAAGTAAAATGTCCAACAGAAAAAAAATCTTTTCCTAATTGACATTAGCCCACATGGCGATGTCTACTAGACATACATGTCAAACAAAGATAAATTTTGATGGGTATTCCTTAAGTACATATGTTTCTAAAATTAGTTATATTGATACATGATATATATCTGCTAATGCGTAAATATTAGTAAGGCTTTGCTAAGTGTAGCCATTTTGTTATGCACGTACGAGTCTCTGTACTATTACTTGATACGTCTTAGTTACATATAAAATATACATAAATTAATGTCATATATATACCAATCATTACTGTATCTTGAAAGAACATTTCATACTGTATTAGATTATAACATACTTTTTACGGTTATCGTCTACATGAAATAAATGCAAGCATCAATAAAAATGTAGCCATTTCGTCAAAGGTACAATAAGCGTCATTTTACACACTACGTATATACGTATGACGTCGGGAGCGTCAAATTCTTATCGCCGCTTTTTTTTCCCAATTTGCTGCTGGTCAGGAGTTCCAAGTAGGATAGGAGGTCTTTCTCCCATATGAAAATAAAAAGAAAATTGTGTTAATATGTAATCTTCATAATTTTATGAAGGTGACTTGGTAAAGTCCACAGTAAGTACGACAGAAGATCTGTAAACTGTTATAGGTACATGTACTTTCTATCAATGGGGAAAATTCACTGCATAAAGTGGTTCGCCCACATGCTGTTCTTTTTGTATATTTGTAAAAGGATACACGTCATTCATAATGAAAGTATAATTTAGAATTAAGTATGAAGTTAAAACTTCAAGACGTAAGTTTTCTATGAAATATATGGGGATAACGAACAGTATTCAAGCTCAAAAGTCCATTAAACAAAAGGGCTCCTCAATAGTATTAAAATGAAAGAGGGTAAAAGGTAACAGAATTTATTTTAAACAGTAATTTAGGTTTTAAAACTTGAAAAAATAGTCTTGTTTGACATTTTAAAAATGTTCATAGTCTCCTTCAAATCTGTAGAAAGTATATAGGGTAAAATATATTTTCCTACAAAGTTCAATTGAAAGATTTCTTTTATCAATTGATCTTTGATCATTGTGCACTGTCCGCCACTTTTGTCATATCCTGACTGATGTGGTTTCCTCCTGCATTCGTGTATCATGCAGCACAATAAGTTGTGTGGTTTGCAACTCAAGGAAAAGTCCAATGTATTCAGATGAATATATTTCTGAAGCTTTTGGATGTAGTTTTCCCCTTTTGGTAATGCTAAAAAAGGTAAATTGTAAATATCACAAAAAGTTTTCTTTAAGAACAAGTCTAACGTTGAATTATTAATTTCGTTTTTTTTTCCAGGATTATCAAATATATTTATATATAAAAATATTCCTCCACTTTCTTGGAACGTTGCTTCCTGCAAGATTTAACGAATCCTCATTTGAGCCAGTGACATAAAATTATGCTGCCGAGAAAGAAGCTCATTAATAATTATTATACGCAAAGCAGACACATTGTTATACAGTGAATCGGAAGATATGGGTAATATCCCTCTATCACCTGTCATTGTTGGATATATTGCAGAGTTAAATGACTACACAGCAGCGTTTTAGCATATGAAAATAAGCACATTATAAATTAAACATGATGAATAAAAAAGAATAAAGAATTTTAAAATTTAAACAGGCTTAAAATTTACTGTAATATTTACGTTCATTAAATTGCCAACATTACACATATAGAAAAATAGTCCCAATCAGCATGCTTTAGAGCGTTTCAGAAATTCAAGCAAAAAGTCTGTATGCTTGAGCGAGATGGAAATTCAGAAAGTAGTTGCAGTCTAATAAAAATGGTTTTGCCAATCCTTCTTGGAAGTACCTTTACAACGGAAGTAATGCAGATCCAAAACCGCAGTAAATTACTAAAACTGAATTTGAAAAACCATTTGAGAAGTTTATGTACATTAACAATAATCTTTTTCTCCGCTCTGTATTCAACGTGAAGACGTAATAAGTGGATTAATACAGACTATTTGTGTTCCGTATTGCGTACCAGACCCTATGCAAGGCAATGTGCAATGCTTATACATTGTAATCATTACATTTTATCAAAGTAATGGGATGCATGTGCTTTAAACCCATCTTTCAATTACAAGTAAATTAATTAATACATTACTTTCATAAAAATAGGTGAGTAATGACAATTACATTTCAAATATATTTCAATTACATTTTGTATTTTATTCTTTCATTACTATTTTCAATTGAATTGGACACCACTCGGATATGTTTTTTGTTGTTGTTTTGTTGTTGTTGTTTTTTGTTTGTTTGTTTTTTTTAATTTACGTGAATTATTACATTCTCGAAATAAAAATCATAAAACAAACAGACCAAATGTTAAGATGTAGTTTATTCACAAATAAACCAGGAGGTTACTATCAATAGAAAAATATTCCTTAATAAAAAAAAGTTGATAGAACAACAGTACTGCGGGGTTTAATAATTTCTTTGAGTACATAATCGGAGCGTGCATATTACATGAGTAACTATGCACGTTTGGCGGATTTAGCTTAACACAATTCATCTCGACTAGCGCCGCTGTGAACAGGGCGCGGCTGCAACATAATTATTTTGACAACTGGTCAATGGAAAACAATTGACAGAACATTGATTAATTGAAATATTGTTTGGCTTAAACATAAACTTACTATAATTCATTGAATTGAGTGAGTATTGATTGATTGAACATTGATTGATTGAACATTGATTGATTGAATATTGAAACATTGATTGATTGAACATTGATTGATTGAATATTGATTGATTGATTGAATATTGATTGATATTATTGAAAATGGATTGATTCATTGGACTGAAACTTTTTGATTGATTCAACTGAATATTCATTAATTGATTGGATATTCATTAATTGAATTGATAAATTTATTGATTGATTGATTGAACTTGATATTGATTGATTCAATTGAATATTGATTGATTGATTGAATATTGTTTTATAAGGCTGGCGCACCGCAAAATTTGGAAAGCAAACGCCAGTCTTATAGTGTAAGGTGTGCCAAAAACCAATTGGGTCGGCACCCACTGAACATATGTATCTTAAATAATTGATCTGCAACCAGCCGTGGCCATATGATGCCAAACTTAATAAATAAATAATTAAGAAATGGTGTCACTTGTTTTTTAGTGGTAGTCTGTGATAATATAGTTGAAAATCATCTCTTATGCCTAAAAAGTGCTGCTAGAATCCCACTGTACGATTGGGAAAATAATTATTCCACACATTCACACGAAATCTTACCCGATGTTTTGCATTATATACATATAAACCAAGATATTTCTTCAAACCATGTTTACCTCACGATTCTAGCATGACTTTCCAAGTATTATAGAAGGCAAACTTCCGATCTGTACAGATCTTCTGTTTTGAAGTATCCAACTTCGTGTTGTTCTTTTGCATTATTTTTGTCACTAATAACAGAGGAAAGGCCGACCGGGATACGTAAATAGCCGACTGTGTTCAATAGAAGATATAATCGATGAAAATAAATCAGCATACTTGTTTAACAAACTTTTACTCCATATGAATCGCACACAATATTCATGGCATTTGCTGTATGCCTCCTTTTAAGTATCTTTTTACATGCCGTCTTGGCCAAATTCTCGTTACACATCATAATCAATGTTGAACAGTTATGACGTCATCGGATGGAGATTTTAATCCAAATGGCAGATACAGCACAACAAATAAAATCATTTTATCTTTGTTAATATTTTTCAGGTTTCTTTTCTTTTTCAGGAGTTTAATTACATCTCTAAAAAGCAATATTAAGAAAACTTGTGTCCTAAAATTGACGTCGATTTAGTCAAGTCAGAAAATCTGAGTGTTTTCTTAACAGACCTGCGTGACCACGTGGGGGACACATATATTTTCCTCAATGTTGCACATCGGCACAAGTGATAAACAGAATTTGTGTGAACGTTTTGTCAATTAATCGTATTCTATTGTATATGGAAAGTGCTGGGGGCAAGTCTGAATTTATGAAATATCTCATCTACGTTAAGGAAGGCCTGAGTACACATCTGTAATGCGAAGTATTTGAAGTTTCAATGTGACGTCATTAAAAATTTAACAAGCGACAAAGATATATTTAACCACATGATAATGCGTAAATAACAACTTGCATTCATTTATTTTATCAATTATTTATAAAAGCATGTAAAATCACAACATTTGATACCAATACTACCGAGCTATTAGAAGCAAATTTTGTGTCATAAATGATGTCACTAGCCTTGACTTGATGCAGTTCAAGTGATCCAGAGGAGTGGGTCCATTGGTTTAATAATTACAAAAATGCTTAAATAATTATAAAACCATCGCCAATGTTTAAATGTAATCAATAAAATCAAAAGGAAATAATTTATTTAAAACAATAACGTAGATTATTAATCTATGTAGGTACTATGGAGCTGCTCAAAGATAGAGAATGTAAAAAATACCGCTAACACGATTAGTTTATATCTGATTACATGTAATCTCAAAAGTGCTAGGGCATAGACTAGACTGTTTAAGCTGAGATATGGAATACGAATTGCTTAAATCATGTATATTTTGAAAAGAGCTGGGAGCTGATTCTGGTCGGCATAACATCAAGTTTTTTAAATTCATGACAAAATTTAAGCGAAGTGGAACTTTTGAGCTATTATATACATTTTCGGCAAAATTACGAGTATTTCCGAAACAGCTTATACTAGCTCCCACCACTTTTCGGGAAGCCGATGTAAATCTTGTTTAATATGTATCAATATTTTTCTCCAAAAACATGCGTATGCCCTTGCACTAGCCTCAATTTCTACATTCAGTTGAACAATTCTATTTTTATACAAGTCACGTGACACACAGCTGATACATGCAATGTAACTGGGATTGAGGAAAGCCACAAACCTATCAATTATGGATATCTATATTACCTTTCCTACATATTTACAGTTTCTTTATTACAAAGATTTTTAAAAATAATACGTATTAAGAATGTACTAAGATCGCATTTTCCATTTCCTTCCTTAACATAGCTGAGATATCATGAGAACTTCAACTTACCCACACACAATAGGGCATTTCCCACCCTTCATTACTCTTTTTATAGAAAATAGGCTATTTTACATACAATCCTCCATCAAGATCAAGAGCAAGATATCTTTTAGATTTATACAGGTTATCTTCAGTTTATCCTTATTAACCACTTGTGTCAGTGTGATTTTTATACACGATTTATAAATTCTAACTCTGTGTAGGGACGTGTAATGAGGAGCATTTCACATACTATTTTTAGTTATTGTTTGAATATGTTGTAAATTAGAGAGGAGAAAGGAATATCGATATTATAATGCAAATGTTCACCATCATAACGGTACATTGAAACTTAAAACAACAATCCAGACACCTTGATTCAACATCAACGTAAAAAAAATCTACGTCATATGAAAGGAATGTAAAAGTTATGATATTTTCCCTGTCAAGTCAAATCAAGTTTGCAGTTACTTGACGTCATATGCTATTATGATGTCATATCTAGGTAGTTTATTGAAGTTACTACAGCTGTTACTCTGTGATATATTTCGGACAGACTTATCCTAGTTGCGTAAGTTAAAGCCCTTTCTGTTGTAATAAACACTGATAAAGGTCTGATATCAAAGACCGATAGGTGACCACTGAGTAAATATTAGCAAGTAATGTCAGAGATAAGACAGAAGACAAATCACAATAACATGAAAGAACTTTCCGTTGCTTTAATATTCTTAATTCATGTTATCCCCTACGTCAATGGTATGTTTTGAATTTTAACTCAAGCATGCATTTTGATTTTTCTAACGTTAAACTTTAATAATCACATTTTGAATCTTTCAGCGGCGTGTGCAAACGGATGGATAAACTATATGGATAAAAAATGTTACTTTTTTGGCAAAACTAAAGAGAAATGGTTTGATGCTTCGGTAAGATTCGATTAAGAATCCTTTCCAATTGAAACATTGTTATTGTTTTAAAACCTTAAGCATTTTATGTGCTATTTTATGTACATGTTAACGACAATCCCTTTGCCTCAAGGTGTTGTGCCAATCATTTGAGAGTAAACTAGCTGAACCAAAGACTCAAGACGAAGTGACATTCCTAGGCCGTGAAACACATCAAATTGGTATAATTGTGCAGAAACTATTTCAAACTAAAAAGCTCCTGAATTAATTCCATAGCTATTTTTAGTTTTATTTTTAGCTAATGTAAAGTGGAACTTTCCCTTCTTTAAATTGTGGTATTGTTATATATCACACATCTCTCTGTAAAAACTACAGATTCTTTATTTATGTAATAATAAAAATGTAAAGACATTCAGGGTTTATGGCATAAAATTATAGGTCAACCCCCTTTTCTTATACAAAAATATATTCATATGCTAAAGTTTTATAAAGTATGATATAAAAAACCTCTCTTCAATTTTGATGTATTTCAAGATCAGCTTTCTACTTCACGGCCATGCAATTCTGAGCCCATACGTCGATATCTTTTTAACCTAACAAACTTGAAATTCGCAATGACAATGGTTCATTCTTGTATCTAGTCGTTATCCATCTTTTTAAAAATTATTGTTTGATTATTTCTAATAACAAGGTAATGGTGAGAATTACTTCATTGGAATACATGACATATTCCTCGAGGGGCAATGGGTGTACGCAAGATCTCGGGAACGTGTCAAGATAAACATGCCGTGGGCCAAGGGTGCTCCGGATAACTACCATGAGGAGGATTGCGTGGAGATGGGATCCTCCGCAGAGTGGCATGAGTTGTGGGGAGATGTACCCTGCTCTACAGCTTTGTACTATATATGTGAATACGAACAAAAGTAAGTAAAATGTAAATTATATTTAAATCCTTACTCATTAATGTGTAAAGTTGCGCCTTGCTGATCGAAGTCTCACACCAAGACAATATGTTTATTAAGCTTATATTAATCAGGTAAGAACAAGATTCTGTAATAGAACATTACAGAAGATTTTTTTAAATATTTGTCGATAAACAATGCCGATACACTGTAGATAAAGAGTTACTTTTGTTTGCATTGTATTTATTGTGATGCTTTCTAAAAACATGAGAAATACTTGTGGACTGGGATACCTCTATTGAGGTTATTACCCCCTAATTATTTTGTTGTAAAAGCAAATTTTTATCAAAACATACCCTGTCAAACAGGAATCATACAGTGTTTTCAGGCGATCGACACTGTACACCATTTTAAATGATAACATAATGTCAAAGGTAGAAAAATTGCTTTCAAAAACTTAATATCTTCTGCTAAATTCTTTCATATATTTTAAAGAAAAATTGATCATGCAACCGTTTGTTCAATGTATTTGATTTTGTAATAGAATTATTACTTTTATTACAGTAATGAATATCAACAGGGTCAAGTCATTGGATGAAAGAGATGATTATGTCAACGCAGAAATTTGCAGAACGCTATTATTTTGTACACTTTATTCCACATAATAAAAATATTTTTTTTTATCTATTGGGTTTTTACATTATCTTTAAAAACTGATCAAAATCGAGCTGCAGTTTTAACGAATCACCCGTACATTATTTATATATTATACGATATTTCTATTTATTACTGTTATTATATACATCAATGGTTTTCGATGAGATTTGGTGAGATTTGGTGAAAAATAAGTCAGACCATTAAAATTTCCTGGACCATCCAATAAAAGATCCATTTTATTCATTGATAGTTTTATAACAGGGTCCCGTTAAAAAAAATACGATTTAGACAAAAATGTAATTTTGTGAACAACTTGCTTTTTTGTTCAAAAGTTCTTTAAAGAAGTTAGATAAGCATTTCTATGCAAACGATTTTAAAACTTTTGGTCCTAGTTCTAAGATTTTTTGTAAAACACTGTAGCATTTAAAGAAAGATAACTCAAGTTCATATTCTTAAGTTGGCGGATCTTTGTGTCAGCTGGAAAATGTGTATTTTCCTATTTAACTGTCAAATTCATATTTTACACTTACACCAATACAAAGAAACACACTAATGAGTAACGCAACAACATAAAATTTACGACTAACATTTTTTTTTTTACTTTGGGGTTATAGGATACTGAAAATGTAAAGAAAGACGGTTTTATCATAGGTTCTATTTCCTTGTTAATAGATTTAAATTAATTTGTCCAATAAAATGAAAAAAATAATAATAGATTTATATTGTTTTCAGAGATATAATTTTTCATGTTTTGCATTGAATTTCAAGAAAGATATAAATAAAGGTTTAGATTTCGGCTTTGATGGATCTGACGCAGTAAAAAGTCATCGACCATTGAAATTTTATTTTGAATATTCTGATCTAGGGTGTTGCTCTAGAAAGACAGATAATGATAGAATGATTTTAAGAATGAAGGACATGTGAACAGTACTTGAAAAAGATGTCTTTTGAGTATATATTGTTTCCGAATTCGGGCCATTTTCACCGTATTGTTAGAATAGATAATTAAAGAGATCTCCCTGGACTCGGTAATGGTTGGGTTGATCCAAATGTAATGTAACAACTGATATAAAATCTATAATTATCGAATGTTTTCAACGAAATTTTACATACTAATACCTCATCTATTTTTACTTTTGCCTTAAAATTTCATTTAGATATACGACGTGCTTTTTAAAACACTAAAATAAACACAGGGTTGGGTCCCGTCAATCGCCGCACGGTAAGAAGGTACAGACGTTGTTATGATGTTTTTCTTCGGCATTCGTTTTCAGTTCATCCGCAACCAAGATCTACGCAAAAAAAAAAAAATGGAATACATTTGGAAATAACATTGGACATAGTTCAAATATTATTAATACAAGAACTCAAACAGGACGATTCATACCAAAATGACAATAAAGATTATCAAAAAGAAATACGTAAGAGGTTTAATAAGATTTAATATAAGTGCCTAAAAGTAACGGCATAACGACGTCGGTAATATTCTTGCCGTGCGGCGATAGACAAAGCTTAACGTTGTATTTATATTGATACTTTACAAAGCATTTCATATAACTGATTGAAATTTTAAAGCAAAAATCAAGATAGATACGGGAATTAATGTGTAATTTTTTTATAGCATTCGATAATTATAGATTTTATTGCAGTTGTAACAATACTTTTGGATCAACCATCGTAATTCCGTATCTGACGAACATTACTCTCATAATGAATGAAATGGAGACGTCAGATGCGTTTTGCTCATTCGTTCCTCATTTTTATTGGTTTGAAGGATGACACAGATCGTTTATTTGTTGGAGAAGCCCATGAAATCTTCATTTATCATCTAAACGGGAAGGCATTTAGACATCTCTAGAAAGGTTTTGAATAAATATGATATCGGTTTGCTAAACATGGCTTATCATCTAGATTTTCAAGGAAATAAAAATATTTTATGTGTTTTACGGTACTGAACGCTAGACGATGAATGGTCCACGGTCTACAGTTCGGGTAAGAGAATTTAAACAATCAATCGAGAATCCAAATATTTCCCGTCTATCTACTGAAAGAGTAATTTTAGAGCTTGATGAGCGCGTTAAATATCACCCAGATGGTGAGATGTTGTTTGACGCAGACAGTTTCATGTTAGTGTCACTTAGTGATCGTGGGTTTAAATCTAAGGAGTCAACATTGAATACCTCTGAAATTGCAGGATAAGTCTTAAAAATTGATGTAGATATTAACGATGCAGACGGAAGACCATACGGAATACCAGACGATAATCCGTTTATTGGAGATCCCGATTTTCTGCCTGAGATTTACGTTACGGTCTTCGAAGTCCTTGGAGGTATGGACAGTATGACGGAGATCCTAGCTCTGGAGAAGGCAAGGGAAGAATCGTATGTAGAGATGTAGGGTGGAATGAGAGGGAAGAACTTGATCTTTTAAAGAGGGGTGCAAACTATGGCTGGAATGTCTACGAAGGACAAAAGTGTCGACAGAAGAATAAATGTGTCAAGATTGCACACTTAGAACAACCTCAACCTATATATTCTTACTATCACAGCGAAGGAAGCACAGTCTTCGGGGGTCATTTTTACCGACGTTGCCAAATTCCTCGACCTATCAGAAAAATATGTGTATGGGGACTTAACTGGATGGTTAGCAACACTTTCACTCAAATACCGTAAATGTGCTAATTAAACCAACTTCTGCATAGATAAGTGTACACAACCGCCAACAAATCAGATTAAACAAATATTGATATCATTTGGGGAAGATGCTGAAAGGGAATTATACGTACTACAAGGTAGGTTTTCACGAAGTGAGCAAAGAGATGTAGTTGTTTATCGCTTGGTAGATCCATCAAAGTTATCAGATTCCACCCTTTGCACAGCAACTATTCGTTAAGAATATTCCTAAGAGAAAACAAACGGACTAATACTTTTAATCCAAGTTCAAATGCAACCAAACCTGATTCTTATGTGATAGAACAAAGAAAACAAGCGAAATCCTTTTTTTACTGCGAATATACCCTCTCAGTAGAGAAGTCTATTCAACTGCCTAATGAGTGTGACATTTATCTGTCGATTCTTGGGAGAGGTTTTGTAATAAAATGCAGTACAATAAAGATATTGATGAATTGCTGAAATCCAGTATTTTACAAAATTAGAGGAATCAAAAATATTACCTTTTTACTTCTTTGCTGAAATTATTTTAGTGTCAAGAAGGAAAAGAAAACGCCATTTTGCATATCTATCATTTATCATCTTTCCTGGTTTTTATTTGCTTCATTATCAAAACATAAATTAAGAATGAAATGCAATAAAATTTTACATTTTGTAAACCAATTGCATCTTAACACAAAACTAGAAAATCTAGACATAAAATTAAGAAATGACTGCCTACTCTATTTTTAAATGAATGTTCTGTCCTGTTTTTATTTTTTTTTTACTCAAAGAGAACGTGCAATAAATGATGAATACTCCCAATCAGAAAGGTGTTATGGTTTGTTTCAAATAAGTCACTGTATACTTCGTCCTTGTACTACTCGTCGTTATGGTAGAGGTAAGCACCCTGTAAATGAACTATGGCGACATAGTATTTGATTTTATCGACTTGTAAATTTTCTCTCTAATGTTGAATCTGAAGAAAGTTTTTATTCGCTTAATTAATTTGTAATACTTTTCAGCCATTCTATAGAAAAGTGATCAAATAACAATTTTTATGACGCTCACAAACCGTTGTAACATCATAATTATAGTTTAAAAGATTGATGTCAACTCTAAGACTCAACATACAAAAACAATTGTCTCTCTCTTAGAAATTAACTTCCGTAACAGTTATACACGAGTGTTTTTTTTTTTTTTTGATTTAAGGTATAAAAAGTTTTTATTATTTTGGAAGCGAAATATTTCGTACTTTTGAACAACATCTTAAAACAAGCGTTAATTATATCTGTTGCGGAGAATTTCAACTTTTATCGCTGAAAGTTAACTTCCGTAACGATTGACTTCCGTAACATTCCCCCCCCCCCCAAATTTTAACGTTATACTAGATTCGTGCAAGACCTAAAAACCATGTTATACAGTTCTATACTCAACATAGGAAATGAAAAATAGGTCACATTCAGGTTATTTAATTCCTGTTTAAGCAATAACTTCCGTAACACTGTCTTATGACCAACGGTATATCGAAATTGATGTAAAAAGTTAACGATACCAGATTTTTGGATAATTATTTTTTCAAGGCTACTGATATGTCATTAGAGAATTATGTTGTTCAATTGGCTATCTGAAGCAATTTTGTTCATGTTATATACACTGAATTGGTCTTTCTATAGAAGAATGACTGTTTGGAGGAACAAAAGTCATAGTGCCAAATATATCCAAATGTTCTCTTGCAATTGAATTCAATTAAGGTACACTGACCCTCTGATAAGAGAGATAAAACTCACTGGGATATGATATATCACAATTTTTCCTTGATTAAATTGTCACGATAAAAGATAAGAACTAGAGCGAGCTCGTTGCAAAGCAACGAATAGGTCTTCCGTTGGAGCTGCGGAAGGAAGAAATGACCTTGAGTCAATGTCATGCCACATCCTAAAGTTATACATGAAAGCAATCTTGTAAGGGGAAGCAACTTACAATATTTCGCTAGGAAAAACTGTAAAGAAATGTACGTGACCTTGAACATTCCAAATGACCTTGATTAAGGCATGACACACTCTCGTCATAAAACCCAATCTGTGTGTTACCGACTTGAAAAGTTCACAGTGACACATGTTCTTTTAGTCCATACATACAGTCAAAACATCTTATCCTTAGTGACCTTGAAATTGAGTCAAGGCCATGTCACACTCTGCATGATACCAGCAATGTTTCACTAGTACAAATACGGTAGCGAAATTACAGTTTCTCTGTCAGTGACGTTGACTCGACCAAATGACCTTGCATCAAGGCCGTAACACACACTGGTTAAGAGTAATCCCAATCTGTGGGTTTCTGAATGGATAAGTTCAGCCATGTTTTTTAGACCATACAGCGAGTCGGAATTATTTGTTAGGTTCAACACAATGATTTAAAAATTCATTGAGAATGTTTTATGTCCAGTTTGGATAAGTAGTAAAACGTGGAGATCGGTCCTTTGGATGAGACCGTATAAGGTCTCGTGTTGGGATAAGTGCTAGCATGAAAAGGATCTCTCATGCTATAAATTTTGAATTTACCGGGTGGCAGTAAATACAAAATTTACAACATGACATGTAAATTTTGTATTTACCGACAACCAGTAAGTTCAAAATTTACAACATGACAGATCCATGACACTTGATTCTACCTCTGATTTCAAAAGGTTCGTGTTTGCAATGCTCCTGATTTGTATTGATTGAATGGTCTTTTAAGCTTGAATGCTGCACAGTTGCTTGTGGACTAGTTAGAATAATCTAACTGTGTCTCGGGACAAGCCCTCACCACAGTTAGAATACGTCCCATATACTTGCAATGTAGCAAATCGGAGTGGATCCACTCCGAAATGATTTTGAAGAATACAAAAGGAGTTACACTGAAAATAACTACCAAATTAATCATAACAAACCTTTTTGAGATTGTATATGATTTTTAACCTAAAAAATAATCCATATAAATACGAAAATTCAACTCATTTTCTCAACGTTTTTTCCTCGCTTCAAATTTAACGCTATGTTAACATTCGAAACTCTCTGGATTGTTCATAGAAAATGCACAGAGTTCGAGTTATCGCCCGTGTTTATTTTGCAACATTGCCAATACACGGAACGAATTCTATCGTTAAACCGGGTCCGTAGGACAATATCATTTTAACGATAGAACGTTCTATCTACTTGTGGACAGGATCCCCCCCTCCCCAATATACACCCTGGGTCCAAGAATATTTTTGTTCGTCCTTTTCCATAAATTAATCTTCTAGTACACATTTTCAATGTACTCCAAATGAAAAATCCAAAATATAACGTAGAATTAACTTTTTATTAAGAATCATACCCACGGTATTATGGAATAGAGAAGGTACATGTAAGTCACTTTCATTTGTTAACACTGGACCCCTCTTGGATATCGGGGCTAAAATGTTATATACCTACCACATGTCACCAAAATATGTTATTATATCTTGTTTCGGTAGATATTTTTTGTCTTTAGTCGTGCTATTTAATTGCCTATGCATTCCACAATAATCCGAGTATTCATCGTCAAACGTAAAAAATGTAAGATTTGGAAATGTCAAAGTAGAAATTATACGGAAGTGATGCAGAAACGACAGCTAGCGGGTAACTCTCGAGTTCCGAGTGTTACAGAATGAAGGGAAAAGCCAGAGGTCTACGGAAAAGTTCGGGAAAATTTTGATAAAGAAGTCGAACTCGATTCATTAGAATTTAAATTTTGCTGCAGATTTTCCAGATAAGTTAGGGTAGTCATCAATATTCTTTTTAAAGGATTTTATCACTCAAACCAAATAGCGTTTTAAAAAACGCTTCCTAACTGCACTTAACCAGTTTGTACAATTTTCCTGTTGTTCTTCATACTCACATAACAATTGTTTATAACATGTCTGCAGAATGCAATTATTTGTATTGAGCAAATTACACCAATATTTCAGAATTCGAAGTTTTCTTTGAACATAAATTGGGCATCTACCAAATTCGAAATAAACCATTAAGTTATATGTAGATTTTCGAAGCGACATAATTTTCTTCAAAAATTTAATATGTACTTGCTCAACATGTGGGGCTTTATGAAATCTCCACGTCTCACATCATAATGAAGAACAGAACCTACATATGTATCAAATAAAGAGAGTGTAGTCTCCACATTTAGATTATTCTCTTTCACTCTTTTCCACAAAGAAAAAGTACATTTTTCCTTAACATTTCACCTGTGGAATGCTGATCATTTTCTCCGTATTCCATCCCTTACAGCTCAAAGGCCGTAAGTACCATGTACATTATAAAATGTATAAATTTTCAGCCATTCACCATTTATATCCTATTAAAATTTTAATTCCATCTATTTTGTTAACATTAAATTACTGGAAATATAGTCAAAAAATTCGGAATGAAATAATAAATGTTAGAAGTGAAATTTATTAATTGTCGGAAGTGCAATGCAAAATTCCGGAAATCAAATGCACCGAAAATGGTACCTCCCCCCACCCAAAGAAACTATTAGTACACACTTCGATGCTCAATTGACCATTCCAATGAACACATTAAGTCGTTACATTTTTTTAAGTTTTAGAAATAAAATAAAAGACCTTAAAAAGTTTATAAAATAGGAAAGCTTAGTCACATATATACTACTGGACGGAAAAAAGTGCTGAGAATCCCAAATTTTACTGATAATGTTTGATAATTACTGATACGGTGCTGTTCTTGCTGATAAATACTGATATTTACTGTTATTATTACTGTCGTTGCTGATAATCTTAGTTGTTTCTGATAAATACTGATAATTACTGTCGTCTTTACTGTGAAGTCTGATAAATACTGATAAATACTGTTGATGTGCTGTCGATGCTGAGATTTACTGATAATTACTGTGGTCATTGTTTATAACCTGGGAAGGGACTAAAATAGCCTAAGAAATGATTATTTGTTTTAAAGAAAGTATTATATCAACAAATTCATTACAGTATTCTAACAAAAAAAAAATTATTCTAGAAAAAAAAGGCATATTTTATTTGTTTTCATATTTCATGTATTAATTTTATTATAATCATTTTTACATCATAATGTTAAAATTAGATCATAAATGTGTGTGTTTTTCTTTACCTTTATATTTCTCCTTTCACAAAGTTTTCAATATCTGCGGAAAATAATAATGTGTTGTTATTGCAGTGGTTTTTCTCCCCAAGTACTTTTTAAAACAAGTTTTTATTTTTAAAGGTTAAAAAAAAATCGCATCTCATATTTTTTCCACGTGTATTTGTATTGTCATCAAAATCTTTTAGGGGACATCTTTAATATAGTCAATGCTTGTTATTGTCAATTTATTTTTTCGTGTGGAGAATGAACATGTATGAGCTCTATAAGTTGAGAACCCCCCCCCCCCCCATTTACATACAACTCTCATTTTAAGAAGACGCTTTAGCCAGTATTAAATATATCTCACAAAAAAATCTATTCTGATTTTATGTTGTGTACACTATGCCCTTTTATTGAAGAATGTGACAGGTTTAAATAATAAAAATGAAACATCTTTAATTTGTAGAATAATCTCTTTTATATACATACAGCCAGTGCGCTCTAGTTCTCTGATTATGTCCTCGATGCGAATTTGATATCATTGTGTGGTATCAACGCTTTCTATCTTTCGTTTTTTTTTTTTTAATTTTAATTGTTAAGCCATCAGTACACTATAAATCTTATGCAGTGTGATTTTCAATCAATGAAATACACGTCTTTCTTTAAAGCGACAGTACGGCTGCAAAATATGTGCTTTTTCATCCAAATTTACCCAATATGTCATTAAGAAATAAGGTATAAAGTTGATGTAAGCAGTTCGAGAAACAGAAATATTCTCTACTCAAACAAAATTAACGTAATTAGAATCTGCCGGAAAATCAAGGGTCGTACGAACTGGAGCAATCTTAGATCTGTTTATTTGTACCACGTGAATTCTAAAACGGCACGTGCCTACACTGTAGCGTTTACATTTATACTGAATATTAGGTGAAAGCAATTTTCAAAAACAAAAAATTATCATAACTATCTGATAAAATAATCTAAAATAATAATCGAAAAGATTTTAGTCTGCATTCAGGCGAATTTAACAGAAATTAAAAGTACAAATGTTTACGTTTTGTGTATTGGGGTCCGAGAAAGGAAAAACCAACTAATCATACGTTATCGCGGCAAATGTCAAACAAAATATGTTTCTGCACAGTTAAAAAAAATTAGCATTTCAAATGGCAACAATGTTTATAAGTCAAAGATGTATTTTTTATGTTGAGATTACACTATTTTTTTTTCTTTGAAAGCGACGGAAAAATGAGGAAATGATAACAAGTATCAACAAACCTGTCGAATAGAACCTTCGAGAGCCCTGCGTGAGTGTCGCTGAGTTCCCGTTTCTTCCTTATCCAGCGATTATATTAATCCCCAAACTAAATTTTAGTCAGGAAAGTTGCTTTTTCAAGTTCTGTTTTCAGTTTCTTTTTCTTTTTGGTCGACTTTGTCAATGTAGCAGGCCTACCGGGATTCCCTCTCTAACCATGCTGTTTTGTTTATGAAAACTACGCATGCGTGCATAGCATGGAATGTGGAACCCCGAACACGTTGCGATGTATATATTTACGTCCCATGAATAACTATTAATTTTAATGAAATAATCCAAATTATTTAATTGTAAAAGTTGTAATTTTCTGAAAGTTTATATATTTATGAGTAGTAAAAAAATTCCAAATCTTGTCGGAAAATTTTATCTAGTCAGTTTTTTGATGAGACGCGCCGTACTGTCACTTTAATTCTTTGTTAATAGTACATAAATCTGCGTTAGGTCTATGGACATACGCCAGTATCAGGGAGATCAATAAATAACTGCTTATACATGTTATACGCGGTCAGTCAGTTAAAAAAAAACAAAACAAAATAAAATAAGACTAGCTAAATTGCTGTTCTGGAACACACATGTCAACCACGTGTAAAAGTTCTACTTTCGTTTTGAGAATCGGGTCAATTATTAGTACATTCTGTGTATCGTGCGACATGAATTTTGTAAAATTAGAAATAGTTTTGTACAGAGATTATAATGTTTTTTTAATTCCTTTTTCTCCTTGTCGGAAACCTTTGTATAAACGAACAGTACAGGCTGGGCGCTTACCGACTTGATTATGCTTAATTGTAGCACAAAAAAGGGGGGGGGGATACTGTTAACTTAAAACTGATACGCGCAAGGTTGATTCTTTAGTTTTACGTTTAATAAGTCATACATGTTATAATTATTACATATTTTTTTATATACATGAATAAAATTATTTTAGAGAATCAGTGAACGATACCAAATTCAGAACTGTAACATTTATTCATGAGTGCGATAAACAACGTCATGTTACTGTCATTCAAAATTCATAAAAGATTTTTTTCACGGATTCTGAGCAATGTGGAGTTTAATTCCCTGTTTCTGAATTGTGAACAGTTAATGCTAATATAATTTCAATAATTGCTTTCACTAAACCGTCTATTTTTTTTTAAATTTATATGTACATTTTGCATAATGTTTTAATTATAAGATGAAGTCAAATGTTCCGTATCAATTTCTCGTCTCCGTTTCACGGGCCCCAAACCATCGTTAACCGAGATTCAGAATTGAAAATACATGTAGCCCCCTCCCCGGGATTTTCTTTTAAATTTATCCCAAGCATGTCAAGATATGTGCATAAAACTAACAAATAAAATTAAATACTGAGCAAAGATAGATTTATGTGAATTAAAATAATTATTGAATATTAAGTCTGTACAATGTATATGTATATAACTTCATTTCTTTTTTTTTTCTTTTTTTTTATCTTAGTACTGCAATGTCCTATTTTGCTAAACAGTTTTTTTGTTCAATTTTCAATTTTATTCGTCAACAAATTGAATATTACAGGATAATTTTTTTTCCTGTGCGACCGTAAAGATTTTCCTGCTCAAAGAAAGTACATATACAGAGTAGGTAGTTTGTTTATTATGTACACCGGTGGCCGCAGACGAGGAACAATAGGTAATTAGTGCCCATTGTTACGCTGACCACTACAATTTACATGGAATATACAAGCTGTACCCCGTTCTACCCCGGGGCGGAAGACTTGTACACAATACAGCCAAATCAGAGACTGCTCTTCGATTTTTGATCAATGAAGATCAATAAAAAAAAATAAAAAAAATTAATGAATGAATAAATAAATAAATAAATAAATAAATAAATAAATAAATAAATAATCTGTGCCTCCAGATTGAACATATTCACCTCTGTTTTCATCTCTTTATTAAATTTAAAAATTTCTAATTTTCGAGCAAATTTTCAAATATCTTGACAGAGACCAGAAAACCGAACATTTAAAAATGAAAAAAATAAATATCTTTGAGAAAGAAAAAACAAAAATAGCTATATGAAAGGTCATCTTTAAAAAGAAAATGTCGTCCTCTCTTGACCAGTTGACGGAGTGAAACCGTGCGAATCAAACTTTTCTAACCTGCAGGAAATATTTTTTATCCCGAATTTTTTTACACCCATTAAGAACTATTTCTTATTATTGAAAAAAAAAATCACCGACCTCCCTACCCAAATATCTTGGAGTCGGGAGAGGGCGGCGATGAATCTTTTTAAAAGATAGCCTTATTTTCTTTTTATTTAAAGTACATTAATAAAATTCCATTTATCTTGCTTACAGATAATTATTTTCATAGATTGGTAGAAAACATTTGCTTAATATACGCGGAAGGTTTCATTTATTTATTGTCAACATTTACACAATCGTATTGTAGTAAATGAGATCAGCGTAATTTTTGTCACTAGCAGAACATTTAAAGAAATATGAAAATGTCGTAATGATAATTTACAATTAAAAGAAATATATGAAGGTTTTTACAGCCCCCAGTTCTTATTTAGCCCTTTCCAGCTTAAGAACAAAGACCACAGTAATTATCAGTAAATCTCAGCATCGACAGCACATCAACAGTATTTATCAGTATTTATCAGACTCCACAGTAAAGACGACAGTAATTATCAGTATTTATCAGAAACAACTAAAATTATCAGCAACGACAGTAATAATAACAGTAAATATCAGTATTTATCAGCAAGAACAGCACCGTATCAGTAATTATCAAACATTATCAGTAAAATTTGGGATTCTCAGCACATTTTCCGTCCAGTAGTGATATATATTAATCGTTGCAGACCTTGTTTTTCATTCATTTGACGATTCGCGAATAACAAATGTCGCTTATGATTATTGGTTTACATTAAAATAGGTTGTGGATTTCTCTCAGAATTCAACACCAGCCCTCACCTATATGTATACGTACCTGAACAAACCAACTGATTGACATTTTTGCTCTAGAGAAAAACATTGTATTCTTTAAAAAAAAGGGGGGGGGGGAGGGGTGTACGTATCGTGATGAGAGGAAGTTTGATCACCTGTCAGTCCATTAAACATAAAAGATTATTTTGGAATATTTGTATACAACTGCGTGGCTTTCTTGGAACCAAATTAGTATTTGTTAGAAAAATTAAATAATTATTTAGATGTTTAAGATTTGTTACATATTTGTAAGAACCACTTTATTTACCAAACAAAGTTTCATCTTTATATGGACGCCGTGATGTATTTGATCGGCTGTCTAATTATTATTCGGATATATTGCCATTCAAAGGACTAACACATTTTTTTTTTAATTTGGATAAAAAGTCCGACAATTTTCAACCTCGGTTGCTATAATTTTACCGAATCGGATCTTTTTTCCATATAGTCGAAATGCATGGACGAAGGATAAAAACCGTATGCTGATCATCAAAACACATCATTGCGATTGTGTATTTAATTTATGGAGACATGTTTTTTTTTCTTTTTTTTTTTTCGTTATCTGTGAATGACCCTTTTGCTATGTACACAAGCTTGTGTATTCTGAAAGCTCAGGATGTATTTAGTTTGGGCGCTCTTCCATGTAAAACTGCATGTACTTACAAGCATGTGTCCGTAAAATCGTGTATTGGGATATTCTGTTTATTCGACGAAATGAAAGAAATGCCTAAGAATATCATTCTGTACAATACAATTATAAGCTTGGAAGCAAATAATGCAAACTCAGAAGTGATTGATTTAATTTTAGATTTTCCCGAGAATTGAAAACGTCACCTCCACTTACAATTATTATGCATGTGTACATGCAGTTTAAAAAATGAGACAGAAAAATAAATTGTTGCAAACCTAATGGTTAAGTCGGCAATTAAAATGCATAAAACTTAAAATGAATAAATGCACAGGCGGATAAGATAATGATAAAAATAAGCGTAAGATAGAGTGAAATAAAATAATATTTAGGATTCGAAATGATTTCAAACACAATTTTCCGTTAATCGCTATGAGTACACATTGCATTTTAACACCGATATGACCGCGGCTCCCTAATCTCTGCGGCCACGTGTGAACGACGAGTGGGTTACAAATTTTAAAAACACAGAGACAGAGCGGAATGTAACCTGTGTGCTGTAAGAAGGCGTGAATTATTGTATGTTTAAAAGTATTATTTTATGTATATAGTTTATTTAATATTAAATGAAAAATTAAATGAAGAAACAAGAGACTGATAATAAAAATTATACTTTAAACAAGTATTAATACTTAATATTTCCATCACTAATTGCAGTTATTTGCCGTAGCACCTTTTCAATTACAATTGAAATAGAATACAATAACACGCGATAGAGAAATAAATTGTTTGGTTTTTTTAATCGTATTGTTGTGTCGACAGTGACCAGGTCGGTGAAAGCGATTAAAATTCGTAATGATTTTATGCACTAGTGTTTGGAATTAAGATTAAATAAAAAATGAGATTAAGTTATCTTAAAGATTCGATATAAATTAAAAAAAAAAAAACACATAATGTTTCATTAATCGTTGTTTCTACACAATGGATTTGTCTTCTCAGATGTTTGTTTTGTTTACATGGCTTATGACCGCAGGTGGCTGGTACACCGGTGACCTCGGCAAGGGATCGCGGGTTGTGTTACATAACAATAAACATCGAGGTGAACATGGAGAACGTAAAGTGGTAAAATGCGTATACAGTTAACGATCATTAATTATTCAATGCTTAAAGTTTAATATTACTTAAATAGTTATAAAGATACATTTAATTCCTTCCTTTATTTGAAGACGTGTTCCCTTTAAATCTAAATTAAAAAATTTAAGAAAAGAAAGTTGTAAAAAATAATTTATGAGTGAACCACAGAACACGTTTAAAACCTTATTTAGAAGAAAATTAGCATTAAATACAGTAGGGTATATAATTTATTGCAAGTTTGTTTAAGTTATACACATGAAGAGTTCTGATTTACTTGCCGAATGAAAACGCTTACCTGTTTACGGGACCTGATATTTACCTACATATTACGACATATTACGCAATACTCGAACAAAACAACATTTGTATGAGATCAGTAAGGTGTTAAAGAACAACTTTAATTCCGAAAGCCATATCGAAATATTTACCGTTTTTGAGTTATAAAGCGAAAACTTTTAAGGGCTCTAGATCCCTAATTTTAGGGGCAAGCCCCTTTTAAATGATATCAAATGAAAGCTCTTGCTATTATGAACAACTTTTATTCTACATGTTTTAACAAAATATTTTTAGTTTTAAAGACATAAAGGGAAATATGTCAAAATTTTTGCTCTTTTCCGCGTTCTAACTTTTGACCCCTCTCTAGCGCCATTTTAATGCAAAAATCAAGAAACAAAAACCGATGTGCACAACTTCAATGCTTCTTCTTTTCAATTTCAAAGGGTTTTGTGCTCCAATTATTACAGTCTCAGAGCCTTTGTCTGGAAACCAGAAGCATTAAAATTTCAATCAAAGGGGAATAACTCGTGAACAGAAGGTAATTTCCGAATTGTATTACAGTATTCTGAGAGTGTTTTGTAAAGTCTAAAAGCTCTGAAAATTTGAACAAAATCCGTTCAGAAATGAGGAAGATATGAAGCTTCAAAGTTGGCGTCTAGGAAAAAAAAAAGAATAATAAGAACTAGAGCCGAGCTCGTTGCAGAGCAACGAATAGGTCTTCCGTTGGAGCAGTGACCTTGAGTCAAGGTCATGCCATATTCTAAGATGATAAATAATCTTTTAAGGGACTATCAACTTGCAATGCTTCGCCAGTAGAAAGACAATAAAATAATGTACACTTTCTATTTCGTGACCTTGAACTTGTCCAGATGACCTTGCGTCAAGCCATGACACACTCTGGTTATGACGCAAACCTATCTGTGTTACCGACTTGACAAGTTAACACATGTTCTTTCAGACCACACATCCAGTAAAAGCATCTTGTTCTTAGTGACGTTGAACTTGAGTCAAGGCCATGACACAGCCTGTATGATACCAACAATACCCATTCTGAGTGTTTCCAACTTGACAAGTTTACACATGTTTTTTTTTTTCATTTCGTTTCCATATAGTTGTAATTTATTACTTTTAACTCGCTGGCTTCAAATATGTTTTATGTCCAATTTCGATATTGAAAAACGTCGGCATCTTTGAGTACGTACAAGGTGCATTACGTTACCCTATCACATCATGTTTTATAACGCAGACCATACATGTATATATAGTCAGCGTTATAAAAAAAGGTTAAAAAATCCCATTTTATTCATCAAAAATCTCTGCTTAATTATCTTTGCTGATTTCTTACAGAACTAGAGTGTTCCCAGGAACGCATGTGTCGACTGCTTTTAGCTTCATTAAAGATGTAACTAAGTCTAAAAGTTATCAGCTATTTATTTGCTAAGGCAAAACAAAACAAAACAAAACAATCCAGGGATAGTAAGACTGCGATAGAATCTAACAATCAAATAGAAATGCAAATCCTTAACCCCTGAAAGCTAAAATGGATATTAATGAAATTTGAATAAATTTATTATATATAATTATATATAAATTATTTAAGTACGTGATTTCAACAATCCTTCGAAAGAGGCTTCAGTCTTTCATATCAGCAATTGTCAGTCTACACCATCCATTTTGGAATACCGATCCCGTTGTATTTTCATAGTACTTAAATTTCAGTTTTTGTGGTTTCTTTATTTCATACAGTGTCAAAATACATTGTCATGAGATCATAAACATGTATAACTGTTAATTATTAAACCCTGCCTCTGTAATTTCAAAAGACATAAGTTAAATTTAACCCTCCGCAGTATATTTTACAAAATAGGTCGAAGGTCAAGTGAACTGTAACGCTGGTATTTTTCAAAATGTTTTATGACAAACAGTGCATATTCTAAATAGCATAGACTTACTTCATAAATATCAAAAAGAAGTTGTATATCGGCATTATTGGTTATTTTGAAAAGTAGGTCGAAGGTCAAGTTCAAGGATATCTAGGTCGGAAGCCATGGAAAAATACAAAAGCCATAGTGTCAAGCTATATGTGCAAATTATCAAACCCATACCTCTTACATTTCTCGAGATATTACATTTCTCGAGATATAAGGTGTGACAGACGGACGGACAGCAAGACAGACGCCAGGTTAATTGATCGCTATGTGCTGCTCTGCTCTGCAGGCGACACAAAAATGTTTGTTTGATTGTCTGTTTGTTGTTAAACGTCCCTTGAGCTGCCAGCATTTGCCAGTGGAGGGCTGCAAATTCAGACCTATACTCGACACTCAAGGCCATTGAGCAGTGGGGGATTTTTTACATGCCGGCACCTACTGATAAACGGGACCTCGGTTTATACGGCCTCATCCAAAGGACCATGCTCCACGTTCTGTAGTGAAATTGTTTGTTTGTTTGTGTGTTAACGTCCCCGTCGAGATTTTTCACTCGTATGGAAAAACCACCACTTGCTGGTGGAGGGCTGTAAATTCGACACTCAAGGCCATTGAGCAGTGAGGGATTTTTTTCATCCCAGCACCTACTGCTACACGGGACCTCAGTTTATACGGTCTCATCCGAAGGACCAGTCTCCACGTCCCGTAGTGGAATAGTTTGTTTGTTTGTGTGTTGTTTAACGTCCCTCTCGAGATTTTTCACTCATATGGAAACGCCACCACTTGCCGATGGAGGGCTGCAAATTCAGACCTATACTCGACACTCAAGACCATTGAGCAGTGAGAGATCTCTTTCGTCCCAGCATCTACTGCTACACGGGACCTCGGTTTATACGGTCTCATGCAAAGGACCGGTCTCCACGTCCCGCAGAGGGAGTTGAACCCACGACGTAAAGATTAACTCCTTACTCCGCGACTCTAGAGCAAACACTCAAACCACTGCGCCACGCGGGCGACGTGGTGGTATTCGAAACCACAACTACGAATCGTAGGGGTAGAAACATTTTGATAAATGTCTGACTTAAGCCTGTATAACGCAATTTCATTTTTTTCTGGGACGGGGCACAAACAATCAAATTTTTTTGATATCTAAGCAAAAAAAAAAAAAATTAAAAATAAAAATAAAAATAAAAACATAATTGCGGGGGGTGGGGGGTGGGGGGTGGGCACGACCATATAGCTTTAAGCTATATAGTGACTAAGAAAGAATAACTTGTCATTTGTCAAAGTCTTTTACCTAAACTCTTCACTTTTAATTGTCAATGACAGATTCTTGTTACAAAGTGAAAAGTATACATTTATATGTAGTACAGCAGAAGTTTACAATTTTGATTGACAGGTGTAGCGCCGTGGATTTCATGTAACTATGTACAAATAAGAAATGAAGGGATCTAAAGAAAAAAGTTATTGTGATTGACATTGTAATTAAAACAGAGACAATTAACAGTAGTTTGGCTGTGCTGGCCTTTCTGACATTTGAAGTAAAGTTTAAGAATAACTTATCATTGAAATGAAGTTGTAAAAGTGTATTATCAATTATTTTCATTTTCATCATTAGATGTGCTAATAAGTTTGTTATATTCAAGTCCATGTATATGTACTCCTTGTACATTTTTTTTTGAACCGCGCGTGCAAGTGTAATTAAATTATAAAAAGTTAACATACTTCTTAAAGGCATGGCATTTACGTTACACAATTCTGGACATTAGAAATAATTAAGCCTATAGTGTTGGCGATATTTTATCGTATGCTAAAAAATATGTATTACATAAAATATGTATTTTAAAAAATTCAGCACAATATAGCCTTTCAGATACATACAAAATTAGATTACATATAATATGAAATATTTTATTGAATATTATGATCTCTTCTCTGTAAACAGGTGTGTTTTGAAGAGGACATTGAAGGCGAAAAGGGGCTCGAATAACCGCCAGTTTTTTTTTCTTCGGAAAGCTGTACAGTTATCTTGGACGACATATCGCGTACAAGTACAGTGTACAAAACAGCAGTGAAAATAAAAATAATGAAATCAAAGTTTAATTCTCTTTTCTCAATTATTTTGTGAAACATAATTACCAACAAAGATACAAGTTTTTACCAGAGTGTATACAAACCGACTTTTCAAGCGGTACATGAAAGCGTTTGACGCGTGACCAGGTACGTGCAATTGCTTTCAAAACATGCAAACTCAAACTACAGTATCAGGTAGCGCAGGTTGCTGGCCTGTCAATCAAATCAGCAGCTATTGTTTTATTTTTGTATGATTGTCGGGCGGTATGTTATCGATCTTAAGCTAGGTAGATTTTGTGGGCGTTAATGGAAAGTTGGGTGTTTAATAAAAAGCACATGTACTTGTCATATGCTGGAGTTACAAAACTATAGTCGACAGAGTTTTTCACATAGCATGTTAAAAGTTGGTGTAATCATAAAGATAGCCATTTTAAAAAGAAAATAATGTAAAAGTGTTTAGCAATGCGTCTTATTGTTTTCAAAATATATCTCTTTTGAATTCTTTGTCTACAAACCTTGTGTGTCAAGTTAGAATTATCTGCAGAATTAACCACACGTAATGAATCTCCGAAATTAAACACATAATAACACATAATTGAGAAATAAATCGTTTATTAAATACATGTATGCAGTTTAAAGATTAGGATTCATGAAATCGGGGACCTTTATACGTCCTTAATAAAATGTTTTGGATTTAAATTAAATCAAATTAAGATAAGAATAAATGATTTAATTGAATGATCCGCTATGATTTAAAAAATAATTTTCCGTAAATCATTGTGTCAGCAAAATGAATATAGAACGACAATGTTTTGTGTATGAGCACTAATAGCTGCTTCCTCGGCTACATAATTAGGTTACATAATTGTAAACAAACACAAAACCCGGGTATATGTGAAACGCAGTTAAATGCAGTTAAAGACTGATTTATTTTTTGCTAACTTTTATTTTTAAATTTAATATAGTGTATGTTTCAACATTAAACGACGAAAAGATGTTTTGTTTACGAACGCAGGTCGCTGGTTCACACGCAATGGATCTCTTGTAATTTCGGCCACAATAATTTAATAAGTATATCAACAACATGACCAACATAGATAAGATGAAATAATTTGAAATATCCGATTTAGCTAAAAAAAAAAAACAAAAAAAAAAAAAAACAATTATCCGTACATAGTTGAGTTTGCAAAATAGATTTAGAACGGCAATGCCTGTTTAGTGTATGGCCACTGATCACTGGATCTATAGGTCACGCGTGATCGGGGGATGGCCGGTTACGTAATTATAAACAAAAACAAACCCCGAGACGTATTGAAAATGTGTGACTCAATAATTTGGAATGAAACCACAGAACACGTAAAAACTTATTTTAAAGTAGTATTAGTATTTATTTTGGATAGGTTTATCATTTATAGCAAGTTTATTTCAGTTATGCGCATAAAGATTTCACCTTCACTTGTCTAATGAAACTAGTTACCTGTATATGGGTCAAGCTTCTAGCTCATTTATTAAAAAAGACTCGAACAAAATAACAAGTTCACGAGATCAATAATATGTTAAAGAACAACTTTTTTAGCGACAGCTATATCGAAATATTTACCGTTTTTGAGTTGTAAAACGAAAACTTTCAAGGACCCTAGATCCCTAATTTAAGAGACAAGCCCCCTTTTGGAGGTGCCAAATGAAAGACCTTAAAATTGTGCACAACTTTTATTCAACATGTCTTAACAAAATATTTTTAGTTTAAAAGATACATAGGAAAATATGTGTAAATTTTCGCGCTTTTAGGCGTTCTAATTTTTGACCCCTATCTAGCGCCATTTTGAACACAGAAATCAAAAAACAAAAATAGATGTGCACAACTTCAATGCTTCTATTATTTAAATTCGGTAGAATTTCTACTCCAGCTTTTGTAGTCTCGGTGCCTTTATCCGGAAATGAAGAGTCCTAAATTTTCATTTAAAGGGAGATAACTCAAAAGCGGAAGTGGATTTTTGACATGTTTGACAGCATTCTGATAGAGTTTTGTAACGTCTATAAACCCTGCAAATTTGAGCAAAATCCGTTGAGAAATGAGCGAGATATGAGGCCTCAAAGTTGGCGTCTAGATAGGAGAAGAAAAAACTAGACGAGCTTGTTGCAAAGCAACAAATAAGTCTTCCGTCTAAATTTGAAGGAGATGAGATTGAGATGGAGAGACTTCTACGGTCATATGTGCAAAAATGAGCCATTTACCATTACTCTCGATGTGACCGGAAGTGACGTCATTTTGACGACTTTTAATGGTCTCCTTAGCTGCTACTTATCATTTTGAACAACTTTGCTTCTACGAAGCTATACAAATTCTCAATACTTTTTGAGATATCAGGAAAACACTTTTGGCCCCTCTAGCTCCCTAATGTTAGGGGCCAGGCCCTTATTGTTGGTATCATTTGAAGGATCGTAATATTCTACACAACTTTTGTTCTATATCTTTTAACAAAATATTTACAGGTAAAAAGATATTATAGAAAAAGGGTTAGAAAAATTAAAATTCCCGATAGGACTTTTTTCGGGCCATAGCGAGCGCCGACGCGCGGCACTTCCGAAAGAAATGAAAGGCCTTCCGCATATCTACAGAGATAGGTCTACCATACCTGAAAGTTTCATGTTTCTAACTAAAGCCGTATATGAGAAAATCTGCGGACAACCCGACCCTTCGAAAACCATTAAATCGGCAATATCGTCGGACCGGAAGTGACGTCATCAAAACAGAAAAAAACGCATAAGGTTCAACTGATGTTACATATGTCCTGAAAGTTTCATGGAAATCCATCGAGCCGTTTTCGAGAAATCGCGTGCACAAAATCGGTAAGAAAAAAAAAACAATAATAATAATAAAAGTGAAAAAGAAACCTAAGAATAACAAGAAGGTCTTCCGTTGAAGACGGAAGACCTTAAAAAAGAATAATAATCTTAACCATCAGAATCAGTAGAAGGTCTTCCGTTGTGACGAAAGACCTTAATAATCTTAATCATCAGAATCAGTAGAAGGTCTTCCGTTGGAAACGGAAGACCTTAATAAAGATATAAAGTATTTTCTGTCAAGTTTTGCTCAGCAATGTTTGCTGAAATTGTGGGCATTTAACTAGTAAAAGAGATTTTTTTTAAAAAAAAATCGGTAGTGTTAAAGTAAAACTTTATATGAATGAACAGAGGGACTATGAATCTTAAAAGACTTACACGGGAACAATTATTTAAACATATCAATTTTTTAATACAGTTTTATTCCTTAATCAGAACTTAGACCTCACTCGATGAAATCGAACCCCTGGGTAGCATTTGCTCTTTTCAACGATGAAAATGAAAATGTTTTTTTTTTAGGAAAAGAAAAAGTTCATCCTTTTTTGTTTCATTACTAATAATACCTCGCTGTCCTGTATTTGACTATTCCCGATAGATGTGTTTTTTCTTCTTAATTAATGTCTCACATTATTACCACCGAAAGTGAAAAATAGGAACATTTGACCTATATTTTTATATTTGTGAAAACTCCAAAACTGACCCAAAGGCTTAACATTGTGTAGTTGGCATAACAATTTGCTTAAGTAATAAAAGTAAAGAAATTATCGTCGACATTACATATTTGTTTATATCTATTTTTGATCGAGAACGCAATGGGGAAGATTTCCGACCACGTATTAATCAATTTATACTTAACCTTGACAATCTAATAGTACAAAAGAAAAGATAACACAAATACCAAGAAATGGATACAAAGAACTACTTAATTGTATGTTATATTTTTCTCTTTTCCTTTCTTCAAGCAAGCCAAGGTAAGTTATTTAATATATATATATATTAACGTGTTACTCAAAAAGTACCCTTCATGCAAATTCCACATACATTTTATTGGGAAGAATATTCTGAATGTGAGAACAAGTAAGTTTCTCGGTATCTAGATATACTATACATAATCTAAGATGTTAGCCTCATATTATGATATTCTTAGGCACCAGTGCACGTTGTGCAAATGGTTGGATACAACATCATGACAAATGTTATTTCTTCAGCAAAATAAAGGAACCCTGGTTTGCGGCATCTGTGAGTACTGATGACTTTATACGTAGGTGTCTTTCAACTTAAAAAGAAACACAAAGCTCTATAATTATTACAATGTTAGCTCCTCTCCACTGTTGAATAATAAAATTCAATGTAATATTTCACTGTTCAATATAAAGGACCCCTTTTGTACATAAGTAGGTTAAAAAAATCTCTGTATTATGTAAAAAAAGGTTTTGTTCGTTTCTATGAACACCAGCTTTCATGTCTATTTGCATTTAACATCACAGAGAATATTTTATTCTCTGTTTTGTCGTCTTTGCTTTTTCAAATGGCCTAAACATTCTCTTCCTGTACAGCTGCGAAGCATACATGTACATCAGTTATTTATTTCTTTTAGAACTAAATGACGTAAAAGACAACACGCTTTAGCGCCATATGACGTCAAGTTGGCCAACAGTCTTTTTTAACAGTCTATTTTTACGGTTTCTGTCCAACAGTCGCCAAAACAGTCAAAATGCTAGACTTTTCCCCCCATAGAGTTATATAGGGGACAGTGCCCCGGTATAACAATTCATTCCGTGACTGGGTTACAGTTTGATTGTTTTACGATATGCAAAATCACTAAAAATAAATCATGAAAGAGTTCAAAATGCCTAATTATAAATCGTAAAGTAGGTTAGGTAATAAAAAATTAAATGACCCTAAATATTTTTCGGAGAGCTAATATCAATTATAATGTTTCTCTAAATAGACTAGAAACTATTCATTATGAAATACAACGATATATATTATCCGTTTTTACCAATTTTAAATTTTACTTCATACAAATTTTATAGGCCCTCTGCGTGGCGTATGGTGGCCGACTGGCTGAACCAGTGACACAGGAAGAAGTAACATTCTTAAACAGAGAATCGGTGCAAATAGGTTGGCAGATCCATACAGTAATTTGCAAATGTCTATACCAGTCTACAAAATGGACGCAAAACGCCTAAGCGCCATTTTATCATTTAGGAAAAGTGTTGGAAGATTGAACACGATTTATTTTTGTCAATACTTGAAGTTTGGTTATACTGACTTTCTTATGAAGATTAGAATTTAAGAATGCCAATTCGTATTGATATTATATTATTAGAATTTTAAAATCTCTTGATTTTCCACTTTTTATACTTAATGAATGTAACTTTAATACAGGAAATGGTGGAGATTACTATTTAGGTGTGACGGATGCTTTCTTGGAAGGTGAATGGGTCTATGCCTCCAGAAAGTCCCCTGTGACAGTACACATGCCTTGGGTGGGAGGGGGACCTGATAACTATCATGAAGAGGACTGTGCCGCGATTGATTCTGGCACAACTTATCACGGACAATGGACAGATGTTCCTTGTCATTCTCCTTTTTATTTCATCTGTGAATACAGTTTAGAGTAAGATTTCATTTTATTTCCAGATTTTTAAAAGATAAAATATCTTCTTAAAAATTGAACTGCCGTTGTAAAATCCGAGTAAAGAAAAATTATTTTAGCATTCTAAGAGAACATTCAAATAATCGGACAAGTCATAATCGAAATAGCACAATATCTCCTTGTTAGAAAAAAGAAAATTTGGAAATATCTTTTTTAAATGTATTAAATATTCTATAACGGTTAACACTTAATTAAAACTGCTAACTGTTTTGTATCAGCTTTGCAAAGTCAAAGCTGGTTATCTGAGTTTTGTGACCATTAAACCAGCATAGACTACCAAAAATTTCCAGAATAGAAAATAATCTATTACCATGAAATTATTAGCTCTGTATGGAGCGCCAAATTAATATAAATTCAAAAAAAATTATGATATCTAAAAAGGTTTTTTTTTTTCAGGTAAATAAATCTTTGAAATTAATCGCAATTGTATTCTTATGACATTATAATTGTTTTACCGTTTATTAACTTTTCATTTTTTCGATATTTTCAACTTTATTTGCAAAGCATAACTGGGGAAGGGATTCAAATGGTGTGTCACGCATGGTGACAGAAATGAACACTCAGTTATACATAGTATAAAACTTTAGCATCATAACTTGATAAAATGTGATGTACATAGTGTTTAAATTATTGACAGTAACTTGTGTACATATTTGCACATTTGTGTTCTAAAGTTCAACTCTTGTTACATACATAATAGTTTGTTACATTGATCTCTGCTTAAGAGGAAATAAAGAATGTCTGTCTGTCTGTCTGTATGTAGTGTATATTTACGTTTGTACAGATCTTGACCTTATAGGTCGGTTGGAGCAATAACAAGGGGTCAAGTTTTTACATAAGATAGGAATAGATGGAGGGACATTAAAATATCCTCTGCAAGGAGGCCAAGGCCATGCATATGATAAGTTATATTGATATGCAAGGAACCTCAGGTAGTGCAAATTGTTCAAATTAAGGCCCCGCTTGTAGGATGGGTCCTGATGTGAGGAATACATTTTTCAATTGAAATAGATAGAAAAAGTCTTTAAAATGTTCTTCTTCAGAACTTATTAATCTGCAAACATCTTCTGTTTCAGGTTCAAGTTTGTTCAAATCATGTCCTCTAGAGCCAAAATAGGACATAAAAATTTAACATTGGAATGTAAAAGAAAAAAAAAAAGAAGAAAACTCCTTCCCAAGAACAACAGAGCCATTAAAAGTCAAAATCATTAATATTAGCCTCTCTGTGGATACGTTTCTTCCTGGATTTCCAATAACTCCTTTCCAGGATTTATATTTAATGCAGATGCACTTTAAGGTATGTCACTCGTGAAATTTGTTATATCAAGGATTTTTTGAGAAGTATATTTTGGATAAGTACTCATATAGTATGACTCAAAATCGCAGAGAAAACAGGGGGTCAGTGTGCATCTTACTGATCTACGGTACAATTAAGTTGACCTTTTTGCACTTAAATTTTAACTCTTTGGTTAATCACTTTAACCTTTATCATATTTTATCAGATGTAACCATGGCGATAAATATAATCTTATTTTATGTAAAATAGTTTGAATAATATTTATCATTGAACAAATCTTGCAAATTAATGCGCGTAAATTATTGTGTGACCTTTTTGCACTAAAAAAGTAACATATTTGGGGTATTAAAAATCTAAATAGACAATAAAATATTTTTTGTATCAAACTTTTTACGACTTCAGTGCTGATCAGTCACAAGTATCGAGAAGTTTAAAATAATGAAAGAAAAAGTTGGGGTCAGTGATGTAAATTTTGAAATATTTGTAAAATATGCGATTTTCAGGCAAAAAAAACGATGTAAATTTTATCTTGACTTCTTTAATATATCTTCATTTCTCAGCAAAGTTTGTTGAGGGAAGGTGTAAAATTTGTTATAAAAATATAAATTGAGACATATATTTAATATTCCTAGCATATCATAACGAAAAATATTCTCTGAGTAAAAGTATGTGAGTCTAAAGTTCCAAGATATTAAATTTAATAAATGTGCAGATTTGCAGAATTTTCTGCTAAATATCCTTCCACCACAAGAAATAGTCCCTCATAAATCTTGCTTCTTTATGAATTTTTGAGCAGTTTTTTCATTGAATGTTGAACAATTTACATTGTTTCATTCAAGTATGTTACGAAAAATTAATTTTGATAAATAGTTTTGAAGTAAGAGGTTCTGCCTGAACTTTTCTAAAAATCTGACGAGTGACATACCTTAATTTGATTGGTAATGACAGCAATCGCTAAATCGAAGTTTCAGATTATAATTATCATATACCTAGTACTAGTAATATAACTGCACATGCAAGTTATGATTTTTTTTTTTGAAATTATATAATTACTACTAATGCTTCTTCTACCACTATTACTAATACTGCTAACATTTTTACTACTAATTATAATCGAAATAATGCATTGAAAATATTGTAAGAAAACATATTAAGTTAAATTTAGATTTAAAGTCAAATTTGTTGTCCTTTTGTTTAATTAAATCTTCGAGCTAAAACCTTTATTCAGTGATCTTCATGAGAAAAACAAGATGTTTGTGAAACACTGATACCTGCATGGCAGCTCATGGCGAAGGTTAAAGTTTCTCCAAGTCAAACTTCAAGTTCAAGGTCAAAAGGTCAAAATTATTGGTACCAAAGGAAAAGTCTTGTCACAAGGTATACATACGCGAAAAACGAAAGCATAGCTCCAACAATTCAAAACGTATGGCCAAGGTAAAAGTTTTTCAAAAGGAGGTCAATCTCCAAGGTCAAAAAGTAAAAAAATAATTGTATCCAAGGGAAGGTCTTATCAAAACAAATACACATGTGAAGTATGAAAGGTCTAACACAAACCGTTCAAAACTTATGCAAGGTTTAAAGTATGGTAAAATTTTGCAAAAGTGTGTGAAACTTCAAGGTGAAGAGGTCAAATATGTTTGTAACCAATTGCAAAGAAAGGTCTTGTCACAAGGAATACATGTACATATGTAAAGTATAAAAGCCTAGTTCCAACCGACCTAAGGATATGGGGCAAGGTTATTAAAATTTTTGCAGACAAACAAACTTCGCTTGAAGATTCGGGGGCATAAACATATTTACTGAAATCCTTTTAGTGAGAACAATCAAACCCCCAAAAGCAATATTCTAAACACTTTATACTTTTTATCCCTCCTACCGTTTCTTAACACTTGTATTAAAATTTACTAATTTCAAACTTCATAAAAGTACAGTGTTCATTGATATTTGGTAACAAGATTATTTTTCTGTGACAATTGTTATTTTCAAATCATTCATGAAGTTAGCTTTGAAAATAATACTTTTTGATTATCTTTTTTTTTCAGCATTGAACCAAACATCATTGGTTAAAAGGAGATTGTTGATTTGATGCTCCAACGACCAATTCAATACACTTAACTGGTATTTACAATTGTAAGGAATAAACTAATTTGAAGAAAACTCAGTTCGTTTTTGTAGATATCCACTCAGTTCAGTCTTTCGATGTTAGAATGGGCTTGGTTGCGCTCTATTGATCTATTGAGAAATTATTCTCCTATTTCATTCACCAACGATAATTAAACACTGTAAATAATATAAATAATGTCCTGTAATGCTCAGGAAGACTTTACATAATAGATAAATAAAAAAATGAGACAAAAATACCTTATCTTTGTATATTAAACGTTCTTCAAAGAAAAAGAGAAGCCAATTAAGGTGGGGTTGAGATCAGCGATGAGTTTGTGACCGTGTTATGTATAGTAGATGAAGAATAACAGAGATAAAGGGGTCGACTATTTATTGGATCCCATTCCACAGGAATCAATCAATCAAAGAATAATCAAATCGTCCTATAAGAAATAAAATACAATGAGTATATGGCATCAAACAACATATTCAGTTATATGCAGTCCTCATAGTTAGACACGGATTTTACTACCAATAGATTAAAGCAAGATGAGCTGCATTTTTGAGAATTTTATTTTGCTATTAAAATGTGCCGTTATTATAAATCTGTATGTAATTTAATCCTTTATGATCAATTAGACGAAAATAACATTTTAAATTGTTTTAGAAGAAAGATTTCTGTACAGTGGAATGTATAGTATGATATAAGAAATCAATATTGTCCAGGACGACAATAATGTAATTTTTCTTCCATCAAAGCTTATAAATAGTTCTTCCATCGAAAATATGAACAACAGAAGTTTAAAAACGTTCTTTTCTCAGTCATTGAAATAGTTAATTACAATATTGCAACACAAATTTCCGACATCAGAGTTGCAGCTCATATTTCTTTAAACCAATTGTAAATGTTCAGAATTCATGAATGCATAAAAAGGGAAATAACTCTTACAAATTACAGAATGACGAAAATCGTGTTCAGATAGAAATTTCAGCAAAAATATGAATAATTTATCAAAGTGTAGTAAAAACGTATAAACAATGAATAATTGTTATAACGTATTAATTTATGGAATTAGGCTGACTATATGCACACGCTGTAGGTTCGCCTACACTGTATATAAAAACAACAATCACAGGTTCAGCCGTAATAAATCTCAAAATCTCTGGATAAAAATATTTTTTATACTTTCAGATTACAACATCTATATCTGGCGTTGCTTACAATCAATATGATTACTGATAATAATACTTTACAGAATACAATGAACTTTATTTCAAAACTTCACTCGTTCTCCCTTTCAATCGAAGAAATTATATTACGATAAGATAGAAAGATAAAAGTAGAAAAGAGATAAAATTTACTGAATATACTCTGTGTGATGACCATGGACATCTTGTAGTTGTAAAACACCATTATTGTAATGTAATATGGTAACCAGTCGAGACAAAATCATCTCACATCCTTGACGTTGGTTGTCCGTGCGAGAAGTGAATATCCCGCACACTAGCCTAAACAATAGAAAACGTACCGCCCAAACCTTTGGCCAATAAAACTACTCACACCGTACTATCAAAGGTCGCGAAGATCAGCCAGCCAGAATTATTAACAAATTGCAAAGTGAAATAAGTAAAAATGCAATGATGATAATGAATGAAAACAACATAACAACATTGGATCATAAATAATTATTTATTTCATATGAAACCACTCTTCCACAGGTTTACTAATAATACTCAAGCACTATTGTCTTGTTTATTCTTCATGTTGATACATGTAATGACAAATGGAGCAAGTACAGACTAGTAAACACAATTAATTTTGATTTGTTACTGAATAGTAGACTAATTATTTTGTTGATCCCTGATCAACCTATTTCTCTCTCTTTTATTAGCATCTTATCTTCATCTATCAGTTTATTTTGTTTTATCAATTAATTTTATGCTTCTATAAATCCTTTACAGTATTATACTCAGGTGACCTTACGGCCCTTGGGCCTGTTGTTTAAAATGAAAAAGAAATCTTTTGGGGGAAAAAAACAACACAAGTGAAAGCTTTCTTATAAAGTGTAGATTATTTTGTTTTCAGTTTTGCCTCCAGAGCCTACTAGCTGAGACACAACATTTGATATGAGGTTAAAATTATGAATCGGGATATTAAGAATTTTCTTTTCTGTAAGAGTGGTGTCACAATTAGTTATTCTGATATAAAACATTCTCTAGTCAAGTAGATTCAAGCTTATTTAATATTGCTAGCAATGTTTGCGATCAAAGATTTACTACAGAAGAAATGAAATTAAAGTTTGTTTTCTTTTAAATATGAAATACATATATCATGTTTGAAGACGATATATTCTCAAAAAATAAAAATAAAAGCACCATAGACTCAGCAACATAAGCCTGTTTTTTTTTTTTTTTTTAGATATAAACAACAATGGCAAACCAATGATGAATTATCTAATAAAGTTTCATTCCAGCTTCTTAGTCGTCAATTTCCCATTTTGTATAAGCATATGGTGTCTCTGTCTCAGACATGTTCGTTACACAAGCATGTTATGGTAAGAATCAAATTTTAACTTAGAGAGCGACTGAAAAATATATTGATGATACAGGGATTTCAAAAGTATTGTTTTAAATCAGTATTTCAAACATTTAACAGTCGTTATAATGACCTTGGTTTTTTTTTCTTAAAAAACAATCTGATTGTACACACAAGTGTCTGAAGTTGACATTAAAAAGGTGCTCTAGTTTCTGATTGACAATATCCATGTGGTTTTTGGAGGCCAGAACTTGCAACAATCTATCGGAATTTCCATGGATACCAATTGCGCCCCGTTACATGTACTAGCAGACCTATTTTTGTAATCATATGAAGCAAAATTTGTTCAAAATCGTTTACGTGAAAAGAAAGAAACACTTGCTGTGGCCTTCAACTCGACATTTGGATATATCGACGACGTATTGTCAATTAACAATGGTTATTTCCATTCTTATGTCGACACGACATATCCCGGTGAGCTTGGTATAAAAGATACCACAGAGTCTGGCACATCTGTTTCATATTTAGATATTATATTAGAAAAAAGACGTTAATGGTATTCTGACAATAAAGCTTTATGATAAACTTTAACTTTTCAATCGTCAACTTCCCTTACTTATGCTATAATATACCCTTATCACCTGCATACGGGGTTTATATCTCTCATTTGATTCGATACGCAAGAGCATGCTCTACGTATGAACAATTTCTAAAACGAGGTAAGTTATTAAGAAACAAGTTGATGAAACAAGAATATCAGCAGTCTCGTTTAAAGTCATCATTTCGTAAGTTCTATGGTCGATACAATGACCTTATCAGCAAATACAATCTATCATTAAGTATCATTATGTTGACTGACTTTTTCATACTAATTGTTAGGCCATTATTTACACACTGAATTGTCGACGGATTTTCCGTTATTTTCCGATCATGACAAGGAGCACACGGCGGCTGTGACCAGTTGGCAGGGGATGCTCACTCCTCCATGGCACTTGATCCCACCTCTGATGTCTTAGAGGTCCGTGTTTGCTCTGCTCCTTTTTTGTAATGTTTAATGGACTTCTGAGCTCGAATACTGTTCGTTATCTTCACATATTTCATTAAAGGATCTGTCGTTGTGTTACACTTACGTTTTCCTTACTATTACATTGATTACATTGTTAACAACTTATTTTGACTATGAATTACTTCGTTTACCTGCTCAATAAAGATTGGTCGAGGCGGGTGCACAAAGTCTTTAAGGAAAGCATAGTTATTCTAGGCACCTGATCCTTTCTCTGTTATTTCCTGAGATCCTTGTTTTTGCCCTGTTCTCGATTTTTTATAGGATTGTGAAATTGAATATTTTTCATTATCTTCATCTTTATTGGGTGAAAATTGATTCTCTGTCCAAAATGGTGGTCAGAATTTAAATTATGAGATGATATTATATTCTATCGTCGTCGTTTTTAAAGTGAAAAGGCAGTCGCGGCTAGTCAGGAAATGTCAATCATCTGTATTTTATAAAATAGATTTTCTCCTACACCTATAAATCAGCGACAGAACTCTGTCAACTTGCAATGAACACTTACTTTTCTTCAACAGAAATGATAAGTACGCCAATTTTGTTCTCTTTCCTTCAATAAAACAGTATACTCTCACCTGGAATTTTCAAATCCAAAAGGCGTTCTCAACTTTCACTTTGGCTATATACAATCATGTCATTTCGGTAGAAGATAATAAGAAAAATCAAATCATCGACGGAAGAACAAAGTAATAAAAATTTAGAAAAGTTTTGTCGCCATTATAGCTCAAATAATGTAGATAATTATGCAAATAAGCAGACAGAACGCAATTTCTCCATATGAATAAATATAATTTTATAAAGAGTTTATGAATTGGCTGATTATCGAAATGGTGTGTGAATTTAAATTTGTTAAAAAATCTTAGGAGTTTTGTACTATCCACCTTTGAATAAAGGGGAAACAAACGCATTTGATTCAATTTTGAATTTCTCTATTTATTAAAAAAAATAACGGCAGTCTGTTGCTCCCCTAACACAATTTTCGAATACGGTATGTTGTATTTTAAAAGAGCTAATAAGTAAATAGATAAATAAGCAAATAAATAAATAAAAATTGTGTTAAATCTATAATTTATGTTCAATTATTATTGAAAGAAGTTTAAAAAAAACTTTTTGTTACTATTTATTTACAATTTTATCTCAACTCTCATCTTTTCTCCAACTTTTTTATCAAGTTGACATTGTACGCCATGTACAATCTGCCGCCAAAAACGATTGCTTCAGTCTCCACGGTTGGGTAACATGGTGGTTATTTATCTATTTATTATTTATTTATTTAAGAAAAATAATAAGAAGATATACTAAAAAGAACTACACAGTCGTACAGTGGCCTGCCCATGTCGCTAAGGAAGCGTTGAATAAATGGAACAGAAATTTTGAGGCTGGAGGCACAAGGTGAACAAATAAGAAAGTGAGAATTCTTATTACAAATTAATGATTAATCACAATTAAGATCTATCAGAGCAACATAAATAAAAATGCTTTCTACATGTACTTCACGGCCAAACAATTCTGAAATGAACGTGCATATACTATTAACCGAACAAGCCTAGAATTCTATGGTTCATTCATGTTAGATAGTCGTTATCCATCTTTGTTAACCATTAATTTTGATCATTTCTATTAACAAGGTAATAGTGGGAATTACTACAATGGTCCTGGAGGGGCAATGGGTGTATGCCAGATCTAGGGAACGTTGCAGGACAACCATGCCGTGAGGGGGATTGTGTAGAGAAAGTATCCTCCTCAGAGTGGCACGAGTTGTGGGGAGATGTACCTGCTCTACAGCTTTGTACTATATATGTGAAATTATGGAATATATTTATTGTCAGAGATTTATTTTTTTCATGTTTTTGCATTGAATTTCAAGAATGATATAAAATAAAAGTTGAGATTTGGGGAATATAAATAAAGGCTGTTTTGGTAGGAAATTTCGCAATAAATATGTATTATCACTAATGAATTAAAGCCTTTACAAACTGTTTTGCAGATTTCTATAACATATTGTTTTGATGAGTATCCTATGTTCTTAAAATAACTAAAAAAAAAGTAAGTAAAACTCTGCAATTATGATGCATGGGCAATATAAAGACAAATTACTGTCTTTATCGATGAAAATTTAATGCAGTTGAGCATTATTTTTGAATAATTTTATCTCTGTTTTTTAAAGATATCTGCAATGTTGGAAGATGTGTTCTATTTCTGACTTTCAGAAGAAACAGAAAAGTTTGTTTTGTTTTTAATTTTTGGATTTTTTCTGTAGAAAGAGCTTAAAATGCCAAATTGCTTAAGATTATTTTTTTGCTGATACACGGTATATCATGCCTATGAAAATGATAGTTTTTGTAATGTTGATAAGCACACATGAATAATAAAAAATCAAATACCGCAAAAAAAAGTGTGGCTCAATTCATACAGCTCTAAAATAGGCAATATGCAGAAGAGGTAGTGCTTTGATAAGGAAACATATAGGACAAACAGATATCACTCTGAAAAATATTTTCTCTCATTTGACAACTCCCATATGATAACATCGTCTTAAAGTCCAAAATACACTGATTATATCTAATAAGTTATTCATGTATTAATTGATTCGATAATGTTATGCGCCTTGTATAATTAATACGTCAAATCAAACTTCCCTGTATACCTTGTACCGCAAACGATGGTTCATAAAGTATAAATAACTCAGTCGGTGAAGAAAAGTGTATTAACTGCTTTACGATTTATATTACATTTTGAAGGTGTTGCTTTCATGTTTCAAAATGAGGCAAACAATTATATCAATTCTGATGCTTATATTTTTATCACGATGGAAATTACTCCATGCACATCTCTGCTTTGATGGTTCTGACGCAGTTAAAAGACATCGACCATTGAAATTTTGTTCTGAATATTCTGGTCTAGGATGTTGTTCTACAAAGACAGATAGTGCCATCTGGAATGAGTTTAAGAATACTAAGACTAAAATCCCAACCCAGTACTGGAGGACATGTGAACAGTACTTGAAAAAGATCTTTTGTGCAAAATGCGATCCGAATTCGGGCCATTTTTACAATATTTTTGGATTAGATAATTTAGGAGATTTCCCAGGACTCTGTAAAGGTTACTGTGATCAACTATATTCGGAGTGCCGTGAAATAATTCCGTATCTTACGAATAATACTCTCATATTGAATGAAATCGAGACGTCAGATTCCTTCTGCTCATTCGTTCAATCTATTGACCAACGATATTGCTTTGCTGGTACAAATTTTGCTGTCAACAAAAGAAGCCAGAAAAAAGACCCAACTACTAATCCTTGCTTGTGTTTGCAGCCATTTGCAACAGGACTTATCCTTCCCTCATTTGTTATTGGTGTGAAGGATGACACACATCGTTTATTTATTGGAGATGCCCATGGTGAAATCTTCATTTATTATCTAAACGGGAAGGCAGAAAAAGAACCTTATCTAGACATCTCTAAATCAGTTGTGTTTAAATATGATCTTGGTTTGCTGAACATGGCTTTTCATCCAAATTTTAATGAAAACAAAAAATTCTATGTGTTCTATGGGACTGAGCACGAGACTGTGAATGGTCGGCAGTCTACTGTTCGGGTGAGTGAATTTAAACAATCTTCTGAAAATCCAAATATTGCAGATCTGTCAACTGAAAGAGTAATTTTAGAACTTGATGAGCCGGTGAAATATCACCCAGGTGGTCAGATAATGTTTGACGAGAACGGCTTCCTGTTAGTAACACTTGGAGATCTTAGCTTTCAACCTATCGGGTCAACCTTGAATACCTCTGAAATGGCAGGTTCAGTCTTAAGAATCGATGTAGACGTATACGATGCCGATGGTAGACCATATGGAATTCCAGCCGACAATCCATTTGTTGGAGATCCAGATTTCCTGCCTGAAATTTATGCCTACGGTCTCCGAAGTCCTTGGAGGTGTGGACAGTATGACGGAGATCCTAGCTCTGGAGAAGGCAAGGGAAGAATCATATGTGGAGATGTGGGATGGAATAAGTGGGAAGAACTTGATCTTTTAAAGAAGGGTGCAAACTATGGCTGGAATGTCTACGAAGGGCCAAAGTGCCGACAGAAAAATAAATGTGACAAGATAGCCAACCTAGAACAGCCTATACATTCTTACCATCACAGCCAAGGAAGTGCTGTAGTCGGGGGTTATTTTTACCGAGGATGTCAAATTCCTAAGTTGACTGGGAAATACGTGTATGGGGACTTCACTGGATGGTTGGCAACACTTTCACTCAAATCTGATCAATGGAAAAGCGAAACCATCAACTTCTGCACAGATCTGTGTACAAAACCGCTAAATAATCAGATTAACCAAAAATTGATCTCATTTGGGGAAGATGTTGAAGGTGAATTATACGTATTAGAAGGTAGGTTTCCCAGAAGTAAAAATAAAGATGGAGTTGTTTATCGCTTGGTAGATCCATCTAAGTCATCTGATTCCAGCTCCTGCATAGCAACCAATCGTTTAAAAATATTCCTGACAGAAAGCACACAATTGCAGACTTCTACTTCAATTCAGCGCCATTCTTCAATAAGACCTCAAAGAAAACAAATGGAACTCTTTTCTACCACAAAATCACCACCTTCTGGGAAGCAGTCTTTATTTAGCAGCCTTATGGAAAATGTCCGAGGATTTATCCGTCGATTCTTTAGGAAATTTTTGTAATGAAGTGTAGTGTTATAGATATTTGGTGCTTAATTGAAAAATACCTTATATTTTCAGAAATGTGTGTTTAATTATACTTCTACATTTAAAAAACTCGTTTTTTTTTATCTTATGAACTAAATAAATGCACATTTTGGAAATTATTACATTTCTACTAAACAAATGTGTAAACAAATGCTATCTTGAATTATATATATATATATATATATATATATATATATATATATATATATATATATATATATATATATATATATATATATATATATATATATATATATATATATATATATATATATGAAAAAAATACAATGTCATCGTCTTTTTTTTTGGCTTCATTCCTAATAAAATTTGTTCCTGGGATGATCCTTCTTTAAAAAAAAAAAAAACACAAAACAAAAAATAAACAAGACACAATTTCTGACATGTAGCCACCATGCCAGTTGTCCTCTATACACTGACTCTTCTTAACTACTTTGGGTGTGTTCTTTTTTCTACTTCATTTATTCATAAGAAATTATTACTACACAAGTAGGGAATTTGGAAGATTTAACCCATGCTTTCACGGTAGTGGAAGCTCCCGAAAGCTTTAAATTTTGTGGTTGGAATTAGGTACCTAGGTTTTAAAGACAAAAAAGGGTATTGTTAGCATAACAGATTTTTACCTGTTTTTGAAATTGGACACAATGGTTGGGATTTCAGACCACATAGATTTATGTGTAACCTTGACGTATTCACACCTTGATAGTGCAAGTAGAAAGATAACACAGGTAAAAAGAAATGGATATAAAGGATTTTATTGCATTTTATATTTTTCTACCTGCTTTTCTTGAAGCACAACAAGGTAACTTATTTGATATATCTGCTTTAAACATAGGAAAAAAATATTCAAAATTTATTTCACACTAGCAAATTTCTAATGAATGTGAACGAGATTAATATATATTCTGAACATAAATTTATGTCTGTCTATCAGTATGTAGTTATATTACGCATTCATATTTAAAGTGAAAGATAATATCTACATGATATGATTTTCAAGGTACACGTTGCGCAAATGGTTGGATACAACATCATGATAAATGTTATTTCTTCAGCAAAGTGAAGGAACCCTGGTTTGCGGCATCTGTAAGTACTGATGACTTTCAGCTTAGAAGAACGCTTTTAGCTTTATAATTGCTAGTGTCGTAATAGTCAGTCAGGAATGTTGAATATATAAACACCAATAAGCTACTTAACTGATAGTATAATTACAATATAAACGTATTTATTTTTGCGGTTATAATATCCTAGCTCCTTTTGCATTTCTTCCTTGTCTGTTAATTAAAGTAATTGCTTATAATGATAAAAACTAGTACATGTAGTTTATAAGACTCAAGTAATTTATGATTGCGACAATCAGTTGAAGAAGAATATGGCGCTTCTGAGGGTGATATTTTTGTAAATGACCCCTTTTCTAAAGGATTTAGTTCCAAAAACTTTGCAATGTGTGAAAAAAATTCGCTTCTCATTATGAACCTTCATTACTATTTTTTTTTTAATTATTTGCCATTGCAATCAACACCTTTTATTATTGCAATATTTCTTAGATGCTGTATGTAGAATATTTCATGTAACTTATGTTAAAGGAATAGTAGTAAAATATAAGATAGATTCTGAGAAAAATAAATGTATTTCCTTTAATGATACGCTGTTCCTCGCAGAGACGTTTCGATTAACGAATTTTCACCTAGTTGTCAGTTGAAGTATTTAAAGAACCGTTACATAAGACGCAAAAAAGTAAAAATCAAACAAAGTGACACCAGTAACGAACACGTTGTCATAATGATTACTAAGTACTTTCCCTAAATTGCAGTTTAATGCACAAAGTTTAAAAAATCAGTCACTACACTAATTCGAATTCAAGCTGCGTTTTGGAACTGATTCGGTGACCCAAATGGATTGCTATGGATCGATAAGATACGCTATATATTTTTTTAATTAGACAAAACATACAATTTGCAAAAAGACTTTGGACCAAGCCAAGAGAAAAGAAAAGTTTAACAGTTATATTATTGTATTAAACATGTTTCCTAGGCCCTCTGTGTGGCTTATGGTGGCCGGCTAGCAGAACCAGTGACACAGGAAGAAGTTGCATTCTTATCAAGAGAAACGGTTCAAATTGGTAGGAAGATCTATACACTTGTTGCAATTGTTTTTACCCGCCCATAAATTAGCGAGAACGTAGAGTTTACGCCTTATTAAGCATCATTCAGTCTTTTAAGAAAAAAAAGATTGGACAGTTGAAAGCAATTTTATTCGCATAGTACATTAATATTTCAGATTACATTATTGTTATGCTGACTTGCACATATTATAGATCAGATTTAAGTGTGTCACTTTTTAACGAATTTTGAAAAAAAAATGAAATCTAATTACAGCCGTGATGTTAACGATAGCTTACATGTAATACGTATTAAATGTCACATTACAGGAAATGGTGGACATTACCACTTAGGCGTGACGGATGCTTTTCTGGAGGGTGAATGGGTCTACGCCTCCAGAAAGTCTCCAGTGAAAATACACATTCCCTGGGTGGGAGGAGGACCAGATAACTATCATGAAGAGGACTGCGCTGCTATTGATTCTAGCACTACTTTTCACGGACAATGGACAGATGCTCCTTGTCATCTTTCTTATTATTTCATCTGCGAATACAGTTTAGAGTAAGATTTCTATTTATTTCCAGAGATAAAGTTTCCTGATTGTATTTTTAATGTAAGTAAATAAGAATAATTTTTGCATTCTTTCATCACATTCAAAACATCAAACTAGACTAATCATTAGCCATGTGAACTTATTTCAACGTATTCAAATTTTCGTGCATTTAAATGGAAGTAAATACCAAGGACTAATAAGCCTAAATATATATAATATTAATTGTATAGTTCACTCATATGATATGACACAATTGTTCAATAAAAGTTGCAATTTAACCTCATTCTCTAAGATCTATGAAATTTTATATTTTATATGGAATGTCTAAACAACTATGAGGTTAAAACGACGTCAAAAGGGGGGAGGTGTCTTTATTTCAACATTGTATAAAGTTTAACCCCCTGGAAAAACTGGCATCCAAAATGCTTGTTTTTAATTGCCAAAAAAGAATCAGAGAAGGAAGAGACGAGCAGTTTATGTCGATTTGCAGTCAGGGTGTCCAAAGTCAGTCACGTAAAAAAAGTGACGCTGATCATGTGTGGTAGACATCGAACTCCGACAAGAAAATTATGCTGGAATAATCAAGCGAGGATTTTTCCCTATGATTAAATCCATTTACAATATTATATGCATTGAAATGTTTATCTGACATTTTAAAGTCATATAACCAAGACGGGTTTAAATCTTTACTTTACTCCAGTGAATCCCATCAAGATAAGTGTATTGAGGCAGAGGGAACGAGCATTGAAAAATATTGACTTTGTCGGACGTTATGAAACTTAACGGCTACAGCGCCGGGTGATCATACAATGTTTTTTTTATTTAATGATAATTTGGCAAATCATCAACGTATCAAGCTGAAACTTTTAACACGTCCTAACTTTTTGTTGTTTTATGTTCCTTATAAATTTTGTAATCAACGACTACTTAGTATTTAATTTAATTTTATCGCATCAGTCCACGAACTTGTTGAAAATTCCTTGTACATAGTCATATAAATGTACAATGTCATGTAAGTATTGATTTCTTTACCACTTCTTCTACTATTACTACAACTATTACTTATACTACTACTACTACTACCACTATTTTACTACATGTACAACAATCACTACAACTGTTACATATTTACTACAACTGTTGTTACTACAACTACAACAACAACTACTACTTCTACTATTACTTCTTCTTTTACTACTATTACTACTACTGCTACTACTACTACTACTACTACCACCACCACTGGACTTTTATGTCTTTCTATAGAAAATATACTTTTACACTGGGACTATATACGGCAGCTCTTTTGTGAAATAAATAAATATTTAGCTAAACAGTTAATTAAACGATAATAATTGGGCATTTCAAAGCACATATTACGTTGTCTAGGGAGGGGAAGGAGAAACACCCTATACTAACCCCCTACCTTCCCATTTGACCAACGACTGTAAGTTTTGATTTCGGAATGTTTTTTTTCCTTCCTTATTTCATTCCTTCATAAAATAAGATTGAAAGGAAATACTACCCCTTACGAATAAGGTATTTTAAGTTATGTTATTCTACCTCCCATCATCTCTTGTGTTAATTGGATACCAGTAAATCATGTAAGTGCCCCGAACACCATACCTATGACCACTAGTAAGGTTTTCTTATCTAATATCAATTCCGTACCTCCGTACATAGCACATGTTTAAATGTCAAAGTAAGCCGTCGAGTGTAAAAGTAGGTGCTTCTCGCAAAAGTCCACTACTACTGCTACTGCTACTACTACTACTACTACTAATAATAATAATAATACTTCTACTAAGAATAATACATTAATAATTTCACAAGAAAATTTTATTGCTTGGTAAACACAATATAGAAAACAAATTTTGAACGAAAGTTAAAAATTTTGTCCTGATAGATTTCCTCTTTTCAGAGCTAAAATTTTATTTGTGATGTTAACGAAAACAGTTTACAGAAATCTATAAACAAACATTGAAAACAATTAACTAGCTACATGTTCCTGTGATAAGTAATATTCTAAGCAGCTCGGTAAAATTTCTCATCCTCCTGTGACCGAATTGTTTTATGAAGGCTACTGATTTCATCCTTCATTATAATACAGTTCATTCATATTTGAAAGCATATATACACATCTATCTGTAACAATATCAAAAATAAAAACGAAATTTTGTCTTATCTGACTTCAGAATTAAAAAAAAAAATAATTTGTGTTTTTGTTTTTTCAGCACTGTACCGGAAATCATTGGTTAAAGGGGGTTTGCTGCATTTACTTTTATGATAAATAAACTAGTTTTAAGAAGCTTAGTTCATTAATTTACTAATTCGTAGTTTCATAATATTAAAATATTAATCAATTCATTTATTAATGGTGGTAATTATGTTTATATTGATTACTTCTCAGTTTATAACACGTTCAATTTAATTCAAAAAGAAACATGAGTTGTAAAAATAGAATGGTATCAAGTTTTTGCAGTCCAACAAAAATATTTAACAAGGGTAAATGTAGATGTGTTTTCTGTTCTCTTAATAATATTATTCAAAGGAAATCGATGCAGTTGATTATATAAGATAAAATTTCGACAAATTAATTGATATTTCTAGACGGGGGACTTTTTTTTGTTTTATAACTTCACAGAATTTTGAAACTACGCATACAATATAAAAACATTTTGATCATCCTTTTGAACAGATAAATGTTAATTGTAGAAAATATTTAAAAATTGACGAGGTAGTAAAATATGAATATTCAAACCTGTCTTGCTAATTGTTCATGAATTTTTCACCACTTAAGTTTTATATGCTTACTTCTTTTTGATCTTAATTCATATTTTTTGATTTCATTTGAACAAAGTTGAATTCCCTTCACCGAAAGATACGTTGTGTCAAGTTGAAATTGGATAAGAGTTCTTGAGGAGAAGATTAATTTTTTGAAAAGTTTACGAGAACGCCTTTAAAAGACAATGCGTTCAGTTATTATTATATGATTAATTAATTCCTAGCTCTCTGATTGACAGAAATCCAACATTGTAGAAAAAATAATACGTTATGTTCACCTTCACGGGACCTCCAAGGTGAAGATAAGATTTTCTTTTCTATATTAGACTAAAAATAGATTGAGAACTTCCAAATTGAAATAATTAGTTATGGAAAATCATTTCAGTTGCACCTGAATTTAAATTACTTTCCCTATACTGGATTCCTTAATTTCATAAAAATCTTTCCAAAGAAAGTTAGATAGCGAATCTAGTAAATGTTCTACCAATTAAGGCTCATTCCTTACTCTTTACGAAAATATTAACATTAGTGAAGGTGAAGGAGTACTGTACAACAACATAATCGAGAAGTTGTATTAATTAAATGCAGATAAAACTTTTATCACAAAGTTTACCAAAATCAATACGTACGATTTTACGAAACTTTACAATCTTTCCCCAAAATAAATTAGAGACCAATTGACAGGTCATTAATTTTTTTCACACTGTATTGTCTACGGATTTTCCAGAAAACCCACACATGACAAGGAGCAAACAGAGGGTATGACCGGTTGACAGGGGATGCTTACTCCTATATGACACCTGATTCCACCTCTGTTTTCAGAGGTCTGTGTTTGCTCTGCTCACAATTTGTAAAGTTTAAATGAACTTTTGGAGCATGATTGCTGTAATCTTCACATTTTATGTAAGACTTGTAACAGTAATGCGCATTTATATCAATGATTTGATGTCATATACTGTAGATAAGTTGAATATTTTGTGTATTGCCTCTAGTAACTTTGAATTGTATATTTAATTGTTTTATTTGTATAATTTTGTTGTCTCTAAAGCAATTACCAATGATGTTTCTCACTTAATACAATGTAGTTATTTTTTCCCTGGCCGTATAAGCGGTAGGAAATATATGTGCCCAAATTGCACACGATAAAGTGACAGTATGTTTAATGCTGAGTTAGAAAGGGATTGTTTTACTTTTTTTTTTTTACAATACCTTTTCCAATGAATGGAAATGGGTGTACTTTGACATGGGAATTTTCCAAGTAAAGATAAATTTATAGTGTTTGACGTGATTTTTCAGTATGCATGTTATGTAAGAATCTGTTCTAGTATATGAACGCAGAAATATGTGCATTCGAGGGGTTATCAAAACATTGGTGGACTGGAGCAATAAAATTAAAATTATTTGTGGAACATCAATGAATTCTTGCGTATTCTTACAATATAAGCATCATCTTTCTTGTTGTTTTGGAAGACAATAACGATTAATAATTGCTTAGATCTATCAAGGAATTAAAGATCAGATATTGTTGTTTGCGATTTCTCCGGTACGGAATCAAGATTTGGTTTCCATGGGGATTCACTTTTAGTGCTTCTTGTTGAACTCCATATTGAACTAGAAAACACTCTGGAAGAAGCCGACTTCCTGCCATTCTGAGACGACCACAATCCGCCATTCCTTAAACTCCAAACATCACCATTAAGATTTTGTGAAAGTTGGGCTTTCTTGCACCTTTGACACGTAATGTACGCGTATAAGTAATGGCAACAGGTATTACAGCCTCCATACCAATAACCATATTGCACGTGATCGTCACCATCTATCCAAAATGATTGTTTTCTGAAAAGGTCCATTGTAAAATGATATGAATAAAACAAAAAAGGAGAATACTTGCGTAAACAATAGTTAGTACATCAATTATATTAGGAAAAGGATCCAATAGTTAGTACATCAATTACATAAGGAAAAGGACCCAATAGTACATCAATTACAATAGGAAAAGAAAAATTTCAGTTCTTATGTTAAGATTCATCATCATCAACAAAGGAAAAACCTTCAAGTATCAAATTAATCAATTCAAACCTGCTATATATACATTAACAGCTCTTGTTTTAGGATTTATACAAAAGATATCATTGCTATAGCCTTACTTGCAGCCTTTCGCACAGTAACATCGCTTTATAATGTACCATGTACCTAAACTTATCAGGGATAGAAGCAACAGCAGAAAGGGAATCAGCACCAGAATTGACACTGAAACATAAAAATTATTTTTTTTAATTTGTTAACTTTACAGCAGCCAAAATTCTCTGTAGTGAGTTTAATAATAAAGCATCTGGGAAAACTTAAATCTATGCATGCAACAAGCAGTACAACAAATTCAGTCACAATTTTTTTTTTTTTTAAAGTGTTGTCAATGTCAATTTATAAAACGGGATTGGTTTTTTGGCATCGAAAAGAATACTACTGTGACTGTGATGTTTACATGTAAACTTTTCATTGCTTAACCTCAAATCGAACACATTGATAAACACATTTACACAAAACATTAAAATTTAGTTTATTGATTTTCGATGTTTATTATTTCTCTAAAATTGCCAAATAAATGCTTTGTATGTGCTATAAAAAGATTGATTCCTTTCCTGTATTTTAGTGGAAAAAGTGATTTTTTTTCTTAGTTTCAATTCTCATTTAAAGGCTGATATGCCACTTCCTGTGAGGATAAGTATAATTTTATTTTTATTTATTTATTTTTGCTATTTAAACATTGCTGACAGACGATTCTATGGGTGTGTTCAACGTCTCTTCGAATAGCATATGTATATATATTGTAAAAACATCATAGAGTGGTTTGCTTTCTAGTTAGCACACACCCCTTTTCTTACTCCTATTTCATCTTATTTTGTCGACTAGATCCTATTGTTACATCATATGGCCAAATTTCCAAACTCACAAATCATTTATTGATATGAAAATTAAATGTCTGCTATAAATTCACAAACCTGATATTTGGGAAGTAGGCGCTGTTGTTGTTGTTGTAATGATAGTTGTTGTTGTCACCTTTGTGCATTTTGGGGTTGCCCCGTCCCAGGCCCCAGAAGAACCATCACACGATCTGGTCTGAGTCCCATCCAGTTCATACCCCATCTTACAATAATACGCTATCTGATCACCATTCTGGTAGGTTCCTTTTGCAATCACATAGAATCCATTAGAAACAGATGGTGGAGCTGAGCAGGGGAGCGCCATCATTATTCTTTGTTTATTTAGATATTGTTATATCATGGCGTCGCAAAGTACGACAGTTTAATTACTAGCAGTTCACACATGTTGATGTTATCTCTTAGAGGATTTTTTAAATGGTTGATTCACACACACAATAATTACCAAGCGCATGTCATTCATGTTTACATAGGGTTCTTAACCTGTTCATATAAGTGATTTTTATCAAGTGATTAATTTCTTCTTTCATATTCGCTACATTTCTTCTGCATTTAAGTTGCTTTTATTTATAATTACACGTCGTATATTAATTTTTGACATATGTTGACTTATAATGTACATGTATATTTCGAACTTCGGCGATAAGGAAGTGGGTGTTTTTTGTTTTGTTTGTTTGTTTGTTTGTTTTTTTGGGTTTTTTTTTTTTTTTTTTTTTTTTGTAAAAATGAAACTTTGAATTCCGTTTCTTATCGATATATTTTATGTAACAGCGTTGAATTGAAAATTCAAAAATTAAAGCTTGATTAATTCTCGTTTTGAAATCTGAGACAACTTTCGTTTTGCTTAAACGTGTTGAAAATCTAATTCTTAATCTAAGTTTATTGTTAAAAATCTTAACATATAATTAATAATTGATACTGTATTAGAATTTTGATTTGGGATATACAAAAAGCATTGTCAAATTAGGCAACGCCTCAGAGTTCTTTCCCTAAACTGATAGGAAGGATTATATAATATCAAATACAGAATTCAAAAAGACTTGCAATTAAAATTTTCATCCCAGCAATGCACAAGAGTTACAAAATTAAGAAGGATCTGATAAATTTTGAATAAAGATGATTATGTATTTTACGTGATATGGCTCCTTGTAGTGTGATAAGAAAGGTAGCATTGCAAAACAGAGACGTTTGGACGGGAAACCAGCAATAAGAAAAGAGAAGGAAAAATAGCTCTTTAATTCATTGGAAATGCATTCATCTCATGCAAAATAAAACATATAATTAAAAGTTTAAATAATCAAATATTTGCTGAACAATATGTATATAATGGTGTAATGATACAAACAGAAATAAAAACAGAAACTGGATAATGCTTAGAAAAGGAATTGTTTTGTAGTCTTTCCAAATACATGAATCGACGTACAAATTGATGAGTTATCTTTCTTCGTCATAACGTAAAATCTTATTAGATTCCGTGGCATCTTCATCATGATGTTATACATCGTTTAATAATAATGTATTAAAACAGACACAATATTTATTGTGCTTATCATAGTAATGTTAGCCAGACACTAAAATGCCTGCTGCCCAATCCAGTTATGTATTTATTACATAATAAAATATGTTCAAAACACTGACAGAAATGAATGTATAAGCAGATGATAAAGAATGATGTTTCTGTTTCCGTGTTTCTAATATTTCTTTAAAAATCTTTAATGCATGAGTGTCAACATTTTCGGTAAACTTGAGATAGTTTCTCCCTTCGAAGAGTCTAAAAGAGCCTAATTGTCATACATCTTTATTACACATGACTTCAAATTTATAATAAATTTGCTGCCCTTAGTACAATTCCTAAATGTTTCAAATAAAATAAATAAAACACAGAAAAAGAAATACCACTCACCATCATCGTCCCATACAATCATCTCTGTCCGTGGCTGGCTAACATCACTACAGAAAACACATTAAATAGTGTGTCTGTTTTAATTAATAATTAGTAGATAGTAACTGTTATTTTTCTATTGTCCATTTAAGGAAGAGATTTTAAAAATATCTAGAATTTTTAATTCAATTTTATTGGATCCTTTGAATCCTCCTTTTTCCCTTTCAAAAATCTTGACGCTACCACAATCCTAAGGAACCAAGAACAACTCTGCACTGGAAATTGCAGAAATATAACATACTTCTATCTTTCTTTCAATTGATGGCGGTTTAAATACTGAAAGAAATATACTTCGTCTAGTACATGTATGTGATTCAAGGAACAACAGTTAGACAACAATGCATGTTGAATATCTGTAAATATATCTATATCATCATGATGTTGGAAACCAGGGAATTGATACATATTTTTAACAATCCCTCTAAATCTTCGACCTCCAAAAACATCTTAAAACAATAGATGAAAAATTATTTATCCCATACTGCTGAACGAAATTTTGATGTTCAAAAATGCACCAGTTTCTTTTTTGGTTATCAGTAGATACACACGCTTGACTCAACATCATTTCTGTGAGGTTTCGGATCAACACATGGGAAATTTTGTAATGATGTAATGTAGACACTGGTGTCAGTTTGTACTTTGATTATTTGGCCGGATATCGTGTTTATGAGGTTTCCAGTAATTTTTCAGTTCCTTTGCCACTCTCTTTGATGACACTACCTCCTGTAATTGTAAACGCACTGGGCTCTCTGTCTGCATACTCATGGATTTCACACTGGGTTTAGGTGATTGTTCAGGGGACTGAATGGGTAATTCAGGGGCAGGTTGGGAAGTAATGTTATTGTTTGGGTAACATCTACGACATCCCAGAGTGCAACAGTGAAGACAACAGGTATAACAACATCCGGTCTCAACTTCCTCTTCGTCGTCTCTAACTCGTGTTTTCTGCCTATTTAGAAATTGTTAAATAAATAATTAATATTCCCATATTCAATCTGGAATGCATAAAAATCACCCGATATAATCATGTTGCAATGGCTTATTACTTTATTGTGACCTTGCCATTTATTAGTCCCCTACCGGTGAAACCGGAGGGGACTATAGGTTTCCTCTGAGTCTGTCCGTCCGTCTGTCCGTCCGTCTGTCTGTCTGTCCCTCTGTCTGTCTGTCAGTCTGTCCCACTTGGTTTTCCGAACTTTTTTCCTAAACGCTTGCAGATATTGAGCTGATTTTTGGCATGTGAGTGTATCTTGATGAGTTACAGATCAAGTTTGCATTTCGTTCCGCTTCATTGATTTTTGACGGAATTATGGCCTTTTCAATTTTTAAGAGTTTTCCGCAATTTTCTTCTGAACGCTTTCAGATATTGAGCTGATTTTTGGTATGTGACTTTACCTTGATTAGTTATAGATCAAGTTTGCATTTCGTTCCGCATCATTGATTTTTGACGGAGATATGACATTTTCAATTCTTAAGGGGAACCAGATTACACTTGCCGGTAGGGGACTAGTATTGCTAATGCAATACTCTCAGAATGCTTGTTTCATATAAGACTGTGACATATTTCAACAAGGAGAATAAGTATAAGAATCAAGGTTGATTCTTACCTGCATAGTATGTGGCAATATTTAAGAATAACCAGGGATACAATACACACAAAAATCACCGACAGGAAGGAGGAAAGACCAATGGACATGTATAACCACTCTGAAAAAAAAAATATAGCCACAGTAAAACTAGTAATAGTATTATCAAAATATAATTATAATAGATTGGTATTTGTACATACCTCTAATCATTTTTAGAATCGGTAGGGGAAGAAAGTAACACATTATTAATTAAAACGAAATTCCCGAACTTAAAACGGTATATAAAATAAGTATAGGTCGCCTAAAGAATAAAAATGGTTGATATACATTTTGTATATATACATGTAAAAGGAGATAAAATTGCACTTTGAAAACCTTTTCCAGTTGTATCGATATTTAAAAGAAAGAAATTGAGTTGATTAATATGTGCATACCCTGAAATTTTGAAAATCCCTTCTTTTAGTTTTATTTTCAAATGTTTTTGCAAACAAGTGCATTTTGCCGGAAAACTAATCTGAGATGCCACCTCGAGGTTTTCACCAGTGAGATGCAAGACGGTAAGCTTTCTTTGAGGGTTTCTCATTGTTAAGCGAAAATTAGGGATGAAGTTATATGATAAAACGTTAACATTGTCGCTTATGGAAAATAATTAGTGGGCTATATCCAGATCTAATCTTTTGCTGTAATAAAGACACCTTTTACGTGTACATGTATCTGTTACTGTGTAAAATACGACTTTTCGGACTTATAAATTACTGTGATAATTAACTTTTCGGACTTCGTGTAAATTGTAATAAATTTTTTTCGTATATTTCGGCAAATATGATAAATTCTATAAATTCTACATATCGTTAATCCTACCCGAGGCACAGTCAGAGATGAACACTTAATCCCTTAGTTGACTTCTATTTATATTTATTGACACTTAATCTTTCATCTACTTTAATTCTATTATATACATGCCGCTAAAATGTCATCATTCGCTCAATAATTGTTTAATACTTGATTTCTTAATACTCTTTGTTAATCCTTTTATTTTGTTCTATCATTGTTCAATATGTATGTTTTGTTGTGAAAATTTATAGTCAGTTGGAATCAGACCTTCGGTGCTGATACATCCCAAACTCGTGTAAAAGTATATTCCATGCTGATTCTATATAAAAGTACTAAAACTATAACGCGTGTTGGCTTATTGGAGGTTTTATGAATCAGCTGGGTTCAACTCACCGTTGGCCCAGAATTAGAATTTGACGGACAAATTCATTCCGTAAAATATCTCCTGATTACGTGTAAAATGTGCAGAATTTTTAATAAAAGCCTTTTTGAAGGTTTGATACTTTTATTCACATAATATTTACTTTTTAAATTTACTAATGACACTTTACCATTTACCGGAGCCGCTGTAGTAGTGGTCGTAGTGGTAGTGGTTGTCGTACAGGTGGGGGCTTTCCCGGTCCAGTTTCCGGTATCTCCATCACACTCTCTGATGGGGTTCCCTTGTAAGAAGTAGGAATACTCACAATAGTAGTATACCCGGTCTCCATCCACGTAATAAGGCTTAGCAATCACAAAATATCCATTGCTTGCAGAACTAGGATCAGAACAGTTATAGGCAGACATGACGGACACGGTTCAGTTAGTAAAGAACATCCAGTGAAAGTGCATTTCAAAGTCATGAAATAAGTTGAACACAGAACGTGAAATGTGATCAGAACGAATGTACTTGATAGTACGATGTTCGTTTGAATAGGTTTCATAAGAATTTAGATATGGACATTATGACAATGCATTAAAGACTTGCGACCTATATCTTAATAACTTTAAATGTATATCTTTATGTTACGTAGTATGGTTAATTAAAGTTGATGAATGCGTTAATTAAGGCCGGGGTCATACATGTATAACCTTGCATTACTTTGAATGGTAGACTGTTGTTACAATTTACACCGACTATCCGATAATAGGATGGATATAGAATTAATTTAAGGGAAAGGTACAGACATTGCAAGTCGGTTACAAATTTTTGCTTATCAAAGGATACATTGATTTATTTTCTTCCACTAGTAGAATAAAACATTCAGTAGTAAAGCCAGTCGAGGTTATATTTTATATATTTCTTATCTAAGGCATTCTTTTACGTATAAAGCAAGAAATTTTTTTTTTTCCATTTGTACAAGTTATTTTTAAATTTATATTTTTTAACATGTACTTCATGCCCTCGTAGAAAATTTGAAAAATAATTTGTTTGGATTCAACAGTTTTATAGATGTTTCATAATAAATACCCCGAATAACTATAGTGCACTAATGGATATCATATGCTGACTGTGTTGAAGTTTCCCGTTAAATATATTTTTATATCTTAAACAAAATTAAATAAATTGTAGTAGCTGGTATTTGGATATACATTGCATTAATTTTCTGTAATCGTATGGAAACTGCCTTTGAATTCCTGCACTGATTATTATTTCGAAGTTCGACGCTTGACTCTTTAAAATAAAATATTTTTTTTAAAAAGAATTAGGATTTGCTCAGTCCTTTTTTGTAAGGATGTTCAGACGTGATTTACATTCGTAATCAAGTTAATCCATAGCCACTTAGTGTGTTAAACAGTTTTTAAGAGTTACAATTCCTTTCAGAGGGTCTGTAATATTAATAAATATCTTATTCACAATGAAAAAACGTAGGCTCAATAAATGGATATTGTACACATACGCAAGAGGAGGTTCTAATGCTGATGAACCATATACAATATATCAGGTCATTTGACATATTATCAACCGCAAAATGCCAGGCTTGTTTCAGAGAGATATTCATTCAACAATTAAATAAAATAGATGTGTGTTATTATTGAATTTCACATAGTGCCGTCTCTGATATCATAAGTAGTCCGCTATTGAAAAGTCTCTCAAAAACGTGTTAACGTAATCCCTACATAATCCTTCGATTCTACGGCAACATAAACCCGGGCAAAACTAATGAGAAGACGTCTATAAGTGTCATTCTGTTTGTTGATATGTGAACTTGAAATTGTTCAAGGCTATTGGGGACAAACTTGTTAATAAAATGTCTGCAGTATTTTCTCTGGAAGTGTTATCTCTGAAGGATATTGCAAATAACATTATAACCGCTAAAAGAGACATGTTAAGAGCAGGACATACAAATAGAAGCAAACACTGCACATTGAGAATATTCTTTTGAAGTGACTTGTTTAACTTTTATGTTAAAAAAATCAAAGTTTATAAAGTACTACATTTAGTTGGAGAATATTGCTTACTTCTCTTAATTTACTGGTATTCCTTATGTGTGTGGTACTTCACTGTTAAATTCAAATATACAAATACAGTCTACTCAAACAAACTTACGCTTAAAGATGACGAAAATTAGACCTGCGAGAGAGAGAGAGAGAGAGAGAGAGAGAGAGAGAGAGAGAGAGAGATGACCACCTATGGTATCAGAGGCAACAATGTGTGAAATTCATTAATAACTTAGAGAGTCTACCTATTTGTTTGATTGTATATTTATCATAAAGCGGTCGATATCACTGAAATATATTCCATAAAGGCACTAAGATATCTGTTAAACTTGAAAATATTCGAATGGTATTTAGGAACAGACTGAAAAAACAAGATTCAGTTTCAATCTTGATTACGTTATTCACATGATGTCTTTTTACAATTAATTTGAACCTTTAAATTACATAATTAGTACAGATGACCAAGCCAATTGACTTAAATAATTCGACTTTCAGTGAATTCAAAACAATGTCTTTATTTGTAATAGTTTGTTTACAAGGACGTATTTAAAAAAAGTCCTTCCTAATCTTTATAGAACTTCAAGGGCCTCTAGAAGTTTCTTAAGTGTTTCTACAAGTTTCATACTTCAGTGGTTTAATGTTAGCAACATTCAGTTAGGGGAACTCAGTCTTTTATAAATCATGTTGAGATTTACCTCTATAAAACAAGATAAAATTGCTGGAATATGTCAAGAAATCACTCTACCTGGTGTTCGTAAATTTGAATAATATACTTTTATAATTATAATCAATCTGTACACGCGATCTCATTCCCTTTATCCGACGTATAATGGCGCTACTTTTCAATATTCTGTTGATATAATGTCTGCGAGGAAAATAATTCAAACGTTAAACACTCTACCATATGCCTAATCTGGCTACCGAAGTGTTAAATAAATTTGAGAGACCGAAAAATGTTTATATAGAAACTACTTATATATTCATATAATAATTGCCAGTGGGTACTTCATTGCGTCATAAAAGTGTTTGATTAAAATTGCAGAGGGTCCGTTAATTGTTTGGACGTGGTGTTTAACAGTATACATGTATTTAATGAATTGTTATAAATGTGGATCCTTTCTTGACCTTTTTCTATTAACTGCAAAAAGATTCAATCACCGTCTGTTTTTGAGAAATTAATTTAGAAGATTTTTAATCATTATATATAAGGCCCGTTCACATGCGCTATAGTGTACATTTGTGCAGGTGTAAATTTTACACGCCCTTCTCCTCGCCACTTCTTGTTCAATGCTGCATAAAATATTTGATCTTAGAAACACAGCAAAAGAACGCTGTTCCTTCTAATGTACCAAATTTTCGAATTTTAACAACATAAAGCAACAACAAAATAGACAATTTTAATATCTGCTTATGTGAGTAAATTTTGCTACACGTTCACATTGCTGTGAATTTACTTGCATGTGAAAGTTAATTTGCTCCTAGTCAGACTAGATGTTTATTTTGCACTAGGAGTAACAATATTCATGTGCAAATCTTGCCCCCTCTTTACACGGGCCAAAATACACCCGGATGCAAAATCTGCGTAAGTGTAAAATTTATACACCATGTGTAAATGTGTGCAATTAATTGGGACTTTATACACCTTCAAATACGAAATTTATTTGAAACAATTTACAATTATAGCAAAATTATTTTTTGAGAAATATTTTTTTCATGTGTATTTATAGTTGGTATCCGTATTCTAAAACAAATAAACGAATGGCTACAATTACAACAACATTTGGATCGATAAATAGCGCTGCTGTGAAGTTTCAAAACGGTCAATTCTCCAGACTGACTGAAATTTTTTGTCCAGTTTAACTTAAACGGTCATACGGGAGACAAATTAAATATTTAATATACCAGTTTTAATAACACAGCACTCATCCGATCGCTCGCTGTCTTTTGATAACCCTTTAAGAAAGTACATCGATTTTATGATTTTGAAATCAAATTAAGAAGCATTTGTTTGGACTCCTCTTCACTACCTGTATTTTCGCTGTCCATATTACGATTAAATGGAGCCTCCCAACATCTCAAATATTTAAAATAAAGCTTTCTGAAAAGAAAAGAGGTGATAATTTATGACAATTTTCAAATAGATATTTCAAGATTTGTGATGATGTACGTGCATGTATGTATTCAAGCAACACGATTAGTTTACGTGATAACAGACATTGAAATTGCATTGTTGACATCGACCTCTGTCTTGAAAGCATTTTTTTCTTCAATAAAACATACATTAGAGAGTCATGTCATGCAATTAATTCTTGAACAATCGTTTTGAATATCAATACATGAAAGTTAACCGGTGTTGACATTTTATCCAGCTTGCTTAAAAAACTAATCTTGCAATGAATAAAATCTATTAAATGACACATTTATTTAAGGAGAAAATCCTAGCATCACCTTACCTAATGCCGTTAATCATTACAGAATATGTATATTTATTAAAAGAATTCGAAAGAAGAGACACCATTTTAGATCACCCAAAGACCACCCATTGTGGCAAACTATTAAGAACGCGACCCGATAATGCCTTATTCATGTATATGTATTTTGAATATAATTTCCATGTTTTGCATATCTTTGCATGCCTTTACTTCAGAAATATTTTAAAACATTTCTATTTTACAGGTATTAATTAATAATGCAGCAATTATAGTGATATACATTTATTTGATTAACATCTCAATAAAAAGAAATTAACAAAGTAATTGCTAATAAATAAAAATTCTCAAAGCAAATCTTTATCACAGTATATTTTTTGGCACAAATACAGTACAGTACAGATGTGTAGCCTATTACACTATTTACATTTCTACCCTATAATTTAAGTACACAATCCCCGTTAGGAGAAACTTCACATAATCTTTAAGTTATGTCGTCAATATGCAATACGTGTATTTGCGAATAAGCAAAATTTTAAACAAGAAATAAAAAAAAAAGTGAAGTAACACCTTGTTCTTTGTTTAAAAAATCAGTTTGCTTTCAGGGGCAGTTCTTTCATACAATTTAATGTATAAATAACACATCCCATTATTTGGTACTGGTGTTGTTGTTTCTAACTCCATGGGTGTGTGGCATCCATGTGTTTAATTCTCTGGCCGGCTTCACTTCTCTTTTAATCAAGGATGGTGTTACCGATGTTTCCACGGTTTCTTCTGAAATCACCGATACCGAATTTGAATTTGACGAGGTATAGTTCTGTTTGGGAACTTGTTTTGCTTTCGATTTTGTTCCTGTCTCGTTTATGACGTCACCGCTTTCCTGACAGCACGACCAGCACTTGAGACAACATCTAGTGCAGCAAGCGTAACAGCAGCCGATCTCTACCTGTTCATTGATTCCATGGAGTGCACTCACGCGTGACCATTTCCTACAATCACAGTATATATAGATAACTGAAAAACACTTATCAAGTCTATAAAAGGATGATTTTTAGCTCACTTGAGCTGACGGCTCAAGTGAGCTTTTCTGATCGACATTTTTCTGTTGTCTCTTGTTGTTGTCGTTGTAGTCGTTGTCGTTGTGAAGAGCTTTTCACAATTTCATCTTCTTCTCCAAAACCACTGGGTCAATTTTAACCAAACTTGGTTCAAATAGTTCTTAAGTGAAGGGAATTTAAATTTGTTCAAATGAAGGGCCATGCCCTCAATCAACGGGAGATAAATAAGATCTATTGAAAAATTAGCGGCATCTTCTCAAGATCCGCTAGCTTAAGGTCAGAAAAGATGAAAGTTAAAACCTCAATACATAGTGTAGATTTAGATTAATTTTGTTCAAATCTTGATACCCGGGGGTAGGACAGGGTCACAATAGAAAATGAAAGTTATACATAGAAAAAATACAGGGAAAAAATCCTTAAATATCTTAATATTCTCAAGAACAGCTGCACAATGATTAGTGATATTTCAGAATTTGCAAGCATCGCCAGGTAGTGCAGATTCAAGTTTGTTAAAATCAATGCCCTCGGGGACAGAGTAGGGTCCAAATAGCGGATTGAAGTTTAACATTTTAATATCAAAAAACATATGCTTAAAAGTATTCCTCAAGAGTACAACAGGACCACCATTACTAGTGATATTAATTTGCAAGTAACCCCAGGTAGCGAAGACTATAGTTTGTTCAATCATGGCAACCTCGGAGATAGAGGGGCCCAATTGGGGATCAAAGTTTTATATGGGAATATATAAGAAATTTCTTTAAAAATCTTTTTCTCAAGAATGGCAGGACTATGATTAGTGATACATGTATTAATATGCAAGGTTTTATAGGTAGTACTGATTCAATTCAAATGTATTCACATATGGCCTCCGGTGGATACGGTGAGGCCACTATAGGGATTCAAATTAAAGTTTAACATGGGAATATATATATATATATATATATATATATATATATATATATATATATATATATATATATATATATATATATATATATATATATATATATATATATGTTTAAGTGTTTTCTTCTCCAGTATAGCAGTGCAATTATTAGTGATATTAATATGCAAGCATCTTTATGCAGTGCAGGTTATAAAGTTCGTTCAAATCATGTCCCTGGGGAATAGGGTGGGCCATAATAGGGTATCAAAGTTTTGCAAGGTAATATATAGGAAAAATCATATAAAATCTTCCTTTCATGATTAAAAGGTCCATGATTAGGATATTAATATGAAAATGTCAGATCGTGTAGATTTAAGTTTTTGATTGCCGTGGATAAGGAGGGGACACAATAGAGAATAAAATAAAATAAATTAAAAAAAAAAAATCCTGTAAAGAACAATTGTTACATTGTCATCATGATGATAAATCATTATGCAAGCATCCTTAAAATAGTGTAGATCCAAGTTTGTTCAATTTATGGTCCCTGGTGCTAGGGGCCACTGTTCCGAGGAGACTCAGGTGAGCTTTGTGACCCTTGGGTTTTGTTAAAAACAAAAACATATTTCTCATTCATATAATGATACTATTTTTTTATGAATATACAAGATCATGGATACTCCCTTGAAAAAAAAAACACTCCAAAGGTAAAATTAATGCTTTACCTGCAAAGACGTAAGCAATATTTCAGGAACAGTAAAAGTAAGATCAGCAGGAGAATGAGACCAATAAATGAAATCACTCCGATTCCCACATACAGCCATTCTGAAATAAATCAATCAATAAATAAAGTATCCAAATTATAATTGACATTACGTTAAATTCAAGGCCAGAGCAATTGCAATCAGAGAACAGCTAAATTGTTTGTAGTTTAATCAATGTCTGATCTTTTGACTACAGAATTATCTGTAATTGTTATTTTGTTTAATTTTACACAATACTGAAAATAAGCGTACCCATGCCTTGCCGGAAGAAGATAATTTTTTTAATTAAAATATGTCAAAATAATCAATTTTTATGGGTCTCGGGTATCATTTACAATTTCGACAGATCATCTGCAACATTACCAAAGATGAAAAATGACTTGTGTTTTTCATAGATGCAAAAAGAGGATAGAAAAAAAGATGAATTTGAATTAAGCTGATAAATATGGCAAACGCAAAACATTCTATGCAGTAAACCAATTGACAGCAGAAGAAATATTGACATAATAAAATACTAGCTGAAATCTTTCAGAATAACCAACGTCAAGCAACCAAATTAAATCTCTTTCAAAAGGTTGTATAATGCAATGAAACTTGTAATAAAATTGTCAGCCTTTTTGAAAGCTTTAAAAGTAGTGTTTGAACGACGTACTTCTTATAACGAAAAATAGTGAATGAGAGGACTTGTGTACGGAGATTGCGTAAATGCTGAGGTGTTTTGTTGGAGAATGGCCCTTAAACAAATATTTTAAATTCTTTATATGATCAATTAATTACATTCATCTTCGAGGGCTGTTATTAAAATTAGGAGAGGCTTTGTGATCGTTTATCGCCACTTTGTTGACCAGAGGAGCCAGACACGGAATAAAACAGAATAAAGTTAGATTATTTGATCTTTTCTGAGTGTTGACGATAAATTGATACAAGTACCCTTTTTTATCATAAGCACATAGATATGTATGAGTGGACTCTAAAGACTACATTTTAATTTAAGGAATGAAATTAAAAGTTGCCCAAGTTTAATTATATTCTGGTTTGTTCTGGTTTGGAAGAGTTTACACTTCATAAACCGCAAACCAATTTATATAATCAAGTGTAGACTAGTCAAGCTATGGTTATAAATTGGGTATCCATTAAATTCATTCCTTATAATTCATTCTTCTACTATCAATAGCAAGTGAAGAAAATAAGGATTTTTCTTTTAAAAAAATATACACAGAAACAAACAAAAACACCCCCCCCACCCCCCACCCACCCACCCCAAAAAAAACAAAACAAAACAAAATAAAAAACGAAAACAAAAACACACAAACATCAAAATTTCCAACATTTAAAAATAATATCAACGATAGGTATACGATTAACATTTTTTGTTAGCCAATCATATTAAGTGCTTTACAACATAGTTCAATAATTGAACATTAAATTAACTATAAAAATAAAGGAAGGTCAATTGAAATTTGAATTGTATAGATTTTAAAATGTATAAAACTAAAACGTGTTACAATTAATAAAATTTTGAAAAATGGATAAAAAAAAGAAAAAAGAAAAGAAAAGAAAAGCAATTTAGGCAATAAAAAGACAGTATAACTATCCTGAAGAAAGGAAGAAAGTTTCTTCTAGCAGATTTATATTTTCAAAGATTTAATTTCTCTCTCTCTCTCTCTCTCTCTCTCTCTCTCTCTCTCTCTCTCTCTCTCTATATATATATATATATATATAACCAAGCATAAGAATAGTAAGTCCAATAAAATTTTTCGCTTGTGTCTTTTTATTCCACATTTTTTCTTTAGATTTCCATGTCTTCATTCGCTAGTACATATTTAATTCTGATTTTTTTCTTCTCTTCATTAAATATTTTATTGTATACACCGTAAAATTAAAACCTGAAAGGAAATTATTAAAAATAGTATTCTACAAATACTTAAAACAAGACTGTACCTTCATAGTCTGGAGCCGCAGTTGTTGTGGTTGTGGAGGAACATGTTGGGTATGTTCCCGACCAATTCCCAGTGGTCCCGTCACACGTAAATACGGGGTTCCCATTCAGAGTATAGGAGGAGTGGCACACAAAGTATACCTGATCCCCGTCCACATAGTAAGTCTTATCTACTACATAGTAGCCATTCGAGATAGAGCTAGGATCTGAACAGTTATAGGCAGACATCTTACAAGGAAAAAGTCGCTCTTACGAATTGTTCTTCACGGATTCTTTTAAAATTAATTTTCCAGTTGTACCGAAATATACCTCCTTCCAAGGCACATCATGCACTTTTATGAAATCCTTTTCTATAGATACCAAACGTCACATCTATTGGTGAAGTCTATATTTACAAATCAAAAAAAGTCCAAACTTCCGATATTTGAAATTCTATCCGAAAAAAAATTAAATCACTAAACAGATTTTATCCTCTGATCAAACAAAAGATATATTACAATTCTAAAGAAAATTGGGTAAAGATTACACGAATGCAAAATGTCCAACGAAACTGAATAAGTTATGGAATGTTGCTCTGTAACTCGATATAAATGTACCCGATATTTAGCCTGCTGTATCTAAGTGAAGTCTCTGTCAATTCTGTTGGGTTGGAAATACTCTTTAGAGGGTAGGAAGCCTGGCTGGAGGGTTTAAATATCCTGCTTTATCAGGCGACTCCTTACTTTATGAGTTTAAAATACCAGAGGATGGAACCGGAGTGAAAGGCGAAAACCGTCAATCAACAAACTTACATGCTTAATAGATCATGTATATATAAATATGACTACTCTAGATGAGGGGTATGCCACTTAATCTTAGACGGTTGTTTTATGAGTACACAATCTAGATTGCTGATGTGCAAAATATTTCAATGCAGTATTATTTACCAACTATAGCAAACGATTTTATTGCATCATTTATTTTAAGTTTTAATTATTTAATTAGAAAAAATGGAGTTTAGGATCATTTAAATGTAACTGAATTATTCATGTGAATTTTGTTTTCTATAAATTACCAAAATATTCGAAAATTATATGACGTGAGATGTAATAGAGTTTCTTGAAAATTACGAAAGCCTATTAGGATCAAACTACGGTAAAAAAATTTTTAAAAGGCGTTATAACGCCTTTCGTTATAACGCGAAAAAAGGCGTTATAACGCGTTATTACGCCTTTCAAAAAGGCGTTATTACGCCTTTTAAAGAGGCATTAATACGCCTTTCAAAAAGGCGTTATTATGCCTTTTGAAGGGCCATTATTATGTTTTTGACAGGCCCGTGCTTTTAAACTGGGGGGGGGGGGGGGTCCCATAAAATTGACAAGCAAACAAAAAAACAAGACACCCCCCCCCCGAAAAAAAATAAACTGCCTAAACTTGAGGGGAAACTTTTTTCTAATTTTTCGGTAAAACTTTTTTTTAATGCAATGACTAGCCCGAGTTTAACCATACTGCAACAAAATGTTAAGGGACCAAGCAATCAATTAATGATATTTTTTATATTTAAACTATAGCAAGACTATTCTCCCAAAAAGTGGGGAGGGGGACCCCCCCCCCCAACACTCACATTCGTACTACCGGCCTGTTTGAAAAGGAGTTGTATCCAAAAATGGAAAAGCGTTATTTTAAAATAGTAAATATATGAAAGATTGAACCAACGGCATCTTTATTTATGCAATATTTAGATTATACATGTAGTTTTAATATTATAAATTATATTATAAATTTTTGGAAAGGCGTAATAACGCCTTTTGGAAAGGCGTAATAACGCCTTTCGGAAAGGCGTAATAACGCCTTTTGGAAAGGCGTTATAACGTCTTTTGGAAAGGCGTAATAACGCCTTTTGGAAAGGCGTAATAACGCCTTTTTTCGCGTTATAACACCTTTTGGAAAGGCGTAATTACGCCTTTATTTGCGTTATTACGCCTTTTTCCGCGTTATAACGCCTTTTCAAAAGGCGTTATTACGCCTTTTTTCGCGTTATAACGCCTTTTGAAAAGGCGTTATAACGCCTTTTAATTTTTTTTTTTTTTACCGTAGTTTGATCCTAATAGGCTTTCGTAGAAAATGATTTTATTTAATTTGCAAATTTTTTTTTATATTTTACATTTAATGATGACAATTACACAGGGATGCCAATGTATTCATGAAAAAATCACGAAACCGATATACATGTACATGTAATGATTATAATCAGATAGTTGGGATTGTTTCGAATATTGAGAGAGAGAGAGAGAACGTTGTTCAAATAAAACCAAAATGTACTGCTATCAGATTTACATCGATTTATTTCGGGACACCTGGAAGAATGCACTGACACTAGGTATTAGGAAATGACGTCAACTGGTTAACTTTTAAATTGTCATGCAAAAAATTTCATGATCCCTTTTCTTTATTCTATGGGTTAAACATACAGTTAAGAGATAAAATTATAACAAATCGGAATAACGAAGTGCAACATGTACATAAATTTGTTTCAAAACTCGTTACTTATCGGAAACTTTTAAATGCAAAATACACATCTTGTTAAAACTTTATTCGATTTAATGCACTTGATTTTTCAAATAAGAGGTTGTTTTGTAGTCTGTGTAAACATAAATGCTTGATTTTAACACATTATTTCACGAATCGTTTCGAAGTAGCAATTACTTTTAGCAATGGTTTTAATTCCATGTAAATATTAACTTATTTTTATGCATATTCATCTTAAGAAGTGTCAAATCAAGCAGATAAGTAGAGGCCATTTTGTACACGTTTTCATCAAACACTTTACACACCTTACAATAATTCTGAACATCATTTATGTAATATATTTTCTTCATATTGATAGTGAAATAAATCCATTAGTTCCCGTTATGACAAAGAAGACTTTGCTTTGAAATGAAGCATAATCTAAACCTCTTTTTTCACAATGGAACCTGTTTTCAGTTGTACATAAGGGGTGGATAGAAATATGCTGTTCATGAAAAGTTTATACACCATATGTACATCTAACATATAGTATTTTAAGAGAACAATTTGACAAGTATTTAAAAACAAAGAGTATAAAATAGTTAAAATGTTAATGTTAGTATATTAACAGACAGTACGGCACTTTTTATTGTCCTTACTTAGTACTGGTGTTAATATTCCGAAGTGGATTTGAGTGTGGTTTCCAGGCTATAATCTCTTTTGCGGGTTTAATCTCCCTTTTCTGCATTACTTGAGTCGAAGTTGATCTTTCCTCGGAAGCAGCAGTAGAAGTTGGTGATAAATCGTAGGTTTGATTACTACTTTGCTTTGGTTGCCTCGTTTTCGGTTTCGATGGTTTTCTTTGAATGACGTCAGTGTCGTCTCGACAACATTTACAGCATTTTAGACAACATCTGGTGCAGCAAGCATAGCAGCATCCCACGTCCACCTCCTCATCGATTCCATGAAGTGCACTTACTCTTGAACGTTTCCTAAAACAAATTGGAAATAGATATATCAAGTACAACCGAGAATTCAATCAACTTATTTACTGTATCTTTCCATCGCATCCAGTATATCCAATATTTTCGAGTAGAATAAAGTTGTTCAGTAGGTAAGAAATGAACAGTAAGGCAAAGTCTTAAGGAAATAAGGTATGTTGTTATGTTATCTCAAATCCTTAGAATTTTTTTCCCTACTGTTTATTCCTCATACATGTAGCATAAGCATAAGCTTGTTAAATACATACATGTAAAAATGATCTTCAAGTTAAATTCAAGTAAACAATCAATATTCAATGTTTCTGTTAAAGAGAAACACTACAAATTTATATTGTAAAGAAAAAACATTTTTGCACACAAAAGTTTTGTACCATGAACATTATTTGCACATTTGTTCCCAGATATCAAAGATTTCAACGCTTTTAATAATATATAGCAGAGACATTACTTAATGACATTACTTAATACACCTCATTAATTGGGAATACTATCGCAATTTTGTGTATTCTAAATCTTAAAGAAATTAAATTGAAGATCTGAGAAATTTGTTGATGTAACTTATTCTATGTACCGACTAAAATGTGCGGTTTTTCGCAAACTTTAAGACATTTGATGAAGTTTTGATAAAGTTTAAAGTAAAGATACCACAGAGTCTGACACATCTGTTTCATATCTGGATATTTTACTCTCGTTTGAAGTCATCATTTCGAAAGTTCTGCTTATCAGCAAATACAATCTAAAATTAAGATGAATGTTGACTGACGTTTTTCATACTTATTGTTAGGCCATTATTTACACACTGAATAGTCTACGGGTTTTTCCGTTTGACCGATCAGGGCATGGAGCACACGGCGTGTGTGACCGGTCGACAAAGGATACTTACTCCTCCATGATACCTGATCCTACCTCTATGTTTTTAGAAGTCATTGTTTGCTCTGCTCTCGATTTATATTGTTTCAATGGAATTTTGAGCTTGCTATGAAATATGAAGATAATATTCGAAAGCCCAATGAAACGATACAAATTTGGAGCAGAGCAAACATGGACCTCAAAATTTAGAGGTGGGATCAGGTTTCATGGAGGAGTGAGCATCCCCTACCGACCGGCCACACCCGCCGTGTGCTCATTGTCATGATCGAGAAAAAAACGGAAAATTCTGTAGACAGTTCAGTGTGGCCTAACAATTGGTATGAAAAACGTCAGTCAGCATTTGACTTAATGATAGGTTGTATGTGCTGACAATGTCATTGTACTGACCATAAAACTCGCAAAATGATGACTTCAAACGATACTTTTAATCAACTTGTTTGTCAATAGCTTGCCTCGTTTTAGAATTGTTCATACGTAGAACATGCTCTTGCGTGTCGAATCAACTGAGAGACATAAACCCCATATGCAGGTGATAAGAGTATATCGCTACATACATGTAAGTAAGGGAAGTTGGACAGGTGATTCTGGAGAAGATGAAGAGAAGTGAAATAAATTGAAAAGTTGAAGTCATCACGTTTATCATAAAGCTTTGTTGTTAGCTTACCATTAACGTCTTTTTCTAGTAAAATATCTAAATATGAAATAGATGTGTAAGAAGTATGGTAGCTTTAAACGTCATTTGTCTAAGACTTTGAATATTAATGCCATGTTTATCAACATGTAATAAAGCACTTTTAAGTAACAAAGAACAAGATCTATTGTATTGTTAACGTCTGGGCAATTTAAATGTTTGACGCTCATAGACATCAAATAAACACATAAATAGAACCACTGAGCCGGATCTCATTCTCCCTGATAATAATTACATATTACAAAGGTCTCTCTCACTCTCCTCTCTCTCTCTCTCTCTCTCTGTGGGGGATGTTTGGGGGGGGGTGTGGATGTCTGTGTATGAAAATTTTTATCTATGATTTAAAACTTGCTTTTTATCACAAACATTGTTATCCTAAAGCATCTAAAGAATTTGAAAACGTCATGCAGTTTTCTGTGTTTTGTACGTGTTTTGTACACACCTGCAAAGCCGATAACATAACTTCAAGCATAGTAAAAGGACGATGAGAATTAACAGGAATCCCAGGAACGACATCACTCCGACTCCAACATATAACCATTCTGAAATTTTAAAACAAATTATAACACATTATGAATTACTTTTTAATGGGCATCTACCAAAAACAATTCGTAGTCATTTTTGCTGCCTGAAAAGCACCAAAAGATGCTCATAGTAAATACGAATATGTCTCCTAGGCCTATAAAATGTTTATCAACATTCTAGTTTGTGGTTTTTACTGTATTTCTTAATGCTGGAGAGAGAGAGAGAGAGAGAAATGAATCAAACCTTGCACTATTTGATCTATCGTCTCTCTGTTACATGTGATTATTGATTTATACTTTTAATATACAAATGCTGATAAAAAAAAATCTATCAGAAACGATTTTTTCTGTGTACATGAATATATTTCAGGTAATAATATCCAATTGAGATTACGCTGGAATATACATAAGCTTTTTGATCTGTCACTTTCAAAGATAAAACTAAGTATTTATGTTTAATTCCTGTGGCCTTAACAACCATGAAGGGGCCTATTTCAATAATATAATTTTTTTTTTTAAACTAACCACAATTTTCTCTCTCTCTCTCTCTCTCTAAGAAGATCATAAAAATAAAAGGAAGATCGAATTTTATCATATTGAATTAAAAGAAATTGTCTATTTTCTGATAAAAGTGGCAAAATTAACAGGTATTTCATTCATATGAAATTAGAAAAGGATAACATTAAAAGCAAAATTCCAGTATATCAGAGCAATATTTTCAATCTAAAATGGAAATTAAATATTGTACTCCTCATATCTATGACGGTCATATATCTTTATCTATCCTTATAATTTAACTATTAGTGATTGTCTCAAAATGCCATTTAAAAAAATGTATTAAGATTTTTATTCTTACAAATGTTATGATCAAGCATTAGAAGAGTTTCCTTTCCGTTTTTTCTAGAGAAATTTGTTCTAATTAAAATGTAAATTTCAAGTATCGATTTGAAATCCTTCTAAAGTTTGAAAGAAATATATAAACGGAGATGATAGATAGTTTTGATGGACTTAATTATACCTTCATAAGCGAGTGTTGTGGTTGCTGAAGTCGTTGTAGTAGAAGAACAAGTTGGATACGTTCCTGACCAGTTTCCTGTTCCTCCATCACAAGTAAGTGTTGGATTTCCTTCCAGGCTATAAGAGGAATGGCAGATGAAGTAGACCTTGTCGTCATGTTGATAGTATGTTTTATCACCAAAATAATAGCCGTTTGGAATACTATTTGGATCTGAACAGTTATAGGTAGGCATAACACTCCTTATTCATCCACTAGAGTATCTCCGAGAATTGAACATCACACTGATCACAAAAATGAATTAAATTAAATGTGGATTTTAATTTATGGCAGTTTTTTATGTTAGAAAGATTTCGTATATTTGATAATTCCTTTTGATATTACTTGTGAAAATGTCTTATCAAAATTAGCCACGAAATCGAAACCATATGTTCCTCTATCTACACATCGCAAAAGGGGAAAAGACGTTAAAAAAAACGACACTTTAAAGGATTGAACTATTTTGGAATGCAAACTTTTTTTTTATCTCCTCCAATATATCGCATGTCTCAATCGTAAAATAAAAAGCTAGAAACCTAGGTAGAAATCTACTGATTTAAATCTCTGTCAGTGTTAAATTCACAGGTTACTTGGTAAGGTGATACATCATCACTAGTTAGAGACGATAAATTAAATATCGATGGTCAATCTATAAGCTAATTTAAAAGTATATCGACTTCTCTTGTTACATCTGTTATGTGGATGAGCACAGAAACTTATCTCTTCTAGATGGTATTTGAAATTCTATATATAAAAATCTATAAGAATGCATAATATATTCCCAACAATATTATGCAGTCATATATGTCATGAAAAGCTGCCAATTGTATGTAGAATCTTTGATATAAAATAAATGGTGACTGTCTCGCATATTCTGATAGTAAATGGGCCATTTAGATTACAGAATATCTCTTTTCAATTCAGGAAATAATAACATTAGTCTTAATCATCTGAGAAACAAAAAATCCGTCTGAAATATAAGCAGATGTGCAACAAAGTTTTACCCAGTCCTAAAGATAATTGTTACTACTACAAAATTGAAAGCTGGGGATCTTCAACACTGTAGTTATACAATAAAAGATTTCCTTCATTTTCGTATTCATTGTTTTTTCTGTATTAATTTATTCTTTAACTCATGTGTAAACAATTATTAGAAATTCACTGCCAAGTGAATCTTTTGTGTACATGTCAAAAAGGATCGAGGTTAAGCATAATTATGTAGAGAAACTTGTGTGATAAATGAAACTTTGACATGCAAGGGTAATTGAACGGTAATTAGCTATAGACTTCATGTTTTTTTACCCGTTAAGCTATAAATAAATCAGAATTTTGTTCTTTGGTAACATTATAAAATGTTTAATTCTTGTTTAAAATTAAGGTTTATATTCTAAGTTAAATTAAGATTTGAAATATTAATGAAACAATATTTAATGTAACAATTATGTTTCGCAGAAGTCCAGTCTCCGTGGATGAAATTTTGCAGGTATTTTACAACCTGCTAGAATATGAAACTGTAGGCTATATTTTTCTCCTATCAAAATGATCGCCCAAGAAATTCAGATCCAAATATTACTCTGACTACTTAATTATAAATGAAACCGCACATGATGAAATAAAAACAGAATTGGTAAGTTAAAAAATATATTTATCTTATTTTGTTAATTATTATGAATTTTGGAAAAGTAACACACCTGAACTTCTGTTGAATTTTCATACATGCCCTTACTGCATATTTTGTTTTTTAAAAAATCAATCTCCAACACCTGGTCGGATACGGATGTTTTATGATAGGCATGAAAACATCCAACTGACTCAAGCACAATACTTTATATTCAATTTTAAGCACACCCGTGGTAAAGGCTACGGTGAGCTTTTTCTGAACGAAATTTGTCCATTGTCGTTGTCGTCGTCGCTGTCGTTATTTTGTAAACTTTTCACCTCTCTTCATCTTCTTAAGAGCCACCTGTCCAATGCAATAAAACTTAGCAAAGAGTCGGCAAAAATATGGTAGGGTCATTTAAAAATCTTCCTCTCAAGAAATATACTAAACCAGGCAAGATGAATCTCATTACGACGAAGAATAGATTTAAATCTGTGAAAATCATTATCCCTTTGGGTAGGATGGGGCCACAAGGGGATAATAGTTTAACATCTGGATTTACGGAAGGAAACAAGAATCACCGGGTAACATAATGTTTTATTTTTATTCTTAAAACTTTATGGCCAAAAATGTGGGAAACGGTCAGAAGATTGTCTTAGTAACTGTGCACCAGGATAAGTTCCCAAATTACTCAACTGTGTTATGTGTGACGTCACGTAGGGAAATTGGCAGAAAGCCAAAAACACGTGCAGAGTGATGATGACGACGGACGGCCATACCACCAGATACTCTGGATGTATACGCATAGTTTTCTGCTATTTACAGTCAATTTGAATATGATGCATTCATTGAAAGACTGGCAGTTCATTGTAAATATTTCCACCATGATCTTTTCGTTTGAGAGTTACCCTCCGCCCGTACCGACCTTACGTCAAAGCAGGCCTATGGTTATTCATCTTGCCACTTGCATAATTGGCATATAACAAGCATTGAAACTGCAGTTAAAACAGTAGGCAATTATAATCGGCACATTCATTCAGAAACTGGACGAAACCGAGAGCGAAAGATTATTTTTCCAGCTCGTATGTTTTTGGAGTTCCTATCAAACGTGTGCATTGTATTGCTTATTTTCCAGCATAGTTACCCTGGTCCCATGTTGCCAGAGTTTGTCAAGACTTTCTAGTAATCAATATCGCTAACTTACACAACTGGCCACCGTCCGGCTTTGAACAGTAGGGAAAGAGGGCTTTGGAATGCCCCTGCTACTCTCGACAAACTAGAGACTACCTTGTTGAAAGAGTGTTATGGCATCCCCATGAGGAGGATGAATGTCCTAATGAACTCCATGCACAAGAGAAGCAGGGCTTTGACGGATGCGTGAGAGAGGCATACGAGATACTGATAGGTCTGTCGATGTCATTTTGGGGAGTACTGTCCATACTCTGGTAGTTTAGATTCAAATTGGTTTAAATCAAGACCCTTTGGCAACGGATGGGGCTCAATATTCGATTTATCTATTCAATTGGAAGATGTAAGAGAGAATTATTTCAATTTAACGAAGCACAGGAATGGTAGGATTGGTCATATTAACGTCTAGGCCTCCTCAGGTAGATGTGTAGATTCTTTTCAAATAGAGACCCCAAGAGGTAGATGGAGGCAACAAAAGAGCAACAATTTTTTTTTACAATATACATATAGGAAAATTTATTTAAAATCTTCTTCTCAAGAACAGGAAAGCCATTATAAGTCATATTAATATGCTAGCATGCTCAGGTACTGCAGATTCAAATTTCAAATCATAGTCAAATTCAGATTGTTCAAATCATGGCCCCCGAGTAAGAAGGGACAGCAATAAGAATTAAATTTTTACACTGGAAAAGATACAGATGTATATTAAGAAATCTTCTTCATAACAGGATGGCCTGGACTATTAATTTTTTTTGAAATGGAAGTATCCCCAGATAGTTCAAATTTTAACTTTTTAAAAATCTTGGCACACAGTATGGGGCCACATCTCATTTGGATTTGGTGCAAAAGTTGGATCAGAGACTGCTGAGCTCACAGACTTGAGATGCTGCAAAGATTTTTTTTGTAGGAATACGTAGAAAGAAATCTTCACATCAATATCATCATAGCCACGATTTGTCATATTAACATTCAAAAATGCTCAGTTCATACAGATTCAAGTGTATTGAAATCATGGCCGCGGGGAGAAGGGTGGGGCCACAATAAGGAATGTAAATAGGAAAAAATCTTTTAGAAGCTTCTTGTTAAGAACAAGTTGTTTATTTTGATATTCATCGTAAACAATGGCTATCATATGCAACAACAAGGAATTGCAATTATTACTTATACAAATGAATTCTATTCACAAGGCATGTACTGTGAAGCATTTCGGGACTCCTACGTTTTACAGCTATGTTACAATACATAATGTATGTCAAACACCTAAGTGGGCATAATCTGATACCATGATACAAAAAAAAACAAACCAAAATACCATAAAAAATTATATTGATCTTAAAATATGATATTGCAAAAATCAGACAATTTACCATATCGAGAAGTCACTGATGATGTAATAAGTGATGTAATAGTTTCAGCTATTCTCAAAATGGAGTACAACTTGCAATAAAAATTTGAAGTTGCAAACTTTATTATGAACACAAAGTAATATGTTATATAATCTGGAAATTTTTTTAAGATTATGATTAAATGACATTCTGTCGTTATAGTTTCCAAGATAAAGATCGGATATTTCCAAAACTAACCAAATTCAAAGAATGTTAATGTTAATAAACATGTAATTGTATTAATTAAATTTAACATTATAATACTTGCTTTGCAAAAAAAAAAATATGCCGGATTCCTTATAAAAATCCATCAATTTAATTATTATATAAATTATTTTTCATCATTCGCAATTGCAATGCCATCGATACGTATTTGACCTATATCAACATTAAGAGTAGTACTCTTATACTTTGTGACTGCAACGGAGAAAAAGGACGATTTCATGTTTCAGAAAACAATAACTAGCGATTGCAAGAAGGAACAATAAAAATATGAAATACAAATCAAATGATAATGAAAGTACACTCACTTTATTTTTGCATTTATTTCCAAACAAAAAAATGTCGTAAATATTTTCTTACAAAACTATGCATGCATTATTCATTTGTATGTCTTGAATCTTAATTGATAATGAACCCAGAGAAAGAAGTTCTTCCATATTCATTACTTCTAATCATTCCCTTTCCAACACCTGGTCGGGTACGTATAAATACTGCATCGCCCTTTGTCACTTTTACAATGGCATTTCCAGTGACGGTATTCCAACCGCAGTAAGCGTATGTACTACCAAGCACATCCTTATTAACAATCAATTCACTTGTGTACGCTTCACCGCACTCAACACGTGTCACCCAGGTAAACGAATAAAGACCGTCCTTCGGTGCCGTAAAGATGCCAGTGTACTGGTTGTATGCATTGTCAAAATTTGTTTTAATGATGTCATAAACAATTGTGTGTTGACCACCAGGATTTGTAAGGTCACTCGACACATACGCATAAAATCCATATCCAGATTTTTCTACAAGAGAAGAGGAGGTAATACATAGTTGATTTTCCAAACACCTTACAATTTTTTTTTATTTTGAAAAACATTTCAATAGAAAAATGGATTTTTAAAAAAAGGGAAAAATATTTAAATACTCATGATAACAAGATGTGTTTGTGAAACACTGATGCCTCCGTATGGCAACTTATAGCAAAGATTAAACTTTCTCAAATGCAAATCAAATATTTTGGTACCCAATGTAAGTTCTTGTCTCGAATATACCTGTAAAATATGAAAGACCTACCAGCAACCATTTAAAAGATATGGAGAAGGTTAAAAATTTTCAAAGGTAAGTCAAACATCAAGGTCAAATGGTCGAAATTAATGGTGCCCAAGAAAAGGCCTTCTCACAAGAAACACCATGTAGAATAGGAAAGCTCTAGCACCAACCGTTCAAAGATATAGCAAAGTTTATCAAAAGTAGGTCAAACTCCAAGGTCAAGGTCAAAAGGTCAAAGTAATTGATATCCAAAGTAAGGTCTTGTCACAAGGATAACATATGTGAAGAATGAAAGCCGTAGCACCAACTGTTCAAAAGTAATGGCCAAGGTTAATGTTATCCAAAAATAGGTCAAACTCAAAGGTCAAGGTCAAAGTTGTTGGCATCCAAAGGAAGGTCTTGTCAAAAGGATTACATGTGTGATGTATGATAGCCCTAGCACCAACCGTTCAAAAGTTATGGTCAAGGTTAAAGTTTTTCAAATGTTGGCCAAACTACTAGGTCAGGGTCAAAGGGTCAAAGTTGCTGGTTTCCAAATTTAAAGAAGGACTTGTCACAAAGATTACACATGTGAAGGATGAAAGCCCTCACTACAACCGTTCAAAAGTTATGGACAAGGCTAAAGTTTTTCAAAAGTACATCAAACTCCTAGGTCAAGGTCAAAGGGTCAAAGTTGTTGGTATCCAAAGGAAGGTCTTGTCACAGGAATTGCACTGTGAAGAATGAAAGCCCTAACTTTTTAAAAGTTATGGCAAAGGTTAAAGTTGGGTAAAATCTTGTAAAACTGGTTCAAACTCCAAGGTCAAGTCAAACGGTCAAATATGATGGTACCCAAAGAAAGGCTTTGTCACAAGAAATACACATGTGAAATATGAAAGCCATAGCTCCAACCAGTCAAAAGTTATGGGCAATGATAAATTTTTTGCGGACAAACAGACAAACAGATAAACAAACAGATAGACAGACGGACGGACAGGGCAAAAACTATATACCCCCGAATCTTCGATACGGGGGCATAAAAAACCAATAAAACTTGTTTATATTTCAGTTTACATCTGATATGACAAAATGCAGTAAGTAAATGAAAAATTCAAAATATGAACGAAAACAAATGTAATGTTGTACAAACAAATGAAGTATTATGGAACGGATCTCAATTAATTAGACATCGATTTTTTCCTGTTTTAATATTCATAATTTCTATGTGCTGTAATATAACAAAACAATTGAGGCATATATGTAAGTTTCAAAATACGCAAAAAAATCTTAAACATTAAATGATGCCTTGTATAATCTTTAATAACTTTAACACATTGTTTCATTCATTTAAAAAAATATATAGGCATTTTTAAATATTTTTAAGAAGATTGCTGTGGTCAGAATGATTTAACGTGATACATGTGTATTCCTGTCTGTAAAATGAAAACCGTAGTACTAAAATAAAAACAGCAAAAGCACAGACAAACAAACAAACAAACAAACAAAACAAAACAAAACAAAAACGAAAAGAAAACAAAACACAAACAAACGAAAGAACAAAAAAAAAAAAAAAAAAATTCTTACTTTGTAAAATGTCTCCTTTATTTTCTTGGGATGATTCTCCTGGTTTTTCTCCCTCAGTTTTTAGATTTGAAATCTCATTTGTCAAGAGACGCAACTTCTTTTCAATTTCAAGTCGAATCATAGTTTCTTTATACAACTGATCGATAGCATTTCTTAGCAGCAATTTATCCTTTGATGGTTCAGTCAATGAACTTGAATTATTGCCATTAGGTAAAATGTTTCCGAAAGCCATACAGACCATTAATCCATAAAGGATAATTACATGTATTTCTATCGCTTTTGGTATGGACTTCATTTCAGCTATCTAATTGTAGTTAGATTACATGGACGTACAGAAAATGTATCGCTTGCAAAACAAGAGCTGATATATTTTTCAACAGTCACGTGCACATTTTCAGCAACATCTGTTTAATATCTGATGGGTATTAAAACTAGAATTGTTTATATCAGACTGTTTACATAATGTCAAACTCAACAGGTTTTGCTATCTCAAACAGATTCAGTTCTTTAATCAGGTTTTACGGAAAGGTTGAAAGTACAAAACCAAATTAAGGGAAAAGTACATTCGAAATGATTTATTAACGAAAAAGTACTCCCCTTGACAGCAAGGAAAGGCTAGAAATCGTAGAAAGCGACGACCCATTTTACCATACAGAGTATAAAAAGAGGATTTGTTTTTACAAATCCAAATACATGTATAACCAAAAATATGTATTTATTTTTCATTTAATAATACAAAGCTTAACATGATTTTCATGTTTGTAAAAGCAGTTAATATGGGTTGAAACAAACGATGCGTGTTTTGCGATAGAAATTGCGACATATAACAAAAAATTACTAAAATGCAATATATATATATATATATATATATATATATATATATATATATATATATATATATATATATATATATATATATATATATATATATATATATATATATATATATATATATATATATATATATGGTATAAACAAAAGTGAGCAGTATTGCCCCTAAACCATTATATGAACAGTTTTGCGTGTGTGCATTGTATATATAAATATGTTTATTTATATGGAATAATTTATTTTACATTATTTAGAGTCCAAATATATGTATCATTTGATTACTTTTGCAACTCTCGCAATCTTTTCAGATGTTTTTCGCGCAATTTTGATTCATGACGTTGTCTTTCTATTGTATGTACATTGTGACGTCATAATACGTTGTTCAACATTAGTTGCTTTGCATTTAAATAAAGACGACTGATATATATATATACTAGCATGATCTTTATTAACATTTATGCCTTCTTGGGCTGCAAAATTTTACACCCTTGCATTTTTACACCCCCTTAATCGAAATTTCGGGGCGCATAGTTTTTGCTCGGTTCGTCCGTCTGTCTATCTGTCTGTCTTTTTGTCTGCCCGCAAAAACTGTAAGCTTGCCCATAAATTTTGTTCGTTTGGAGCTAAGGCTTTTGCACTTTACATGTGTATGCCTTGTGACACGACCTTTCCTTGGGTACCAACATATTTGACCTCTTGACTTTTGGAGTTTGACCCACTTTGCAAAACTTTACCAAACTTTAACATTGGTCATAACTTATGAAAGGTGTATGATAAGGCTTTCATACTTCACATTTGTATTCTTTGTTATAAGTTCTTTCCTTGGGTATAATGTTTTTGACATTTTTACCTTTAAATGGTTTTTCTAGGGCTTTTATATTTCACACATGTTTTCTTTATGACAAGGATTTTCTCTGGGTAATAACAATTTTGACCTTTTTTGACCTGATTTTTGCCTACTTTTGAAAAAAAAAATTAACCTTGGCCATAATTTCGAATGGTTGGTGCTAGGGCTTTCATATTTCACATGCGTATTTCCTGTGACAAGACCTTCCCTTGGGTACCAACAATTTTGATCTTTTGAGCTGGACCTACTTTTGAAAACTTTTACTTTGACCATAATTTCTGAATGGTTGATGCAGGGGCATTTATTTTTCAAGGGTGTGTTGCATTTCAAAGGTGTGTTCCTTGTGACAAGACCTTTCTTTTAATACCAACAATTTTGACCTTTTGACCATGGACTTGGAGTTTGACATGGAGAAACTGTAACTTTCGCCATGAGCTACCAGGGGCATCAGTGTTTCACACATCTTGTTATGTCTGTTTCTGTTCTACAGGAATGCGTTTTATTTACATTGTCCAATTACAGCACGCTATGTATGCATGTTATTTCTCAGCTGTTTCCAGCTGTTTAAATACATAATAATGATAAATTTTGCAGGTGTTTTTCATCCCTGAAGCATCACATGATAGTATGCTTGTAAATTATTTCACTCTCAATCTTACTGCCATGACAATCAATATCTAGTCGGTCTGGCAATATATTCGTGATGCTGCGTCATCCATATGCACTTCTCACAACATAAACACACGCATTCTAACCTTGTGACTGAAAACTTTTTAAAACAAACCTTTATTTTATTAAGATTTTTTTTCTTTCTATTCATAATTAAGCAGCTCTAAAGTAATATAGCATTAACTTTAATGTATTCTTATCAATAGCGTGTAGGCTATTTTTCGTCAACATTTCCACCACGTGTAGAGAAATATAATTTAATTCTTCATTAATAATGACATGTAAAAGAAATATTGTTCCATTTAGATTGTGTGCAGTAAAAAAATGGTTAGTGCTGTTAAGATCTCAGGAACAACATAAATCTTTTACATCTTCAGGAATTTACCTGTAAAGGTTTGTCAAGGGTGTTTAAAAGAATAATTGTTGTATAATTAAATATATTGGTCTAATTATACCCATTAAGTACTTCGAAGATGAAGCAGTTGGGCTGAAATAAGAAAGAAGACCATTGCAATTTGTAGCCTCAACTTGAGCTTCAATTTGAAAATAGTAATACACATGATCAAAGAGCATCATATGTCTAATAGCCAGGTAATCCAATCATAGGTAACAAATATGTTGACATTAATTCGCAAGACTAATACTGACTGAACATTCAAAATGAATGAAAAGATATGTAAAAATAAAAATTATCATTGCAATTCCGTCGGTACGTATTTGATCTATATCATCATTAAAAGTAGTACTCTTATACTTTGTGACTGCAACGGAGAAAAAGGATGATTTCATAAGTTTCAGAAAACAATAACTTTGCGATTGCAAGAAGGAACAATAAAAATATGAAATACAAATCAAATGATAATGAAAGTACACTCACTTTATTTTTGCATTTATTTCCAAACAAAAAAAATGTCGTAAATATTTTCTTACAAAACTATGCATGCATTATTCTTTTGTATGTCTTGAATCTTAATTGATCATGAACCCAGAGAAAGAAGTTCTTCCATATTCATTACTTCTAATCATTCCCTTTCCAACACCTGGTCGGGTACGTATAAATACTGCATCGCCCTTTGTCACTTTTACAATGGCATTTCCAGTGACGGTATTCCAACCGCAGTAAGCATATGTACTACCAAGCACATCTTTGTTGACAATTAGTTCACTAGTGTACGCTTCACTGCACTGAACGCGTGTTACCCAGGTAAACGAATAAAGACCGTCCTTTGGTACCGTAAAGATTCCCGTGTACTGGTTGTATGCATTGTCAAAATTTGTTTTAATGTCGTCATAAACAATTGTGTGTTGACCACCAGGATTTGTAAGGTCACTGGACACATATGCATAAAATCCATATCCAAATTTTTCTACAAGAGAAGGGAAAGTAATACATACATGTTTTTCTAAATAATTACCTAATGATTTTTTTTTTTAAAAATATTGTAATGGAAAAATGATTGTTTCAAAAAAGTACAAATATTTAAATACACTAGCTCTAAGCATATGATTAAAAACCCAATAAAGCTTAATTATCTATACTTCAGTTTACATCCAATATGAAAATGCAGTATTGTTAATGTTAAATTAAAAAAAATCAATGAAATCAAATTATTAAAAAAATACATCAAGAAATGATATTAATCCCCCCCCCCCCCCCGTTTTAATATCCATAATTTCTATGTGCTATAATATAAGAAAAACATTGAGTAATATATGCCAGTTTCAATATACACAAAAAGAATTTTAAACATTAAATAATGCCTTGCATAATATTATAACCTTTAACACATTGTTTCATTCATTTCCGGCATTTTAAATACCTTTAAGAAGATACTAGCTTTGGCTAGAATTAGATAATTTGATAAATTGCTGTCTGGAAAATGAAAACTCATCTGCTTAAAGAATTGCAAAACAACAACAACAACAACAACAACAACAATCCAACCAATAAACAAACAAACAAAAACAAAACAAAAATCCCCTAAAATACCAAAACCTCAAAAATAAATAAACAAATAAATAAAATGAAATGAAATTAAAAAAAAATAAATAGAAAAAAATATAAATAAATACAAATAAATACATAAATAAACGAACGATCCAAAGAAAAAAAAACAAACAAACAAAAAAAATCTTACTTTGTAAAATGTCTCCTTTATTTTCTTGGGTAGATGGTCCATTGTGTTCTCCTTCAGTTTTAAGATTTGAAATCTCATTTGTCAAGAGACGTAACTTCTTTTCAATTTCAAGCCGAATCATAGTTTCTTTATACAACTGATCGATAGCATTTCTTAGCAATTTATCCTTTGATGGTTCAGTCAAAGAACTTGAATTATCACCATTAGGTAAAACGTTTCCGAAAGCCATACAGACCATTAATCCAAAAAGGATAATTATTTCTATCGCTTTTGGTATGAACTTCATTTCAGTTGTCTAATTGTAGTAAGATTATGTACAGAAAATGTATCGCTTGGAAAACCTTAGCTGATATATTTTTCAACAGTCACGTGCTCATTTTCAGCAGCATCTGTTTAATATCTGATTGGTATTAAAGTTAGAATTGTTTATATCAGAATGTTTATATAATGTCAAACTCAACATGTATTTGCTATCTCAATCAGATTCAGTTCTTTAATCAGGTTTTACGGAAACATTGATAAGTACAAAACCCAATTTCAGGGAACAATACATTCAAAATGGCTTTTTAACCAAAACGTACCTTTTTTACCCTTTTTGTTTTTACTTTTTTGCACCTCCTTTGACAGCAAGGAAAGGCTAGAAATCGTAGAAAGTGACGACCAATTTTACCATACAGAGTATAAAAAAGAGGAGTTCTTTTTTCAAATCCAAATATACAGAAACGCAAAAGAAACGCAACATCCTTATTTTAAGGGGAAAATTATATACAGGTTAATAACTTTGCACTTAAAAAGTTAGGACATCTTCAACTTTGACAAATCAGTAATTTAACAGTTAATTGATTTTCATTCCATTACCGGAAGTTGATTTTGAGCCCTTTTTACAGAAATCGAAAATTGAATGTTTAATAAAATATTTGCTGTTAATCATAAGTATTGCACTATCATTCCGAAAAATAAAATCCTTATTTCTTTTCCCGATGTGATGCCAATATTTCCTTAAAATGACTGAAAGCACGCATTTTCATTGTTCTTGATGGGAATTCTCAAAATAAATGTAAAGGAGAGTTGCAGATGCAAATATGCACTACATAACGACTCATCAGGCTCACGCTTTTCATAAACATGAATGACAGTTCTTTGACCGGAAGTCCAAAGGTTACTACACTACGCCAGGTTAGAGAAAATTCGACCTCAGTATCTGAAAAACACAACAGTGGCTGTCAGCTATCATCCGCAACTGTACTCGGCAATGCTGGTACCGGACATCCATGGCTGTACCTGCTCACTAATATCAAAAACGGAATGTCAGAGCAAGATTTTCCGGATTGTCCAACGTATTAAACTATATGTTGTTAATTAAGTATGGATTGTTTTTTAATGAAAAATACGAAATGTGTTAATATGGAGGAAAGAAAATTTCTGATTTTAAATAAATCTACTTTATGGAAGACTGTAATCGCCAAAACGGTAACGATAACTAGCTTAGTGAATATATCGCGGAAAATATATGTAAGCTTGATTATGCCTAAATCCATTGTATGGATCGCGATAATCTCTAAAAAGTAACATTTACTACAGCGTACATCTTGTATATCTATGACTGTATCCTGTGCCTGATATACAACATCTGCGACTGTACCTGTGCCGTACATACACACTACCACTGACTCAACCCGCGCTTGATTAATAACATCCACAACAAAAAATTCTGTGGATTTTCTCCGATTTAGATTTAGACTGAATTCAATCAAAGCGCAATTAACGCTAATCTTTATATTACCCATGACAGTGATACCGAGACAAACGATGTCAGCAGTGATTAGGGAAAGATCCAAAACTTTTACAGATATAAGTTTAAAGCTTTATGTTCAGAGTACAATATGAGCCTGGTCTTTAATTTATTTTTATTTTTTTTTTGGGGGGGGGGGGCATGATTTCAATATCCTACGTGCTCAATAAAAATGATGAATTTAAAATGAAACATTCTAGTATAATTATAGAAAATATAGAGTAAACAATAAACAAAGTAAAATAAAAAAGGAAATTAAAATAAATATTGGAATTAATTTGTAATCCTTAATTTTATGTTAGAAAGTATAAGTACGTCACAATATTATTGATTTCACCCATTTCATTGATCACGCAAGTGGTGTCAATGAAAAACACAGGTTTTTCCCCATAAATATATGTCTTACGATATAAACGGGTGGAATGGGCTGATTCACCCGTTTCAATGTGTTATATATAAACATCTCAAGTGCACCCCAGGAAGTAGCCTCCTATGCCCTGCATGAAAAAGAATAGTTCCTGACAAAACACCTTTATTTATTTACAAAGTACATAAAATTTACTAGGCACAGGCATCAAAGTGGTAAAAATAGCCTGGAAGAAACCCCCCCCCCCAAAAAAAAAAAATAAATTCTCAAAAAAAAAAAAGTTAATTTTATATGCATGGACCAATTAACATCTTGACTGGTCGGTAACCGTGGTGTGATACCTGAAATATGTAGGGTATGGTATTAAAATAATTGATCATATTAAAGGAAATTAATGCTAAAATTATCGATAACATCCGAAGAAAATATTTGTATAAGTAAATATTTTTATTAGATCCACCTCTCTAAGATCCTGCTGTACTGTCCAGACAACACTAGAAATTTTACACCATGACTGTACCGGTGTCTGATTGACAACATCCACGACTGTACCTTTCCAATACACACACTTTATTCTACATCCATGACTGTACCCGTGCTTATAGACAACATCCATGACTGTACCTGTGCCTTATAAACAACATCCACGACTGTACTTGTGCCTTATAAACAACATCCATGACTGTACCTGTCCAGTACACACACTTTATTCTACATCCATGACTGTACCAGTGCTTATAAACAACATCCATGACTGTACCTGTGCCTTATAAATAACATCCCTGACTGTACCTGTGTCTTATAAACAACATCCATGACTGTACCTGTGCCTTATAAACAACATCCACGACTTACCTGTGCCTTATAAACAACATCCATGACTGTACCTGTCCAGTACACACACTTTATTCTACATCCATGACTGTACTTGTGCCTTATAAACAACATCCCTGACTGTACCTGTGCAGTATACACATCTTACTTTACATCCATGACAGTACCTGTGCCTTATAAACAACATCCACGACTGTACCTGTGGAGTATACACATCTTACTCTACATCCCTGACTGTACCTGTGCCTTATAAACAATACCCACGACTGTACCTGTCCAGCACACACACTTTATTCTACATCCATGACTGTACCTGTGCCTTATAAACAACATCCACGACTGTACCTGTGTATATATACATACTTTATTCTACATCCCTGACTGTACCTGTGCCTTATAAACAACATCCACGGTTGTACCTGTGCAGTACACACACTTTATTCTACATCCATGACTGTACTTGTGCCTTATAAACAACATCCCTGACTGTACCTGTGCAGTATACACATCTTACTCTATATCCATGACTGTGCCTGTGCTTATAAATAATATCCATTACTGTACCTGTGCAGTACACACACTTTATTCTACATCCATGACTGTACCTGTGCCTTATAAACAACATCCACGGCTGTACCTGTCCAGTACACACGCTTTATTCTACATGCATGACTGTACTTGTGCCTTATAAACAACATCCCTAACTGTACATGTGCAGTATACACATCTTACTCTACATCCATGACTGTACTTGTGCCTTATAAACAACATCCCTAACTGTACCTATGGAGTAAACACATCTTACTCTACATCCATGACTGTACTTGTGAGTTATAAACAACATCCACGACTTTACCTGTCCAGTACACACACTTTATTTTACATCCATGACTGTACTTGTGAGTTATAAACAACATCCACGACTGTACCTGTGCAGTATACACATCTAAATCTACATCCATGACTGTACCTGTGCCTTATAAACAACGTTAACATCCACGACTGTACCTGTGCAGTACACACACTTTATTCTAAATCCCTGACTGTACCTGTGCCTTATAAACAACATCCACGACTGTACCTGTGCAGTTTACACATCTTACTCTACATCCCTGACTGTACCTGTGCCTTATAAACAACATCCACGACTGTACCTGTGCATATATACATACTTTATTCTACATCCATGACTGTACCTGTGCCTTATAAACAACACCCACAACTGTACCTGTGCAGTACACACACTTTATACTACATCCATGACTGTACCTGTGTATATATACAGACTTTATTCTACATCCCTGACTGTACTTGTGCTTTATAAACAACATCCACGACTGTACCTGTGCAGTATGCACATCCTACTCTACATCCATGACTGTACCTGTGCTTATAAACAACATCCCTGACTGTATCTGTGCAGTACACACACTTTATTCTACATCCATGACTGAACTTGTGCCTTATAAACAACATCCACGACTGTACCTGTGCAGTACACACACATTATTCTACATCCATGACTGCATCTTTGCTTTATTAACAACATCCATGAAAAGTTATTCAAGGCTCTATTTAAAGTTTGTTCTTTTTTGTTTGTGACCCGAACCCCCACCCCCAATGCAAAATTGTCACCATCTTTACATATCTTTAAAAGAAATGTGGAAAAAATTATAATTAGCCAACGTCTGTAAATATATGTTTGTATATTTCTTTTGTACCTGTTGTATTATTATTACTATTGCATTTCAACTATGTCTCCTGAACTATAAATATTGACTTATTTATCTTGAGCCTATATTTCATTAAGTTGAACATTATATGACATTTAATTATTCATGAATTAATGAATTTATCATTACATGTTTTATCTTTGATTGTATCGTTTTATGTAATATGTTGTTTGAAATTTAGAAGGCCCCGGGGAAGAATAGTACCTTGTACTAATCGGGTTACCTTCTCTAAATAAAGCATTATTATTATTATTATTATTATTATTATTATGTTTAACTTATGTAAAAGTCAACTAACATATTAGATTCATTGGCAATAAAATGACTATTTTTGCTGCTTTTAGTCTGTAAACATATGTTCTACACCCTCATCCCCCCCCCCCCCCCCCCCCCCCCGAAATAACTCACTTCCCTGCAACAACAAACAATTGGTATAAATTTGAATTTGTGAAATAACAATTCATAATACTTGAAAAAGGAATTGTTGTTTCAGTGAGGGGGGGGGGGGATAAAAATATTTTCCGTTGATTTCTATAGAAATGAAGTTTTACCAAAAATATAGACTTATCTCTCTTTGTTTTCCCAAATAAGTTATGTTTTTTGATAAAATTCACATAAATATTCGGTATATAAATATGAAAAAATCATTCCAATATGTTAACTTTCTAAATTAACTCTGCGATAGGTGGCAGAATTTTACTATCATTCTTGCTATCATATGGTTTATTCAAGCATGCATATTAAAGCTATTGAGACAAGCCTTCTGCATTAGCAATACTAGTCCCCTACCCGGTGTAATCTGGTTCCCATTAAAAATTGAAAATGCTGTAATTCTGTCAAAAAATCATTGAAGCGGAACATAATGCAAACTTGATCTGTAACTCATCAAGATACACTCACATACCAAATATCAACTCAATATCTACAAACGTTTAAAAAAAAGTGTGGAAAACCCTTAAAAATTAAAAAGGTTGTAATTCCCTCAAAAATCAATGAAGCGAAACGAAATAAAAACTTGATCTGTAACTCATCAATACACAGTAACATACCAAAATCAGCTTAACTGCAAGCGTTTAGAAAAAAGTGCGGAAAACCAAGTGGGACAGAGTGACAGACACTGCATGAAAATCTGGCTTTACAAAACAAGTAAAGATAATGTAAATTTATTATTTACAATGCCTTTAATTGGCTTTTCTGAAAAAAGTCAAAGTTGGAAAAGGTAACCTTTACATTAACTTTACATGCACTTAAATATGATGTAATGTCCCACATTGTCTTGACTTTACAAAAAAGTAAAGTTAATATTTACAAACATTAAACACAGTATTTGGGGTACATTAAATCTGATAATTACAAATATTAAATTTAATTAAATAACATCTTTAATAGCCACAAAAGTTAACTGTTTTCCATTCTTTTGAATAAAGCTTGTGTATATGATAAATAAGCTTTTCCTTCCAAATTGAAACTGCAAAAGAAGTCTGGACATCATACTTAATATACAAAGTAACAACAGATTGACTTAAACTTTGTTTAATACTATACTAAACATTTTTATACAAACATATAATCAACAACATCAAATTTCTTGACAGTATCTGTTGTACATAGTCTATCCTGCAAATCCCATACACATAGATAAGTATCCAGGACAGAGTACATTGCACTAAAATCCTTTTCAAACGTCATTTTGTTTTATAAAGAACCAATTGTTCATCCTTGAATTTAAAGATTTGAATTGACATGAAACTGTGCTCCACTTTTATGTCACTCGACATGCGTTTCTGTGGAAATCAACAACTGTCCAAATATATTTTTTGTCTCATATTCCTTTTCAGAGTCCAAAACTTTTATTCTCATGCAGGCAGTCTTCTACTGTTTTCCTTAAAAGAAAAAAAATATATATATTTTCAGTGACATGAATATTTTCATAGGCATCTGTGTTATAAATTCAAATAAACTGTGATATCAGTATTCACAGTATCATGACTAATGAAAATTGAAACGAGATGCAACCATATTAATACATGTAGATAAAAATTTCATACATGACCTTTAACCTCAAAAAGAAAATATTTTGAACCATTAATGTCAGCCTTTATTTTTACCAAAAAGACTATGTTAATCTTATTAAATAAGAAAGATACAAACTGATGAACATGTTGCTATTAACTTATTTTATGATATAAATGGACTGGGCCACTAGCCCTTATCTTACCCCTAAGATTAAAATTTAATAACTCTGTAATTTCTTTGTTTATCATCACCTAATTTTTCTTTTGAAAGGATTATTTACAAAATATACTAATGTAGGAGTAAAATAAGATTTCTCGTGACCTTCTGTAGCCAAGATACTTTTGCAGAATTGAGAAAATGTTTGTCTTACTTGCAAGATAATTTGTGAAAAAGAACTGGCATCAGTATCTATGAATAATTACTGAACACATATAATTAACTCCATTTTCCTTCTTAGTCATCAGGTAACAAAAAGACCAATAGTTGCTGCTTACAGAGCTATAGTATGATATTCAAGTTATGGTTTAGGATATATGTACCTTTCTCCCAGTAGCATGTTGCTGCTCATGAATTATTTCCTGATCTTGGAATTGTAAAAGTTGACAGGTCCCTCATTTTGAAGATAACTTGCTAAAATGGAATTTATACTTTGATAAACATTTCATACATCTGGATAAATATAGTCAATGTTTTCATAAATACTTCTGAGTTTGAAGCATACCAAAGAATGATTTTAAAAATACACAATGCAATCACAGTTAATAGTTATGAATTGCCGAACACCCTTATGTTTGTTTTCTTCACAATTAAAGGATACTTTAGCTCTAAGCAACACTTGCCATCTATAAAATTCAACTCTTGAACTCTTCTCAAGTGTATCTTCTTCATGAAAGATATGTCAATAAGGTGTTAACTCTCTCACAGTAAGCTGAGTAGCTGGAGCCTGGAAAAAGTAATAACACATTTTTTGAAAACAGAAATGTATAATTAGACTGACTCCCGAAAAAGTCAAGCAATTGATAATTTAAATAATTGTTTGAGTAACATTCTTATGATATTATTTATTGATTTTTTAAAAACTAATATGTACAAGTACCGTCAAAAAAACATTGGGATCCCTTGGTCTGGTAAATCATACATTGTTGTCATCCATGACTTTCTTCAAGAACCTGCATAATTGATTTCACTGTACCTGTTTTTGAAAATATACATGGTTTAGAATACAAAATAATATCTATAAAATATAACCTAACTTGTCCTCTATTAAAAACATTGCCATACCCTGGCTTCTACATTTTTTCCTAGCACTAATGTAAACCACTGTAAACAGCTAAACATTCTGAAATTGTGACTTAGAATTGTTTTCCTTGGTCTTGTTTAATCCATGATCATTTACAGAAAAAAAAATGGAACATTATCCCCAGTTTATCAAGTTACTTATCTAAAAACACATATTTAGCGTAGTTTTTCCTGACTTTCATCAGTTTCAATGTTTCACAATATATGCTGAAAACAGATGGAAAACGTAAACAAACCTGCAGTGCATGCCAGCCCGGGAGCTCGAACAGTTTTCCAAGCAATAACCTCCTTAAATCTTCTGGTAGATGGAAAGGTATCAATTCAACTGATCACTGGTTGCATATTTTCGTCAAAAATACCAGAAAATACAGATGAGACCCGCTCAACTTGATTTGAAATGAATGGCTATTCATTGGAATACACAGTGCCATATTTGGGTTACTGTTAAAAGTAGATCGTTCGTTTTGTATTCGAGAAGACTTGAATGAAGAGGATTACACAATACTGAGGTGGAAAACATCTGTATATATGATAAAATATATTTCAGTATTTTAAAGTAAAGGTTGTCAAATGAACGGGATATATTACTGATATTACCTCTTATAAACAAAACTAATAAGCGTAGGACTTATTCAGGGCATTTGCAATGTATGGGAACCAGTCTACGAGGCAACAAAAATTCCGCCAAGAATAAACAAAGAGATTGCGGGATGTTGTTTACGTGTGTCACTCGACACTGACTGCAAGGTAATGAAAATGTGCTTATTTTTTGTGTATAACTGTTTTTCTGTCTTTCAAGATATTGAACAACAGTCGTTTAACATTTAGACGAAACATCTAGGGGAGGGAGGGAAGAAGAGGGGTCACCTCTCAAGTTGTTGCATCTGCTATATAGTGTGGTGGTATCAGTGTCAGGATATAATAAATTAAAATGAAAAAAATCATAATAAAAATTTTGTTATAGATTTAGGAAAGCTAAATAAAGGGGCGACTATTTTTTGTTTGATGCGGGGGGGGGGGGGGGGTAAAATATATTAAAATCAAAAATGTTTAAAAGATATAATCTCATCTCAACTAGAAAAATGATTAATAATCTTTCCTTGTCTGATGCCATTATTCTCTTTACCTCACTGAAATAAGAGTTTCTGAGTCAGTTTATTATTTCCTTTTTGTAATGGGGGGGGGGGGGGGTTCAAACTTTGTTCATTTAAGATAAACATGAATAATCTGTCCCTCATTATTAAGGAAATCAAATATTCTGTTCATCACTGACTTGAAAATAATTAATCCGAATTTCAAAAAATTACCTTTTCATAATTTATCTTTTGTAGAAACAAAGAGTGGAGAGCTAATGCATGGTGCTAAGTATGGAAAGGTCTCTTGTGGTTTGGTTGTGCCAGAGACAAATGTGCATTATTTCCATGTTGGGTAATGTCCTTAAGAATGGAATTTTTTTCAAATACAAGGGACATGACTTTTTTCATACATTATCACTGTACAGGGATCAAAATATTTTTAAACATTGTTAGATACTCACTGCATTATTTCATCTTCAGAAAAGTATTTAAATTATTTTGTCACATTTTTTAAAGAGACCAGTGTGGTGGAGGTTTTTTTTTAAATTTTAATCTTGAATTTTGATATTATACAGGTCAGAAGTCTCGGTACACTTTAGGTGAGTGGCAGTTGGGTAGATGGATGACCTTCAGATAGTTTGAGATGAAGAAGTTCTTTTAAATGATTGAAAGTGATCATCATAGAATCAACTCCATTATGAAGATAAATTATGAGAGTCAGGTGAGGAATTGACTTCAATGTGTTATAACATTGTGTAAATGAATCTTCATTATTAAGATCTTTTACATTTTATTTTTGAACTTGTTTTTCTATTATTCTAAACTTCCAAAAATAAAATTAAAGTTGTTAAAGCATGCTACAGACATTTAACGTATCTTGGCAAGTTTTCAAGGTTATTGCAGAAGTGCTTTAATTTCAAAAGATAACTAATTAATGCAAACCTGGAAAAGAAATGGATGTTATTCTCTATAATTTCAAAGATTATGTTTATTATTAGCACTTCTTTTGTCCAACACCTGAGAGATCTGAGTACCCAGCCTACTGTTGAATTAATTGGTGACCAAGAAAAGATGACAGAGAGGGGAATCAAATATGGATGCCATCATGATCAAGAATATATATAGATGAACATTCAAGCATTTATAATAATGAAAGTCATTCAGCAAGAGAGTTTTTGCACAAGTTTAATTTTCAGTAAAATTGTGTATATTGTGCACTGAGGAACTTAGTATGTAACTCATTATGATTATCCATTTCTTTAGAGGATGTATTCGGAGTATATTTAAATAATCATTATCTTCTAGAAAAGAGCACACAAAACTTTTCTCTCTGTGCGAAGCATGACACATATGCATACACTCCAGCATTTACCACAACCACAGTTACATATTTTCCAGGGCGTTTGAAGTCGAGCACATACATGAAAATGTGTTAAGCTGGACACGTGCAAACACACAAGCATCTATCACAACCAATTACATATTTTCCAAGGCGTGTGAAGTCGAGCACATACATGAAAATGTGTGAAGCTGGACACATATGCAAACACACAAGCATCTACCACAATACCAGTTACATATTTTCCAAGGCGTGTGAAGTCGAGCACATACATGAAAATGTGTGAAGCTGGGCCATATGCAAACACACAAGCATCTATCACAACCAATTACATATTTTCCAAGGCGTGTGAAGTCGAGCACATACATGAAAATGTGTGAAGCTGGACACATATGCAAACACACAAGCATCTATCACAACACCAGTTACATATTTTCCAAGGCGTGTGAAGTCGAGCACATACATGAAAATGTGTGAAGCTGGACACATATGCAAACACACAAGCATCTACCACAACACCAGTTACATATTTTCCAAGGCGTGTGAAGTCGAGCACATACATGAAAATGTGTGAAGCTGGACACATATGCAAACACACAAGCATCTATCACAACCAATTACATATTTTCCAAGGCGTGTGAAGTCGAGCACATACATGAAAATGTGTGAAGCTGGACACATATGCAAACACACAAGCATCTACCACAACACCAGTTACATATTTTCCAAGGCGTGTGAAGTCGAGCACATACATGAAAGTGTGTGAAGCTGGACACATATGCAAACACACAAGCATCTATCACAACCAATTACATATTTTCCAAGGCGTGTGAAGTCGAGCACATACATGAAAATGTGTGAAGCTGGACACATATGCAAACACACAAGCATCTACCACAACCAATTACATATTTTCCAAAGCGTGTGAAGATGGACACATATGCAAACATAATCTCCTACCACAGACGCAATACACATAACATTTAGTCCAAAGTATAAAGTCAAGCTCAAACAGGCTCACTGCGTGCAGCTGGACACATGCATTTACTTATGCATCTTGCAAAACTACATCTGAACCTATATTCTAATAGGTGTTTAAGCAATTTTGTGAATATGTAAATTGCACCATTATGCTTACAAGATGTCAACATTATTAACCTGTACATAAATACTCATTAGATAGCCTTTAATAGTTTAAGTTGGAAATACTAGTACTTTGCCTGATTTATGTTGTGTAGTTTCTCGTCAGTGATCTTGAGTAATAACTGAGTATGGCATTTTTAGTTCCATTTAAACTGCAAAGTTTTAACACATGTACATGCACCATAAAGGATAAATAATATTGTATTGTATTTTAACCTTTTTTAATTTTATTCTTTGTCATTTTATTGCCTGTTCAAGTAAAAGATGTAATCTTGTAATGTTTGTAACTGTTTTTGGTAGATATTTATGAAGCAGAAATTATAACAGAAAAGGTTTCAATACATCTACACAAGAAGCAAATAAAAAAAGAGTTCTCCATCTATCAGATATCAGCAAATCAGATGAGTTAAAGGTTAAGTCATAGGGAATTTTAAAGTTTATTATATCTATATTCTGATATCTGATACCATTTTTACATTTTTGATTGTCCATCTACAGTATACAAAAGTAGTATAAATTTTTTTATTTTGTAGATGACAATCTCTAATACTAAATAAACTGGAAATTGATGTAACGCTTGAAAATTTGTGTATTTTTAGTAAGATCGAGGTGAGGGTAACACAAAAGACACATCAGATACCTATTTATTTTAAAAGTCATAAACCATTTGTTGAAATCTTAAGTACGAGTGTATTAAACAAAGGCCAGTATTAAATAAGGATTTAAAAAAAATTCATATATATATATATATATCAACTTTAATGCAGCATTAAAGGTGAAAGGTTAAATTTAATTACCTTTTCTTTTAAGTAAAGGTTACCTTTTCACCTTTACTTTTTGTAAAGTTAATACAAAGATGACCTTGCTTTTTGGAGCACCTTTAATGAGATTTACTTTGCAAGTAAAGTTTTGTAAAGCTAGTTTTTCAAGCAGTGAGAGGGACAGCTAGGCGGACAGACAGACGGGCGGATAGACTCAGAGGAAACCTATCGTCTCCTCCGGTTTCAATTTATTTTATTAGTTGTTTATAGAAACCGGAGGGGACGATAGGTTTCCTCTGAGTCTGTCCGTCCGTCCGTCTGTCGGTCTGTCTGTCTGTCAGTCTGTCCACTTGGTTTTCCGCACTTTTTTTCTAAACGCTTGAAGATATTGAGCTGATTTTCGGCATGTGAGTGTATCTTGATGAGTTACAGATCAAGTTTGCATTTCGTTACGCTTCAGTGCTTTTTGACGGAATTACGACCTTTTCCTTTTTTCAGGGTTTTCCGCAATTTTTTTTCTAAACGCTTGCGGATATTGAGCTGATTTTTGGTATGTGACTTTACCATGATGAGTTATAGATGAAGGTTGCATTTCCTTCCGCTTCATTGATTTTTGACGGAATTATGGCATTTTCAATTTTTAACGGGAACCAGATTACACTTGCCGGTAGGTGACTAATATGCTAATGCAATACTCTCAGAATGCTTGTTCTTGATGAAAGGGCAGATTAATTACTCTATTTACATAAATGTACCACAAAATTAGAACTCTTTAGTGTGCAGTGTATAGAGGGCTCTTAAGCTCATGAAAAAAAATCCAACTTTTTCCTCATTTTTACCCTCCTGTTTATGTCATGTTTCATCATTGGCTTATTTCTTAATTCTAAACATTGAATTGTGAAGTGTAGATATATGTAGTATTACATGTACTGCAATAATTATTTTCAATAGGTCTTTCTTTGTTAACTTGAAAAAATGCACTATTCCATCCTAAAATGTTTTCAACTATGAAAACATTTTTACACCTTCTTCTGTGCCAATCCCAAAGTTGCGGGGTATTATTATCATAGTTTACAACTGATTATACGTCAAACGTATACGACAAATGTTTATTAAAATAAATTAAAATTAATAATAGTAATTGGCTATGAGTTGACTTATAGCTTTGAGTTTTCCACCTGTACACTGATGATTATTCGTGTCTCGAACGTGATTCTAATTGATTTTCATGGTCAAATTTTAAGAGTCAAGGACACACTTAAAGATCAAAATTTGTGAGTGAAATAAAATTGTTTAAATATTGTTAATTTTATGGTAGGATGGTCCAAATACAGTATACAATACGTACCTCTTAAACCCTGAGAAGTTTATTGTGTGTAAATCTTGATTATAAGGCATAGGTACAGTCATAGATGTAGTGTGTGTCATACACAGGTACAGTTGTGGATGTTGTTTATAAGGCACAGGTACAGTCATGGATGTAGAATAAAGTGTGTGTACTGGACAGGTACAGTCGTGGATGTTGTTTATAAGCACAAGTACAGTCATGGATGTAGAATAAAGTGTCTGTACTGGACAGGTGCAGTTGTGGATGTTATTTATAAGGCACAGGTACAGTCAGGGATGTAGAATAAAGTATGTATATATGCACAGGTACAGTCGTGGATGTTGTTCATAAGGCACAAGTACAGTCATGGATGTAGAATAAAGTGTGTGTACTGGACAGGTACAGTCATGGATGTTGTTTATAAGGCACAGGTACAGTCGTGGATGTTGTTTATAAGGCACAGGTGCAGTCAGGGATGTAGAATAAAGTATGTATATATGCAAAGATACAGTCGTGGATGTTGTCTATAAGGCACAAGTAAAGTCATGGATGTAGAATAACGTGTCTGTACTGGACAGGTGCAGTTGTGGATGTTGTTTATAAAACACAAGTACAGTCATGGATGAAGAATAAAGTGTGTGTACTGGACAGGTACAGTTGTGGATGTTGTTTATAAGGCACAGGTACAGACGGGGATGTAGAATTAGATGTGTATATTGCACAGGTACAGTCATGGATGTTGTCTATAAGGCACAGGTACAGTCATGGATGTAGAATAAAGTGTGTGTACTGGACAGGTACAGTCGTGTATGTTGTCAATCACGCACCGGTACAGTCATGGTGTAAAATTTCTAGAGTTGTCTGGACAGTACAGCAGAATGTTAGAGAGGTGGATCTAATAAAAATATTTACTTATACAAATATTTTCTTCGGATGTTATCGATAATTTTAGCATTAATTTCCTTTAATATGATCAATTATTTTGATACCATACCCTGCATATTTCAGGTATCACATCACGGTTATCGACCAGTCAAGATGTTAATTGTTCCATACATATAAAATTAATTTTTATCTCTTTTGAGAATTCTTTTTTTTTTGGGGGGGGGGGGGGTCTTCCAGCCTATTTTATAACTTTGATACCTGTGCCTAGTAAATTTTATGTACTTTGTAAATAAATAAAGGTGTTTTGTCAGGAACTATTCTTTTTCAGGGCATAGGAGGCTACTTCCTGGGGTGCACTTGAGATGTTTATATATAACACATTGAAAACGGGTGGATCAGCCCATTCCACCCGTATATATCGTAAGACATACAAATGTATATTTATGAGAAAAAAAAACCCTGTGTTTTTTATTGACACCACTTGCATGATCAATGTAATGGGTGAAATTAATAATATTGTGACGTACTTATACTTTCTAACATAAAATTAAGGATTACAAATTAATTCCAATATTTATTTTAATTTCCTTTTTTATTTTACTTTGTTTATTATTTACTCGTATATTTTCTATAATTATACTAGCATGTTTCATTTTTAAATTCATCATTATTATTGAGCACGTAGGATATTGAAATCATGCCCCCAGCCCCCTCCCCCCCCCCAAAAAAAAATAATAAAGACCTGGTTCATATTGTACTCTGAACATAAAGCTTTAAATTTAAATCTGTAAAAGTTTTGGATCTTTCCCTAATCACTGCTGACATCGTTTGTCTCGGTATCACTGTCATGGGTAATATAAAGATTAGCGTTAATTGCGCTTTGATTGAATTCAGTCTAAATCTAAATCGGAGAAAATCCACAGAATTTTTTGTTGTGGATGTTATTAATCAAGCGCGGGTTGAGTCAGTGGTAGTGTGTATGTACGGCACAGGTACAGTCGCAGATATTGTATGTCAGGCACAGGATACAGTCATAGATATACAAAATGTAGGCATAGTCAAGTTTACATATATTTTCCGCGATATATTCACTAGGCTAGTTATCGTTACCGTTTTGGCGATTACAGTCTTCCATAAAGTAGATTTATTTAAAATCAAATTTTCTTTCCTCCATTTTAACACATTTCGTATTTTTCATTAAAAAACAATCCATACTTAATTAACAACATATAGTTTAATATGTTGAACAATCCGGAAAATCTTGCTCTGACATTCCGTTTTTGATATTAGTGAGCAGGTACAGTCATGGATGTCCGGTACCAGCACTGCCGAGTACAGTTGCGGATGTTAGCTGACAGACCCCACTGGAAAAACAGGCACTTAAAAATGCCTAAGAATATTTATTTCGCTCAGGTCGAGAGAATGATTAACCTAATGCATGGTAGAAATCGAGCTGCAATTGTTGTACATGGCGGACTAGCACGCTGAAATTGAATGGTCAGAAGGGGGTGTTTTGAGAGTTGTGTGTTACTTTTTAAGTTTTAAAGATAACATTAAACGTTTAAATCAATTTCTGATGTTTGTAAATAAACTTTTTACCTTACTGTATTCATTTTTGAATGTTATCTTCCTTGCCTTCTTTAACCGCAAAAAAAAACTTTTCATTTTTATAGCCCCGTAATCGAAAATGTCTGGGGCATATAGTTTTTGCTCTGTTCGTCCATCTTTCTATCTGTCAGTCTGTTTGTCTGCCCGTAAAAACTTTAACCTTGCCCATAACTTATTCGGTTGGAGCTAGGGCTTTTGTACTTTACATGCGTATTCCTTGTGACACGACCTTTCCTTGGGTACCAACATATTTGACCTCTTGACTTTGACCTTGGAGTTTGACCCACTTTGCAAAACTTTAGAAAACGTTAACATTGGTCATAACTTTTTAAAGGTGTGTGCTAGGGCTTTCATACTTCACATTTGTATTCTTTGTTACAAGTTCTTTCCTTGAGTATAATATTTTTGACCTTTTGACCTTTAAATGGTTGTTCTAAGGCTTTCACTTATCAAACGTGTTTTCTTCATGACAATACCTTTCTCTGGGTAATAATAATTTCAACCTTTTATCTTGGATTTTTGCCTAATTTTGAAATATTTTAACCTTGGCCATAAGTTTTGAATGGTTGGTGCTAGGGCTTTCATATTTCACATGCGTATTTCTTGCGCAATGACCTTCCCTTGAGTACTAATCATTTTGATCTTTTGACCTTGACCTACTTTTGAAAACTTTTACCTTGACCAGAATTTCTGAATGGTTGATGCAAGGGCTTTCATATTTCAAGGATGTGTTTCTTGTGACAAGACCTTTCTTTGAGTACCAACAATTTTGACCTTGTAATTGGAGTTTGACTTGGAGAAACTGTAACTTTCGCCATGAGCTACCAGGGGCATCAGTGTTTCACACATCTTGTTATGTCTGTTTCTGTTCTACAGGAATGCGTTTTATTTACATTGTCCAATTACAGCACGCTATGTATGCATGTTATTTCTCAGCTGTTTCCAGCTGTTTAAATACATAATAATGATAAATTTTGCAGGTGTTTTTCATCCCTGAAGCATCACATGATAGTATGCATGTAAATTATTTCACTCTCAATCTTACTGCCATAACAATCAATATCTAGTCGGTCTGGCAATATATTCGTGATACTGCGTCATCCATATCCACTTCTCACAACATAAACACACGCATTCTGACCTTGTGACTGAAAACTTTTTAAAACAAACCTTTATTTTATTAAGATTTTTTTTTCTTTCTATTCATAATTAAGCAGCTCTAAAGTAATATAGCATTAACTTTAATGTATTCTTATCAATAGCGTGTAGGCTATTTTTCGTCAACATTTCCACCACGTGTAGAGAAATATAATTTAATTCTTCATTAATAATGACATGTAAAAGAAATATTGTTCCATTTAGATTGTGTGCAGTAAAAAAATGGTTAGTGCTGTTAAGATCTCAGGAACAACATAAATCTTTTACATCTTCAGGAATTTACCTGTAAAGGTTTGTCAAGGGTGTTTAAAAGAATAATTGTTGTATAATTAAATATATTGGTCTAATTATACCCATTAAGTACTTCGAAGATGAAGCAGTTGGGCTGAAATAAGAAAGAAGACCATTGCAATTTGTAGCCTCAACTTGAGCTTCAATTTGAAAATAGTAATACACATGATCAAAGAGCATCATATATCTAATAGCCAGGTAATCCAATCATAGGTAACAAATATGTTGACATTAATTCGCAAGACTAATACTGACTGAACATTCAAAATGAATGAAAAGATATGTAAAAATAAAAATTATCATTCGCAATTGCAATTCCGTCGGTACGTATTTGATCTATATCATCATTAAAAGTAGTACTCTTATACTTTGTGACTGCAACGGAGAAAAATGATGATTTCATAAGTTTCAGAAAACAATAACTTTGCGATTGCAAGAAGGAACAATAAAAATATGAAATACAAATCAAATGATAATGAAAGTACACTTACTTTATTTTTGCATTTATTTCCAAACAAAAAAAAAATGTCGTAAATATTTTCTTACAAAACTATGCATGCATTATTCTTTTGTATGTCTTGAATCTTAATTGATCATGAACCCAGAGAAAGAAGTTCTTCCATATTCATTACTTCTAATCATTCCCTTTCCAACACCTGGTCGGGTACGTATAAATACTGCATCGTCCTTTGTCACTTTTACAATGGCATTTCCAGTTACAGTATTCCAACCGCAGTAAGCATATGTACTACCAAGCACATCTTTGTTGACAATTAGTTCACTAGTGTACGCTTCACTGCACTGAACGCGTGTTATCCAGGTAAACGAATAAAGACCGTCCTTTGGTACCGTAAAGATTCCCGTGTACTGGTTGTATGCATTGTCAAAATTTGTTTTAATGTCGTCATAAACAATTGTGTGTTGACCACCAGGATTTGTAAGGTCACTGGACACATATGCATAAAATCCATATCCAAATTTTTCTACAAGAGAAGGGAAAGTAATACATACATGTTTTTCTAAATAATTACCTAATGATTTTTTTTAAAAAATATTGTAATGGAAAAATGATTGTTTCAAAAAAGTACAAATATTTAAATACACTAGCTCTAAGCATATGATTAAAAACCCAATAAAGCTTAATTATCTATACTTCAGTTTACATCCAATATGAAAATGCAGTATTGTTAATGTTAAATTAAAAAAATCAATGAAATCAAATTATTAAAAAAATACATCAAGAAATGATATTAATCCCCCCCCCCCCCCCCCCGTTTTAATATCCATAATTTCTATGTGCTATAATATAAGAAAAACATTGAGTAATATATGCCAGTTTCAAAATACGCAAAAAGAATTTTAAACATTAAATAATGCCTTGAATAATATTATAACCTTTAACACATTGTTTCATTCATTTCCGGCATTTTAAATACCTTTAAGAAGATACTAGCTTTGGCTAGAATTAGATAATTTGAAAAATTGCTGTCTGGAAAATGAAAACTCATCTGCTTAAAGAATTGCAAAACAACAACAACAACAACAACAAACCAACCAATAAACAAACAAACAAAAACAAAACAAAAATCCCCTAAAATACCAAAACCTCAAAAATAAATAAACAAATAAATAAAATGAAATGAAATTAAAAAAAATTAAATAGAAAAAAATATAAATAAATACAAATAAATACACAAATAAACGAACGATCAAAAAAAAAAAAAAAAAAAAAAAATCTTACTTTTTAAAATGTCTCCTTTATTTTCTTGGGTAGATGGTCCATTGTGTTCTCCTTCAGTTTTAAGATTTGAAATCTCATTTGTCAAGAGACGTAACTTCTTTTCAATTTCAAGCCGAATCATAGTTTCTTTATACAACTGATCGATAGCATTTCTTAGCAATTTATCCTTTGATGGTTCAGTCAAAGAACTTGAATTATCACCATTAGGTAAAACGTTTCCGAAAGCCATACAGACCATTAATCCAAAAAGGATAATTATTTCTATCGCTTTTGGTATGAACTTCATTTCAGTTGTCTAATTGTAGTAAGATTATGTACAGAAAATGTATCGCTTGGAAAACCTTAGCTGATATATTTTTCAACAGTCACGTGCTCATTTTCAGCAGCATCTGTTTAATATCTGATTGGTATTAAAGTTAGAATTGTTTATATCAGAATGTTTATATAATGTCAAACTCAACATGTATTTGCTATCTCAATCAGATTCAGTTCTTTAATCAGGTTTTACGGAAACATTGATAAGTACAAAACTCAATTTCAGGGAACAATACATTCAAAATGGCTTTTTAACCAAAACGTACCTTTTTTACCCTTTTTGTTTTTACTTTTTTGCACCTCCTTTGACAGCAAGGAAAGGCTAGAAATCGTAAAAAGTGACGACCAATTTTACCATACAGAGTATAAAAAAGAGGAGTTCTTTTTTCAAATCCAAATATACAGAAACGCAAAAGAAACGCAACATCCTTATTTTAAGGGGAAAATTATATACAGGTTAATAACTTTGCACTTAAAAAGTTAGGACATCTTCAACTTTGACAAATCAGTAATTTAACAGTTAATTGATTTTCATTCCATTACCGGAAGTTGATTTTGAGCCCTTTTTACAGAAATCGAAAATTGAATGTTTAATAAAATATTTGCTGTTAATCATAAGTATTGCACTATCATTCCGAAAAATAAAATCCTTATTTCTTTTCCCGATGTGATGCCAATATTTCCTTAAAATGACTGAAAGCACGCATTTTCATTGTTCTTGATTGGAATTCTCAAAATAAATGTAAAGGAGAGTTGCAGATGCAAATATGCACTACATAACGACTCATCAGGCTCACGCTTTTCATAAACATGAATGACAGTTCTTTGACCGGAAGTCCAAAGGTTACTACACTACGCCAGGTTAGAGAAAATTCGACCTTAGTGTCTGAAAAACACAACAGTGGCTGTCAGCTATCATCCGCAACTGTACTCGGCAATGCTGGTACCGGACATCCATGGCTGTACCTGCTCACTAATATCAAAAACGGAATGTCAGAGCAAGATTTTCCGGATTGTCCAACGTATTAAACTATATGTTGTTAATTAAGTATGGATTGTTTTTTAATGAAAAATACGAAATGTGTTAATATGGAGGAAAGAAAATTTGATTTTAAATAAATCTACTTTATGGAAGACTGTAATCGCCAAAACGGTAACGATAACTAGCTTAGTGAATATATCGCGGAAAATATATGTAAACTTGACTATGCCTACATTTTGTATATCTATGACTGTATCCTGTGCCTGATATACAATATCTGCGACTGTACCTGTGCCGTACATACACACTACCACTGACTCAACCCGCGCTTGATTAATAACATCCACAACAAAAAATTCTGTGGATTTTCTCCGATTTAGATTTAGACTGAATTCAATCAAAGCGCAATTAACGCTAATCTTTATATTACCCATGACAGTGATACCGAAACAAACGATGTCAGCAGTGATTAGGGAAAGATCCAAAACTTTTACAGATTTAAGTTTAAAGCTTTATGTTCAGAGTACAATATGAACCAGGTCTTTAATTTATTTTTTTTTTTTTTTTTGGGGGGGGGGGCATGATTTCAATATCCTACGTGCTCAATAAAAATGATGAATTTAAAATGAAACATTCTAGTATAATTATAGAAAATATAGAGTAAACAATAAACAAAGTAAAATAAAAAAGGAAATTAAAATAAATATTGGAATTAATTTGTAATCCTTAATTTTAATGTTAGAAAGTATAAGTACGTCACAATATTATTGATTTCACCCATTTCATTGATCACGCAAGTGGTGTCAATGAAAAACACAGGTTTTTTCCCCATAAATATATGTCTTACGATATAAACGGGTGGAATGGGCTGATTCACCCGTTTCAATGTGTTATATATAAACATCTCAAGTGCACCCCAGGAAGTAGCCTCCTATGCCCTGCATGAAAAAGAATAATTCCTGACAAAACACCTTTATTTATTTACAAAGTACATAAAATTTACTAGGCACAGACATCAAAGTGGTAAAAATAGCCTGGAAGAAACCCCCCCCCCCCCCAAAAAAAAAAAAAATAAATTCTCAAAAAAAAAAAAAAAAAATTAATTTTATATGCATGGACCAATTAACATCTTGACTGGTCGATAACCGTGGTGTGATACCTGAAATATGTAGGGTATGGTATTAAATAATTATAATTGATCATATTAAAGGAAATTAATGCTATAATTATCGATAACATCCGAAGAAAATATTTGTATAAGTAAATATTTTTATTAGATCCACCTCTCTAAGATCCTGCTGTACTGTCCAGACAACACTAGAAATTTTACACCATGACTGTACCGGTGTCTGATTGACAACATCCACGACTGTACCTTTCCAATACACACACTTTATTCTACATCCATGACTGTACCCGTGCTTATAAACAACATCCATGACTGTACCTGTGCCTTATAAACAACATCCACGACTGTACCTGTGCCTTATAAACAACATCCATGACTGTACTTGTGCCTTATAAACAACATCCATGACTGTACCTGTCCAGTACACACACTTTATTCTACATCCATGACTGTACCAGTGCTTATAAACAACATCCATGATTGTACCTGTGCCTTATAAATAACATCCCTGACTGTACCTGCGTCTTATAAACAACATCTATGACTGTACCTGTGCCTTATAAACAACATCCACGACTTACCTGTGCCTTATAAACAACATCCATGACTGTACCTGTCCAATACACACACTTTATTCTACATCCATGACTGTACCTGTGCCTTATAAACAACATCCACGACTGTACCTGTGTATATATACATACTTTATTCTACATCCCTGACTGTACCTGTGCCTTATAAACAACATCCACGGTTGTACCTGTCCAGTACACACACTTTATTCTACATCCATGACTGTACTTGTGCCTTATAAACAACATCCCTGACTGTACCTGTGCAGTATACACATCTTACTCTATATCCATGACTGTACCTGTGCTTATAAATAATATCCATTACTGTAGCTGTGCAGTACACACACTTTATTCTACATCCATGACTGTACCTGTGCCTTATAAACAACATCCACGGCTGTACCTGTCCAGTACACACGCTTTATTCTACATGCATGACTGTACTTGTGCCTTATAAACAACATCCTTAACTGTACCTGTGCAGTATACACATCTTACTCTACATCCATGACTGTACCTGTGCCTTATAAACAACATCCACAACTGTACCTTTGGAGTAAACACATCTTACTCTACATCCATGACTGTATCTGTGCCTTATAAACAACATCCACGACTGTACCTGTGCAGTATACACATCTAAATCTACATCCATGACTGTACCTGTGCCTTATAAACAACGTTAACATCCACGACTGTACCTGTGCAGTACACACACTTTATTCTAAATCCCTGACTGTACCTGTGCCTTATAAACAACATCCACGACTGTACCTGTGCAGTTTACACATCTTACTCTACATCCATGACTGTACCTGTGCCTTATAAACAACGTCCACGACTGTACCTGTGCATATATACATACTTTATTCTACATCCATGACTGTACCTGTGCCTTATAAACAACATCCACGGCTGTACCTGTGCAGTATACACACTTTATACTACATCCATGACTGTACTTGTGCCTTATAAACAACATCCACGACTGTACCTGTGCAGTATGCACATCCTACTCTACATCCATGACTGTACCTGTGCTTATAAACAACATCCCTGACTGTATCTGTGCAGTACACACACTTTATTCTACATCCCTGACTGTACCTGTGCCTTATAAACAACATCCACGACTGTACCTGTGCAGTACACACACATTATTCTACATCCATGACTGCATCTTTGCTTTATTAACAACATCCATGAAAAGTTATTCAAGGCTCTATTTAAAGTTTGTTCTTTTTTGTTTGTGACCCGAACCCCCACCCCCAATGCAAAATTGTCACCATCTTTACATATCTTTACATATCTTTAAAAGAAATGTGGAAAAAATTATAATTAGCCAACGTCTGTAAATATATGTTTGTATATTTCTTTTGTACATGTTGTATTATTACTACTATTGCTTTTCAACTATGTCTCCTGAACTATAAATATTGACTTATTTATCTTGAGCCTATATTTCATTAAGTTGAACATTATATGACATTTAATTATTCATGAATTAATGAATTTATCATTACATGTTTTATCTTTGATTGTATCGTTTTATGTAATATGTTGTTTAGAAGGCCCCGGGGAAGAATAGTACCTTGTACTAATCGGGTTACCTTCTCTAAATAAAGCATTATTATTATTATTATTATTATTATTATGTTTAACTTATGTAAAAGTCAACTAACATATTAGATTCATTGGCAATAAAATGACTATTTTTGCTGCTTTTAGTCTGTAAACATATCTTCTACACCCTCATCCCCCCCCCCCCCCCCCCGAAATAACTCACTTCCCTGCAACAACAAACAATTGGTATAAATTTGAATTTGTGAAATAACAATTCATAATACTTGAAAAAGGAATTGTTGTTTCAGTGAGGGGGGGGGGGGATAAAAATATTTTCCGTTGATTTCTATAGAAATGAAGTTTTACCAAAAATATAGACTTATCTCTCTTTGTTTTCCCAAATAAGTTATGTTTTTTGATAAAATTCACATAAATATTCGGTATATAAATATGAAAAAATCATTCCAATATGTTAACTTTCTAAATTAACTCTGCGATAGGTGGCAGAATTTTACTATCATTCTTGTTATCATATGGTTTATTCAAGCATGCATATTAAAGCTATTGAGACAAGCCTTCTGCATTAGCAATACTAGTCCCCTACCCGGTGTAATCTGGTTCCCATTAAAAATTGAAAATGCTGTAATTCTGTCAAAAAATCATTGAAGCGGAACATAATGCAAACTTGATCTGTAACTCATCAAGATACACTCACATACCAAATATCAACTCAATATCTGCAAACGTTTAAAAAAAAGTGTGGAAAACCCTTAAAAATTAAAAAGGTTGTAATTCCCTCAAAAATCAATGAAGCGAAACGAAACCAAAACTTGATCTGTAACTCATCAATACACAGTAACATACCAAAATCAGCTTAACTGCAAGCGTTTAGAAAAAAGTGCGGAAAACCAAGTGGGACAGAGTGACAGAGGGACAGCTAGGCGGACAGACAGACGGGCGGATAGACTCAGAGGAAACCTATCGTCTCCTCCGGTTTCAATTTATTTTATTAGTTGTTTATAGAAACCGGAGGGGACGATAGGTTTCCTCTGAGTCTGTCCGTCCGTCCGTCTGTCGGTCTGTCTGTCTGTCAGTCTGTCCACTTGGTTTTCCGCACTTTTTTCTAAACGCTTGAAGATATTGAGCTGATTTTCGGCATGTGAGTGTATCTTGATGAGTTACAGATCAAGTTTGCATTTCGTTACGCTTCAGTGCTTTTTGACGGAATTACGACCTTTTCATTTTTTCAGGGTTTTCCGCAATTTTTTTTCTAAACGCTTGCGGATATTGAGCTGATTTTTGGTATGTGACTTTACCATGATGAGTTATAGATGAAGGTTGCATTTCCTTCAGCTTCATTGATTTTTGACGGAATTATGGCATTTTCAATTTTTAACGGGAACCAGATTACACTTGCCGGTAGGGGACTAATATGCTAATGCAATACTCTCAGAATGCTTGTTCTTGATGAAAGGGCAGATTAATTACTCTATTTACATAAATGTACCACAAAATTAGAACTCTTTAGTGTGCAGTGTATAGAGGGCTCTTAAGCTCATGAAAAAAAATTCAACTTTTTCCTCATTTTTACCCTCCTGTTTATGTCATGTTTCATCATTGGCTTATTTCTTAATTCTAAACATTGAATTGTGAAGTGTAGATATATGTAGTATTACATGTACTGCAATAATTATTTTCAATAGGTCTTTCTTTGTTAACTTGAAAAAATGCACTATTCCATCCTAAAATGTTTTCAACTATGAAAACATTTTTACACCCTCTTCTGTGCCAATCCCAAAGTTGCGGGGTATTATTATCATAGTTTACAACTGATTATACGTCAAACGTATACGACAAATGTTTATTAAAATTAATTAAAATTAATAATAGTAATTGGCTATGAGTTGACTTATAGCTTTGAGTTTTCCACCTGTACACTGATGATTATTCGTGTCTCGAACGTGATTCTAATTGATTTTCATGGTCAAATTTTAAGAGTCAAGGACACACTTAAAGATCAAAATTTGTGAGTGAAATAAAATTGTTTAAATATTGTTAATTTTATGGTAGGATGGTCCAAATACAGTATACAATATGTACCTCTTAAACCCTGAGAAGTTTATTGTGTGTAAATCTTGATTATAAGGCATAGGTACAGTCATAGATGTAGTGTGTGTCATACACAGGTACAGTTGTGGATGTTGTTTATAAGGCACAGGTACAGTCATGGATGTAGAATAAAGTTTGTGTACTGGACAGGTACAGTCGTGGATGTTGTTTATAAGCACAAGTACAGTCATGGATGTAGAATAAAGTGTCTGTACTGGACAGGTGCAGTTGTGGATGTTATTTATAAGGCACAGGTACAGTCAGGGATGTAGAATAAAGTATGTATAAATGCACAGGTACAGTCAGCGATGTTGTTCATAAGGCACAAGTACAGTCATGGATGTAGAATAAAGTGTGTGTACTGGACAGGTACAGTTGTGGATGTTGTTTATAAGGCACAGGTACAGTCATGGATGTAGAGTAAGATGTGTACAATGCACAGGTACAGGTACAGTCGTGGATGTTGTTTATAAGGCACAGGTGCAGTCAGGGATGTAGAATAAAGTATGTATATATGCAAAGATACAGTCGTGGATGTTGTCTATAAGGCACAGGTACAGTCATGGATGTAGAATAAAGTGTCTATACTGGACAGGTGCAGTTGTGGATGTTGTTTATAAAACACAAGTACAGTCATGGATGAAGAATAAAGTGTGTGTACTGGACAGGTACAGTTGTGGATGTTGTTTATAAAGCACAGGTACAGACGGGGATGTAGAATTAGATGTGTATATTGCACAGGTACAGTCATGGATGTTGTCTATAAGGCACAGGTACAGTCATGGATGTAGAATAAAGTGTGTGTACTGGACAGGTACAGTCGTGTATGTTGTCAATCAGGCACCGGTACAGTCATGGTGTAAAATTTCTAGAGTTGTCTGGACAGTACAGCAGAATGTTAGAGAGGTGGATCTAATAAAAATATTTACTTATACAAATATTTTCTTCGGATGTTATCGATAATTTTAGCATTCATTTCCTTTAATATGATCAATTATTTTGATACCATACCCTGCATATTTCAGGTATCACATCACGGTTATCGACCAGTCAAGATGTTAATTGTTCCATACATATAAAATTGATTTTTATTTCTTTTGAGAATTTTTTTTTTTGGGGGGGGGGGGGTCTTCCAGCCTATTTTATAACTTTGATACCTGTGCCTAGTAAATTTTATGTACTTTGTAAATAAATAAAGGTGTTTTGTCAGGAACTATTCTTTTTCAGGGCATAGGAGGCTACTTCCTGGGGTGCACTTGAGATGTTTATATATAACACATTGAAAACGGGTGGATCAGCCCATTCCACCCGTATATATCGTAAGACATACAAATGTATATTTATGAGAAAAAAAACCCTGTGTTTTTTATTGACACCACTTGCATGATCAATGTAATGGGTGAAATTAATAATATTGTGACGTACTTATACTTTCTAACATAAAATTAAGGATTACAAATTAATTCCAATATTTATTTTAATTTCCTTTTTTATTTTACTTTGTTTATTATTTACTCGTATATTTTCTATAATTATACTAGAATGTTTCATTTTTAAATTCATCATTATTATTGAGCACGTAGGATATTGAAATCATGCCCCCAATCCCCTCCCCCCCCCCAAAAAAAAAAATAATAAAGACCTGGTTCATATTGTACTCTGAACATAAAGCTTTAAATTTAAATCTGTAAAAGTTTTGGATCTTTCCCTAATCACTGCTGACATCGTTTGTTTCGGTATCACTGTCATGGGTAATATAAAGATTAGCGTTAATTGCGCTTTGATTGAATTCAGTCTAAATCTAAATCGGAGAAAATCCACAGAATTTTTTGTTGTGGATGTTATTAATCAAGCGCGGGTTGAGTCAGTGGTAGTGTGTATGTACGGCACAGGTACAGTCGCAGATATTGTATATCAGGCACAGGATACAGTCATAGATATACAAAATGTAGGCATAGTCAAGTTTACATATATTTTCCGCGATATATTCACTAAGCTAGTTATCGTTACCGTTTTGGCGATTACAGTCTTCCATAAAGTAGATTTATTTAAAATCAAATTTTCTTTCCTCCATATTAACACATTTCGTATTTTTCATTAAAAAACAATCCATACTTAATTAACAACATATAGTTTAATATGTTGAACAATCCGGAAAATCTTGCTCTGACATTCCGTTTTTGATATTAGTGAGCAGGTACAGTCATGGATGTCCGGTACCAGCACTGCCGAGTACAGTTGCGGATGTTAGCTGACAGACCCCACTGGAAAAACAGGCACTTAAAAATGCCTAAGAATATTTATTTCGCTCAGGTCGAGAGAATGATTAACCTAATGCATGGTAGAAATCGAGCTGCAATTGTTGTACATGGCGGACTAGCACGCTGAAATTGAATGGTCAGAAGGGGGTGTTTTGAGAGTTGTGTGTTACTTTTTAAGTTTTAAAGATAACATTAAACGTTTAAATCAATATCTGATGTTTGTAAATAAACTTTTTACCTTACTGTATTCATTTTTGAATGTTATCTTCCTTGCCTTCTTTAACCGCAAAAAAAACTTTTCATTTTTATAGCCCCGTAATCGAAAATTTCTGGGGCATATAGTTTTTGCTCTGTTCGTCCATCTTTCTATCTGTCAGTCTGTTTGTCTGCCCGTAAAAACTTTAACCTTGCCCATAACTTATTCGGTTGGAGCTAGGGCTTTTGTACTTTACATGCGTATTCCTTGTGACACGACCTTTCCTTGGGTACCAACATATTTGACCTCTTGACTTTGACCTTGGAGTTTGACCCACTTTGCAAAACTTTAGAAAACTTTAACATTGGTCATAACTTTTTAAAGGTGTATGCTAGGGCTTTCATACTTCACATTTGTATTCTTTGTTACAAGTTCTTTCCTTGAGTATAATATTTTTGACCTTTTGACCTTTAAATGGTTGTTCTAAGGCTTTCACTTATCAAACGTGTTTTCTTCATGACAATACCTTTCTCTTGGTGCTAGGGCTTTCATATTTCACATGCGTATTTCTTGCGCAATGACCTTCCCTTGAGTACTAATCATTTTGATCTTTTGACCTTGACCTACTTTTGAAAACTTTTACCTTGACCAGAATTTCTGAATGGTTGATGCAAGGGCTTTCATATTTCAAGGATGTGTTTCTTGTGACAAGACCTTTCTTTGAGTACCAACAATTTTGACCTTGTAATTGGAGTTTGACTTGGAGAAACTGTAACTTTCGCCATGAGCTACCAGGGGCATCAGTGTTTCACACATCTTGTTATGTCTGTTTCTGTTCTACAGGAATGCGTTTTATGTACATTGTCCAATTACAGCACGCTATGTATGCATGTTATTTCTCAGCTGTTTCCAGTTGTTTAAATACATAATAATGATAAATTTTGCAGGTGTTTTTCATCCCTGAAGCATCACATGATAGTATGCATGTAAATTATTTCACTCTCAATCTTACTGCCATAACAATCAATATCTAGTCGGTCTGGCAATATATTCGTGATACTGCGTCATCCATATGCACTTCTCACAATATAAACACGCGCATTCTGACCTTGTGACTGAAAACTTAAAACAAACCTTTATTTTATTAAGATGTTTTTTCTTTCTATTCATAATTAAGCAGCTCTAAAGTAATATAGCATTAACTTTAATGTATTCTTATCGATAGCGTGTAGGCTATTTTTCGTCAACATTTCCACCACGTGTAGAGAAATATAATTTAATTCTTCATTAATAATGACATGTAAAAGAAATATTGTTCCATTTAGATTGTGTGCAGTAAAAAAAATGGTTAGTGCTGTTAAGATCTCAGGAACAACATAAATCTTTTACATCTTCAGGAATTTACCTGTAAAGGTTTGTCAAGGGTGTTTAAAAGAATAATTGCTATATAATTAAATATATTGGTCTAATTATACCCATTAAGTACTTCGAAGATGAAGCAATTGGGCTGAAATAAGAAGGAAGACCATTGCAATTTGTAGCCTCAACTTGAGCTTCAATTTGAAAATAGTAATACACATGATCAAAGAGCATCATATGTCTAATAGCCAGGTAATCCAATCATAGGTAACAAATATGTTGACATTAATTCGCAAGACTAATACTGATAAAACATTCAAATTTGCACCTTAGCTTCACTTAGCAGGTATTAAGAAGATACTAAGAAGAAGGTACGGTTATTGTGCCCTTAAAATTTAGTGTTTTTAAAGAGATGGGCTTAAGTATGAGTTGATTATGTGAATGTGAAAAATCGTGAAAAAATATTACACGAAGGAGGACTATTCTAGAAATATGACGTCATCAATTTGGTACAACTTAAATTTTAAACAGAAAAAGCTTCAAAATTACTCATTTCTAGAGTTATTTCCCTTAAGAAAACAGTGTCCAGAGCCGTCGCCCAATTCACTTTTCAGATATGTTGTGTAAAATCCTTTGATAAATAACATTTCGCACAATCTTTGTTGGCGATGCATGTGTTCTATATTTTCTGAAAGAAAATTTGTCTGAAAAAATGATGTCTTTTGCAACGTCTTACATGTACGAAAATACGGGAAAATGGGAAAATGCACAAGTTCATGACGTCACAATTAGCATTTAGGAGGCCATATGAGATAAACGATTTGTATACTGCATGGAATACCTATGATTCAGAAATGATGAGTTTTAATTTTGTACATCACTTCCATATTTTAGAAAAGATACAGGGTCAGATTTGTACTGAAATTGTAAATAGTTCTTAAGCATGCAAATTTGTACCTTAGCTTGAAATAAAACTCTAACAGTACCCTACATCTTTGTCAAAGTATGTAGAGAACATGTGCAAAAAGCACATCACGTTGATTTCAAACTTGAATGTAGAATTTATTTATTGAGGAAAGAACTTTCTTTCTTATACCTGCATTATGATAGGCCACATGTATTCACAGATGTATTATAAAAACAAATTCAATTATAAGAAGTTATTGTTACATGTATAATTTCTTTATATACTAATTCATACTAATTGTTAGGCCATTATGTACATATTGAATTGTCAACAGATTTTTCATTTTTTCCAATCATGACAAGGAGCACACGAAAGGGGATGCTTCTCCACCATGGCACCTGATCCCACCTCTGATGTTTTTAGAGGTCTGTGTTTGCTCTGCTCCCGATCTGTATTGTTTCAATGGACTTTTGAGGTTGATTTCTGTTCGTTATCTCCATATTTCATTTTTACATATAATTGATTTATACTGTTAATGTAAAAGTGAGGATAACGAACCTTGATAATCCTCAAAAATCTTTTTAAACGATACACATTATGCCAACACGAACATCTGAAAACAGAGATTGGATCAGATACTATGGGAGAGGGTGGGAGGGAGTAAACATCCCTGTCGACCAGTTAAGGAATCCAGTATAGGTATTGTAATATAAGTTGAATTATTTTATTCTTGTTTGCTTCATGTTCAAAGTTTATAAAGAACAACTTATGTCTTTATCATAATATACAAGATAATATTTACCGCAGATAAAATGAAAAATACCTTTTCAATGTATTTCTATAGATATAATCCATACTTTTGTATTCTTACTAGTGTTGTCAAATCGGACGATTTTTAGTAACCGGTTACTCGCTTACTTTTCCGATCGAGTAACCGGTTACTGGGAAGGTTTTTCTTTAGACATCGAAACATTCTTGTTCGCGGTATATACTCAGCTGTAATATATTTTGTATGTAATGTCGTTACAATTTCTATATTTACATTATCATTTGTATATCGGTATATGCAAATTACAAATGCACTGCATGCATATAAACTTTATTAATAATTACAAACACACAATATCTTCTTAATAAATTTGTTCTCGAACACCCCGTAATCGTTCACTGTTTTGCGCTTTTTGTACCGCTGGTTTCACAGTTAAATTTCAGTCTGAGATGGTAAAGCATAATAATTGTCCCACTCGTACATGTTAATTCCATTTCACATAATTTACACCTCTTGGATTTAAATTTAGACATTCTTTTAAAAATGTTTCCATACTTTCGATGCATTTGGCGGCATCTTCTTTAATCTTGTACTGTGGACCAGCACAGGTGTATCTGAGGTAATTATAATTAAATCAAGCCTTCAAAAATTGTATACCCCTTGGCAAACATAGCCATCAATTAGATAAACTGTGTAATACTAATCAAAACAAATCGATTACAATTGTAAAACGATAGGTCGAGACTAATGTTAAATAACGGTAAATAAAATAGGGGCATTATAAACAAAAATACATTATTCCTACTGATTCACTTTATAAAATATAATATACCCGAGTAACCGAGTAGCAGTTTTACTAATCGATACTCGCATCGTTCGACGATTAACCGGTTAACCGGTTAACCGGGTACTCATTGACAACACTAATTCTTACATATACTTTCATATTTTACCAACCCTGTAATTTTGTTCTTGTCTATCATACACAATCAGTACTAAGGTTCACTGAAATTCAGATTAATTGCACGGTGTGATTAAATAGGTATATGGATTACTTACATTAGTATAATATTGAATTCATATCTAGCGACCAAAATGCAAGCCGCATGTTTTGCTGACGTTTAACTTTTAATAGAGCATACATGTATCTTCAGTAATGTGTGAAACTCCAGAATACAAGTATATGATCGTCTAATTAATGAAAGCTAAAAAAGTATGAGGGATAAAAAATTTTACGGAAATGACAACATACTTGTTTATCAACAGAAAGTGTATCGAAGAAAATTATGGATTCTATACAATGTATACAATGAATTCGACAGGTAGCTAACTTGACAATTGAGGTCTAATATTGGATTGGTGATATGAAGAGGCTCTTGTCAATATCGTTTTCTGTCATGTGTAGCCAGTATATTTGTATCAAAATACAACCTCAAAAGTACATTTAACACATAAATCATTTTCTTACATTAATTTGCTGGCAGAAATTCAAACATCAGACTTCAAGCAACATACACCCTCTAAAATTAAATTAAATAGGAAATTTTATATTGTTTTTATTGTATATGTTGCTTTAGATCTTCATCCTACGTTTTTTTTACATTCCTACAATAGAAATGCGAACAGAAATAATCAGATACACAATCAGATCTTGAAAACAAAAAAGAATCCTTGAAATAAAAATACTCAGGGTGATGTAAAAATAATGCTTAAACAAGCTTATATACAGTTAGCCATTAATCATGATCTGAATTCATACAAATTTCCAAAATGATCATATTTGTGTGGAAATAAGATAAATGATATCGGCGATACAGGATGGGGCATAAGGCGAGAGCGATAGTTCGAGCCGGGCCCCACCCTGTATCTCCGATACAGTAGGAACGAGTATTCTATATGACTTGTGACATGACCTTTCTTATGACCTCACTGATTTACATGATCATTTGAGTATATACACTGTACCTCTCAACCAATCAGATACATGTAATTCTGCAGCAATTTGAATTATTACCTCATTTTTAGCAGTTGCAAGTGAAATGCCAATTGCAGTGGACGTGCAGGTAACAGACTGATTTTATCGCTGTATAATAATTGTAATTGTGAGATGCATTATATAACGTGTTTTCCTAAAATTGAATTTAGATTTGATTGTGTAGGTTTCTTTTCATCTATTTTGCATTTACTCCCATTTATTTTATAATCTCAGAATTTAGCTAGTACAAAACATTTTGATACATAAGACTTATGGGGGAATCTATTTGAGGAAAAATATTTCGGGGAGATTGTATTTTGAAGTATAATCAGATGATGCCCGACAATGTCATCCATGGGTCGACAGACTGGCTGAAAATCAAAACAAAAGATGAAAGAGGGGCATCTTACCTTAATGTTTGAAACAAAATGTAGAGTAGTAACCAAAGGCGGATCAAACATCGGCGCGCGTCAGGCATCCCTCCTCTACCCCGTAGTAGTTTGCTTTTGTTTGTTTCTTGTTTAACGTCCCTCTCGAGAATTTTTCACTCATATGGAGACGCCACCACTTGCCGGTGGAGAGCTGCAAATTTATACCTATACTCGGCACTCAGGGCCATTGAGCAATGAGGGATCTTTTTCGTACCAACACCTTCGGGTCCTATTTGCAGATATATAAGAGGCCATTAACTTGGATTCAAGGTATACTTTATGATTTTATTCATATATTTTCCGGACATTTCCTATCTAATTGATACCACTGTAAATTTGTAAGCAAGTACATCGGAAGGTAATGTAAGGGTCTTAATAAATCGATCTAGCGCAAGGGCATACATAAGGTTTTATAAATAAACTCTAGAAGTATTTAGGCATTTGGAAAGTGCTGCGATCCTGGTGAAATCTTGAAAAGGAATTAATTATATTTATCCCATGTTTACCAACGCATTCCAAAATCAAAACAGAAAATCTTTTTTTCTGTTTTAGGCATTTTGCCCTCAGGTATTGACAAAATCTAACAAAAAACACAGTTTTATAAGATATTTATTCATAAGATTGTGAAAAATCAGCATTTTTCTAATGGAAACACGATCTAGAGTCACAAATAAACTGAAATGTAAATATTTGGAGGAACTATTGACAATTTAGCAAGACTTTACGGGGTAAATTTCCCCCGAAAGAAAATCACTGATTCACATCTTAAAGATAGCAAAAACATACAGGGTAAATTTCCTCTCAAAAATGAGATTGAAGCAATGTACCTACAGTAATTCAAAACAAAAGCAACCATCTTTTAGATAGCAAGACTTTACGGGGTAAATCCCCCCCCAAAGAATATCACTGATACAGTATTCACTACTTTTATAAAAAGCGAACATTACACTTTGAAAATCGCAGAACCCTACAGGGTAAATTTCCTCTCAAAAATATGACATTGATTCAGTTTATATACAGTGTTTGAAAGCAAAAGCAATCATCTTGATGAAAGCAAGACTTTACGGGGTAAATTTCCCCCCAAAGAACATCACTAATACAGTATTTATGATTCGCAAACATCGTGAAGATGGCAACAATCTACAGAGTAATTTTTTTTTCTCAAAAATGATATTGATACAGTTTATACACAGTATTTCTAAGCAAAACACCAATCTTGTAGATAGCAAGATTTTACGGGGTAAATTTCCCCCCAAAGAATATCACTAGCTGATACAGTATTCACTACTCTTATAAAAGCGAACATTACACTTTGAAAATGCAGAACTCTACAGGGTAAATTTCCTCTCAAAAATGACATTGGTTTAGTTTATATACAGTGTTTGAAAGCAAATGCAACCATCTTGATGATAGCAAGACCTGACGGGGTAAATTTCCCCCAAGAAAATCGCTAATACAGTATTTATGATTCGGAAACATCGTGAAGAAGGCAACGATCTGCATAGTAATTTTTCTCTCAAAAATGATACTGATACAGTTTATACACAGTATTTCAAAGCAAAAAACACCCATATTTTAGATAGCAAGTCTTTACGGGGTAAATTTCCCCCAAAGAATATCACTGATGCAGTATTCACTACTCTTATAAAAGCGAACATTACACTTTCAAAATTGCAGAACTCTATAGGGTAGATTTCCTCTCAAAAATGACATTGATTCAGTTTATATACAGTGTTTGAAAGCAAACGGAACCATCTTGATGATAGCAAGACTTTACGGGGTAAATTTCCCCCCAAAGAACATCACGAATACAGTATTTATGATTCGCAAACATCGTGAAGATGGCAAAAATCTACGGGGTAATTTTTCTCTCAAAAATGACATTGATGCAGTTTATACACGGTGTTTCAAAGCAGAAACACCCATATTTTAGATTCCAAGACTTTACAGGGTAAATTTCCCCCCAAAGAATATCACTCATACAGAATGTATGCTTCACAATATCTTGGCGGTAACAAAAATCTACAGGGTAAATTTCCTCTTAAAATAATTATTGATACAGTTTATCTTATACGTAGAAAAAGCGAACATTACACTTTGAAAATCTCAGAACTCAGCAGGGTAAATTTCCTCTCACAGATGATATTGATACAGTTTATATACAGTAATTAAAAGCAAAAACACCCATCGTTCAGATAGCAAGACTTTACGGGGTAATTTCCCCCCAAAGCAAATAACTGATATAGTTTTCATGATTCACAACATCTTAAAGATAGCAAAAATCTTCAGGGTCAACTGCCTTTTAGAACAGTAGAAATCACAATGCAATCTTTTAGAAAGTGAGACTTTACGGGGTAAATTTCACCCCCAAAGAAGGTATCACTGATACAGTATTCACTACTCTTATAAAAAGCGAACATTACACTTTGAAAATCGCAGAACCCTACAGGGTTCAGTTTATATACAGTGTTGAAAACAAAGACAACCATCTTGATGATAGCAAGACTTTACGGGGTAAATTTCCTCCCAAAGAAAATCCCTGATACCGTATTTTTGATTCGCAAACATCTATAAGATGGCAACAATCTATAAATTAAATTTCCTCTTAAAAATGACATTGATACAGTTTATATACAGTATTTCAAAGCAGAAACACCCATCTTTAAGATAGCAAGACTTTACGGGGTAAATTTCCCACCAAAGAAAATCACTGATACAGAATTTATGCTTTGCAATATCTTGGAGGTAGTAAAAATTTACGGGGTAAATTTCCTCTAAAAAATATTACTGATACAGTTTACATCATACTTAGAAAAAGCAAACATTAAACTTTGAAAATAGCAAGTATGTACGGGGTAAATTCCTCCCTCCCGAAGAGTATCAATAATACAGTTTATATTATTCAAAGCATGAACAAACACTGGATAGCAAGACTTTACGGGGTAAATCCCCCCCTACCCCCCCCCCCCCACACACACACAAAGAATATCATTGATCACTGATGCAGTTTATATAATTCACAGAATAAAACAAATATTACTTTTTGAAAAAAAAGCAGAACTTTTCAAGGTAAATTTCCTCTCATAAAATAAACTAATTCTGTATATATTGTTTACAGAAAAAGCATACATTACATCTTGATGACAAAAACACTCACGGTAAATTTCATATCAAAGAATATTAATAATATATTATTTTTATATTAAAAACGATACTTTTATCTAAATATCATGCAAGCTGGAAAAGCTAAATATTAAAGTTAACATAATATTAAACCTTCTAAGCATAGAAAAACATACAAAAACATAAAAAAAACCTCTGACATCTTTCTTTCTCTGTTAGAGGTATAAGATTTCTTTGTGTCCCGTTACACTTTCTTTAGTTAAACAGGTCCTCCTTTACTATCTTTGACCGAAGTTCCACTACTATGCGTTTCTCTTGGCTGATACAATAGACAGATTGTAGAGTGCATTTTCCAAAGGAAATCTGGCAACCATATTCTGAACCAATCCACATTCGACCTATGGATGAAAATTTTAAGTCTCATAAACTTCAATTTTCCAAAGCCTTAGACATTTATATATGATTTCATGACAGATATGACTGATTTAATATTGCGCACTAGAGTAAAAAAGCACCTGCTTGCTCCGAATTTTTGTAAAACAGTCTTTCTGTTTATATTGCATGGAAATTGCATTCATCTAAAGATCCCCCAACACACACTCATATACACACATACATTTATACATGTTTCTGAGAATAATGCTCATTCATGATATGGGTCTACATCGTAAGATAATCAAAAAAGTTACATGCACTTACTATAGTATGGTATTTGTATTGTACATGTATTACTGATGCCCTCTAGGTCCATCATTGATGTTTTTTAAGGGGAAGTGAGAGAAGTAGCATATGCAGATAGTTTTACTGCAACCTAAATGTTGGTTAAAGTTTAACATTTCAGCTTCAGTTATTTCACGTAATAATTAAAGAAAGTAACCAAGTTCCGAAATCCTTATGCTGCGCAATGGAATTGTAGATCAGGAACGATTTCAAATGCAGATACTGCCTAAAAAATATATATATCGTGACATATATAAAATTGAATATTTACCTTGTTTGTTCAAGATTTGGACTTGAATTTGTAGTTCAGTTCCAGCACAAAGCAGTCTCTTTTGTATCGAATCGTCCATAAAAGTACACTTTTGAAACATTCTTAAAGTACTTGCGTCCACAAAACTGAGAGGTCATCTAGCTTGGTTTCCTTTCCCTAATTTGCTTAGTGTTCTCTGTGACCTTTGGCGTGGATGAGCCAGGGAACAAGGCAATAATATTTGAATTCCCAACTCACTATTCATCATGTAGCGTATATTACAGGGAAACGGACACATTGCTTTCAAGGAAAATGAATGAATTTATCAATGGGTGGTTGCGAGAAAGAAATTTAGGTGATTTGTTTCTCATCACTTTACTGTTTACTCTTCCGCTGCGTGAATTCCAGATGTTAATCAACCCTTTTATTGGATAGCATTGCGGTCATGTCATAAATCTGACCTAAGTTAAAATAATTTCTACATTTTCTAAGCATCCATATCTTGATCTATAAAAAGCACAGGTTTCCCTCCTTAAAACTTGGTGACATTTCACATATACTCTACTGCAGTTGTATAAACATCATATTTTCATGGGGGCAGTTATTATTATTTTACTAAATATGTGGTTTCAAAGATGTGAAAAAATAATGAACAGTTATTCTTTTTTCAGTCTTTCTACACTGACACAATCTTAGGTTGAAAAAGAGAGAGAAAAAAAATATAGCTAATGAAAAGCAATATTGATAAAAACGTATTATTGACTTTAAAACTCGAATATATTGTACATCATTTTAAAAATTAAAGAAAAAAATATCCACCTTCTAATTGCTTTCTATATACCGGTGTTTACCTTTTCTAGCTGTATTCTTTGCGGAGTATCGGATGTCAAGTGCAAAAATTAATGAAAGAATGATAGACAAAAAATTTAAACATAAGATTTTTTTCATGTACCATAATTACAGTGACGAAATCTATCTACTTCTGTTGTTTATATTTTTATCTTTTACATGTCTTTTTTCCGAAATTATAACACGTTATATTTGGTATACATGTGCATGTGTATGTACAGATTAAGAGAAATGTACATGTATATAAAAAAAAATAAAACTACAGGTATACATGGTAGAGGCCGTGTACCATTATTTCAAACAGGCTCATATTTGATAAGTAAAAAGAAGAAAAAAAGAATTCCCGGAGTTTTTTTCGAGTACTAATCTCATCTAACTTCTTATGATAACATTTTTTGTGATTTATTTTAATAATTGAATATTTAAACACTGTAAATAAAGGCCCAATTATTTATGAAAATTTTCAAAGAACAGAATTGTTACTTAGCAGACATTTTCGACAATCAATTATGCCGGAAATGTCCGAGATGATTGCGATTGTCATAGTCAAGGTCATTCTATTTAAGTTCAAAAACGTATCCTTTACAATGACTTTCTCTATTCCACGTTACACAAAACAACCCCGCGCAGTCAAGTATAGATGGCTGTCAGATTTTTAACCCATTAGTTCACGATTAGTAGCAATGTGTGCTCAGCATGTATGCTTTAGGTACTCAAAGGCAATGATATCGCATTGCCCATCCTGCAGAAGTCGCCATGCAATTCAGTCAATTAATTAGAAGGAAAAAAAAATTCTTTTACACTCTATTGCTTAGCATGGTATTACAAGATATAAAGAAATACACAAGGAATGCATAGTTTTTTTTATGTTAAAAATGATGTACTCATAAATTCATTTTTTTTAAAAGTTCGGAATAAAGTTCTATCAATATTGCCTTTTTAATAGCTATTTTTTTTTTAATTTAAGTTTTCTTTGTTTTTATAACTTAAAGGAGTAGCAGTAAAGATAGATGAACTTTCATAGGAAAAGAATAACTGTTCATGATTTTTGAAACATTTTGAAAAAACAAACATTTTCAACAGTGCAATAATTACTGCCACATGAATGAATTATGCATATGCGATTGTAGTTGAGTACATGTAAAACAAGTAACTTAGTATAATGGAATGAAATTCAATGACATTAAAAAATCAACAAATTCAAAGAGGGCAGCTTGTGCTTCGCAAGAAATCCCGTCCGATTCAGCTGTGAGCTGAACTCAATACAAGTGCTATTAACGCTCATCACTGATATTCCCCTAAGAGTGATTCGAGACAATTGATGGCAGAATCTTGGAGAGGTGGATCTAAGGGGGGAAAATATTTTACAATTTTTTTTTCTTCGGATGTCATTGATAATTTTAGCATTTATTTCCTTTGATATGATTAATTATTTTGCTACCACGCATTCTTCTACATTTTTGCATGTGGAATTTATTTCAATTTTATTTAGAATTAATTAATTTTTTCTTGGAATATAACGGTTTTTTTTATTATAGCCTTTAAATATATCTGAATCTAAGGAGAGTCCATAGTGTGCAAGTCCCTCTAGGACACAGCGAGTTACATGTACCCCATACGATGCATATTTCACTTACCCCTTGAGAAGAAGGTAAACATGACCTTTTTACACCCGTTCCTACTAAGCATTCAAAGGCAACATTTCTCAATATTTTAAATTTCAATATTAATTCTTTTCCCAACACACTCTCCTTCCGTTCTATGCCCTAAAACCAGCCCAATCCACCCCGTATACATCATTAGACACATTTAAGGGGGGAAAACTGTGTTTTTAATTGGCACTACTTGGGTCTACCATCAAATTAAGGGTTAAAGATTCGAACATTTATTTTAATTTCCTTTTTGTTTTACTTTATTGTTAACTCGTTCATTTCCTATAATTATATGTTTCATTTTAAATTCATTATTATCATTGAGCGCGTAGGATATTGAAATCATGCCCCCCCCCCTAAAAAAAATAGGACCTCAAATTGTTCTCTGAAAATTAAGTTCTAAAGCTTTAATTTTTAAAATTTGTAAAAGTTTTGGATCCTTCTCTCAACACTGCTGACATCATTTGTCTCGCAACACTCTCATAGGTAATATAAAGATGAGCGTTAATTGCACTTTGATAAAATTCAGTCTAAAGCTACACCGGAGAAAATCCACAGAATTTCTTCCAAAATCCCTTAGGTTTGATAGATAACAGATTTAGTTGCTGAGAAAATTTAGAATTAACAGCCTAACTAAGGTCAGATTTATGACACAGCCGCAATGCTATCCAATACAAGCCCGGGTTGAATAAACAGGACTTCACGTAGCGGGAAAGTAAACAGTAAAATGATCAGGGACAGATCACCTCAATTCGATATGTTCAATAATTTTCTTTAAAGCTATGTGTTTATTTTAATTTTTGTGATAAAATGGTTGATTTTGTTCGTTTCCCTGTAATATACCCTACATTCATACTTGATGGATTGTGCGTTGGGAATTTAAGTATTATTGGCCTTATTGATATGCGCGGCGTCCGTTTTCCTTGTTCCTTGGCTCATCGACGCCAAGGTCACAGAGAACACAAAGCAAATTAGGGAAAACAAACCAGGCTAGATGACCACTAAGTTTTCTGAACACACGTATTTAAGGAGTGTTTCAAAAGTGTATTTTTATGACGATTCGATACAAAAGTGACTGTTTTGTGCTAAATGGAACAATTACAAATTCAAAACCAATCTTCAACAATACAAAAGTTCTTGAAGTATTCCTTGTGTATTTCTTTATATTTTGTAATACCATGCTAAGCAATAGAGTGTAAAAGATTTTTTTCCCTTCTAATTAATTGACTGAATTGCATGGCGACTTCTGCAGGATGGGCAATGCGATATCATTGCCTTTGAGTACCTAAAGCATACATGCTGAGCACACATTGCTACTAATCGTGAACTAATGGGTTAAAAATCTGATAGCCATCTATACTTGGCTGCGCGGGGTGTAACGTGGAATAGAGAAAGTCATTGTAAAGGATACGTTTTTGAACTTAAATAGAATGACCTTGACTATGACAATCGCAATCATCTCGGACATTTCCGGCATAATTGATTGTCGAAAATGTCTGCTAAGTAACAATTCTGTTCTTTGAAAATTTTCATAAATAATTGGGCCTTTATTTATAGTGTTTAAACATTCAATTATTAAAATTAATCACAAAAAATGTTATCATAAGAAGTTAGATGAGATTAGTACTCGAAAAAAACTCCGGGAATTCTTTTTTTTTCTTCTTTATACTTATCAAATTGCCGATATGAGCCTGTTTAGATAATGGTACACGGCCTCAACCATGTATACCTGTAGTTTTATTTTTTTATACATGTACATTTCTCTTAATCTTTACATACACATGCACATGTATACCAAATATAACGTGTTATAATTTCTGAAGAAAGACATGTAAAAGATAAAAATATAAACAACAGAAGTAGATAGATTTCGTCACTGTAATGTAATGTACATGAAAAAATCTTATGTTTAAATTTTTTGTCTATCATTCTTTCATTAATTTTTGCGCTTGACATCCGATACAGCTAGAAAAGGTAAACACAGGCATATAGAAAGCAATTAGAAGGTGGATATTTTTTTCTTTAATTTTTAAAATGATGTACAATATATTCGAGTTTTAAAGTCAATAATACGCTCTATCAATATTGCTTTTCATTAGCTATATTTTTTTCTCTCTCTTTTTCAACCAAAGGTTGTGTCAGTGTAGAAAGATCAACTGAAAAAAGAATAATTGTTCATAATTTTTTCACATCAATAACTGCCCCATGAAAAGATGATGCATATGCAACTGCAGTAGAGTATATATAAAATATCACCAAGTTTTAAGGAGGGCAACCTGTGCTTTTTATAGATCAAGATATAGATGCTTAGAAAATGTAGAAATTATTTTAACTTAGGTCAGATTTATGACATGACCGCAATGCTATCCAATAAAAGGGTTGACTAACATCTGGAATTCACGCAGCGGAAGAGTAAACAGTAAAGTGATGAGAAACAAATCACCTAAATTTCTTTCTCGCAACCACCCATTGATAAATTCATTCATTTTCCTTGAAAGCAATGTGTCCGTTTCCCTGTAATATACGCTACATGATGAATAGTGAGTTGGGAATTCAAATATTATTGCCTTGTTCCCTGGCTCATCCACGCCAAAGGTCACAGAGAACACTAAGCAAATTAGGGAAAGGAAACCAAGCTAGATGACCTCTCAGTTTTGTGGACGCAAGTACTTTAAGAATGTTTCAAAAGTGTACTTTTATGGACGATTCGATACAAAAGAGACTGCTTTGTGCTGGAACTGAACTACAAATTCAAGTCCAAATCTTGAACAAACAAGGTAAATATTCAATTTTATATATGTCACGATATATATATTTTTTAGGCAGTATCTGCATTTGAAATCGTTCCTGATCTACAATTCCATTGCGCAGCATAAGGATTTCGGAACTTGGTTACTTTCTTTAATTATTACGTGAAATAACTGAAGCTGAAATGTTAAACTTTAACCAACATTTAGGTTGCAGTAAAACTATCTGCATATGCTATCAGTTACCTCTCTCACTTCCCCTTAAGAAAACATCAATGATGGACCTAGAGGGCATCAGTAATACATGTACAATACAAATACCATACTATAGAAAGTGCATATAACTTTTTTGATTATCTTACGATGTAGACCCATATCATGAATGAGCATTATTCTCAGAAACATGTATAAATGTATGTGTGTATATGAGTGTGTGTTGGGGGGATCTTTAGATGAATGCAATTTCCATGCAATATAAACAGAAAGACTGTTTTACACAAATTCGGAGCAGGCAGGTGCTTCTCTACTCTAGTGCGCAATATTAGACCAGTCATATCTGTCATGAAATCATATATAAATGTCTAAGGCTTTGGAAAATTGAAGTTTATGAGACTTAAAATTTTCATCCATAGGTCGAATGTGGATTGGTTCAGAATATGGTTGCCAGATTTCCTTTGGGAAATGCACTCTACAATCTGTCTATTGTATCAGCCAAGAGAAACGCATAGTAGTGGAACTTCAGTCAAAGATAGTAAAGGAGGACGCTGTTTAAATAAAGAAAGTGTAACGGGACACAAAGAAATCTTATACCTTTAACAGAGAAAGAAAGATGTCAGAGGTTTTTTATGTTTTTGTATGTTTTTCTATGCTTAGAAGGTTTAATATTACGTTAACTTTAATATTTAGCTTTTCCAGCTTGCATGATATTTAGATAAAAGTATCGTTTTAATATAAAAATAATATATTATTAATATTCTTTGATATGAAATTTACCGTGAGTGTTTTTGTCATCAAGATGTAATGTATGCTTTTTCTGTAAACAATATATACAGAATTAGTTTATTTTATGAGAGGAAATTCACCTTGAAAAGTTCTGCTTTTTTTCAAAAAGTAATATTTGTTTTATTCTGTGAATTATATAAACTGCATCAGTGATATTCTTTGCGTTGGTTGGGTAAGGGGGGGGGGGGGGATTTACCCTGTAAAGTCTTGCTATCATCGAGTTGCAGAGTTTGTTCATGCTTTGAATAATATAAACTGTATTATTGATACACTTCGGGAGGGAGGGATTTACCCCGTACATACTTGCTATTTTCAAAGTTTAATGTTTGCTTTTTCTAAGTATGATGTAAACTGTATCAGTAATATTTTTAGAGGAAATTTACCCCGTAAATTTTTACTACCTCCAAGATATTGCAAAGCATAAATTCTGTATCAGTGATTTTCTCTGGGGGGAAATTTACTCCGTAAAGTCTTGCTATCTTAAAGATGGGTGTTTTTGCTTTGAAATACTGTATATAAACTGTATCAATGTCATTTTTAAGAGGAAATTTACCTTATAGATTGTTGCCATCTTATAGATGTTTGCGAATCATAAATACGGTATCAGTGATTTTCTTTTGGGGGAAATTTACCCCGTAAAATCTTGCTATCATCAAGATCTTTGCTTTCAACACTGTATATAAACTGAATCAATGTCAGTTTTGAGAGGAAATTTACCCTGTAGAGTGCTGCGATTTTCAAAGTGTAATGTTCGCTTTTTATAAGAGTAGTGAATGCTGTATCAGTGATACCTTCTTTGGGGGAAAATTTACCCCGTAAAGACTTACTTTCTAAAAGATTGCATTGCGATTTCTAAAAGGCAGTTTACCCTGAAGATTTTTGCTATCTTTAAGATGTTGTGAATCATAAAAACTATATCAGTTATTTGCTTTGGGGGGAAATTTACCCCGTAAAGTCTTGCTATCTGAACGATGGGTGTTTTTGCTTTTAATTACTGTATATAAACTGTATCAATATCATCTCTGAGAGGAAATTTACCCTGTAGAGTTCTGCGATTTTCAAAGTGTAATGTTCTCTGTTTCTACGTATAAGATAAACTGTATCAATAATTATTTTAAGAGGAAATTTACCCTGTAGATTTTTGTTACCGCCAAGATATTGTGAAGCATAAATTCTGTATGAATGATATTCTTTGGGGGGGGGGGGGGGGATTTACCCTGTAAAGTCTTGCTATCTAAAGTATGGGTGTTTTTTGCTTTGAAATACCGTGTATAAACTGTATCAATTTCATTTTTTAGAGAAAAATTACTCCGTAGATTGTTGCCTTCTTCACGATGTTTCCGAATCATAAATACTGTATGAGCGATTTTCTTTGGGGGAAATTTACCCCGTAAAGTCTTGCTATCATCAAGATGGTTGCATTTGCTTTCAAACACTGTATATAAACTAAATCAATGTCATTTTTGAGAGGAAATTTACCCTGTAGAGTTCTGCAATTTTCAAAGTGTAATGTTCGCTTTTATAAGAGTAGTGAATACTGTATCAGCTAGTGATATTCTTTGGGGGGAAATTTACCCCGTAAAATCTTGCTATCTACAAGATTGGTGTTTTGCTTAGAAATACTGTGTATAAACTGTATCAATATCATTTTTGAGAGAAAAATTAACTCTGTAGATTGTTGCCATCTTCACAATGTTTGCGAATCATAAATACTGTATTAGTGATTTTCTTTGGGGGGAAATGGTTGCTTTTGCTTTCAAACACTGTATATAAACTGAATCAATGTCATATTTTTAAGAGGAAATTTACCCTTTAGGGTTCTGCGATTTTCAAAGTATAGTGTTCGCTTTTTAAAAGATCAGTGAATACTGTATCAGTGATATTCTTTGGGGGGAAATTTACCCCGTAAAGTCTTGCTATCTAAAAGATGGTTGCTTTTGTTTTGAATTACTGTAGGTACACTGTTTCAATCTCATTTTTGAGAGGAAATTTTTGCTATCTTTAAGATGTGAATCAGTGATTTTCTTTCGGAGGAAATTTACCCCGTAAAGTCTTGCTAAATTGTCAATGGTTCCTACAAATATTTACAATTCAGTTTATTTGTGACACTAGATCGTGTTTCCATTAGAAAAATGCTGATTTTCACAATCTTATGAATAAATATCTTATAAAACTGTGTTTTTTGTTAGATTTTGTCAATACCTGAGGGCAAAATGCCTAAAACAGAAAAAAAGATTTTCTGTTTTGATTTTGGAATGCGTTTACCCCTTTATCTCGTGGATATGACTCATTGGATAAATTTTTCATAATCCACAGTTGTGACGTCACAATGGTTTTTGCGTTAGCGCGATGAAGTAAAATAAAGTGGAGTCCTATATAAAACAGTGTAAAACATTGGTTGTGAAGTATTAAACATGGGATAAAAAGAATCTCCCATGATTTGTAGTTGGATATGACTTTTATCCAACTCGTTGTGTGTTTTTATCCCCTCGCCAAGGCTCGGGGATAAAAAACACACAACTCGTTGGATAAAAATCATATCCAACTACAAATCATGGGAGATTCTTTTTTTATATTTAATGCCGTTGACCAGCGAGAAATTGAGCATGCGGTCATACAAACATGATTTTAAAAATGAAATAGCAGAATCCTAATAGGATCGCAGCAATTTTCAAAAACTACAATGCGTGTTGAAAATATTGATAAACTTAACTTAGAATTTTTTAACTTGGTTATGCCCTTGCACTAGTGAAATTAATAGGTAACCTCATTACTGCAAGTATTTGTGCTAAAATCACGTGACTGCCACATCATGTGACAAGTCTAAATATAAAATCTAATCGTCCTCAATATGTAGTTAAAACGATAATTACATGAATCCGATATAGATAAAGTACTAAAAATAATCACCATCCTGATTAAGAATATATTTTTAAATCACAAAAATTGTCGATATTTCCATTGCACACCTTAATTGTACTGCGTATTTTCTAAACATTTTCTGAATGATATCATGGCTTATACGTTGCTAGAGCATTTCACACACAAATATATTAAACTTCTTTTATCTGGAAATCAGTAAAACTACGAATTTCGGGACGCGTTTGATTAATAAAACACACAAAGTAAACCTTATTCATAATTCTTAGGAAAAGTAGAAATTTTATTGTGTATTCATGAAAAATATGAAAACTATAATCCAGAAAGTTCAGAGTAAAAACGGGAGACAGCAAAACCAGCTCACCAGTATTGTCAGTCTCTGCTCAGTGATATGTGCAAACAAAACAAATTGAACACACCCGATAAAACAACAGAGCTCGTCCCCTGTATACAGACATAGGTGTTTGACGTGATGTTATGAAGAATGTCGTTGTCATTGAATTCTTAGAATATTCATGTAAGTTGAAATCATGAAACTGAAGTTATTTTTTTTAAAATAAAAATAGACATTTAAAATTGTAAAAATTGCAACGTATCCAAACTCCTTTAAAAATTAATGAGACTTTCACAGAATCTTTATTACATAATCCCAATGTGCACCTTTTATTTTTCATTTCGATTCGACAAATATTTTTGTGGTTTCCCATTGCGAAACATGGACACTGCACTTGTTTGTATAATATTAGGGGTACCCTTTTCTTATTTGTAACTCCTTCTAAATCACTAAAAAAGTTAATGACCCCTTCACAGAATCTTTATTACATTGTGCCATTGTGCAACTCCTATTTTTCGTTTTGATCGAACAGATATTTGTGGTTTCTCATAACAAAACATAGACTACATTTTTTTCTATAATTTTTAGGTACTAGTACCCATTTCTTATCCACAACTCCTCATGTACACGGAATAACATTTAATGATACTTTTACAGAATCTGTATTATATAGTGCCATTATGCACCTCTTATGCTACATGTACATTATTTGGAGCTCCCTTAGAAAAAATGGGCATTATTCACATATGGGATTGGGGGTTATCAGTGCCTCTAGTTTTCATATTGAATTGTCTATGGGTTTTTCCATTTTTTCAAACGTGATAAGGGGCATTCGGCGTGTGTAACCTTTCGACAGGGGATACTTACTGCCGCCTTTGATGGTTTCAGGGTACCATTTTTGCTCTGCTCACAGTTCATATTGTTTAACGGACTTTTGAGCATGATAAATGTTCAAAATCTTCACATTTCGTTTTTGTATCTTTTTGCACCGTGTCACACATTTTCGCATATCTCACCCTTGAATAAGAAACTTCTTTCGTCGAAATTTCAAAGTTTTCTCTATTTTTAGTCTTATTGTTGTTTCCTTATAAAGCTTATGAGGATCTTTTTCTTACGAATTTGTCCTTTGCAAAATATTTTTATGATACATTTTTGCTGTTTTCAGTCGTATGATTTTTTTTAATACGTCGTTACTTAACAGTTAATGAATATTAACCACAATAATCCTATTCTATGGTTCATTTATAGTTTACAAAATTATTTTGATACATAAAATGATTGTTTTTATAATTTGGATTTCAAGCTTTTTAAAGGCTTCTCTGAGGCTGTTAAAATCCAGATGGAAGACAAAGTTGCTTATACCTTTCTTAATTTTTTACTTGCTATATAAGAAACGTTTCATAACTTTGGGGAATGATTTAGTCATAAAGTTTTTATTGGAAATTTCTAGTTTCTCATAAAAATTCAATTTTCAGACGCATTCTATATATTAATCTTAAGTATCTTTCAGTAAAATTTTGGAGTATGAAAATCTTCCACAATGCCAAAGAAACTCATTTTCAATCTGTATAATAAATACGTCATTCCTTATTCTTATAAGAAAAAAGGTTTAATTATTTCAGGTTTTACTAATAAAATTGTAGGACAAATTGACTGGAATTCTAATGAATCTACTGACTACAGCATGAAATCTATACATGTATTACAAATGTGGGATCGAAAAAATGCTTTAAAAGATGCTTTCAACAAATTAAAGCTATTTTAGACTTACAAGTTCCAGTAATAAGTTGGAGTTGATAACGATTAAACTTCATTTTGATTTTTTAAAAGTTTAGTTATTTTGCTTGTTTGTTCATTTTCAAAAGTGTTGTTTTTGTTTTCATCGAATGTTGTCTCGCATTGCTCTGTCTGTTACTTGTATTGTGTTGCTTGTAAACTTTCACATTTTACATTATGGTCGTCTTCTCCAAAAACATATAGCCAATTTCAATCAAAGTTGCCACAGGGCATCCTTGGGAAAGGGTTGTAAGATTTATTTGGAAAGAAAATAATTTATTCATTCTTTTAATTTTCGTCTTAAATCCATTGGTAATTGTTATTAAATCTTTTTAGTTTTTCTTCATTGAATTTTCATAAAACTCCAAAATATCAAAAATTTGTATTGAAAATTTTCAATGTTTTACTATTTCATTTAATAAATATTGGTTATATGGTTATATCTAAATTAAAAGGTATTTTTTTTTTTTTTTTTTACATATTCTATTGACGAATGTTTGACTTAACACTTTCCATACTGAGGCCTAACACACTTAATTTGAAACTGGGGGGAAAATATGATATATATTTATATACATGTAGCATAACTCATTTTAACGATATATTAGAAGAACATTATCTGGTAATAACAAGTTAGTATCTCGTTAAAGTAATTAGGTTTCTGCTTATTACGAGGTTATTAACCTGTTATAACGAATTATTCATATCTTTATAACCAGCAGGTATCTCGATATAGCGAAAACATTATTTCATTATGATAAGGTTTTTATTATACATTTAAAAAGAAAATTGGAAGGTGTCGAATCTGTTTCTTTCTACAGCTTATTAAAGTATATCTGAGCAATTTATCCCTGGGAAAACGATGATTCAGTGGTTGAACTTGCATTCTCAACATAAGGTAGTGCCGAATTCCAAAGAGGAGAATTATTTTTAACTGTCTACATGTAACTGCAGTAAGTTTATGAAGAGTACAGTAAATGTATCACTTGCAAAGATATAACCAATTAATTTTTTAAGAGTCACATTTTCAACAGCATCTGTTTTATATCTGAGAAATATTTAAGCTGGTGCTATTTATATCTATTATGCTGTTTACATAATCTCGAATTCAATATGTTTTTGCTTTCTCGATCATATAAGGTTTTTCCAGATTTAATTGATTATATTGAAAAGTACAAAATCGAATTGTGGTTAACGATCAATTCAAAATGATTCATACGAGGGTTGTCCTGAAAAATCGTGGAAAAAGTATCTAAAACGAAAAATAAGCAACACTTCGTTTTAAACTTTTCTCTACTCCTTAGTATGTTTTTCATTAATTCAAATAGATATATGCTTAAATAAACAAATTACTATATAGGGGGAAAATAACTCACGGTGTAAATATTCGCTATATTCACAGTTTTAATAAATTCTTGAATTCAAGAAACAGTAAATACGTTTTCAATAAACCTTTAATTTATCTAATTATTATTTTTTTTTAGAAATTTGAGTAAATAGTCTTCGACAGATATATAGATATGTACAGCGCATAGTCATTCAGTGGTTTATTCCCCGAACGTCTACTGGCTAAAACAACTATTTAATTATCACACTCAAATAAGAGGCCCTCTAAGGGGTCCAGGTAGAGTTTACCTGTATTACCTTGATTTAACAAAGTAGTCAAAATCAAATAATTTCATATTTACTGATAAAACTGTGAATTAAAGCACAGATTTATTGATTAAATACTTGCTTTAATTGAAGGCACTAAATAATTTTTTTTCATATACATGTACATGTAATAAATATTTTATTATGAATTATTTTCAAGCATAATTTTTTTAACCTAACACTTGGCACTTGAAGCATCACTTACACCACATTTTAACATTTTAAGCTTTGTTTAATCTATATTAAACATGGAGAACTTTTTACAAATCGCATTTGCGGGTCCATAGAACAAAAGGGAGGGGGGGGGGGATTTTTCTGAGCAAAGACTTTTCCTGTAGTATAGTCTATTCCTCTAGATCTAATATGTAAATTTTCATTTAGATGTTGCCTCTTACAGTCTGTTGCTGAAAGGTCGAACGCTGACGAATATTCCTGCACTTGAAAAAAAATCTACAAACAGAGAAAGTCCACCCCTTCCCACACAGGAACACACAAAATAGGATTTTCAAGGGTTTTCTTAATTATTTAAAGTTTACTTGTCATATTTCCCTGGGAGGTTGCCCCTTCTCCCACTGTTTATCTTTGTTTGGAAGCAATATGTAAAGTTAGCACCGTTTTATTTACATCAAATTCAGACACGTTGTATCGTTTCTGAAAGAGGGGGGGGGGCAAAAAAAATTGACAACTTATTAGTTATTACGAGTGATACCTGTCATTCAATTATTTAATTATCACACTTTACTTAAATTCAAATCAGCAGATGATGACCTGTTTTTTTTTTTGTTTTTTTTTGTTTTTTTTTTTGTTTTTTTTTTTTTGAATAAAAAGCTGTTTTTATAGCCATGGCTACATATTTGAACAATCAAAACACGTGGGTCGTGGGTTTTGATTACCTTTACCATTACCACGTGTATTTGTTACCTGATCGCGCTTATTAGTTTTTATCGATATTTGGGTTTAAAAAACTTATTCAAATAACTCTCGGATTTGCTGTAGATATGGAAGGATATTATTTCGTCGACGTATATTAACACATTTGTTATCGTCCAGTGGTTTTTGCTGCGATGTGTTATTCCTTTGGAAAGAAGATCATTGGATGTACATGTACTCATTGTAATAGCATACAGGAAAGTCATTAGACGTTTATAGTCAAAAACGTTTAACGACACTTGTTTTGATTAATCGTAAATTAATTACCAAGGCTAACCAATTTATTTAAACCTCCCCGAGTATTGTTCATGAAGTGAATACAAAACGCTAATGAATGTTGTTCTGACTCTACTGAATGCAGACAATGGAGATAACTTTTGAAATACAAAAACCAATTCCGCGAATTCATCAAACCGCAATCGTGTCAGAGGAGAGAAAAACGTGAAAATTACAACCCATAAAATACAAAATTAATCCCCTATACAGTATGGAATTTTATGCTATATGTGTTATCGCCCTACGGCGCACGGATGATAAAGTCAAAGTGTCTTTTGCAACGTCAATCTTCACATCTACAAAAAAGTTAAATCAGTCCCACAGAAATTTGGAAATTTCACTGATTGATGCACTCGAGCTCCCATTTGATACTCCATAAAAATATTAGAAGCGATCTCACTCACACATGGGACATTCAGAGATTTGCATTAGAATGTTAAAGACAGTACCTTCATTAAATTCAACTAAATAGGTAATCCCGAGAACACAGTTTTTCTACGGTCTGCAGCGATTGCGTCTTTCAGTATTGTCAGCAGCTGTTGTCCCTATGTTTTGATCCACCGAGAGACTCGATAGAAAAGCTCCCTATGAAAAGAAAATTCCCATTCCACTGTATTCTAATGTATTAGTAATATTTTTATAGTTTGGTATATTTCGTTATCATCAAATATAGAGATAACAAACCGTAATCAAGCTCAACGTCCATAGAAAAAATAAATTTAAAGTATCTTAAGGGCGTCACTACTCAGTTAACATATAACTAACCGTCCTTCGGTGTGTTGTAACGTCATCAAACACCGCCATTTTTCATGCGTTTCGTTTACCTCTTTCCAATTCAAAAGTCTAGGAAAACTGCCAAAAATAAGCAATTTTTTTAATTTTTAAATGACAACCTAATAGATATGGAATAAAAATTATGATCATTTTTACCCCCAACCTTATCTATGTTGTACTTATACTTTTTACCCTGTTTTTGTACAATCAAATCATTTAATTTTATGATGTTTAATTTTGTATCCCTGATAACTTTCCCCGGTTCTTAATTTCATCAAAGTGTTGGGGTTTGCAGCTGTTTTCCATCCCTGAAGCATTGTAGGACATTGTGAACTGCACATCTGTTTTTAATCATCAATCACTTGTTTGTTTGGCAATAATCGTGATTCTGCGTAATACATGTACACTTTTCACTTGGGCATCAATAGCATGTTCAGGTATATTCTGAAAACTGGCATAAACAAATCAATTGCATGTAAACATGTTTTTGAAAGTAATCTCAACCTCTTCTTTTGATAAAGCAATTACTGCAATTTATTAATCATTCATACAGTGTACTCGATTTTCATCAAAATATCTACTGTAACAATGATTATACGTGTAGATCTAGAAATATAATGCAAATACATCTTGAAAACAGGACGTAGCATCTTTTTCAAAGTAACGGGCTAGTAAAAAATAATTGAGAAGCAAATAAAAATGCGCGAAGAAAACTTGGACTCTCCCCAAACAAAAACGAAAATACGCGAAAAACTATTTGGGGATGGGGTGGGGGGAGGGGCAACTTCCTTTTTTCTACCCAAAATGTGGGGGCAACCAGCCTTTATTTATACCAAATTCACAGCAAAATCTAATTTCTGGAATATTTCCCCTGATACAACGTACGTTCTGCATGAGTAATTAAATATTCGTGCATTTACAAAAAGTCCGAGTATAAAGGATCATTTATGCTGTTAGCATATGAGGAATTACTTAGTTATACATAAAAAATGTTGACCACTTTAAACACTTTTCTATAAAAGCGTGTTTCAAGCAAATACATAATGGTTATTGAATTTTGCATTGAGATTACGCGTTAAGTATAGTGTCGTTTATCATTCAGTTTCGATAGTATACCGAAATGAGAACAAATATACAAAGAAAAATTCGCGCTAAAGTGACGTCACAATGAGGCTACAGAGACTTTTAATAAAAAAAATATATCAATATAGGGCAGCGAGAAATTGAAATCACAAGATTTTTACCAAAATCAACAGCTTAAAACATACGACTTTTCAACTTTATACACAACCATTCCCCACGTTATTAGCAGACCTCTTTTTGTATTCATATGAAGCAGAATTTATCCAAAATCTTGTACGTGAAAAGAAGAAAACACCTGCTGTGGCCTTCAACTCGACATTTAGATATATCGACAACGTATTGTCAATTACCAATGGCTATTTTCATTCTTATTTCGACACGATATACTAGTATCCTGGTGAGTTTGAGATAAGGATACCACAGAGTCTGACACATCTGTTTCATATTTGGATATTTTACTTGAAAAAGACGTTAATGGTAATCTAACAACCAAGCTTTATGATAAACGTGATGACTTTAACTGTTCAATCGTCAACTTCCCTTACTTATGCAGCAATATACCTTCATCATCTGCATACGGGGTATATATCTCTCAGTTGATTCGATACGCAAAAGCATGCTCTACGTATGTACAATTTCTAAAACAAGGTAAATTATTGACAAACAAGTTGATGAAACAAGAATATCAGCTGTCTTGTTTAAAGTCATCATTTCGTAAGTTCTATGGTCGATACAATGGCCTTGTCAGCAAATACAATTTATCAGAGTCAAATGTATTGAGTCAAATGCTGACTGACGTTTTTCATATGAATTGTTAGGTCATTATTTATACACTGAACTGTCTACAGATTTTTCCGGTTTTTGTTTCCCGATCATGACAAGGAGCACAAGGCGGGTGTGACCGGTTGGTAGAAGATGCTTACTCCTCTATGGCACCTAATCCCACCTCTAATTTTTGAGATCCGCTTTTGCTCTGCTCCAAATTTGTATCGTTTCATTGGACTTCTGAGATTGAATACTGTTCGTTATCTTCTTATTTCATTGATCTGAATACATTGAATAGGAAAACAATGATCCTCGCATTTTCTTTTTAATTCAAGGAAGATATCACATAAAAATAGTTTTTGTAATGCGATGCATAAAAACCGCAGCTCGCGATTAAATGGGGGGGGGGGGAGGGGACAGGGGATTGGTTACATATTATCTTCTGAAATCTTTAAATGGCATTAAGCTTAAAGCTCGCAAAATGTAAGCCACATATTTTTTTGCTGATACTCAAATACTAAAAAAGTACCTTCGCATTATATGTAATAATATTTTTTTCATAAACACTGATTTATAGAACAACTGAGCCTTTACACAGAGGTAGTATTTTTTTTTTAAGATTATTTTTGTGGATCTCTAAGGTTATTCCTATCACTTTATTCTTACTTTCACTCCACGGTAAAGGTAACAAGGGCACCGCACCGATATCAATTACATGCATTACTTGCGTAATTCCGTTAATTATAAGCACACACTCACTTACCCACTCACCCACACACACAAACAACAAGCGCGTTACTAAATTCCCTTCCAACTTCGATGCGAGGGGATAAGAGGCTTGCGTTGTATAAAAAATACATCATCTTCTGTTGAAGTAATGCTGATTAAAAGTTATGGAGGATGAAAAAATGTTTCTTTTGTCAAAGAAAAAGAATACTACAACAAAATTTAGATTATAATACACAATAAACATGATAGAATAATATGAAAAGGACGGTAAACAGGATTAAGGCATGGGATTGGTAAAGTGCATGACGAATTCTATCGTTTTCTGCAACGCATGGTTGGCTTATTCGTATCAAGATACAACATTGTCAATACGCCCATGTCCTATCTGTCTTGTAAACACACTTTCGCCACTTTTTAAAGCCAGTACGACAGTTTTAGAAACTTGGTTCCAAGGCGATTCATCGGAGTATACTGTTGATATAACCACGTGGCTCAGTTCCTTTCAAAAATAGCCTGGTCATTTTCCAAGACTAACGAATAAGCATATCACAGATGTTGATTCATAAAATTAGGAAACGTAAAGTGCATCCTCTAAAATAACAAAATGTATTATACATATATGATATATATACTAAAGTTAATATTAATTAAAACTTTAATTGCTGCTTTTAATATCGCCTCCTGTTACTAGATATAAATGCGGATAATTAAAAAATATGATAGGTATTTATATGTTAGGAACAATAATATTAGAAAAGGAGTTCTAGTATTGAATATATCCAGTGTAAGTTGAAAACAAATTTATGCAGTTTTTCAACAATAAATCCTGACTATTCATGAACGCAATTTTTATATCTGTGTGGAAATAAGAAAACCCGAAAATAAGTTATAATCCCCATGGATGCGATGCCCATGTCCTGTCTGTCTTGTCCACACGTTATCGCCCCTTTTTAAAACTAGTACGACAGTTTCAGAAGCTTGGTTCCAAGGCGTACTATCGGAGTGTATTGTTGATATGACCCGTCCACCTTGTACTATTTGTATATGTATTGAATTTTTATCGTACGCCATTATTGTACATGAGAATACATAAAGTCCTTCCATAGGAGCCGTGAAGATTCCAGTCCACTTATCATATCCGTCTCCATAATTGGTAATGACATTGTCGTATTTGACAATTTGGCTGTCTCCTAAATTGGTGTCTTTTGTAAGGATGGCACTAAATCCAACAGCAGAATTTAGATTCCCTAAAGAAATTAATTATGATAGTAATGAAGCTTTTTTATAAATCTGATATTACAATGAACTAATTTATGATTTATTCATCAAAACAAACAAATGAAGAATAAAATAAACTAGGCACCTTGAAAAAAAAAGTTACATTCTTATCGATCAGAAAATCTATGATCTATATGTAAATGCATATGAGGTGAACATAAAATGTCATTAATTCTGGATAAAAGTCTTTAACTCTGATTTTTTTTTCCTGAATTTCTTAAGAAATGTAAAAAAAAACATCAGCACTCTCCAACAATTTATCGGTAGATTGTTGACACTTCATTACAATGGATAGACTATGAAGTCACCAAATTACGTGGGGGATTCTCGTATATATTTATCTGAAATGACCACCGCATTCATTATCTCTACAAAATACTAAATTCTGAACTGTATTATCCCTTTAAATCTTCAGCCACGTTTGCACTGCCACGGTTGCGGAGTCTGCAGAGCGCTTGCAAGGTCGTGGGTTCAAGGCTTTGTCGTGACAGGCTCAAGTCGATAAATAATATATGTAGCAACTGTTCCTTCTCCAAGCGCTAAGCATTTTGAAGTAAAAGTTGCGGATCATTTAGATGAGGCATTAAAAACCGAGGCCTCGTGTCAAGGTCGGCGTTGGCATGATAAAGATCCCTCGCTGCTCAATGGTCCTGAGTCAGGCTAAGTAAACGTAAGTAAACGAGTAAACGTCTAAAGTTGAAGCCCATTACCCGTTTATGGTAACCTCTCTGTATGAGTAAAAATTCTAAAATGGGACGTTAACAACATACAATCAATCAATCAATCAAACAGCCCAGAAATCAAAGAATAAACAATGAAAAAGTATTTAGTCGAAAAATCGAATCATTTTTTTCGTGTGCTTTATCGGAATTGATTTCAAGAATAATATTTTTAAGCGATGAAAGATTCTGCTAATTTGAAAAGTCATGTGATCTTATAAAAGTCATTTCAAAATAAATAATCTAATTACTTTTTTTATTATCTTTCTTTGTGGTGTATAAATATTTAGAATATATAGACGTATTCAGGTTTGAATTATAAATATCATACAAAGGTAGAATTAACTAAAGGACATTATCAATCGAGAAGAAAAAAAAAAACTTAAGTTGTGTAATATTGTCTCTATAGATATCGTTTTTAAGGCTTTGCTATATTTTATACATAATATCTATATTATATACATGTATCTATTAGGCACCCTATATATATATATATATATATATATATATATATATATATATATATATATATATATATATATATATATATATATATATATATCGGATCTCAAATGATTTGTGGTTGGATATGATTTTCATATGCGGATCCAAATTTTTTTTCCAGGGGGCGGGGGTCCACCCCAGTCCAAAAATTTCTAACCCATAAATTTCTTGACAAGCAGAAAAAAGAACGTAGAATCCATTTCCCAAACGTGAAAAAAACTATTTCGTGGTTCGTGGTGGTGGTGCTGTCCAAGTTTTCCCGTGGGGGGGGGGGGGGGGTCCAAAGTCATTTTTATTTGCTCTAGTATATACTTTTAATTACTCTGCAAATCCCGGACCTCCCCCCCCCCCCCCCCAAACACCCCTGCAAATGATTTTTAATCAACAAGTTGTATGTTTTTTTAAATATATATCTCCGAGCCTTGGCGGTAAAATATTGGATAAAAACCATAACCAACCCATAAATCGTGGGAGATTCTTTTTACAACATGTTTTATACGTTATTATCAATGTTTTACACTGTATTCACGCAAAACCCATTGTAACGTCATAGCAGTCGGATATGAAAAAATCCAATCAGTTATATCCAAGGGATACAGGGGTAAACATGGTCTTACCTTTCGTTGTATTTTCTCTCTCTGTTGGCATTGTTTCACATAGTTTTTCATATCCATCCTTTAGATTTGAAACTTCCTCCGTCAAAATTCGCAGTCTTTTCTCAATTTCAAGTCTTATCATTGTTTCTTTATAAAGTTGATCGAGGGCTTCGCTTAATAATTTATCCTTTGAAAAATGAGTTTCTGACACATTCTTACTGTTCCCTGTCGTAAGCCCTAATTGTTCAGATGCCATAGTCGTAACTAAACATCCAAAGATTATCAAACATGCTAGTTCTATTCTTAGATTCATTTTAAGTTTTAAATACATGTATACAAATTTTCTTTACTTCAAATGAATTCAAATGAATTCCTAGTAATTTTTTCCAACCTTTATATCCTGGCTGCTCAAATTCCTGTTGGAAGAAATGCATCAAACATCGTTATTTGCATCTACTCTACGGTCGTATCAGTGACATTTGATAAACTCGAGCTCGTTTTATAAGAAACATTTAAAAAGAAAATTGAAAATGCAAATAGATTACATGAGTAATACAAGTTCTTATCATGAATCCTGGCATCTCATGATTTTATCGAACAAGAGCACTCTATTTTGTTTATAGCTTTTGGGACCACATGTTTGTTTATTTATTTTTTTATCATAGAGGTAATAATCAAGTCGTAAATACCTGTGTATAAAATATATAAGATTCCTAAAGCAAGTCATTATAGATATGTGCTAGGAACTTTAAAGTACAGAATTCTTGTTGCTTCAATCCTGCTTTTTGGCAAAGTGACTGGTATGTTGATACTTAACACATGCTTATCACATTACAAACACAATTTGTAATTGTGAAGCTTCTTGCAAAGCGGTTGCAGGCAAAAATTATTTCAATCTTACATGTTCCGACATTACCTTTTGGTGAGGATGAAAAGGTTGAAAAATCTTTCAGAATTTAAATGAAATGAAGCTAAAAATTTAGCTTGTCTTACTTGGCATTCACTTTGTTTTGACTTTCTTTGGCTTAATACAATTTTCGAAACTCGTTCTCTTACAGTTTTTGTTCTTTTTTCAGTAGAACTAGGTATACATTTCGACGAATACTGCATCCATGGCTGCTTCATTTAGAATACTGTATTTTATTTCGTTGTGCAATATCATCATACCATGGATGCAAAAATTAGACGTTTTTGAAATTCTTTTCAAAATACTACTCTTTCAAATTCTGTCTTCAGCTTAGTTCAAAATACAACTACGTCATGATACAGATATTTAACGTCGGTTATATAACATCGGTTATTGACTTCAGTGAAGATCCTTTTTCTAAGATATGTGTTTCTGATTATTAATTACTTTATATGACCTTAAGCATCTTCCTGTCCTTTGATAAATTTGTATAACTATAGAACAGAACATTTCGGACCTTATAGATTACAGCAAAACGGTCTAGGAATTTAGGGATTTTTCTCGAATTTTGATATTTCACTTACTTTTCCAAGTAAACGCCACACAGGATGTAAAAAAATATATAGAGAGAAGTGTTGCTCTGCTCAAAGTCATGACTTGATCGCCATTCAACCAGAAGTGTCTGAGGCTGTGGGACTACTTGATTATACATGAATTCAAAATGTGGGAGAAAGAAATTGTACTTTGAGTTTAAACACTTTGGTTTATTATATTTCTACAGATTTTATATTTTAGTGATCTCAATACTTTGAACAAGTTTCAATGAAGGGAAACCAATACTGTTGGATGAGTAGCATTTTGAAAGATTTTCACAGATAATAATTTTTGTAGCCATGTAAACTCCAATCATCAGAATCATTCTCCATTCAAAAGTATTTTGAAATTGGTATATTCTACACATACCTAGTTTTGTTAAAATTGACAAAAACTAAAAGTGATAAAGATTTTAAAAGAAACCACGTAATTATTTCATCTTTGTAGCTATGGCAACATCGCACTTCCTTATCCGAAACCTACAAAAGAATTATGTGAGTACAGTTATAGTACCATGTTCTAAGTTTTGTTTGAATCAGATTGAAACTAAAGAAAAAGAAATATTCTGAACATTCTTTACACAATATTCTCTCATGATGATGTTTCTCAAAGGAAACATCATCCATTACACTCAATCTTTGTTTATTCTAGCTACTAAGCGTACAACCCTTTAAATTATTTAAATCGATCCAGACCTGTAAGAGGAGGAGCAGTTTCTTTTGAAACAATTCATATAAATTTCAATTTCTACCAAACACCAAAACACCATTCACGTTTGTCTGATACACATATTTATATGTTTCAGTTGTCTTTTTGTATACCTCTTTTTATTGACATTGGACCAAAACTGCCATAAAAGTTGAAAAATTGTTTACAGACGAACAGACAGACGGACATACGACATCTTTAAGGGGGCTCTGTACAAAGTCACAACATGGCGTTCTTCCGTTCGAAACGCCATTTGATCCGAAATGATCTGATTCTGACCTTAACAAATTCACTGAACACCAAGAAATCACCGGGTATTACACAACATGCAACATGTAATTGCATTAACTCAAACGTTTGGTCAACATTGATTATCAGCTGTTTTGTATGCAAAACTTGCATATTTGAAACGAGCTAGGAATTTCGTTATACATGTACGAATTTCTTTGACCCACTTTTGACCATTTACGTGTCATTGCAGCCCGGAGGACCGGGCTGCTCTATACATATAAGTTTAAGTGTTGATATATGGGGATTGAGGTGGGAGAAGTTATTCAGAATTAAAGGTTTTCTAAACATTAAAAAGATTGTTAATCAGAATGTTCTTTCCCTTTATAAATTACGGGATACACAATATATTTACTTCCATAAAGTGAATCTGTAAAAAATATATATGTTTTTCATATTTAATATTACCACTTATACGAGCCTGGTCTCGGATAAGTGAGTTTATTTCAGTAACCCTAGTAATATTTATCTATTCCGGATAAGTTACGTACATTCGGATAAATATAAATTTTCACCCTTAGTCACAAGCTATCATTCCGGATAATTTAGGTCCATTTGTATATAGTCTAATAATAAGTTCGTTTCTACCTCCTTTCTAGAAGAATCGATTAAACGGTAAGGTCATGGAAAATTTTTGGGAGTTAAATTGTGGCAATGTTTTAAATTTTTTAAATCAAATAAATTTGATTTTTAGTATAACTATTGAGGTTTGTAGTTTCAAAGCAAATTAGACGTATCGATGGCGAAGTTTGACTTTGGATTTGGCCTGATTGGACTTTTTCGTAAATTGAATTGATTTTACGCGATGTTGTAATTTGTGAGACTTTACAGGTAACAGGAATATATTAAGATCAGCTTGGGGGTCAAATGATTGTTTAACTTGAGTTATTATTTTTAGGAGCGAAATGTTAAACTTCGAGTCCATCATAGCTATAACGGGGGTGGGTGGGGGGGGGATAATTTCATAAAACACGGAATACAGAAGCTGGGCTTACTAGAAGGATTTTAGTTTGTTTTCTACATAGATTTATCGTGCTCGAAGGAGGTATATTGATTCGCATTTTACAAAATGTAATCGTCGTTAAATCGGAGAAAGCATTCACGAGAATTTGTGCACTTTCACTTTTCAAGTAATCAAAGTACTGTGTGTACTGAGAGGAGGTTTATTAAATTGTGTAAGTGTTATGCTCTATTTGCAGACTTGTATCATTTCATTTGTTTGTTGGTCTTTTGAAAAGGTTTGGAACAGTACTGTTTGTTATCTTTTTTTTTTTTTTTTTTTTTTTTTTTTTTTTTTTTTTTTTTTTTTTTTTTTTTTTTTTTTTTTTTTTTAAGAAAACAAAAAGGTGTAAGGTTTTATGGATGATATTGTATGAACTGATTTTCCTATTACATAATGGGATAGGAGTTACATGTAACTTGTATATTATGTTACACAACATATGGGAGCTCATTTGGTCCACATGGTCAATTTCTGCATAAAAATCCAACTAATGAAAGCAAAATCACAGTTTATTGAAATAGGATGAAAACATTTCTTATTAATTTTGCAAGCATTTGTCTCGCAGTGAGCAGTCAAACTGCAGCAAAGCTGTGGAAAAGTATTTTTCATATGCATTAGAATAGGTAGGCAAATTTGCAGGGTTCAGGCACAAGCAAGGAGCAAATTATATTGGTACAAAAGGCAGTAAGTACATAAAAAACCATAAGTAATTGATAGTGATTACAGATGTATGTTACCATGATTATTTATTTTCAGGTACATTACCAAAAACAGGTCAACATTTTTAATTTTATTTTTTTTAAGACAGCTTTATCAGTGAGTCAACAGCTGCAATGGGCACAACATTCCTTTCCATCAAAGCATGCCCTTATCACTTCCCCAATAATTCATTAGAATAGTAATTAAAGATTTGCAAAAAAGAAACAAGTAGGAAATGTTGCAGTTGTGTTAATACTAGATATAAAAGTGGAATTGGCAAATGATATAGATCCTAATCCAGCTTCAATTAATCGCAGCTATTAGATTACATTCTAGGGAAAAGTATAATTTGGTTAAGCGTGTCTTTGTGTGAAAGGGGGGGGGGCATATTTCAAATAAACTGGTAATTTTTTTAAAAAAGATGGTCAAAATCAAATTGGTTCCTCGTCTCCGTCGGATGGACTAGTTCTGATATTTAGTGAAGCTATTAGTGCACTGTGATAGGCAGATTAATAAAAGTGATTGGTCAGGAGTCTCACTAGGATAAGCAGCACCCAGTACTTGCTCCGTATGTTGCTTATCAGGCTATCTTTGAATGGATAAGCTGCTAATGTGTTCGACGAGACGGGGAAACAAAGCTTGTCAAATAATCAGTTAAATTATATATGAATCAATTATTATTATTATTTAAAGATTTAATAGGTTGATATGAAATTGCAATATTGAATTTACTAGTACATAAGAAAAGTCAAAACCAAGGAGTTAATAATGTGTTGTCAAAACAATATTGATCCATTTATTTAAGGTACACTGACATTCAATTTTAAGCTAATCTGGTAAGGGGTATCCAAGATATGTCCAGAAGTATGCCTTATAAAGTATACCAGTTTTTTTCCACCACACATACCCGTGGACAAAGAGTTGCAACGTACTCAAGAATTTGTTTTCTCGGATATTTTATTGTGTTTATCTATTTTATTGCACACCTATGTCAGTGTCTAATGGGGATTTAAGCCTTGAGACTAATTTTATCATTCTGTTTAATTTTTACCAAATACATGTATAATTGTGTGTAATACACAATGGTCCACGATTATACCTAAATTTCCCAGAGATAAAACTACTCCCTTACAGATATTTTTTGAATACTCAGAACACTTAGTATCGCAATTACCTCGAATTGTATAACTTACTGCGGCTGTTTTGCAATAAAGTCAAGAAACTTATAAATCTCCATTCATTTTCGGGGCATAACATGTTGTTTACATATATTGTTTACGCTAGTGACAATTGTATGATACGAACAATAAGTATGCCGAAGGTACAATGTAATACCGATGGTTGCACTTCAGAAAGCAAGTCAAAGTATTCGGAATATTTAGACTTCCAAAATAACGTTTATCAGAAAGAAAATGATTAAACTTATTATTAGAATAGTCTACTTAGCGGGAAATATCCACAAAAAATTAACACAAGAGAGCTAGCATTTTAATTTCATAGCGTGGTGCAACGAACATTTAGCTAGTTATTTCACCAGGGCTTCTTTCTTATATTATATGTCCCTTAAAAATCTGCAGTGATCGATCTCATAGTGTAGTCAATAGCTATAGCACATTGTCCTCAGCTATTAATCAACGTTTCCTACCTTCAACGCAAAAGAGTTTCATTACGTTAAGTAATAGCGATATAAAGTATTCTTCCTTTTGTTTGAAATAGGTTAAACTACCCTTATGGCATGAGGTTATATAAAACTAAAATTAATCGTACTTTAAAACACTTAATAGGTGATGATTAAATTAATAAGCCTTGCAGTTATTTTTAATTAAAACAGTTTAACGATTCGAATGTAGTTGCAAGTACTTCCATGACCAGTCATAAAAGGTGTTTATCCTTTTTTCAGGGAAACTTCGAGCAGGTTTAGTCAGTATTGGATACGGAATATCATGCCCATATGTTTTATTATTTGTAGAATACAAAATTTAAATCTCATTCACTACAATTGGGGAGCAACCGCTAAAGCACATTTGCCACCAACATGCAGGGGGGTTATTTTAGCTTTGAAACGCTGGCTATAAAATGTACATGTTTAGGCATCCATTAAGTAGTTGTTACAAGGCTCACATATTTTTACTTTCTTTCATTTCAATGATTTATTTATTTATTTTTTTAATTTTACTATGGATTATAGTTGTTTAATAAATTGTGAAGAGGAAATATGATTTATGCAGCTAGGGAAATGAGAAGGGGGGGGGGGGGGTTAAGTACACAAATATTGTTTTTAAAAGTATTCTAAGTTGAGAGATGACGTAAATATCTCGTTTTTGTTCAATTTGGGTCTGATACACTCCACACTTTTTAGTACAACTATAACCAATACTTGCAAAGATAGTTTAAATTTTTATAAAAGCCATAAAAATGCGTAACAGGAGTAACAACCTAGTAGGTAAGTAGTACGATAAAATAAACCAACGGGACAGGGAATAGAGTGCAGGTATGGATCCACAATTTTAGATTAAACGGGGAGTTATTTTATTCTCACAAGTCCATAATTGCATTTCAACACATATAACGGAATAGGTGAATGACCGTTGACGATTTAAATTCATATTTTGCTTTAATGCATTGAATAGTAATTGACTAATAAGTCACTTGTTTTATAAGTTGTATTGGTGAATGAGCAGGCCCTGGTCGACGGTGACCATTTGCGTTGAGGTACTGCCGCCGTCACCATGGTTCTTGGCACCCCCATTGGTGGCGGTTGCAGTTCCATTCTTACTCGTGGTAGACACGAGTATTCATGGCCCTTGCAAGTGGCGTATTCCGTCGCACCTCAACGCAACTGGAGGAGTGCAACACATATTCTTACGCTCATTCCATTGTTTATCCTATTGCACATGTAAATTGAAATTCAGGATTTGAATTTGTGCATTGGCTTGTAATTGACAAGCAGTTGACTTGATTGATATTGAATTGATTGATTGAATGATGATTGATTGATTGAACTTGATTGATTATTGATTTATTGATTGAACTTGATTTATAATTGAATTGGTGACGTTCATGCACTTGTGACCTACCCAGTGCATGATCCGCCCGATTTGGGTCGTCACATTTGTTGTATTGATTGTTATTGTGGGGCAGCCCTGTGGTAGCCCCAGCAAATTGATCACCGCGGCCAGAAGCGCCACATTAAACAAGCAAAATAATATCTGTTGTTTGTTTGATTAATAGGGAATCTGCAATAATACCACTTATACGAGCCTGGTCTCGGATAAGTGAGTTTATTTCAGTAACCCTAGTAATATTTATCTATTCCGGATAAGTTACGTACATTCGGATAAATATAAATTTTCACCCTTAGTCACAAGCTATCATTCCGGATAATTTAGGTCCATTTGTATATAGTCTAATAATAAGTTCGTTTCTACCTCCTTTCTAGAAGAATCGATTAAACGGTAAGGTCATGGAAAATTTTTGGGAGTTAAATTGTGGCAATGTTTTAAATTTTACCCACCCACCCTCCTCTTGTTTTTAGAACAAATACTGCTGCTTTTTGTTATGTCATTGTAGCTGAAGACTGCCTGCTTCGCCCAGCTTCCACAACAGCCTATGTCGCGGTGGTGGATTATGTGTGTTCGGATATTATATGTACGTAGGGACGGCTTGCTTGGTCCAGCACCTACATCAGCCTATGTGCCGATGGTGAATTTTGTGTGTTTGCTCATTCCGTAAATACAGCCTGATTGGTCCAGCGTCCACATCAGCCTTTTTCAAGGTGGTGAATTCTTGTGTTTACGTAATCCGTGATGACTGCCTGCTTGATACAGCGTCCACTTCAACCGATGTCGCGGTGGTAATTCTGTGTGTTTGCGTATTCCGTCGCACCTCAACGCAACTGGAGGAGTGCAACACATATTCTTACGCTCATTCCATTGTTTATCCTATTGCACATGTAAATTGAAATTCAGGATTTGAATTTGTGCATTGGCTTGTAATTGACAAGCAGTTGACTTGATTGATATTGAATTGATTGATTGAATGATGATTGATTGATTGAACTTGATTGATTATTGATTTATTGATTGAACTTGATTTATAATTGAATTGGTGACGTTCATGCACTTGTGACCTACCCAGTGCATGATCCGCCCGATTTGGGTCGTCACATTTGTTGTATTGATTGTTATTGTGGGGCAGCCCTGTGGTAGCCCCAGCAAATTGATCACCGCGGCCAGAAGCGCCACATTAAACAAGCAAAATAATATCTGTTGTTTGTTTGATTAATAGGGAATCTGCAATAAATAAAATTGCTTATCATTTACTATCAAAAAAACGACAGGTCCCCTTTTTTGGAACATCGAATTTTACTTATCGCACAAAAACGGGAAAACGTACTTTACACAGATCGTATTTTATATTCTTAAAGTGAAAGACATTTTTGAAAATAGGTGATGCATGTGTCTGGTTTCAATTTATATTTTATGCAGCCAACATTTACTTGAGGAATTGATAAAGTTTAAAAGGGTATCGTTTTTATTCGATTTTCATCCGACTATAAGTTTTCAAAATATTCTCGACTATCGTCTCCATCATTTAGACGCATGCCTTTTTCACACATATCGAAGCGGTAAGATGATCAAGACTCATTTCCATTGTTTACTTTATTTATTTCCCGGGCGACAATTGATGGTTACATCAATGTTTTCTTGTGTCATCTGTAGTGCAGGATCATACAAAACGGTGAGTAAATCTAAATTCACAATACTATGAATTCAATTCACTTCACATCTTTGACTAAAAACGTGTGGGTCTTCGCTTAAAATCATTTGAAAAACTTCTTTCGATGTCCCTGTTTGGAATGTCCGTATTAATTCTTTTTTCAATACTTGTGCAAGTTTTAGAAGAATTAGATTAAATATATATAAAAAAAAAAACCAATACCAAGATATTTGAGTCCACTCTTTAAACAGATTTTTCACACCTGAATTATTGTGATGTTTTAAATTTTTGTCAGTTTTTCAATTTCATTGAATTTCTTTTTTTCCCCATCATTTTAACCCTTTGATATTATATTTTTTTTTAAAAAGATTTTTGAGGAAATCCATCCAGATCTCCTCATGAAAATGCTGTTTTAGTTTTTCTTTTGTCTTATATTGTAAATTCAAATAAAAAATATGTAGATTTCATTTATAACTTTGTTGGTTTCCATTTCAAGATTTTATAACATTAAACTTTGAATAAAAATTCTAAGCATAAGTCTTTTAAAAATAAATAATTAAGGGGTTTCTACAAAATGAATTAAATATTTTAAATATTTCTAAAAAAAAAAAAAAAAAAAAAAAAATAAACAAATAAAGTTATATACCTTGGACCTTTATTTCATTGGATATTGAGTCTATTATTAGAAACAAAAGCCTTCATTTTGAGTGGTTTTTGTCACATACATGAGATTAAACTGTCCGTTATTGAATAAAATGTAACTTTTGATTCCTTCACAGTAAAAGCCTTTTATTTGGACTAGATGAAATCCCGCGCAAGCGCGGGGAATTGAATTTATACCACTACCGACAGAAAATATATTGTAGTTTCTACCGACAGCCTACAGGGTTATAGCAGGAAGAAATACTTTGTTCAAAATCCCGCATGTGCCTCTCCACCCCCCCCCTTTTGTAAAAAACTTGAAAAAATAACAATTTCATTACTTGATGTCTATTGTGAAACCTGTTATACTATGTTATGGATATATTGTATGCTCTTATTTCATTTCCGTCAAGGATAAACTAAAAGCAGCGAATATGCACATTTCACTGATAAATTGATTTGGAGGGGGGGGGGGGGGGAGGGGTGTTAAAAATTCACAGCTACTCGTGTCTTGGTTTATAAATATGTATGTACCTTATTGATATGTAAAAAATGCACTTTACTCTTTTTTTTTACATATCAATAAGGTTCATACATTGTACATATATATATAAACCAAGACGCAAGTATCTGTTTAAAAATTAGCATTTAACGCCCTATGAATAGGCCGAGTATTCAAAAAAAAAAAAAAAAAAAAAACAACAAAAAACAAAAAAAAAACAAACAAACAAAAAAGTGAAATGTATTGATTAAAGCACAAAATTTTACAGCTTTAATGGTATTTGAACAATATCTTATTCATTACTTTTCTCTTTTCATGTAAGCAGTGAGAAATATATACACATTTTACCGATAAAATTATTAGGAAAACCTACTACATATATGTAATAGTCTTTCGATATATAAATATATTCACAACTTACAGTATTATCAATGATTTACCATTATTTCAATGACCATTCACACATTAGCTTTTCTTATGTTCCTACAGCTATAATTGTCTCGTTTTTCTTTTTAACATCGGCTCGATGCTATATGATGTTCTAGAAGCTTCCGTCAATATCAAGATCGGTGAATGACAAAAATAATTTGCACATTTTCCTTTTTAATCGGATATCACAACTTATTTCTTTTATGTCATTTAAATCAAGTTCTGATTGAATAATTCAGTGATGACATTTTATGAAATAAATACGCGCTTGATTGTTGTCAGCTTCATAAAAAATTGCCAGAAACTTAGTTCCGCCAACCGGAAACGCCACCATACTCACGTTTTTGCTAATTCATGGCTGTTTATAGAAAGTAAAAGTAGACTTTTAATTTAATGTACGATACTTACAATGCGAGTGAAATCTAAATATAGTTTACGGACATCATATTGTATCTAGTGTATTCTTAGAGGAGTAAGTAAAAACTCTGGTGTATCCGTTTCAGAGTTTATTTGCAAAATTTATTAATTTATACATGTAAGTATAGATATTTGTATAAAAAGGTTCTATGCTTTATGTACAATAAAGTCAAGGTCAAATTTAGAGCACAAAGGTCAAATGTTGTGACGCTATCTACTGATTCTTTTGTTATAATTTTTTTTAAAATTGAAATGTGTTAAAATTCCAAAGTATCTGAAACCCTTGGTTCAATTTTCCTAGTTTTGGTACATTTTAAACTTCGTGTAGCATTTCAATTATTCTGCTGTTGATGTATTTTGCTGAATTATAGTAACAAAAAGGTTAACTTTATAAACAGCATCAAACTCATCTGTAATATACATACGCATATTTGAGCTTGTTCATTATATACGCCCTTATCAAAAATCTACCCAGTTATATCATCATTCGCATCTTATTTTGTGAAAAAACTGATGATTGAGTAGATTCGGAATTTTGTTATCCATCCATATATTGTGTGTATTTAGTCACTATGTTTACGGTTTTTTCCCTTTCCAAGCATCAGTGAAAGCGAAAGGTGGGTGATTAAAATATTTGATTTAATTTTGTATCATGTAATAGTCTATCACCATTGCCGGTTTTTAAAAGTTTCGGTCGAAATAAGTTGTATTGATGAATCTCTTAAACATTTATATCGCTCGATGGCGAATTTTTGGTCTGATCGAAAAAGATAGTTTTTACCCCCCCCCCTCCCCTCCTAGTAAGTGTACTGGCACATGACAAGAGAAGTAGGAATAAGGGTTTCTGAGGATCATTAACAGATTTCGAATAAAATAAGCTAATTAGTTGAATAATCATAGAGGGTGTGTGAACGTAAACGTGAAAATGGTGGTAAGCTTGCAGCTTAATTTGGCGCCCTTTATTTCAGGTCAAAGAAGTATCAGTATATTAAAATATACCTCCCTTTGCCAATATCTTTTTAGGGAAAAACCATTCAATTCTCACAGTGGCTTTTGTAACTTCTGGTTTGTTACATTTGTCACTTCACACACAAAAAAATATTTATTCATTATTGTCAGTTGACATAAAATTATTCATTGTTCCCAGGATAAGGCTACCCATACATTCCCCAAGTGAATAAATAAAGTAAAATAAGTACAGAAATAATTAAATTACAGTGAATTTATAACGACATGATTAAGTGTTTTGTAGTTCGACACCACAAAGGGATACAGCTCTATTTTTTAAAGTGTATATGAATAAAATATGTTGAGTGGTCGTGTATTTTAATGACACGAGTGCATTTACTTGCATCATGACAAAAATCAAGGTATGTTGAAATAAATGGATGAATGATGATTTAAAATAATTGAGACAAAAATATCAGTTGAATGGAAGCATTTAGGGGAGGGGGGGGGGGGGGGGCATGAGCACCGTAAGTTGAATTGTCCTTTGACAGCTAATCCACATATACGGCTGTCATATTTCAGCCAGCAGCATCCTCGCCTATCAGGATATCGCTTCTCTTAAGGGGCTAGACAAGGGGGGCATTTAGGAACTTCCACCTCCATCAAACCAATTGAAGAGGGGCATAGAAATTTAGGACCTAGATTGTTAACCAGGTAGTGTTGATAGGATTCCCCTGTTTTTATAGTTACCTAAATTTACAAGCAAAGCTAGCTGCTATATTGCTTGATAGTTTATTCAAAGGGGTTCAGATTAAATTAGATGGGGTCTGAACATCTAGTTTTTCAGATATTCTGTGTCAGCAAATCTGTTCAATTAAGAGATAGATAATAAAAGAGGGTAAAAAAAGAGGGTCTGGTTATGGGTCCACATTCTAAGCCATGTCCATTTAATATTCCTTTCATTTACACTACCGGTACTCGCAAGACCAATGGATCAAATCAATGGAAGAAAAAATTAATGTAACATTTCCCTCAATTTTTCATTTGTCACTAAATAAAAAGAATAATAACATATCTCACCTATGATTGATATTGCTTTTCCTGACAGATTATGCACGAATACGATATCGTTCTTGGACACTTTTACAATGGCATTCCATGTATTTCAAACTCAATAAGCTATGTGCTTCTAAGATTTATTTTGTTTGCGATAAGTTCACTTGTGTATGCTTTATAGTAATAATCACGTGTCACCCATATCAATTAATACACCAATCAACATTAGCTTTTGCACTTACACTAAGTCTTGTATCCAGTGCTGCTTTTATTGCTCATCTGCCCGATATGACAGATTGTCTTAATCCTTGAAGAAAAAATTGCAAATATTGCAAAGCAAACAAGATTCATTCAAACCTTAGGCCCTAGAAGTTGTTTTAGATTCAACAAACAAGCTCTGTGTAGCTGAGTTCGACAGTTAATACTTAACAATTTTCGTAAAACGATAAAAAGGATGGCACCAAATGACATACAGGATCACTTTGACAGAAATGATAATGTTACCAGGGGGCTTCAAATTTTAATTATCATGTTCCAAGGGTTAGCGCTTTCAACAGTTCAAATTTACGATAGTGTTGGAAATCTTTCCAGTCCACAGTGTAACAATGTAAATGTGATGGGACTTTTTAACCATACACAGAGACGTAAGCGTAGTCATGGGCATCGGTCTTACCTTTAATACAATATGTCTCGTTTGATTAATTACTACCTTACGTAAATCAACAGTTAGGTCTACATCATATTTGCACCAAACTTTACTCTGTCCCTTTGAAACTTTTAAAGAGTCTTCTTGAAATGGTCAAGGAAAGTCCATTTTTTGACTCCTCGACACCAGAATATAGGCTCGGATCTGTGATTATATATATTGCAAATCATAGGCTTTTTAAACCCCCACGTTTTTCTGAAGAAAATGCAGCTAAAACAATCCGTTTTTTCCTTAATCTTCAATATGCCATCAAAGGAATTGACGCGGTTAATATAAGTAATATTCTTAATCACAAAAGGATCCAGTCTTGTATTCCACCATATTTCAAGTTAAAGACTACACCTTGTATTTCCTACAAATATACATCGACTATTACTTCCAAACTTTTTAATTACAAGAAAACTTTACAGGGCCTGGATATCGAATATCTGAAACATAATCTTCCACCGTGTTCATGTTTTTCTTCACCCTATAACTATAGTCCTGCTGGACACGTTATTACTGGTGACGTAAATATCTATACTTATAAATTAATAAATTTTGCAAATAAACTTCGAAACGGGTGCACCAGACTTCTTACTCACTCCTCTAAGAATACACTAGATACAAGATGATGTCCGTAAACTATATTTAGATTTCACTCGCATAGTAAGTATCGTACATTAAATTAAAAGTCTACTTTCATTTTCTATAAACATCCATGAAATAGCAAAAACGTGAGTATGGTGGTGTTTCCGGTTGGCGGATCTAAGTTACTGGCAATTTTTTTATGAAACTGACAACAAGCAAGCGTTTATTTATTTCATAAAATGTCATTACTGAATTATTCAATCAAAACTTGATTTAAATGATATAAAAGAAATAATTTGTGATGACCGATTAAAAAGGGAAATGTGCATATTATTTTCGTCATTCTCAGATCTTGATATTGACAGAAGCTTCTAGAACATCATATAGCATCGAACCCGATGTTAAAAAGAAAAATGAGGCGATTATAGCTGCATGAACATAAAAAAAGCTTTTGCGTGAATGGTCATTGAAATAATGGTAAATCATTGATAACACTATAAGTTGTGAATATATTTATATATCGAAAGACTATTACAAATATGTAGTAGGTTTTCATAATAAATTTATCGGTAAAATTTGTATATATTCCTCAGTGAGAGCATCGTGGCAACGAACCCGAAGTACAATTTTACTTCGTAATAAACTTGCTTACATGAAAAGACAAAATAAGTGAATAAGGTATTATCAATTACAATAAAAGCTGTAAAATTTTGCGCTTTCATCAATACATTTCAGATTTTTTTTCTGAATACAGTCTTTTGTATCAAATACTCGGCCTATTCATATGGCGTTAAAAGATAATTTTTACACAGGTACTTGGGTCTTGGTTTATAAATATGTACGTATGTACCTTATCGATATGTAAAAAAAAAGTAAAGTACATTTTTTACATATCAATAAGGTACATACATATTTATAAACCAAGACCCAAGTAACTGTGAATTTTTACCCCCCCCCCCTCCTTAAAAAAAATCAATTTATCAGTAAAATGTCCATATTCGTTGCTTTATCCTTGACAGAAATGAAATATGAGCATCTGTAGTACAATATCCATAACATAGTACATGTATAACAGGTTTCACAATAAACGTAAATTAATGAACTTTTTATTTTTCAATTTTTTACAAAGGGGTGGGGGGTGGAGACGTACATCTTCATGCGGGATTTTGAACAAAGTATTTCTTCCTGCTGTAAACCTGTAGGCTGTCAGTAGAAACTACAATATTTTTTCTGTCGGTAGTGGTATGAATTCAATTCCCCGCGCTTGCGCGGGATTTCATCTAGTAGTTAATAATAAGGACCTTAGATCACTAATTTTAAAAGGACCTAAGTATAGGGAACCCCGATCCTTCAACTGGCGTCGTAATTTCATAAATATTATGGATTCTGTAGAGGATTACGCCAGGCGATTTGCCAGACATGAAAAAGAAGACCTCGATACTTTGTCAGAATGGATTAAATGTATCAGATGTATGTTAAAATCGCGCATTAAAAGATTGAGGGGCAATATGAAATCCATCTATCCCTCTGTATTCAATAATCCAGAAGTGAAAAAAGAATTAGATACTAGATTACATGATCAGTACGTACTGGTCCCTGCTGACAAAGCAGGTAACAACATTGTCTTTGTTTGTAAGGCTTATTATATTAAATGTATTTTAAAGGAACTTGGATTTAATTCTACAAGTGGTAATCCAGCCTATACTCATAGTTCCCTTTCTAAGGAAGATATTCCTCAAAATCATATGTCAGTTTTGAATATTTTTAATATTTAATATATTTATTATACCAAAATGAATTTGAATTACCATATTAATAATGGATTCCGAAACTTCATAAAAATCCTTATAAACAAAGATACATAGCGGGTTCCAGTAAATGTTCAACCAAGCCTCTTTCTTTACTCCTAATTAAGATATTAACATCAGTGAAAGAGAAACTTCAAGAGTACTGTGCAACAATATATTCGAGAAGTGGTGTAAATCAGATCTGGATACCTAAAAATTCCAAAGAAATTTTGGAAAATTTGAAATCACAAGATTTTACCAAAATCAACAGCTTAAAAACTTACGACTTTTCAACTTTATACACAAACATTCCCTACGATAAATTAAAGTCCAGGCTTTTTAATATCATTGACGGCTGCTTTTTCAATAAAAATGGATCTCGTAAATTTACTTACCTTGTCATTGGTCATTTGCAAAATTATTTTGTTAAAAAACATTCTGATTGTACACACAAGTACTCTGAAGTTGACATTAAAAAGATGCTTGAGTTTCTGATTGACAATATCTATGTGGTTTTTGGAGACCAGGTCTTCCAACAATCTATTGGAATTCCCATGGGTACCAATTGCGCCCGTTATTAGCAGACCTTTTTTGTATTCATATTAAGCAGAATTTGTCCAAAATCTTGTAAGTGAAAAGAAGAAAACACTTGCTGTGGCCTTCAACTCGACATTTAGAAAAATCGACGACGTATTGTCAATTAACTATGGCTATTGCCATTCTGAAGTCGATACGATATATATCCCGGTGAGCTCGAGATAAAAGATTCCACAGAGTCTGACACATCTGTTTCATATTTTGATATTTTGCTTGAAAAAGACGTTAATGGTAATCTAACAACCAAGCTTTATGATAAACGTGATGACTTTAACTTTTCAATCGTCAACTTCCCTTACTTATGCAGTAATATACCTTCATCACCTGCATACGGGTTATATATCTCTCAATTGATTCGATACGCAAGAGCATGCTCTACGTATGTACAATTTCTTAAACGAGTTAAATTATTGACAAATAAGTTGATGAAACAAGAATATCAGCTGTCTCGTTTAAAGTCATCATTTCGTAAGTTCTATGGTCGATATAATGACCTTGTCAGCAAATACAATTTATCATTGAGTCAAATGCTGACTGACGTTTTTCATATTAATTGTTAGGCCATTATTAACACACTGAATTGTCGACGGATTTTTCCGTTATTTCCCGATTATGACAATGAGCACATGGCGGGTGTGACCGGTCGGCAGGGGATGCTCACTCCTCCATGGCACCTGATCCCACCTCTGATGTTTGGAGGTCCGTGTTTGCTCTGCTCCTATTTTGTATTGTTTAATGGACTTTTGAGCTTGAATACTGTTCGTTACCTCCATATATAATGTTCCAAGGGCTAGGGCTTACAACAGTTCAATTTTTTAAAATCATGTTCCAGGGTATGGGGTTTAAAACAGTTCAATTTTTATTATCACGTTCCCAGGTTTATGGCTTAAAACAGTTCAATTTTTTATTATCATATTCCTTAGATGATTTGGGCTTATAACGATTCAATTTTTTTTTATCATGGTCCTACTGTTTGGGCTTACAATATTTCAAATTCTTAATATCATGGTCCCATGGTTGGGGCTTGCAACAGTTCTTTTTTATTATTATTATCATAGCATTAGCTTCGGGGCTTACAATGGTTCAAATTTTATTATCATGCTAGTTCAGATTGGAATTCTCTTCTCTTGGAAGTTTAAACTATAGTTAATAGAGATAGGTATAGATCCTTTTGTTAAGTTGGGTCTTGCACAATAATTCAAAAGAGAGAAAATAGAATTTATATACAGTATGATACTTTATGATGTAAAATACAGAATTCTATTTTTATTTAAACTTTTTTTCTTAACTTTAAAGCATTGTACATACCCTAATAGCTTTATTCAGGCTAGGAAAATTACTCGATTTAACATTTCATTAATATTCTGTCTCAGTCATGCTTAATTTCGTAATCAACTTGTTACAACTTGAGAATCATTAAATATCAGTTATTTTTTATGTATTGCTTTAATTAGGTATTTTAGACTAAGAGTAATTTTAAGATTATGATTTTTATTAAGTGATAAGACCAGATTTTGTGATATGAATCTGTGATTATAAGGCTGATAATCATTCTTACTGTTTTCTTCCGCAAGCCCCAGTTGTCCAGATATCATTATCGTAATACATTGTAGAACATTCAGTGATTATCAGACACGCTAGTCCTTTGCTATTATTCATTTTTTGTTTTTTATGCACTAGTTTGTACTGCATCAGATGAATCCTGATTTTTTAAAAACCCTTATGTTGCCTTTTCTATATGGTTCTTCAAATTCCATTTGGAAAAATGACTGACATCCTTATTTAAATCTAAATTACGTTGTGTTTTATCGCAATTAGTTTCCTCATTATATTAGAAAAATTCCAAAATTTAAAATTGCCTGGAAGTAATATGAGTTCTTATCAGTTGATCCTAGCTTCACAATGTTTTTTTTTTTTTTTATTTTTATTTCATAGCTTGTGGGATCCTAGATTAAATTTTCTTAATGCGTTATAATCAGGTCTTAATCGTTGAAAAGTTCTCAGGTTCTTAATATGCCAAGAGCAATTCATGATAGATTTTTGTTATATGATTATAGACTTTAAACCAAAATCACTAAACTCTTATGATGCTTCAATCCTCATTTTGTTTTAAAGCAACTGGTATGTTGATACGTGATCCATGCTTTTGACATATACCAATGGCTTTTGTAATTTCGAAGAATCGTGAAAAGCATATGCAGGAATACGCTTTATATGTTTCATTTTAGCCATTGGTTGAAGATGAAAAATGCTTTAAAATTTCAAAGAAATGTTTCAAATATGTTTGCTTTGTTTGTTGAGTATTCGGTTTGTATGTTACCTTATTTGTTTTCCGTGGTAGGTGTTTGTATCTGTCTGGGTTTTTTTTTTCTGAAAACAACTTTTGAAACTCCTCTTTGAGTTTTTGCCATCTTTTTTAAAAAATAAAGCTAGACATAAACGCAGACTATACTAGAAACGTCTTACTGTGATTTAGATTTTGATTTTGAGGAATGCAGTTTGTAATTTTTTAAAGAATATTTTCTGAAATTCTTTCAAAGCGGTGTTTCTTCTAGAGGTTTTGTCTGTATCAATAAAACTCTGTACCGAAGTTGCATAATTCCTTGTGCTGGCATTTGATTTTGATGTGCAGTCAAAGGTCACTTTGTATTAAGTCAATCAAAAAGTTTAGTCATTACCGTATGGAGATCCCTGCCAATGAAAATGAAATTTTTACTTCGTGAATACAATCTTTTGATTAATCAATTATGTAATAACTTTAAGTTGCAGTTTAGATATTGATCATTCCTGCAAATAAAAGTAAAATGTTTGTTTCAAAAGTTATTTTATCGTAATTATCGATGTTGTTAAGTTCAGTCATCCTTTCAGAATTAGATATTATTTTTGCTGGTCATTGTTTGGTTAAGTTGGTGATAAACTGAAATTAGCTATAGGGAATACATATCCCAAAATTCTGAGACGGGTACTGTTATCTTTTGGATTATTTCATTGAAACTTAATACAAAGAACAATTATGTTTCTCTGATAACAATGATTGAAAATATTTAATATATATTTTAAAGTAATTCAAAGATTTGGCGTAAATAGAGATACAGTTCCATGATTAAAAAAAGATATTCTAGACCTACAAAGAAAATCATCTAATGGGAATTTTTTTCTTGGCAGAGAGAATGATTCTAGTGTCAGGCGATTTTCTATATTTTATAATTCAGTGGTGAAGGGTTATACATAAAAAATAAAAATACATTATGTTTTAATAGATGTGTCATAACGCCACGAATGCCCCTGCAGGCAGCCAAAATTTCAAATTCCATATTTAGTTTTAAATTTGTATTCGAACTTGACCTGTATTTTCTGGTAAAATACCTGCATATGCAATTTTAACCTTTTACATACATCCCTACAAAAGTAAGAAAAAACTTAAAGATTCTAGATCAAGAGGAATAACTTTGTCAAAGAGCATTGGAAATGACGAAATTCGAACTTGACCTCTATTTTCTAGTAAAACACCTGCATTTGCAAGTTCAACCGTATACATACATCCCTACAAAAGTTAGAGAGCAGAAACTGAAAATTTCTAGTTCAAGATGGATAATTATAACTCTGTCAAAAATCATTGGACCACGACCAAAATTCAAAATTCGAACTTAACCCATATTTTCTAGTAAAATACCTGCATATGCAATTTCTACCTTATTCATGCATCCCTGCAAAAGTTAGAGAGCGGAAGCTGAACATTTCATTTTATCTAAGTTCAAGAGGAATAACTCTGTCAAAAATCATCGGACCATGACCAAATTCGAACGTGACCTGTATTTTCTGGTAAAATACCTGCATATGCAATTTCAACCTTATACATACACCCCTATAAAAGGTAAAAACCGGAAACTGAAAATTTCTTTTTTTTTTTAAGTTCATGAAGGATAATTTTTTTCAAAATAATAAATAAAAAAGAATAAATTGAAAAATAATCGGACCATGACCAAATTCGAACTTGACCTGCATATTCCTTTGGCGTATACATACATATATCAAATTTGAGTTGAATTTGTGCAACTGTCGCAGAGATAATGAACGGAAAGTGAATGATGATGGAATGACAAAACAGGGTAACACTATATGACCCGGCCATTTCTTGGAGGGGGCATAACAGAAGAAGTTTACGGGCAGATTTTTTTTAATATTTATCTTGAATCACAATAAAACTGTGAAGTAAATAAAAGAGTAATCCCAATAGTTTTTAAGCAAATGTTTTCGTTCATATTAAATATTATTTCAGAAAAAAGAATTAGTTCAGTCAATCTGGACGAAATTAGCGAAACCCCGGACAATTGTAACACATTTTTTTGTTACCAAAATGATGTATGGCATGTGTCGTAATCTAAATTAAAAGTATAAAAAAAACAATTTTATTTGTCACAGATCGGCATAGGCCGAATTGCGCCGGTCATATTACGGGCGTAAAACGGCTAAGTGGCAAAGAAAGTGAACCAGCGAAAACAAAAATTATACTCAATATTGAACAATTAATTAGATATATCACTCTTTAGATTATGCCTTAGCGGAAAAAAGTTGAGTAATTCGAAATTCAAGATATTTTTTAGATATTTTGGCGATTTTAAATACATCAAATGCAAAAAAGTGTAAGACTTCAGTAGATGATGTCGCTATATTTGACCTTTGACCTCTTAATGTGACCTTGTTCTTTGTTGTACAAAACGAATGGGGACTCCTTATAAATATGTCCAAATATCAGGTCTCTACTTAAAATGGATCAAAGGATACTTTGCATTTAATAACAGACAGCCATGTGGCATGTAAAATGTAGGCTCCAGAATGACCAATACATAAGATGTTTCCAATTTTTCTTCAAAATATGATGAAAACATGTCACAACATATTACTTTTTTAACAAAGATCCTTGATTATTGACATTATAGTGAAATTATTCTTTTCTCTTGTGTTCTTTATAAGATATGCATTAAAACAGATTTTATGGGAGTTGTGTACCTAAAATCAAGCCTTGAACATAAATCGACCATTGTGGCCTTCATTTTTTTAGTAAATGAAAATATATAAAAAAAAAATGCGAGAAACAGGATTAAAACAAAACAATACCGTTGAAGTTACTGGTCAATTGTGAAAATGATAGGACATCTTTTTGCAAGTAATATATTCAAAAGTCATCATGAGAGTTGATATCATAACAGTATTTCTGAATAAACATCTTTTTTCTGAAAAAGTAATCTTAAAAAGAAATATATACTAAACTATTTTATGGATATATATAAAAAATAATAATAAAAAGAAATGAATGTAGTTTGAAAATCTTGTAACAACATTATCATTTTTACGAACTGTATGGTAAATATTCCAAGTTTCATTTTCATTGATAAAAAATACTTCCTTCCCATGCCCTGCTTTTAATATTTTTTTTTATTAAACTGCATTCACTCAATATGAAATCCGTAGAAAGAAGATCGTCCATACTGGTTGCTTCTAATCATCCCTTTTCCTGCAAGTGTATGTACGAATACAACATCGCCTTTGAAAAGTTTAACAATAGCATTCCCTGTGACAACCAAAGTAAGCATACGTGCTTCCTTCGACATTTTTGTTAACATGTAGTTACATGTATCACTTGAGCCGAAGGCTCAGGTGAGCTTTTCTGATCGAAATTTGTCCATTGTCTGTCGTCGTCGTTGGCGTTGTTGTCGTTGTCGTCGTCGTTGTCGTAAACTTTTCACATTTTCATCTTCTTTTCAAGAACTCATGGGCCAATTTCAACCAAACTTGGCACAGAGTGTTCTTGGGTGAAGGGGATTCAAGTTTATTCAAATGAAAGGCCATGCCCTTCTCCAAGGGGAGATAATTACGAAATAGCAAAAAATTAATGGCATCATTGAAAAATCTTCTTCTCAAGAACCAATGGACCCGGAAAGATGAAACTCATATGGAATCATTGTCAGGTAGTGTAAATTCAAATTTGTTCAAATCATGACCCCCAGGGTAGGGTGGGGCCACAATGGACGATCAAATTTTTACATATGAATATATAGGAAAAATCATCAAAAATCTTCTTCTCAAGAACAGCAAAGCTATGATTGGTCATATTTATATGGAAGCACCTGCATGTGGTGTAGATTCAAGTTTGTTTAAATCATGACCCCCGGGGGTAGGGTGGGGCCACAATGGACAATCAAAGTTTTACATAAAAATATATAGGAAAATCTTTAAAAATCTTCTTCTTGAGAACAGCAAAGCTATGATTGGTCATATTTATGCGAAAGTATCCTCAGGTGTTGTAGATTATAGAACAGCAAAACTATGATTGGTCACATTATATAGAAGATCCTCAGGTAGTGATCCTCAAGTTTGTTTAAATCATGACCCTCGGGGGTAGGGTGTGGCCACAATTGACGATCAAAGTTTTACATAGGAATATTTAGAAAAAAATCTTTAAATATCTTCTTCTCAAGAACTGCAAAGCCATGGTTGGTCATATTCATATGGAAGCATCCTCAGATATAGTGTAGATTCAAGTTTGTTCAAATCAATAACCCCCAGGGGTAGGATGGAGCCACAATGAAAGTTCAAACTTATAGGGAAAAAGTCACAGTTAGTCAAAAAATATGTAAGCATCCTTAGTTAGTGTAGATGCAATTTTGTTCAATTCATACCCCCCCCCCCAACTCCCTTTTAGGGGTAGGTCAGGACCACTTATGCATTTAAGATTTTCAATACTAAACTGATTTTTGCTTTTTCCCTAGCCACAGTGCTCAGGTGAGCAATGTGGCCCCTGTGCCTCTTGTTTAAAATTTGCCTTCATGACGTCATAGACAATTGTGTGGCCACCACCAGGGTTAGCATGATCACGTGACACGTATTCAAAGATTTATCTACATCTGAAATTATAACTATGAGGTTCACTTAGTGTTCTGATGGTCTTAAACATCCACATGTCTTTAAATTTTGTCTGTTTGTTTGCTTATTGGGCAAATCTTTCTACTAAGAAGAACAAATGTTTTGAAATTACGTGTATCAAATAATAAATTCTGTCAATCTGTAAAATGTTGATCAACAAAGCCATTTTTACAATGAAAAGTCACAGATTTAAGGAGAAGTTTAAATTACCTTATTTTCATCAGTCAAATATGTTCATTCCGAGAGACCAGTTTAGAAGATATTTCATAAATATATTTCTGTTTCAAAGCTAGATAGAAGTTTTATAGTATTTTCTTTTTTCCTTTAAGAAGCAATTTTAGATGAATCAGGAAATACCCTAATCTTAATCTCATGAGAAATAAATATTTTTTTCAATAACATCTGCATCTGACAATTCGAATGCATTTGCATCCAGCAATACTAGTTTTGAGGATGCATCGAGTAGATGCTTTGTCAAAACTAGTATTGTTTTGTATAGTATAGCATAGTTAAATCAAATAATTATATGCATTGTCAAAACTTGTATTTTTAGGTGCAAATGCATTCAGGTTATATTGAATTCCGTTGCTTTAAAATAAATGATAAATTTTCATCCTTAGTTTTCTGTTTTGATCAATGTAATAAATTCTCAAATTTTTAAATTTAGTCACGTGATTTGTGCTATCCTTATCCTTTTTGTTCTTCAGTTTTGAAACTCTATCTGTTGAGATTTTTAATCCTTTTCAATCCGAAAGCGGATGATTGTTTCTTTATAAAGTTGATCCAAAACATCTTTCTGTAAATTTTCATTTGGAGATCCTTTATCGTGTGGTAGTAATGATTTAATATTTATCTCTTATGTATTTATTCGTTTTGGGATCATTCTATTTTTCGTTTCATCTAAAGTAATCTTAAATTTTTTTGCAATATAATTCTTTTGTGCATCGGATTGAGTCGATTTCTATCTTCAATTTCATTGGTTCATTTGACATTATCCAATAGTTTTAATTTACCTTGAGTATAAGTAACAGTTCAAACTAAGCAAAATTGGGCAGTATTACATTTAATAAAGAAGATATATATCCAGCGTATATCAGCTGCATCTTGTGGTATGTAACTATCATATGTATTTATTTGTTACTTTACTATACAAGTTTTGAGCTTGATATTATATTTTAATTGCAAAGTTTATACGTTCTTGTATTTTTGCAGTTAAAGTTGTCTGGGTAATTTCTTATATTTGTCTGTAAGTTCAAAGTTCATTTTGCTACAGAACATTTTTTTCCATCTAATATATTGTACGCTGCATTAAATGGTAACTTATTGTCAAAGTTTATGAAACTATAGTGTAAATTGTATTTTTCTCTAATTTATTCTTTATATTTGTTATAGGTCAATGTCTTTTTAAACTTCATTAAATAAAATGGCCACCAACATCAGATTTCTTCATATCATCCTTACTGCTCGGTTACATCATGGCGCTGCGAGAAAAAACATCACCTACAGACATTGACCACCATAGGAATTTAATTTCCAAAGATAGCAGACAATGCAGCTAAGTTTCCTTTCAAACTTTGACTCAGCGATATCAGCCATATAAATGTACGACACTATTATTGTGACAGAGAGATTTCACAGTAAGTACTTTTCATACGTGTTTGTTAAAGGACCAACGGTTTACTATTGACTTAGAGAATTCCACTGTGAGTACTGTTCAAATCACCGTTACATATACCTGTGTCTTAATCATGAGGAAAGCAGAATTACAACACCGTGTTCGTGAACTGGAAATGGAATTACAAGAAGCAAAAATTAACTCACATTCACAAACTATTATTGAGAAACAAACTTTTATCCCAGAAACAAGAAAAATAAAGACATTTTCTGGACGGCCAAAATCAAAAACTGACATTTCTATTCATGATTGGATTGATGACCTTGAAATTGCATTTACGGCAAGAACATACGCAGATTCGCAAAAAGTTGATTTGATTTATTCTCACTTAGAGGGCCAAGCTAAGGAAGAAATAAAATTCCGGCCAGAAATTCGACAGGATCCGTATGCCATATTAGACTGTCTCCGATCGGCATTTGGCAACCCAGAATCTGTAACCTTACTACAACAGAAGTTTTTTTGAAAGAAATCAGCAAGATTCAGAAACAATCAGTCACTACTCGTACGCATTACTGGATTTATACCAAATCGTCCTCAGAAAGGATAGTAGTGTATTTCCAAAGAAACAGCTTACTTTGTGTGAGAAATTTGCGAATGGTTTAAGGGATTCATTTCTGAGAAAGGAAGCAAAGAGGCTACTGCGTAACAACCCTACAGAGTTTCACACGTTCAGAGATAAAATCATATTATTCAGTGAAGAAGAGGAAGCGACAGTTAATTGAACAACTACTCAAGAAAACAAGCCGAACACGATCGAGGATCAACAGAATGTAAATACCCATTCACCGGATTCGCCTAACACGGAACAGTTATACAAAATCATCGAACCGCAACAAAAGCAAATAGATTCCTTCACCACTATGATCAGAGATCGCGGAGCCGGTCAACAAACAAAGGAAAGCCGGAACTATTCTCGTTCCCCACCTGTGTGTTATGAGTGCGGTAAAATTGGCCATATCAAGAGAAATTGTAGATCTTAACTCCGTGAAACAGCAATCAAAACGTCGGAAAACATATAACATCTATTGAATAGATGACAGCAAACAGGACTCATCATTACTTGGACGTGTTATTGGGAAATGTGCAGTGATTAACATAAGTGTTTTAGGTGTAAACCTTCCATGCTTGATAGATACTGGATCTATGGTGTCGACTATGACAGAAAGTTTTTACCGCAAATTTATACAGCCTCGTGGTGCTGAACTTATTCAGACAAGTTTTATTCAACTTAAAGCTGCAAATGGTTTAGAAATTCCGTACATTGGATATAATGAAGTTGATGTTGAATTTCATGGGAGTACTATCAAACAACGTGGTTTACTTATAGTAAAAGACTCAAGTGATCGGAACTGTTTCTAAATGTGAAATTAAGAGTGAAAATTCAGGCATTGGATTTAACCTTACTGGCAATGTGGAGGAAATATTCGTTCAGAAATGTCAAGGTCTAAAGGATCCGTGTCCTGACGAAAAATTCCAGCTTCCTGAAGATATTTATCAGCTTGACTGTAGTGATGAAGACAAAGCATTGATCAGCTCGCTTTTCTGGAAATACAGTGATGTGTTTTCTAAAAACGACGACGATATTGGGTGTACCAGTACAGTTCAACATCATATTCATCTTAATGATAATAAACCAGTTTCGCAGCAGTATCGTCGCATCCCTCCATCCCAATATGAGGAAGTAAAACAACATATCCGAAAGCTGCTGGATAACGGTGTTATTCGTGAAAGTACAAGTCCTTTCGCTTCGCCAATCGTACTTGTCCGAAAGAAAGACAACTCTTTACGACTTTGCTTAGATTACAGGAGACTGAATGAGAAAACAATCAAGGACAAGTTTCTCCCTACCGAGAGTGGAAGAAACCTTCGACGCTTTATATGGATCTTCTATATTTTCAACATTAGATCTCACTTCCGGTTACAATCAAATTGAAATTGCAGATGAGGACATACAGAAAACAGATTTTACAACCCCTTTTGGACTGTATGAATATTTGCGCCTGCCATTTGGTCTTACAAACGCACCTGCAACATTTCAACGTCTAATGCAACACTGTTTACGTGAAGAAGTTTTCAGAATACTCCTTGTTTTCCTTGATGATATCATCGTTTTTTCAAAATCAATACGTGAAAATGTTCAGCGTCTAGACAAAGTGTTTTCCATCTTACGTCAGAATGGACTTAAGTTGAAAATGAAAAAGCGTCGATTTTTTAAACCTTCTGTGAAATATCTAGGCCACGTGGTTAGTGAAAATGGAATAAGCACAGATGAGGATAAAATTAAGTGCATTGTGAACTGGAAAAGTTCCACAAAATGTGAAGGAAGTTAAATCATTTCTTGGATTTACGGGATATTACCGCCGATTTATAAAACATTTTTCACAGATAGCAGAACCCCTTTTAGAAATCGCCAAGAAGAACGCTAAACATCCAAAAACAAACTTCGGCGACAAATGGTCAAAGGAATGTCAAAATTCGTTTGATAAATTAAAGTGTTTGTTGTCATCAGCACCGTTACTAGGATATGCAGACTTTTCATCCCTGTTCATTTTGGAAACTGACGCCAGTGCACACGGACTCGGAGCTGTAATATCTCAAATACAAAATGGACGAACTGTGGTTATTGCTTATGCCAGCCGCTCGCTGAGACCAAATGAAAAATCATCAAAGACCATGAGCAGTCTGAAACTGGAACTTCTTGCACTTAAGTGGAGTGTGACTGAAAAATTTCGAGATTACTTACTTGGAAATAAATTTGTCGTGTTCACAGACAATATCCCCTTAAAGTATTTGTCATCAGCAAACTCGGAGCATACGAACAAAAGTGGGCGTCACAGTTAGCAGACTTCGACTTTGAAATCAAATATCGTCCCGGTAAACAGAACACCAACGCTGATGTTTTATCCCGACTTTCATCGGACACTGATATTTTGAATCATTGTATCGAGGGAACCAGCATTCCAACCGATATAAAGGCCGCTCAATCGTCTGTGATATATATTGAGTCAGCAGATGTTTCATATTCTGATACGTTCCCTAGTTATACAAGAGATGATCTTCAGGATTTACAATCAAAAGACCCTGTGATTGGAAAGTGCAGAGAATTCCTTGTGTCAAAAACTGTCCCAAAACCAAGTTTTGTGCGCAAACAAAGTAAAAAAGTTTCTTTTACGCCAATTCAAAAACTTGGAAATTTGTGATGGTGTCATTCATAGACGGATTAGTGACCCGAAGCTTGGTGACCTGAATCAAATCGTTCTTCCTTTGTGTCTCAAGGACATTGTACTGCAGAGTTTACACGACGAGAATGGACATCAGGGAATCGAGCGAACTTTCAACATCATCAGACAAAGATGCTACTGGCCGCAAATGTACAACGACATCAAGAACTATTGTCAGAAATGTGACCGTTGCACAGTTTCAAAAATACCACCACCAACAGTACACACTAACATGGGACATTTAAGTGCATCAGAGCCATTGGAATGTGTTGCTATAGACTTTTCCATCTTAGAAAAATCTCTGGGATACCAGAATGTATTAGTGTTAATAGATGTATTTAGTAAATGGACCATCGCAATTCCAACAAGGGATCAAACAGCACAGACTGTGGCCAAAGTGTTAGTAAAAGTATATTTTGTATATTTGGAGTATGTAAGCGGATTCATTCCGATCAAGGAAAGTGCTTTGAAGCAGAAATAATACAACAACTGTGTTCCCTGTATAACATCAAGAAATCAAGAACAACAGCTTATCACCCCCAAGGCAACGGCCAGTGTGAGCGTTTTAACAGAACTCTACATGACCTACTCCGCTCGTTACCGCCAGCTAGGAAACGGAAGTGGCAAGAATACATAAAAGAGTTAGTGTTTTCTTACAATGTCACACCAAACGCATCGACTGGGTACTCTCCTTATTACTTGATGTATGGTCGTCAACCACATCTTCCAATAGATTTCCTTTTAGGCCGAAGCACCAAACCGTCAGGTGAAATCAACATCGACAGATGGGTAGAATTACATTCAGAGATGATGGCATTCGCTTACAACAGAGCCAAGGAAGAACTTACCAGAAACGAAACAGCACGAAAACAGAGACACGATTTTGGCAGACGCGAAAAAGAACTCGTGGTCGGTGACAGAGTGTACGTTCGGAATCGAGGTGTGCGAGGTCGGGATAAGATCCAAGACAAATGGAAACCGGAAGTTCACATTATTTTGGATAAACCTTTATGAATCAGTGTACAGTGTAAAACCAGTGAATGGTGATATTGTGAAAAATGTGAACAGAGTAGAAATAAAACCAGTGATTAGTGAAATGTGAATATTTTCTACCTCATGTTTGAGAAACGGATTTTTTTCAGTGGAATATATAAATGCCCTTCGTGATAATTTATATTGCATATATTTTTCTTTTCATATTGATGATATTTTTGATATTTTTTTCTTATGTATTTATTATATTAATCTGAGGACAGATTAAAATTTTGCGGGGGCGTATGTGGTAGTACAGATTTAATATTTATCTCTTATGTATTTATTCGTTTTGGGATCATTCTATTAGGTAGGTCTTGTACACAAGCCAGTATATTTATAATGATTTCTCATTACAACACTATTGGTGTCCCTTAGTTTACATTGCAGAGCAACTAAAATGGTATTAAGAGAGCCGACTATTGTTTTTGTCAAAGATTTCCCCTCAATCAGAGTCATTAAAGAGAAACAACGTTAACAAATAAGATACCTTACTGTCATTTTGTATCTTCAGGTCTTTTAGAATCATTTGTCTTAAACAAATGAAGAAAAAATCAATTATCACTATCTGCGCAATTCATAATACCAAATTCAATGAGTCATTATCAGTGAAAGGTTCTAATTGATATGTACTCTTTCGGTCGATTGAAATATTGCCTCAAAATATTGAACAGTTCAACAGGTTGATAAAAATACTTATGATTTTTTTTTACTACTTATTTATAAATGTATGCATTTGTTCCAGAACTTGAACATCTTGCAGACTAGTAATGCCACAGAATGAAATTTAATTTTATTTCTCCTTGAATTACATTTTATTTATCATAACACCTTAATGAACGTCTGTTGAGAGATTTAAAACATTACTGACATATCAATTGCAATGATATTTTCTAAAATATTTACTGTTTCATAATAATTTTGCAAAATATTCAGAATTAAAAAAAATATTACACATGTTCTTTATTTATCTTTTGAGAAAAAACCTTGATTATTAGAATCATATGAGACCATGCAGATGGAAAATAGATATTAAGTGGATCATCTATGTAGGGGGTTATAGACGACTAATGTACTTGCATTCCTCAATAAATAATTTATTTATCATCGCTTTCTAAATATCTTGTCTTTATTTCCAAATTGTATTAGTATTTTCGTATTGATAAGAGACAGATTATTATTAGATTTATACATGAACACAACATCTGGTGCGATGATATTTTTTTTAATCAAAAGGCTCATGGTTAAGTCGTATACTTCTGTCTACAATTCCAAAGAAGAATACATCAAAGGCTTTTTTCGAGATTTTTAACAATTTTGACTTTTTTGGCTTAGAAAAAGAAGTTATTTATTCTGCTTTATAATGTATGCTAATTATGAAATGGTATCCTAATGAAACATGAACACTATCACGTGTGGGTTTTCCCTTTTTAAAGCTTCTGATTTGATCAGTGACTGACTGCTCATGAAAGATGCAATGTCAATGTGACTATTTGGGATTCCTCCGCATGCAAAGTACACCACTATTGTTATTATGCTGACTGTTGTATAAAAACGATTTGCAATGTTTCATCACCTCTTACATTCATGTTATAGTACACCCCTATTATGACGTCACATTGTGCTACATGTACGTCATACATGTACGTCTTTGTTCTTTAATTTTGAATGTTCCATGTACATATAAAATACATGGTTACTGTCTTGAAATATAAGCGATATTTGGGCGAGGGTAAGAAAACGTGATAGAGGGCGAGGCTTGCCGAGCCCTCTATCACGTTTTCGACCCGAGCCCAAATATCGCTTATATGTCAAGACAGTCTCCATGTATTTTGTTTATCCTGCAACACATTTTTACATGACCTCCAAAACGAGCTGTTTTCAACCGATTTAGGTACTTCTCTGCAGTTGAAACTAAGACGCCATGGCGTAAACATTGCAATATTCATGACGTCACAATGCTTTTAGAACGTTGGAATACGTGCACGAGGCTTTATTAGGGCATTGACCGAATAAAGCTTTGGTTTATTAGGTTACCTTTATTAGGTCAATACAAGGGGTAGTTGCAGGATAAAATGCTATAGATAACGGCGTCTGTGGCGTAATCGGTAGCTCGTCGGACTGACAATCTCGGAGTCGTGAGATCGATCTCCGGCGTGGGCGCTGTCGGATTTTCTTCAGAAAAAAAAAGCCGTGCACTATTTCAGCATAGTATGCTTACGCAATTTAAATCCTTAGAACACTATGCGAAAATAGTTGGGTATTGATTATATAGAGACAAACTGACAGGAAGCATAACAATTCGCAATAATGCATTTGTTTATGAATTGGTCGTATTTATTGTGTCAGACATATGCATGTCATAAAAGTGTTTTAAGACGGTATGTTCATTATAAAATTCGATTATGGGTATATGCAAAGTATAGTATGTGTTTGCATAAGAGCCATTAGTGCTTGTGACATGTAGCAGAACTTGACCTTTTTGGAAATTTGAAAGGTTCATTCCACCTATCATAATACTGTAAAGCAACTTTTATTCGCGTGCAAGAAATATTCGCGAGTTTCGCGACCAACAACTTTAACTCGCCAACAATTTATTTTGCTTTGTATTTGTAGAAAATGTTTTTCAGCCGCGAAAATTTAATCGTCGCAGATCGATTTTAAACTGACAAAACGCGAATAAAAGATGACGCGAATAATAGTTGGTTTACAGTAATTTGTTCTTTGTGAGGTCACCCTTAGAGTCTTGTCCATTTCCAATTCAATGCAATTTGAAGCCACCCTGAGAGCTAGTTCATTCCACCGTGGACTATACCTTGTGATATGACACCCTAAGTGCCGTGTCCATCTTTCAACTGTGGAGCATACCTTGACAGGCGACCTGAGCTACCTTGATTGTCTTCAGTCTGTGGACTGGACACAGCCGGCGGTGGACACTATGTCAAGGACGAACGACCAAAGAACATAGGATTCAATTTGTATATTTTAGACATGAATAACAAATGCCTGTGCCCGCGTGGCTCAGTGGTAGAGCGTCTACTCTAGATGAGCGGAGTAAGGAGTTGATCCTTACGTCGCGGGTTGGAATCCCACTGTGGGACGTGGAGACCGGTCCTTCGGATGGGACCGTATAAACCGAGGTCCCGTGTCGCAGTAGGTGCTGGCACGAAAAAGATCCCTCACTGCTCAATGGCCCTGAGTGCCGAGCATAGGTCAAAATTTGCAGCTGTACACCGGCAAGTAGTGGCATCTCCATATGAGTGAAAAATTCTCGAGAGGGACGTTAAACAACAAACAAACAAACAAACAAAACAAATGTCTAAAATGTGTAAACTAATACGTTGGTTTTGTTTAATATAAAACAAAGAAAAATTCGATAATATGACACAGATACGCAAGAAATTATGACATGACACTACTTCTTTATTCAATCAAAAAACCAGAAAAAGCCGACCTTCCAAATTCATTACTTTTAATTGCACCTTGACCTGGAGAAGTGGAGTGTGTGCGCACGAAGACGACGTCACCCTGGGCAACTGCTGCTACCACGTGACCAGTAACGGTGTTATATCCGCAGAAGGCGTAAGTACTTCCCATAATTTTTGCATTGATGACGAGATCTGTAGTGTGTGCAAGATGACATTCTACTCGTGTAGACCACGTAAAGGAATAAAGCCCATCTCGAGGAACAATGAATACACCGGTATCTTTATTGTATCCATTTCCTAAATTCGTCTGTGTCACGTCGTAAACCAGAGTGTGATGACCTCGAGGGTCGGGCTCGTCTCTTGACATGTAGGCATAGAAACCAATTCCTTCTATGACCAAACCTATTTGAAAAATAATATCATTTGCACTTAAAATGACTTTTCAACAACATCTCTTAATGATTAAATCGATATTGATTCATGTATAGTAGATTCTTTATTTAAAGCAAGTACTGTACATAGCAGAATGGCTCATAAATGATAGGAACACGTATTACGCTATCGCACCATCGAGCATTGACAAAAGGGACGATGACTGGGTAATGCAATGGTACGATGAAGATGACCCAACGGTGCGATAGCACGATGACAGTGATGCGTTGGCGCCATCGCGTCATCGCTATCGTGTCATCGCCTCTTCGCACTATCATCCAATTGTTTCAACATTTCCCTATCGCTTCATCGTCATCGCACTATTACGGAATCCGGATAGGGCCATATAATTTACTATCGCACCATTGTACCATCGAGGTTTGAGTCGATAGTGCGATGACGCGATAATGCAATAACGATAAAGCAAAAGTGCGATAACGATGAAGCAATGGTGCGAAAGCGCGATGACAATGATGCGATGGCGCGACAATGCGATGACGATGAAGCAATGTTCACTCTCGCTTCATCGTGCTATCGCACCATCGTTATCGTATTGTCGAGCTATCGCATCATCGTCATCGCGTTATCGCTTCATCGTCATCGCGCCGTCGCATTATCGCGCCATAGACCTTTTAATCGATGCTTGATGGTGCGATTGTGAACTACGCGGCCCTATCCGGATTCCATACACTATCGCTGCATTGTCATCGCACTATGGCGTCATTGTGCAATCGACCCGACCCTAACTAACAATCCATAAAAAACATCAAAATGAAGTGATTTGCGATTTTAAACTGTAGGAGATAATTAAACCACATCAAAGCTTACTTTAACAAGCGTTTTTGTCGTTAGTTAAATCCCACATTGCAATTTTCAAACAAGTCACTGATCGCACTGCAATTGTCGATATGACGTCATTCTGTAAAACTTGACGCAGTTTGAATGCAGTGAGATGCGGATCAAGTAATATTTTCACAACGAGGAAATGTATTTTATACTCAGATAAAATATAATTTGCAGATTTTAAGAGGCCATTAATTTGGATGCAATGTCCTTATAATGATTTTGTTCATATTTTCCGTACATTTCCATATTAACGGATACTGCCATATATTTATACGCAGGTTCATTGGGGGATAATCTAAGCGTCTTAATAAATCGATCTAGTGCAAGGACATATCCTCAAAGGATCATGACAAGTTTTTAATCATAAACTCTAGAAGTATTAAGCTATTTGAAAAATGATTCGATCCTGTTGAAATCTTGAAACTGAAACTGAATTAATTATTTCTATATTTAATGAAGATGACCAGACAAAAAATTTAGTATGCGTTCATACAAATATGATTTTAATAATGAAATAGTAGAATCTATATGGGATCGCAGCACTTTTCACAAACTGTAATGGGTGTTGAAACTATTTAAAAATTAAACTTTGAATTTTAACTTGGTTATACCCTTGCACTATTGAAATTTATAGGTGACCTCAATACTGCAAGTATATGTGCTAAAAACCACGTGACAAGTCTAAAGAGAAAATCTAATCGTCCTCAATATATAGTTAATAACCATTACATTTGTCCGATATTAGTAAAGTACTTAAAAAGAATTGCCATCCTAAAAAAGAATATATTTTGTATCATAAAAAATCGCTGATATTTCCATTGCGCACCTTAACTGTACTTCGAACCTTGATAATCCGATTGTACGATAGATGACCCTATCAAGATTCCTTACATACATAACCATTAACACAAAGCATGAATTCGCAAGTTGACTGTTTATCGAGATTTTTTCCTTTTTTAAATATGTTTTAGAATAAACGTTAGTATCTTTATTTCGCAAGTGGTGAATAAGGATTATATCGGAATACATTGACACTGATATATTTATGTAAGATTAGAATAGCAATATTTTCAATAGTCAATACAAGAAAAATATCTTTTGTGGAAAAATCAAAATACTCACCTTGGTGAAGCAACCTCTTGTCTTTTTCGGCACCTCGATAAGAATTTTCAAGAATAAGACTATTAACTCTATTTGATAATCTTGAATTTTCAAATTTTAACAAGGAAACAGTTTCCTTCAAGTATACGTTTTCCCGTTCATGTTTCCTGGCACTTTCCTCTAATTTCCCCAATCTTGTTTCTAAATTAATCGGAGAAGAGAAAGATACGTATATCCACGACAAAAAGAGAAAGAATTCTTTCATGTTCCAAGTACTTCTGATCAAAGATAGATTTAATCTATAATTCCTTGTCAAAATGTCCTAAATTGCACGCACACACTGATAAAAATAAGTTGTCAAGGAGCAATGTAGGTGACACATTGTTGGACATTCTTTTCATATTCGAATTCAGAGTTAATATTTATGAATCATTAATATAGAAAAAAAAACGTGGAAAAGAACATATTTTTAATGTTAAATGCACAAAGTCTACTTCTTACGGAATTAAATCTCAAGAAACAAAGGGTTTTTAAGCCATAGATTTAGGAAGACTTTTAGAAAATCTTAGAATATACACTTTATAAAGTCCGAGATCAGAAAGTCATCGGATGAATACAAAACTAGTCCTTTGGTTGATCATATACTTTAATAATTGTAAAGCTATCATAAAAGAACAAAAAAGTATTTTTGCCCGCATACTTGAATAAAGAAACACCATTATGATATATGAAGATAATGAACAGTATTCAATCCCGAAAATCCAATGAACGATACAAATTTGGAGCAGAGCAAACACGGGCCTCAAAATTTAGAGGTGGGATCAGGTGCCATAGAGGAGTGAGCATCCCCTGCTGACCGGTCACACCCGCCTGTACTCCTTGTCAAGATCGGGAAACAAACACCGGAAAAAATACATAGACAGTTCAGTGTATAAATAATGGCCTAACAATCAGTATGAAAAACGCCAGTCAGCATTTGACTCAATGATAGATTGTATGTGCTGACAGGGTCATTGTATCGACCATAGAACTTACGAAATGATGACTTCAAACGAGGCTGTTGAAATTCTTGTTTCATCAACTTGTTTGTCAATAGCTTGCCTCGTTTTAGAAATTGTTCATACGTAGAGCATGCTCTTGCGTATCGAATTAACCCCATATGCAGGTGAAAAGGGTATATTGCCACATAAGTAAGGGAAGTTGACGATTGAAAAGTTAAAGTCATCACGTTTATCATAAAGCTTTGTTATTAGGTTACCATTAACGTCCTTTTCTAGTAAAATATCTAAATATGAAACAGATGGTATCAGAATCTGTGGTATCTTTTATTTCAAGCTCACTTGGATATATTGAGTCGACATATGAATAAAAGTAACTATTGTTAATTGATAATACGTCGTCGATATATCGAAATGTCGAGTTGAAGACCACAGCAAGTGTTTTCTTCCTCTCATGTAGATTTTCTTGAATAAATTCTGCTTCATACGAATACAAAAATAGGTCTGCTAATAAGGGGGCGCAATTGGTACTCATGGGAATTTCAACAGATAGTTGGAAGACCTGATCTCCAAAAACTACATAGATATTGTCAATCAGAAACTCAAACATCTTTTTAATATCAACTTCAGAGTACTTGTGTGTACAATCAGAGTGCTTTTTAACAAAATAATTTTGTAAATGACCAATGACAAGGTACGTATATTTACATGTACGAGTTCCATTTTTTATTGAAAAAAGCAGCTGTCTATGATGTCAAAAAGCCTGGACTTCAATTTATCGTGGGGAGTGGTTGTATAAAGTGTTGAAAAGTCGTACTTTTGGATGATATTGATTTTAGTAAAATTTTGTTATTTCAAATTTTCAAAAGTTCTTCGGAGTTTTTTAAGTATCCACATCTGACGGTCGCACCGTCTACATATTAATTTTGTTGACATGCAAGTTACCAATCTTTTTAGAGAATCTAATTTTAATGTTGGTAAACTTACTTAATAACGCCGGAATACGACATCATACAAGCAAGACGCAACAGAATTTTGTTGACATGCGACTTACACTAGTGTATTAATGTCAACATGCAAGATAATAATGTTAACATGCAACTTTTTTTGTCAACATGCGACTTATCTATGTCAACATGCGACTTATTTATGTCAACATGCAACTTATTTATATCAACATGCGAATTATATTTTAATATACAAGATATTTATGTCAACATGCAAGATAAAACGTTGCATGTCAACATACATACATGTATCTCGCATGTTGACATAATTAACTCGCATGTTAACATAAGTATATTTTGAATGTTAACATAAATAAGTCGCATGTCCACCTAATTCTGTTACATCTTGCTTGTATGATGTCATATAATGGCATAAGTAAGAAAGTTAATCAACATTAAAATTAGATTCTCTAGAGAGATTGGTAACTTGCACGTCAACATAATTATTTTGCATGCTGACATAAATAAGTCGCATGTCTACATAATTGTGTTGCATGATAACATAATTTATCTTGCATGTAGGGGGCAGAAATATGCCATCATATTTGATAGTTACGTTCATTACATTTTCAACAGTGAAAAACTGTAATTTATTAATTGAATAAAAGCGATATTTTGTCCCAGTGTGAAAGAATATCAGAAGCGCGAGAAAACTCGAGATTTTTCTTCTCTTCAAGAAGAGTGTAGGAAAACAAAAACCCTGGCCTGTTACAAGATAGAGAGAGTATATGAACCATCAAGACAGAGACTTAAACTGCCAAAGTTTTTCCAAATAATTTTCTCTCAACTATGACATAAGCCTTTGACAATGTGTTACAAAAAGACAGGAAATCGAAAATTCAAAGAAATTTAATAAACATAAAAATCAATAATTTATCATTGAATATGGAATTTATTTCACTCGTGAAACAGGATTTTCTAATATTTTCACTGATGCTTCGCACTCGTAAAAAAATATATATAAAAAACCCGTTCCATTCGTGGAATAAATTCCATATCGAACTTCAAAACATTGATATCCTCTATGTATTTTCTATTGGATTTCATTAACTACTGATTATATGAAATGAAAGTTACTATATTTTTTGTGTATGTTAATTCATATGGATTTTGTTTTGAAAGACATGATTATTGAAATATTGTTTTCAATTTTCATTTAATCTGAACAAGAAAAACTGCAATATTTACACACCCGCAGAAGATTTTTATTATGCAGGTATCATCTATCCTCCACATGTCAGTTTAACTGTTCCTTTTCTTTTCAACTTTAACTATTTAACTGATAAACATTGTCAGTGTTATTGCAGAGGAATTGTTGTGTTTAAAATATGTGAAACAGAAAGTACCTAAGGATCTAAGGATTTTTTTAATTTGACTTTTGAGCAGTTGAGATAAAAAATTGGAGAAATAATCCAGTGCCAAGCGCATAATTTTTTGAACAGATTTTTGTATGGGTGGCACTTTGGTCGTCTATCTCATTTTTTGACTAGGAAGCTAAAAAAACCAGCTACCTTACGGTTACATAAAAGTGGGGGGAACAGGTCTACATGAAAATTTACAAACATGAATCAAACTTCAGCAAAATCTACAGAAAAAGTACAACTCTCTCCCCCCCCCCCAAAAAAAAATCGGGTCTGAGATGTTAATATAATGGATGAATGTAGAATTTATTAAACGCAACTCAATGCTAAAGATGCTAACATCGTGTTCTAAATAAATATATATTGCAAGGAAAAATATTTCCATTATGCATTAGTTTATTGCTTTAAAAATCTTGATCGGTATTTCACTGGACAAAAAGTTATTGCCACCATACCATTCGTATATACCTGGTGGAGTTTTTAATATTTAGTGTCAACGTCTTGCTCGTTTATACCATATCACTGTAGTTGAAAGTAAAAAAAAAATAATTAAGTCAAAAACGCAATATCCGTATAAATAATTGATGTAACATTTTGTATTGCTTCAAGGAATGCTCAAAAATGACTATAAACTTTAAAAACTATTATTCTTTTCATGTAAGTTTGAACAATTTCATATTATTAACGTTTAGTTACATAAACCAATTGTCGCATTTTCACAAAAATAAAAAGTCGCATGTGTCAACGTTGTACAGAAACCAGTTGTAGCACCTACAAAATGATTTTGCTAGTTATTGGCAAATTCCATGGAAATTATTCATTTAAAGCACATTATTTGTGTCCATAGTTTTGAATAACGTTTAATTAAAGTTAAGTTTATCCACTTAGCTGTCCAATATGTAGTCCTATATGTATCATTCGAATGTGAGTACATGAAAACACGATGTAAACAGCCATTTATATGTAATGTTTAGCTATTGAGCACTTTACGGGTATGAAAGCAGTCCAATCGCTTAACTATTTATTACATTTGCCTTCTGAAAAGTGATTTTTATTGTGTTATTTCAAAAATTATAAAATTGACTAGACAATTTACAGGTGCCAATAGTAGCGAGTGTCCAAAACCAAGATTTTCTCGATTCGCACTTTACCAACAGTAGATCTTGATCACTTTAAGCCTTCTTTTTAAAATATATATATGTTGGCTTGTTGTCTTGTTATCTTTATATGTAAAAGTGTACACTAGACAAAATTGCTAACGCACCACTTGTTATTATTATTTCTGAATTGAACATTTGCCTGATCGGTAATAGTATATATAATATGCCATCTTTTCCAAAACAATGGGTTTGACAATTGTCTTGGTATCATGACAAGACCCTTAAATGACCATCTTGCCCGAAAACCAATTTTCCGACGTGCACTGCACTGTTTTTGCCCAGATATGAAATTGGCGATCACCAAAGGTGGTCCGTGAGGTTGCCACGGAAGCAGTCTCCCAGTTAAAAATCAAATAACATACAGTTATTGACTATCATATCGCCTAGTAGTCATCCAGTGCCTTGGTGTCCATACCATATCCACCCAACTTCCGGTTGACCCAATTTTGTGGTACAATTTTCAAATTATTGTGTGCTGCTTACTTTATGCCGTGGCTATCCATTGTAAACATTTTTTTATGTTTGTTAATCTTTTTGCAACAATTTCTCATTAGAGGAATTCATAATCTTTTAATTGTTTCCATTTTTTATTTTTTATTTTTGATAAATTCCACCAAAGGAACGACTTGTAGCCACCATACTGTCTGCTTTAGCACGCTCTTCTAGGGTCAAACGCCACATACGGTATAACTTTTTTCTGAGTTTTTAATTAGTACAAATATAAAGAACACAAATATTAGGAAAAATAGAAATTTATTCTTCCAAAAAAGTTAAGACATGATTTTAATTTTTTTTATTAAATTGTTACGCTTCAGGAAACAATGTAGTAATCTATCAGTAAAGACATTCAAATGCCTCATTTTTTATTTAAGTAACATAATATTATATATCATATACATCACAAACAAGTATTGAAAAGTTTAATATTAATTTTCGTTGGTGGTGCGTTAGCAATTTTGTCTAGTGTATATGTAAAAATGTTAATATGTAAAAGGTGAAAATAATGAATAGTCATCAGTCTCACATATCCAGTAAACAAAAAGAATCAGGGCAAAAATCGGACCCCTGGAAACACCAGAGTTGGGATCAGATGTCTATGAGAAGTAAGCATCCCATGTTGACCGGTCACACCCGCCGTGAATTTTATTATTACAACATACTAATACATGTGAATAACTTTGATATTCAAAGTTATTCACATGTGCTTAATATCGTCTATTTACTAATATTTTTAACCCATTTCAATTTTTTTATATTATAAAAAAAGAAAAAAGCTTCATTTCATCTATTCACATTACAGATCTTGTCAGTTACGTCCCAATAAACTACCGTCGCTCTAATCCAAGCCAGGTGAAAAAAAAAAAACAATCGGATAAACACCACAAAAGGTGGAAGAAAAAAAGGTCATATTGTAAATAAAAGAAAACGGGTATCCACAAAATGAACAAAGTCTTTACATTGCTACATTTTGTCAACTTCTTACCTTATCCATTACTTTAAATGTCTTACAAAAATTACTTAAATATTACGTTATTTTTAAAGTTTATCGGTACCAAATTAAAGGGCATTTTATTGTGTATGATTGTTCTCTAGTCCTGTAGATGTGCAGTAAGGTTTTGAAATATCAATTTTGGAATCATGGATCTCCAGGGGAGATGTGGATGACTCAAAAATAAGATTTTTTGAAATGAAATTGGCCATGCCATGTACGTTTTAGAATTTAGATCTCTTCCCTGAGAATCACCAGGGATTCAAAGGGATCTGGTTCCTAATGAAATTTCGTCATACGCACTCTTTATATATATTTTGGGTTTTTGAGATTTTGAATCTGATATGGAATAATGATGTTTAAGTTAGTTTGCAATAAGGTTATAGAAGCAAACTGGATTTTCCAGATGATGATTGAAATTAAATACTTTATTAATTTTCTTTCAAAATTAAAATTCTAAGTTGACTTACATGGATGAAGACATTAAGGATGCATTCTATCAATATTGATTTTTTTATTCTACATGTGAAATATATCTTACGGATGAGTGTTCGAGATGATCTTTGGTGCAGATTTATTCCAAGTCATCTAAAAATCCTTCTTTTACTATTGTTGCATCTGTGCATGCATGTTATTAGTTTATGCAAATCTAATGGCCTAGATCAGTATATAAGGAAAAATAATAGGGTAGATGTTTTCGAAGCAGTTCCATTCCCAAGTCACTTTAAGGACATTGGCAAGGTTCCTGGATATCGTATAGTGTTTTTCAAGAATTTTTCAGTAGGTTTAATGGTATTAAAAAGGTTATATTCTGGTTAGTTTAACCCACCAATCCAACATTCTTTTTTAGATTTCGTCAAATCAATGATTTTACAATTTTCATTGCATTTCCTATGCAAAATGTTGATAAAAGAGACCAACATAATTTTTCTCTGTAGGCTTTCACCAAATATACATTATTGTATCCTCTGTTCCTATGACATCTAGTTATTTTGTCTGAAAATGTATATATAGAAACAAGACACAGACATACCGGCACCGTTCTTTATTTTTGAGTTACTTCCCTTAACATCTCTGCAATTATTATTCATAATGGTCATGGGACTGTTTGACTGTTTACATTATGTAATTGACTTCATTAGAAACAAATTGTCGTAAAAATATTGCTAAACGGTGCATACTTCACATGACGTAAGAACCGCACTAAGCCGGTGTAAAGACGAATAATGACCCCCATAGAATAATGACCGGGGGTCATTTTTCGACGTCGAATAATGACCCCCCGGTCATTATTCAACGGCGAAAAATGACCCCCGGTCATTATTCGACGTCGAAAAATGACCCTTTTGCCCGTAGAAAAAGTGTCATCACCCCAAAAACATGCAAACCCCACGTGAAGAAAAATGACCCCCGTAGAATAATGACCCCTTGTGAATTAAAGCGGATTAAAGTTGAAACTTTTAGGGGGCAAAATAAAAATAATAACGGAAAATCACTGATCGTCCTTACAGAAAAAAAACAGCAATAATTGTTTTATTATATGATTCAACGATTATATTGATACAAACTGATTAAGCAGACATGTCAAGTTTCTTGTTTACATTTGCTCAAGTCCTAACCAAACACAGTGAAAGAAAAGGAGTTAACATAAGCATAACCAGTATTAATTTTGCATTTGAAATCTAGTTTTGGTGCAATGTAAAAAAAAAATATATGTCAGGCATAGCATCGAAAGAGGAAATGGCGCATTATAAGAGGCAAAAAATCATTTTAGTTAAAAATATCTTTGATGGACCCCTCAAAAAGTTTATTGATGTAAGTGGGATTTTCTTTTACTCTACTGTATCAAAAAGTTGTGGGCAGCACAACCAGACTTGCAACGACCATTTTCAAGCGAAAAAGTAAAAAAAATAAATACGTTCATGGAAATAGAAAGGGGTGGACGCCCCATCCCTGATTCTGTGTGCCTGAATGTTATGTTCATCTTGTTCACTCAAGTAGGAGAGATTTTTTAACTATACTGTATAAGAAAGAAGGGGTGGTTACAAGACTTTCAATGAACATTTTCAAATTAGAAATTGCTAAGATTTACATTCAGAAAAGGGGAACAATACCTCCCTCTTCTCCAATTCTTTTGCTTCAATATTATGTTCACTTGAGTAGAATTCAGATACAGGTGAAATTACTTTACAGAATTGTTTTCAATCTATTTTTAGTTCAATGTAGGAAAAATAAATCCTTATACGTGTATTCAGCTTGAAGGTCAATAAAATAGTCTGTCTTTAATTATAAATTGAAAACATAAATCTACTTCAATATACACTGTATTGAAAATGATTTGACAAATGTATCACTGTTTTAAAGTGGATTAAAAAATATTCCTCTTACATGTATGTGTCCTATTCTCAGACGACCATGTTAACAGACTTGAATGTACATTATACTGGGAATCTTCTGTATTACTTCTTTATACTCGAAAAGAAATTCCCATAGAGTAGACCAATTTTTATAAATAAACCTGAATGCACATTATAAGATTATTTATATTTCAGACATGCAGAAATTTTATGTCCTTCTTATGTTTGTCACGTCTGCTTCATATCTGGACGTTCTACTGACTATAGACGATAAAGACCAACTAACAACTAAATTGTCTGACAAACGGGATGACTCCAGCCTTTTCTATTGTCAATTTTCCTTATTTATGAAGTAATATTCTGCATCATTTGCATATATTGTTTACGTATACAAACTTATTCGATACCCGAGAGCACGATTAATTTTTAAATCGAGGCAGGCCACTGACAGATACTTGTAAGTTGATGTTACAGGGGTTTCAACAACCTCGTTTAAAGTCAGCATTTCGTAGATGCAATGGTCGTATCAATGACCCTGTCAACAAATATAACCTATAATTGGGTCAATTGTTTGGCCCTTGTTTTTATACTAAATTCGACAACGGAATGTGCCGTTTACCTGATTTATTCATAGCGCTCACGGCGGGTGTGACGGGACAACAGGAGATGCTTACTTTTTCTACGCACCTGATCCCACCTCCACAATTTTCGGGGGTCCTTTTTTATGCCCTGTTAACAAAATTGTACTGCTTGTGGATATTTTAAAATCATCACTGTTCGTTATCTTCACCATTTTTTCATTAAGAAATATATATATATATATATATATATATATATATATATATATATATATATATATATATATATATATACAGTATGTCGTTCGCACGAGTTATAACGTCATTTTCAATACATTCTACCTCATTTGTACGACTTTTTATGTCATTCAAAATACACATATATATTACGTTGCATAACTTTCCATATTAGTTTCTGAAAACTTATCTCATTCTTTTTTTTCTTCATTTTTTTTTTTAAAAGTTTCCTAGTCAAAGCATGCTGATTACTTTGGGAGACATGTTTACCTATGAAATGCCAGAACATCCCGCTTGTCTGTTAATTAGCTATGAATGTCCATAATCAGTCAAATATCCAAATATGAAACAAATGGAAGACAGTCATAAAGGGAAATTACGTTAACAGTTATAACCAATAGTAGCCATTTTGCGATTTTCAATATGTGCTGAGAACACAATAGGCTTAAAAGATAGAAATATGCAGGTAAATGTATTGCGGTTTCATTGCATTTTAATTGCTCGTTCGTCCAGTGTTGGCCAAAAAGGGCATAAAGAAGAATATCAAACATTGAGGTTCAAACTTTGACATTTATCACCCGTTATAAATTTTGTATCATGCATTCTATTGGAAAGGGGGTCATTTTTCAACGGGGGTCAGTCTTTTATAGGACGCACACATAAAATACTGACCCCTAGGTCTCTTTTTCTACAAAAAAATAATTTTTTCTACGGCTGGGGGTCATTTTTTGTCGTTGAAATATGACCCCCTGGTCATTATTCTATGGGGGTCATTATTCGTCTTTACACCGGTTTACTTTGCAGCACCTGTCATATCTTTGCCTTTCCCAGCATAGCTATGATAAATGACGATCTGTTTGCTCTCTGTCCCCTGGACACAAGGTACTACAAAGCCATCACTACTTTTCTTTCTTGTATAGATAATTCTACCGTAGAAGGAAGCACACGTGCTTTTGTTTATCTCTGTAACATACGCTTTATTGGTTTTCACCGCGTGGAGAATTCTACATGGAAGACCACTCTCAGTCACTATATTATGAGTGAAAAAAAAACATGTATTAAACCTTTTTTTCTCAGGAAAATCTTGTCTTGCCAATGTACTTAAGCCTTACCTTAAATTGACATTGCATCTTCTTGCTTCTTTGTTTCAGACTAGCAGTCTTGTTTCAGATGCTGCTTGTGAATTACATTTCCTGAGTGAGTGAATTGATTGAACGTTTTCAGAGTACCTTCATTCTCAAATATTTTCAGTTCTATTGTTGTTTAAAGATTCGAGTATATTCCTATGTAATGTGGAGAAAAAACATTTTAAAAAATTTAATATTGGTATATTACACTGTAATTAGATGATTCATTTGGTTTTATGAATCATTATTACACAGTTTCCTAATTTGATGTTTGGGCAAAATAAATACGTTTACGTAATATCATGTTTAATTTAATCAGAAAATGCATGCGGGACTTTGTAGCATTAACTTCTTTCATATTCAGATCAGATCGTTAACAATTATCACGGCTTTATCAAGAAATTGGAAAAATACACTCGGAATTTTTAAGGCGTAATATTGATACCAAAGTAAGATATAAAATACAAACGCACTCTATCTTTCAATGAAGTGAAGTCTCCTTAAAGGACTATGGGTTATGGTTTGTATATCATGTTTAAAATACCTGTCAAGACATTATCAGAAGGAGCAAGGACTTCAAATACCAATTTCAAAGGACATCATATAAATTTCCACCTGAAAGCTTCAATGGGAAGACGCTTTGTTTGTGTCTTATTTAGACTTCTCTATCAATGACTAGGTTTGCATATCACTTAAAAAAATCATCATGGAAACAATCGGCTAATGGATATTTTATTGCCGTCAAGATTTATCTCTAGTATTGAAGTGCACAAGAACTAACGGTTAAAACAGTTTTGTACTTGTGCTGTTGCTTTACCTTAAAAGAGCACTTTGAACGAATAGAACTAATAAATGTTTCACATCAAATCAAAATGAAACAAAATAAATTCGCATTCAAGTTTTGCTAGTAACTAAATATCAAGCTTTTTTTAAATTTGTAACATTTTTCACTACTTATTCCGAACTTCAAGATGTGAACAAATTAGAGGATGAACAATTCTTCCTTTCACTGATTTTATGGATTCAAGAGTTGATCTCTAGGGATCAACATTACTGGTGATATTTTAGCACCATCATGTACATAAAAGGGTTGATTTAATAGAAAAATTAAGGGTCAGTAAATATAAAACAGAAGTCAAATAAGAGATTTACCGTCATTTCTGACTGTAACTCAGCTGGGATTAAGGATTTGCGGAATTTAAATCAAATTCAATTTTCTCATATCCTGCTTAAAATTGAAACTTCTTCCGCCAAAATTCATATTTTTTTCCGATTTCAAGCCTTATCATTGTTTCTTTATAAAGTTGAACGAGGGTTTCGCTTAATAATTTTTCCTTTGAGAAAGGAGTTTCTGATACATTCTTGCTATATTCCGTTGTAAGATCTAATTGTCCAGATGCCATGATCGGAAGAAAACATTGCATGATGACCAAGCATGCTGGTCCAACTCTGGAATTCATTTTTTCTTCACTCATTTCTTAGAAACATTTTGTGTTGACTTTCTCTATGGCTCCTCAAATTACTGTTGATAAAAATACACCAGAATTCGTTAAATGTATTTTAACTTCTCCGGACGTTACGTTAAAAAGACATTTCATTTACTGGTTTTATGAAAAAATATTCAGATATTCTATCTATCTATCTATCTATCTATCTAACCACTCATCCACCCACCCACCCCTCCCTCTCTTTCTCTCTCTCTCCATCCATTCATCCACCCACACATCCATCCATCCATCCACCCACCCACCCACCCACTCCTCCCTCTCTTTCTCTCTCTCTCTTCCTATATATATATATATATATATATATATATATATATATATATATATATATATATATATATATATATATATATATATATATATATATATATATATATATATATATATATATATATATATATTAGGGATGGCAATCGAATACAGAATTGCCAATCGGTTAACCGTAAGACGTTCCGACCGATTAATCGGTTAATCGTATCAAAAATTTTCTCATCATTCAAAGCTCAACATAAAAAAACATTAACAAGGCTATATGAATGTTACATGTAGTTAATAATAAGTTTGTATTTTATCAGATAAACTATCTACAGTATATTCTACTTTATTTCAATTAAAGTATTGTTTAATAGGCAAAAAAAGTGAGTAAGAAATCCATGAGACACGCTAAGTGTTTCGGTTGCATGAAATTTCATCAGTTGTCACGCATGTTCATTACGTATTGTCACTATAATCAAAACTACATCTAAATTATCAGCTGCATTTCATTTCCGGAATTTTTTAAAATATTGAACTTTTCATTTCTGACATTTTGTAGTTTTCATTTCCAACATTTTCAAGTTTTCATCACCGACATTTATCATATAGTACTTTTAGAATATATAATTGATATCCAAATAATAAGTTTAGCTAAGTTTTTAAAGAAACTAAAGTAGATTTTTCAATGGAGTAAATGTAAGTGTTGTGAACTTTAGCTCATCTCCTTTACTTTTAACTCGACTTGATGCTGCATATAGATACGATGTATTGTAATGTTCTTATTCGGAAAATGTGGTATAAAATAAAACATGTATATCCTGTTAAATTATATTGTTAACATTAAATTGTCGGAAAGGTATCCTTCAAAAATTCTGGAAATGTAAAATAAATAAATAAATAAATGTCGGAAATGAAAACAAAAATTGTTGGAAATGCAATGCAAATTCCGGAAATACAGCGAAATTATAACTTAATTTACAATTAATAATATAGTTTGATTGGTGACTGCAAAGGATAGAAAAGGTAAGGTACGCATTATAATCAGTTCACAGTATTCAAAGATCATCTAATTAAAATCATTAAAGAAACAAGGGGAGGTATATGTATGAGAGCGATGTACATTGTTTAAACAGCAATTAACATATTAAAAACTGTCCAATTACCCCCCCCCCCCATGTTTATCTGGAGAACCTTAATTATCTCTAACATTTAAAATATTTTTTATTTGTATTTTTAAATATTAATTTCAGGAAAGTTTGTTCAAATTTTCACATATATTTTTTGTTCCCGACTAATCGATTACGAATTTTCTAACCGATTAGCATCGTTCCGACCGGTTAACCGATTACAAATTGCCATCCCTAATATATATATATATATATATATATATATATATATATATATATATATATATATATATATATATATATATATATATATATATATATATATATATATATATATATATATATATATATATATATTACATCTTTCAATGAATCAGATTTTGATTTGGATGAATGTTGTTTTCATGTTTTGTTACAATGTGAAATGTAATAACAACGCAAAATAAAATAGGATTATTACACTTTGCTTTATTACATTTTGCGACGAGATCAACGCAGACTGTAATAACGCGTAATAACGCAGAATTTTAATACCACGATTTTTTGGATTATTGCATTTTGCGTTATAATATTTTGCATTGGGATTAACGCAAAATGTAATAATGCACTCTTTGATTGTTACTTTTGCGTTATTTAATTTTTGCGTTGAGGACAACGCAAAATGTAATTTAACAAAATGTAACTAAGCAGAGTATAATTATTTTTTTTGTATTATGTTCCACGCGAAACATCACAAAATTGATTTAAACATATAATAATGGGGAAACTCACTTAACTTAATATACAGACAGAACTATGACTATGAGACAAACGTTACGGCATTTACGTACATTACTGAATCTAATTCATATTTTTTTTAACTTTGATTCTAACATTTTTATTGAATACTTAATTGAATACTTATAAAACATTAACTTAACTTTGATTGACATGTCTATTTATAAATCAGTCTGTATTAAATGTCCATCATTGACATTTTTAATTACCAAAGATTGACCATGGGTCCATTAAAAGCTCTTGATATGCGATATGTACGATGTACATTGGTTAGCAAATTAGAAGTGTATGTGTGTGTGTGGCGAGGAGAAGCGATTGGTAGAGGTTAAATTGATCATTGTATTTTAATCCGCATGCAGAAACTATCCAATTTATTATTGAAAAGAGAGAGAGAATTTTATTTTTGGTGGTCTGCAATGCGCATATGTAAAACAGTATGAAATTTTTTTGTCAAGAAACCCCCTTCCTGCTATATTTACACCTGCCAGTAAAATAAATAGGTTTCTTTTCTAAATTTTATGCATATGCCTATCAAAAAGCAAAAAGCTAACTGATACACTGATCAACCAAATAACTCCCCCTCCCCAACACACACACACACACATGCGCATGCACGTTTCTAGTTTGCAACACCTATGATCTGAATATCAACTGATTTCAAATGGCTAATAAATCAATATATGATGAAATTATATCTAAAGTAAGAATAAGGATATGTTTTTTTCCCTTCTGTTTTAGTTTCTTTCCGTTTATTTTCTTCATCCACTACTCAATTGAAAATTATTCTCAATCTGAGTGACCAAAAAGTGTGTTATTATATTTTGCGTTGGTGTATTTTGCTTAATCTCGAGACAAAATGTAACAACGCAGTATGTAATAATCCAAAAATCGTGTTTTTACATTTTGCGTTTTTACAATCTGCGTTGATAACGCAAAATGCAATTATCCCGGTTTATTACATTTTGCACTGTTATTACATTTAGCGTTGTAATAATGGTTCTTTCAAAATACTACTCCTTCGAATTCTGCAGAACAACTTGGTTCATAAATAGGGTACGCCTTGATGCCTGAACGTGATTTCAATGAAAACTCTTCCTCTAAGATAAAAACTCGAAAATTTAAATTACTACCCTAAAAAAAAAAAAAAAAAAAAAAAAAAAAAAAAAAAACAGACATTAAATGCAATACTCTCAGAATGCTTGTTTTCAAGTAGATCGTATACTGTAGTTAACAATAGTAAATCAAAGTATCAAAGTTTTCACTAAATAATCAAAGTTTCAAAATTTTCACTATTAATAGTAAATCAAAGTCTCCTACCGGCAAATGTAGTTAGTTCCCGTTAAAAATTGAAAATGCAATAATTCCTTCAAAAATCATTGAAGCGGAACGAAATGCAAACTTGATCTGTAATTCATCAAGATACACTCACATACCAAAACTCAGCTCAATATCTGCAAGTGTGTAGGAAAAAATTGTGGAAAACCAAGTGGAATACATGTAGAATGACAGACAGAGTGACAGACTGTTCTTGTGTTTATTGTATGCAACCATAGGAAGTCTAAATACTTCAAAATGTTGTACGTAATTCCAATATATCACCAGTCCTTTCCTAAAACCCCTTTATACATGAGTTAAACTTTGTGACCGCAACATAGTGGATATCAATAGACCAATACTTCATTAAGAATATAGAGATCTATGAAGTTTCGAGTCATGTTTCGGTCTTAAGTCCCTAGATTTTACAAGCCAGTATTATTTTCTTCTCTATAAATTCATAATAGTGATTTATCCTCTCAGAAAGCGTTTGCTCGGAGAAAGTTAGACAATACACAATTTCCTCATAAGTAAATAAATAAGAGAGAGAAATAAAAGATATCCGTATGCGTGAGACCATTGTACTCTGCAAGGTTTGAGGAAAATTATTGCCTTTAAACACAAAGATTATTGCGCTTAAACGCAGAGATTTTTGCAGTTCAACACAAAAATCATTGCGATTAATCACAAAAGTATTGCGTTTAATCGCTAAAGTATAGCGTTAAATCGCACTATTCTTGCATTTAAATTAAAAAACTATTGCGTTTAATCGCAAAGTTTTTGCTATTAAACACAAAGCGTATTGCGTTTAAGCGCAATATTTTTTTTTTGTTTCTCTGAACTGGTCTCATCGGGCCTCCATAGCAAGCATTGCTGAATTTTCTTAATTCAGCATATATTATTATTTGAACTTTATGCATTGAGTGGTAACCGTGTGCCTTTTTTCTGAAACTTTACATTCATATTTCCCTCAAAAGCATGAATTCCATTTTAATGAAGGAAACATTTAATCATGCACACATGTGCATTTGTTTTGTTAAGTAATTGAAAGAATTGAAGTAATCAGAATTTCCAGTTATGGGAGTTTGGAAATATATTCTTGATGGGGAATTATCAAAATTTTTCTATGTAGAGAATGGTTAGGTTGTGAGACGATATTCTTTATATTATAATTCAATCGTAGAGGGGATCTACATAAAAAATGAATCTTCCCAAAGATTTTTGCCAGGCAGAACCTTTGTATACAAGGCTGTCTATCACGAATTTACACATTACTCTGATTATGTCTAGCAAATAACATTGCAGAACGACCCCCATGCTTTTTACTTAAATATTTTTATTAACATCAAATACTCTTTTAAAAAAAAAGAATCCCTTTTCCGCAAAAGATTTTGTATAGACATAGAAATACAATCCCTTCATTATATTTCTACAACATAAAAAGTTCTGTTTTGTTTTATTTGACCAAATAAAAAAATGAAACGTGTTGGTTCTACAAAATCAGAACCTATTCAATACGAAATCCCGAAAATGAGGACCGCCCATGTTGATTACTTCTGATCTTCCCTTTTCCTGCAAGAGAACGTACGAATACGACATCGCCCTTGGACACTTTGACAATGGCATTCCCAGTGACGGTGTTATAACCTCAATACCCATATGTGCTACCAACAACATTTTTGTTGACATGAAGCTCGCTTGTGTATGCACTATTGCACTCCACACGTGTCACCCATGTGAATGAATACAGATCACTTCTTCGAACAGTGAAAATCCCTGTATGTTCGTTATAGCCATTTTGAGAATTTGTCTTCACTATATCATACACAAGAGTATGGCCACCTCCAGGGTTAATTAGATCACGTGATATGTAAGAATAGAACCCAAAGCTTTTCCTTGATTTGTCTGAAACAGTTTTTTCCCCAAAGTTGAAGATATCTGCTTCGTTTTAATGTTATATATGCTAATCATTTTATATATATATACGAGAGGTTATCAAAAAGTTCGTGGACTAGCGCCATAAAATTAAAACCGCTTTAGGTACATCAATGAATTTTAACACACTTAGTTAGCATCATCTTTTCTACCTATAGAATAAGTCATTAGTTGTATGTTTAAATAAATTATTAATTTTTTGTAAGCAATGGTATGTCTATGGTATGTCTAGGCGGCGCAACCTCAAATATGACTTTTTGTCTACCTGAGAGTAACTGAGAAAAACTTGTTTGATATGAGCATTTGCAATCAAAACCTGGAAAACTGGTATAGACCTAGGGAATGTTTAAACAGGCTACAGAAAAATGACATGCATCTAGAGTACTTGTACTTAAATGCCTAAAAAGAGTAAGAGAGATGAAAGATGCACAGTTAATGTTGATTTGTAGTCAGGGTGTCAAAAGTTAGTCACGTCGAAAAGTGACGTTGATCATGTGTGGTAGAAATTGAACTCCAACAAGCTACGTATTCTGGCATAATCAAGTAAGGATCTTTCCCTATGTATAGATCCATTTACAATATTATATGCATTGAAAGCAGCTGTTCATGACATTGTAAAGTCATATAAATAGGATGGGCTTAAGTCCTTACTTAACTCCAGGTAAGCTCATCAAGATAAGTGTATAAGGTAGAGAGAGAGAGAGAGAGCGGACATTGAAAAACAATGACGTTATCGGACGTCATGAAACTAAACGGCGACAGCGCCGGGTGATCACATAATGTCTTTTTTATTTTAGAATAATTTGGCAAATTATCAACGTATCGAGCTAAAATTTTCAACATTTCTTAAACTTTTGTTGTATAATGTTCCTTATAAATTTTGTAAGCACAGACCACATAGTACTAATTTAATCGCATCAATCCACGAACTTTTTGATAACCCCTCGTATATATATATATATATATATATATATATATATATATATATATATATATATATATATATATCTCAAAAATTCACATATCGTACTGTTTTTTTCATTGGTAATTAAAAGCATAGGTAAAAGTTTTGAAACTTTTTTTAACCCTTTCTCAAACAGACAAGCAGACTTTAAAACACATTTTCAATCAAATCTTTGAAAAACAACGCATTTTTAAATTTTTTTTTAACTTTCAGACTTCGACGACGATTTTCTGTAATGTTTGATTTAATACTTTTTTTTACGTTTTACCTTGGGTCTCGTGTTTTGTCTGATCCTTGTTGTCCTCCAGTTTTGAGATTTTATCTGTTAGCGTTTGTAATTTTTTCTCGATCTGAAAGCGGATGATCGTTTCTTTATAAAGCTTATCCAAAACATCTTTTTGTAAATTTTCCTTATGATATACTTCACGGGATAAATTACTTCCAATACTACTGTTGTTTTTTTTTGCTAAAGACTTCTCTTCAATAACTGGTATCAAAGAGAAACAACAAATAGGATACTTTACTATCATTTTGTATCTTCTAGTCATTTGTAATTGTAGTTCTTATTTTAAAAAAAACACTACTGACATAGCACGCCTTATCATTCAGTGTGTTATTTTGGCATTGAAAGGTTTTATTTATACACCTTTTTCGAAATACTGAAATATTACTTCAGTAATTAAACAATGCAACAGGTTGACAAAACAATACTAAAGAGGTTCTTCTGACTAATTTATATGCCTCTGTGCTTAATCTAGAACTTAAACATTTTGCATTGATAGACTATTAATCTTGCGAAATAAAATAATGTACATCTTTCCTTGAATTATATTTCATTGATCATAAAACCCTCATGTGCATCTGGTTGGAGAATTGAAACATTATTGAGGCATCAAATAGTATTACATTGTATATATTAAAATGCATTGGTAAAGTACAGGTAATTGAAGGTAAATCCCAGAAGGAGATCAGACTATAATTGCTATCAAAACATGTCTCACACCTATTGTTCTATACCTAATTATCAAATGTGTGCAAAACTGGAACAAGCGTATGTACGAATACAACATCGCCCTTAAAGACTTTGACAATGGCATTCCCAGTGACGGTATTATAATTATATAACCGCAGTATCCATATGTGCTGACGACTACATTTTTGTTGACATAAAAGGTCGCTTGTGTACGCATTATTGCAATTCACATGTATCACCCATGTGAATGAATACAGCACACTTCTTGGAACAGTGAAAACCCCATATTCAGTATTTGTCTTCACTATATCATAAACAAGAGTATGGTCACCTTCTGGGTTAATAAGATCACATTATATTTAGGAATAGAACCCAAAGTTTTGTTGACATGTTTGAAACAGATTTTTGAAAGTTGAATAAATCTGTTAATTTTCTTATAATATCTGCTCAGCATTTTGCTTTCATATATTCTTATGAGATAAATTCCAAAAATTTACACATCCAACTGTGCAACTGTGAAAATAAAAACGATTTTATCGTTTTAAAGATTTCTATGAAACACTTTCTCAAAAAATCAGTGCTCAATTTATATGTTAAAGGTTACTTTTTTGTTGCTTTGAAAGAAATGTTCATTTTTTCCCTTCATTACATATGTTTTTACCCGGAGGAACGTAATTTGTCTGATCCTTGTTGTCCTCCTGTATTAAGACTTCGTCTTTTAGGATTCGTATTTTTTTTTTTCTGAATATGAAAGTGGATGATCGTTTCTCTATAAAGCTGATCCAAAACATATTTCTGTAGATTTTCTGTTTGAGTAACTTTATCAGATAAAGTACTTCCAATTGCACTGTTGTTTTGTCAAAGTTCTCCCCTAAATCAGTCATTTAAGAGAAACAACTTTAACAAATAAGATACTATGTTATTGACAAACAAGTTGGTGAAACAGGAATATCAGCAGTCTCGTTTAAAGTCATCATTTCGTAAGTTCTATGGTCGATACAATGACCTTGTCAGCAAATACAATTTTTCATTAAGTCAAATGCTGACTGACGTTTTTCATACTAATTGTTAGGCCATTATTTACACACTGAATTGTTGACGGATTTTTCCGTTATTTCACGATCATGACAAGGAGCACACGGCGGGTGTGACCGGTCGGCAGGAGATGCTCACTCCTCCATGGCACCTGATCCCACCTCTGATATCTTAGAGGTCCGTGTTTGCTCTGCTCCTATATTGTAATGTTTCATGGACTTTTGAGCTCGAATACTGTTCGTTATCTCCACATATATCATTTACTGTCATTTTGTATCTTCAAGTCTTTTAGAATTGTTTCTCTTAAACAAATGAAAAAATCAATTATCACTATCTGCGCAGTTCACTAAAAACAAATTCAGTGAGTTATTATCAGTGAAGAGTTCTAATTGATATGTACTCTTTTGGTCGATTAAAATATTGCCTCAACAAATTGATCAGTGCAACAGATTGATAAGAATTCTTATAACATTTTTTTGACTAATTTATAAATGTTTGCACTTGTTCCAGAACCTGAAACTCATGAGTTTATAGACTTTTAATGTCACAGAATGAAATTTAATTTATTTCTCCTTGAAATATATTTTATTTATCACAAAACCTTAGCGTACATCTTCTGAGAGATTTAAAACATTACTGGCGTATCAATTGCAACGAGTATGGATTAATATTTTCTAAAATATTTCCTGTTTCATAATGATTTTGCAAAATATTCAGAATAAGAAAAAGAATATATTACACATGTTCTTCATTTATCTTTTGAGAAATTTTTATTTTAGAATAATAAGAGACTAGATGGAAAATAGATATTAAGTGGCGCATTTATGTAGGGAATTATAGACGACTAATGTACGAGCACTCCTCAATAAATATAATTTATTTATCATCGCTTTGTAAACATTTTGTTTTTATTTCCAAATTGTATCAGTATTATCCATATTGAAAAGAGACAGATCTTGTTTGATTTATACATGAACACAACATCTGGTGCGATGAAATTTTTTTAAATCAAAAGGCTCATGATTAAGTCGTATACTTCTGTCTCAAATTTCCAAAGAAGAATACACCAAAGGCTTTTTTCGAGAATTTTAATAATTTTGTGTATTTTGGCTTAGAAAAAGAAATTTTTTATTCTGCTTATATTGTATATAAATAATATTATATAAAATTCTTGCTAATCATGAAATGGTATCCTATTGAAACATGAACTCTATCACGTGTGAATGTTCTTTTATTAAAGCTTCTGATTTGATCAGTGACTGACTGCTCATGAAAGATGCAATGAATCACTGTGGCCACTTGAGGAATCCTCACCGGCCATACAGATGTTGTCAGTAATTATACTACAGGGATATATATATATATAGGATTGTTTCAAAGTATGCTGTACAATTTTGTTCATATTTCAAACTTGGTGTACCACGTCCCCATTCTGTTGCGTTTGTTTATCAATTGGGCGTATTTAGTGTGGCCTCATGTCAGTCATGTGCATGTAATAAAAGTGTCTTAAGACTGTTTCCTCATTACGAAATTCGATTAAGAGTATATGCAAAGTATATGTTTGCATAAGAGCGCTAGCAATTAGTGCTTGTGACATGTAGCAGAACTTGTCCTTTTTGGAAATTTGAAAGCTTCATTCCACCTATCATAATTTGTACCTCGTGAGGTCACCTTTAGTGTCTTGTCCATCTTCAATTCAATGCAATACAAAGCCACCCTGAGTGCCTTGTTCATTCCACCCGTGGACTTTACCTTGTGATAAGACACCTTTCATCTGTGGAGCATACCTTGACAGCCATCTAAACCAGCTCGATCTTCTTCAGTCTGTGGACTGGACACAATCGGCTGTGGACACAGTGTCAAGGACGAACAAGCAAAGAACAAAGCATTCATATTGTATATTTAAGATACGGTTACCAAATATGTAAAATCTGTAAACTAATATGTTGATTTTGTTTAATTTAAAACAAAGAAATTTCGACAATCTGACACAGATAAGCAAGAAATTATGACATGACACCACTTCTTTATTCAATCAAAAAACCAGAAAAAGCCGACCTTCCAAATTCATTACTTTTAATTGCACCTTGACCTGGAGAAGTGGAGTGTGTGCGCACGAAGACGACGTCACCCTGGGCAACTGCTGCTACCACGTGACCTGTAACGGTGTTATATCCACAGTAGGCGTAAGTACTTCCCATAATTTTTGCATTGATGACGAGATCTGTCGTGTGTGCAAGATGACATTCTACTCGTGTAGACCACGTAAAGGAATAAAGCCCATCTCGAGGAACAATGAATACACCGGTATTTTCATTGTATCCATTTCCTAAATTCGTCTGTGTGACGTCGTAAACCAGAGTGTGATGACCTCGAGGGTCGGGCTCGTCTCTTGACATGTAGGCATAGAAACCAATTCCTTCTGTTACTAAACCTTTTTGAAAAATAATATCATCTGCACTTAAAATGACTTTTGAACAAAATCTCTCAATGATTAAATCGATATTGATTCGTATACTGTAGATTCTTTATTTAAAGCCAGTACTATATATCACGGAATGGCTAATAGATATGAAATCTGGATAGGATCACGTAGTTCACTATCGCACGATCGAGCATCGACAAAAGGATCGATGGTTGGGTAATGCAATGGTACGATGAAGATGGCGCGATGACGATGACGCAACGATGTGATAGCGCGAAAACAATTATGCGTTGGCGCGATAATGAGATGCCAATGGTGCGATAGCACGATAGATAGATACCAAACATCGCTTCATCGCCATCGTGTCATCGTGGCATCTTCATTGCGTCATCGCTATCGTACCATCGCATCTTCGCACTATCGCCTCATTGCTGCAACATTTCCCCCATCCCTTCATCGTCGTCTTATTGTCGCGCCATTGCATCATCGGCATCGTGCTATCGCACCATCGCTCCAATGTCATCGCATTATCGCGTTATTGCGCTATCGACTCGACCTTAACCTTGATGGTGTGATTGTACGATATTAAACTAGATGGCCCTATCAGGATTTTTTACATACATAATCGTCTGATCACATACATGAATTTGCGAGTTGTCTGTTTATTGAGATATTTATTTTAAAACATGTTTCAGCAATGTACAAATAAACGTTAGTATCTTTATTTCGCAAATGGTGATTCAGGAGATGATTAGATCTCATTACATTGACACTGATAAAGTTAATTCATGTAAGATTAGAATAGCAATATTTTCAATAGTCATTCAAGAAAATATCGTTTTGTGGACAAATCATGGTACTCACCTTGATGAACCAACCTCTTGTCCTTTTCGGCACCTCCATAAGAATTTTCAAGCATAAGACTATTAACTCTATTTGATAATCTTGAGTTTTCAATTTTTAACAAGGAAACAGTTTCCTTCAAGTAAATGTTTTCCCGTTCATGCTTCCTGGCACTTTCTTCTAAATCCCCCAATCTTGTTTCTAAATTAATTGGAAAAGAGAAACATACGTATATCCACGACAAAATGAGAAAGAATTCTTTCATGTTCAAAGTACCTCTGATCAAAAATAGATTTAATCTATAATTCCTTGTCCATATGTCCTACATTGGACACACACACTGATAAAAATTAAGTGTCAAGGGCCAATGTAGTCGACACATTGTTGAACATTCTGTTTCATATTCGAATGCAGAGCTAATATTAATAAATCATTGATGAGCAAAAACTAGGAAAAGAGCATATTTTTAATGTTTAATGCACAAAGTCTACCTTTTGCAAAATTTGCGAAATTAAATCTCAAGAAACAAAGGGTTTATTAGCCATAGATTTAAAAAGACTTAAATTTTAACAATCTTAGAATATAATATACTTTATGAAGTCAGAGATCAGAAAATCAACAAAAGTAGTCCTCTCTTTCATCATATATAGGTTAATAATTGCAAAACTATCATGAAAGAACAAACAAACTATTTTGCCCACACTTAAATAAAGAGGCACCTTTGGAGGAAACTAAATTTAAATGCGGTTTAGATATACTTAAGGGAATGCATGATAACCTGTTTTCTCGTGCTGTATAAAATCTTTTCCTGCGTTATTTTCAATACAGCCGTTGTTCGTTTTGTTCATACTTCATATTTGATATTTACGTTATTACATTTTCATGAGTGAAATACCGTAATAAATTTATTGAATAAATGTGATATTTTGTCCCAGTGTGAAATAATATCAGAAGAGCGGCAAAACTCGCGATTTTCTTTTCCTTCATGAAGAGAGTAGTAAAATAAAAACAATGGCCTGTTACAAGAGAGAGTATATAAACCATCATGACAGAGACTAAAACTGCGAAAGTTTCTCCGAATAATGCTCTATCAACCACTCAACTATGACGTCAGCCTATGACAATGTATTACGAAAAAACACAGGAAAGGGGAAATTCAAAGAAAATGCAACAAGAGGCCCATGGGCCACATCGCTCACCTGAGCACTGTGGCTAGGAAAAAAGCAAAAATTAGTATTGAAAAGCTTTAATGCATAAGTGGTCCCGACCTACCCCTAAAAGGGGGGGGGATGATTTGAACAAAATTAAATCTACTGTAACTTTTTTCCTACAAGTTTGAATTTTCATTACGGTCCCACCCTACCCCCGGGGATTATGATTTTGAAAAAAAAATTTACACTATCTAAGAATGCTTCTATATAAATTTGACCAATCATGGCTTTTCTGTTCTTGAGAAGAAGATTTTCATAGATTTTTTTCCCTATATATTCCTTTATAAAACGTCCATTGTGGCCCCATCCTATTCCCGGTGGTCATGATTTGAACAAACTTGAATCTACTCCATGTGAGGATGTTTCCAGATAAATATGACCAATCATGGCTTTGCTGTTCTTGAGAAGAATATTTTCAAAGATTTTTCCTATATACTCCTAAATAAGAATTTGTTCGTCAATTGTGACCCCACCCTATCCCCAGGGGTCATGATTTGAACAAATTTAAATCTACACAACTTGAGGATGATTCCATATGTGTTTCTTTCCTGTCCCAGTGGTACTTGATAAGAAGACTTTTAAAAAATGCCATTAATTTTTCACAAATTTGTAATTATCTCCCCTTGGAAGAGGGCTTGACTCTTCATCTGAACAAACTTGAATTCCCTTTATCCAAGGATACTCTGTGCCAAGTTTGGTTGAGATTGGCCCAGTAGTTCTGGGGAAGAAGATGAAATTGTGAAAAGTTTACAACGACAAAGACGACGACAACGACGAGGACAGACAACGGACAAATTTCAATCAGAAAAGCTCACTAGAGCCTTCGGCTCAGGTGAGCTAATACAAACTTGCAGTTTTTCAACAGAAGAAGGTATTTTCAATTCTTGTATGACATATGAATATGGTGTCCGTTTATCATAGAATAATCTGAAAATTCAATAACTTGTCATTGAAAATGGAATTTACTTCACTCGTGAGACTGGAATATTTTTTTGTATTTTTACGGGTGTTTCGCACTTGTAAAAATATCAAAAAAATCCCGTCCCACTCGTGGAATAAATTCCATATCCAGCTACAAAATATCGATTGTATTTTCTATGAGATTCATTGACTACTGATTATGTTAAAAGCAAGACTCTACTTTTCGCGTATGTTAATTAATATGGATTTTTTCAAAGACATGCTTATTGAGAAATTGTTTACAATTTTCTTTGCTATATAGAAAATAAAAGATTTAAATATTTTGCCATTAATTTTTTGCGATTTAATTTGAACAAGAAGAACGGCAAGAACTACACGACTGCGGAAAGTATTCATTATGCAGTATCATATATCCTTCAAATTTCAATTTTGCTTTTTCTTTTCTTTTCAATTTTCACCGTTTTACTGATAAACATTGTCAGTGTTATTGCAGAATTGTTAAGATTATATATATAACAGTTATTAATACGCTGAGACCTACAATTTCCACGTTCATTTTTTCAGAATTGCTATTAAAAGCCTCTACAAACACTGCTTGAAAGTCACAGAATGTATTTCTTCCATTTTCAAGAAAAAAAGGAATACGGATCTCGAAGGTATGAAATAATTCCGAAAAGCAGCTATCACATAGACCGTTTTCTCATCGGTAACTAGCCAATCAAACTTGTATCCGTAGATACATCGCATTTGTTTTTATCCAAAACGAATAGCCCCACGTCCATGTCGTGTGACTTGAGAATGTTACTGATGATTTAGTCAGCTGATTTGCCGACAAAATTAAACAAATGTATATAAATTATTTCTCTTTATTTTATGAAAAGAGATTTTCAAAAGAAAAAAAGGTCATATACTTAGTATCTCGAAAAGGCAGAGAAACAATCACCTTTAAGCAAACTGTGCTGAAAACGTTTCTTTTGGATGCTTTCCTCTCTTGTCGATAAGTCGTCTTGTATTATTTTGATAGAATTTTCCTCATTGATATACACAGTAATAGTTTCATAAAGCTAAAGTTACGCTCTGTGGAATCATTTTATTTTGTTCATCGGGCCTTATTTCTTGGGTTACTCGTTTAAACGGTAGATTCATTGAATCAATATGTTAACAAATAAACGTTCACGTAGATGTTCATTCGTGGGTATGGATGACCCACGAACATTGGTCCCCCACGAATGATGATTCCAAAGTGCGTGCTGAATATAACGAAGTAATTTCACAGGTCTCAATGACATCGTCATAACCGAGTTTTACTGTATTTTTAATTAAATGCGGCTTAAAATGTTACCACGTGAAATAAACTTAGTTTTTATTGGATTTGAACCTGAGTGTAAAGACCCCCCCCCCCCCTTTCTTGCAAGTATTCATGTAGCAGAAGTGTGATTACTGACAAACGTATTCCTTCTGTCTGTTCTATGGTACAGCATTAAATCTAATACATGTATATTGTAATTGGAAGACGTGTTCCAGTTGAGATTTTCAGCAGTGATCAAGATTTACAATGTTTATTAGATGAACAACACCATGAATAATAAATTTGAACTTGTGTGTAAAATTATGTACAGTACTATAATTTGAGTGAGTTAGTCGCTGATATATGATAGGAAAAACTAAAATTGACAGAAGCCGATCCGGTAGAATACATTTAATATACATTGTCTCTATTGTTATTCTTTCGTTTTGTTAGTCTTTCTTAGACTTTTTAAGGGGTGACCTCTAAAGTTAAAAAAGTGATAAACAAAGTTTTTTTTAAAATTTTTTATGGCCTTTGAAAGAGTAATGATTATTTTAAGGTTAACTGTCTAGTCTTTTGGTGTTTTGATGTATAAATCAGTTTGCTTACGTGACAAGCCTGTGACCTGTTGACCGGTCACACACGCAGAGAATTTTATTATAACAATATACAATATCAAAGTTATTCACATGTGCTTAATATTGGCTATCTAGTAATATATTTAACCCATTTCATTTTTTTATATTATGAAAGAAGATAAAAGCTTCATTTCATCAATTCACATTACAGATCTGGTCAGTTACATACCAAATAAACTACCGCTATAATCCAAGCCAGGTAAAAAAAAAATCAGGTAAACACCACACAAGAAATAAGAGTCATATTGTAAATAAAAGAAAATGGGTATCCACAAAAGGGACAAAGTCTTTACATTGCTACATTTTTGTTAACTTCTTACCTTATCCATTACTTTAGATATCTTACAAAAATTACTTAAATATTATATCCTTATTTATAAATTTTATCGGTACCAAAAAAGCATTTTAATCGTGTTTGATTGTTCTCTAGTCCTATAAATGTATAATAAGGGCAATTAGGTTTTGAAATTTCAATTTTGGAATCATGGATCTCCAGGTGAGTATATGTGTTGGGCTCAAAAAATAAGTCTGTCGTTGCAACTCCTGCTTTTTAATTGGTACATGTAACGAAAAGATTTTTTTTTTTACAAAAATGAAAATGTCCATGTCATATATGTTTTCGAATGTAGATTCCTTCCCTGAAACCCATCAGGGATTCAAAGGGATCCAGTTCCTTATAAAAGTTCGTCATACGCACTCTTTGTATATTTTGGGTTTTGATACTTTGAATCTAATATGGAATAATGATGTTTAAGTTAGTTTGCAATAAGGTTATAGAAGCGAACTGGATTTTCCAGATGATGATTGAAATTAAATACATTGTACTTTAATTTATTCATTCATGGATGAAGACATTCTATCAATATTGATTTCTGATTCTACATGTGAAATAAATCTTACGGATGGGTGATCGAGATGATTTTTTGGGGCAGATGTATCCTCGGAGGTCCATGAGTCGTTACCCTAATTTGATCGGGACTGTTTGTAAATCAATTTGAAATTCTGTTTCATTTCGTAAATCATACCTTAATTAAACATGTTCTTTTTTTGCAGTAAACTGGTCAAATAAAAACAATCATGCCTTATTGATTGTTTTCATCTCGTTTAAGTTACCGATGTTTACCCGGCGACATTTTGAAAAGCAAGTCCTAGGGTCGTGACGTCAGCGGAAATTGAAGTAAAAAGGCCAAGAGAATGAATTAATGCGTTTTTCATTTTTCAACTGAAAGTTAAAGACAAATTATTACAATCTTTACAATGAATTAATTTTTTTCAGTTTAACAATTAAAAACTTATATAACTAAGTTGAATTTAACACTGTCAAATTCAATAAACAGCAGCAACAGTAGTAATATGTTAATCTGCATTACAATGTGGACAAAAGAATTGATAATTCCTTCTCTTGTTTTCTTTGACTATTTGCATGATCTTTCATTCGCTGACACACGCTTTCTGAGATTTCTCACCTTGAAACAATCTTGCTCATTGTTTCCCTCTCTTTCATTTCTCCAGCACTCTTTTTTACCTTCAGATGGTTCTCTTTCTGTTGTAACTTTACCACATAATTTTGCTGATCTACATTTTCTTCCTTTTTTGCTCAAATCCTCTCTCATTCTCTTGGCTTTCATTTCTAATTTCAGTGGCCAGGCCCTTGAAAACTTCTGCTGGTACCAAATACTTCGAAGGAACTGAGTCTTTGCAAAGGGGGTGAATGCCAGTGCGACGAAATCCTGACTGGATGTTTTCAGGAGACAGTGCCTTTGTGTATGCCTTGCATGCGACTTCACAAATGTCATACCTGGTAATTGTTGCTGCTGTTTCCCTTAATAACTTGTGACACTGATTATTATAAATTTTTTAAAATGGTCCGTAGCCGGCAGCATCCATTGGCTGCAAGACATGGCTTGTATGGGCTGGAAGAATAAAGATGATTATTCCCTTCTGACTTGCCCACTCTACCAGTTCCACTGACACATGGGACTTGTGTCCATCCAAAAGGAGTAAGATCTGTCCTTCATCTCGTGGAACAAACTTGAGGAAGTGGTGTTCCAGATAGTGTCAGAAGATTAGGCCGTTTGACCACGCAGTTTCGCTTACTGTGCTACTAGCCCCAGGGGATCTCCACTCAACAGCTCTGGCATCATCCGTTTGCCAGGAAAGACGAAAAAAAGGTGGTATTGAGACACCACTTGCACTGCCTCCACCGAGAATAGTGATGGTCTTTCCACGACCTGATGTTACTTACTGGGGACAGTAAGCAGAATCTCCGACCACGGCTGGTGGTTTGTGGTCAACAGAAATACCCTTTTCGTCAACATTGAAGATGAGATGAGGCTTTCCATACAGATCATGTTTAGAGAGAGTGTTGCAAAGATTTTCAAAGTATTTGGACACAGTTTCACTTGAAGCCATCTTTGCTCTTACGTGCTCTAACCCTCGTGGCTTCAAAACTTTAAGCTCAGGCCATCGCTTTAAAAAACCTCTCATCCACTTCATAGGAAATGGCTTGTCAGGGGTCCTCTTACCCACAAAAATTGCGTAATCTGTTACAATATTTATGCATTCCTGTCTGGTATACCCATAACCAAGGGATGCCATTGTTTTAAAATGATTGACTAGATTGGCCTCTTCAAGGTTGTCTCGAACTGGAGTTTTACCAAAACAGCAGTTTCAGGGTCAACTTTTTGCAGAACCCTGTTCCTAAGTGTTGTATCGGGCACCGAAAAATTTTTGAAGCTTTTCTTACTGACATTTTTTTCTTAAACCATTTTATATGCATTTGTCATTTGTGTTGAAGAATAAAGTCTTTAATTTCTTTTGTGAGGCTTGGTACTTTTCTACAATAGCAAACAAATAAATCCATCATCAAAAAAAATGTCTAAGGAACAATAAAACTTAAATGGAAAAAATTAACTTTGTTTGGCCTATCAAATTCCAATGTAGTCATGTGACTTCTGTTGATATAATGTAAACAAAGCGTACAGTAGCACTGACACACTCAATATAGGTCGTAAATTTTAAAAAAAAAAATTGGACTTTATTGTCATACTTACATGTAATTGGTAATAATGAATTTGACAGTAAATCAGCTAAGATTTTGTTTCATACTAATTTTTTTTTTACCTGTTTTGACCTCATTGTCGTCTGCAGTTGTAAATATGACGTAATCGGTCGTAGTAAAATTTTTCTCACGGTGTGCGCAACCGCGGACAAAATCTCGCGAAATACGCGAGAAAAATAAAAGGGACAAGACTCTAGGACCATAACGAATTTAGGGCCTCCGACGATATTCCAAGTCAGCTATAAATCCTTATTTTACTATTGTTGCATCTGTGCATGTATGTTATTAGTTTATGCAAATCCAATGACCTAGATAAGTATGTTAGGAAAATAATCGGGTAGATGTTTTCTAAGCAATTCAAATCCCAAGTCATTTTAAGGACATTGGGAAGGTTCCTGGATATCGTATAGAAATTTCAAGAACTCTTCAGTAGGTTTAATAGTATTAAAAAGGTTATGTTCCGGTTAGTTTAACCCACCAAGCCAACACATTTTAGAATTCGTCAAATCAATGATTTTACAATTTTCAATGCATCTCCTATGCAAAATGTTAATAAAAGGGACCTACATATTTTTCACCGTAGGATTTCACCAAACCCATTTATTTCATATTGTTTATGTATTATATACATTATTGTATCCTCTGTTCCTATGACATCTAGTTATTTTGGCTGAAATTGTAAATATAAAAACAAGACACAGACATACCGGCAACGTTCTTTACTTTTGAGATACTTCCCTCATCATATATATAATTATTGTTCATAATGGTCAAGAGACTGTTTGACTGTTTCCACTATGTAATTGACATCTTTAGGAACAAATTATCGTAAAAACTATTGGTATGGATTTGTTTTTAATTTTTATTCGTAGTTACTAAATAGTGCCTACTTCACACGACCCAAGAACTGTTCCAAGCCGGTCTACCTTGCAGCACCTGTCACGTCTTTGCCTTTCCCAGCATAGCTATGGTAAATGACGATCTGTTGGCTCTCTGTCCCCTGAACACAATGTACAACAAAGCCATCACTACTTTACTTTCTTGTCATATAGATAATTTTACTGTTGTAGGAAGCACACGTGGTTTTCCTTTTCTCTGTAACAATCACTTTACTGGTTTTCACCGCGTGGAGAATTCTACACGGAAGATCACTCTTAATCACTATATTATAAGTGAAAAACCCATGTATTACATGTAATCTTTTTTTTTCTCCGGAAAACCTTGCCTTGCCAATGTCCTTAAGCCTTACCTTAATTTGACATTGCATCTTCTTGCTTCTTTGTTTGCATACTAGCAGTATTCTTTCAGATGCTGCTTGTGAATTAAATTTCCTGAGTGAGTGAATTGATTGAATATTTTTAGAGTACTTTCATTCTCAAAACTTTTCAGTTCTGTTGTTGTTTAAAGATTCGAGTATATTGGCATGTTATGTGGAGGGGAAAAAGCATTTTAAAAAATTCAATATTGGTATAATACATTGTAATTAGATGATTCTTTTGGATTTGTGAATCATTATTACAGAGTTTCCTAATTTGAGTGTTAGGTAAAATAGTTTTGTTGACGTAAGATCATGTTTTATTGGATCAACTGGAGTATACGGACAAATAGTTCTCCTGAGCATAGAATTAAGCAGTTATTCGGTTAAGACGTCAACAGAAGAACTAGCATATTTATTTGTCGACCATTTACAGGTTGACAGTTGACAGGTCTACAGAACTAGCATATTTATTTGTCGACCGTTTACAGGTCGACAGAGGAACTAGCATATCTTTTGTCGACCGTTTACAGGTTGACAGTTGACAGATCTACAGAAGAACTAGCATATTTATTTGTCGACCGTTTACAGGTCGACAGTTGACAGGCTGACAGAAAAACTAGCATATTTATTTGTCGACGGCTTACAGGTCGACAGTTGACAGGTCGACAGAAGAACTAGCATATTTTTTGGTGATCGTTTATAGGTCGACATTTGACAGGTTGACAGAAGAACTAGCATATCTTTTGCCGACCGTTTACAGGTTGACAGTTGACAGATCTACAGAAGAACTAGCATATTTATTTGTCGATCATTTACAGTCGAAGTTGACAGGTCGACAGTAAACATTAAATCTAAACATACCTTTTTGTCGATGGTTGACACCCGAGAGATTAGGGTTAGTCTTGTATCCTACCAAGAGATTAGGGTTAGTCTTGTATCCACCCGAGAGATAAGGGTTAGTCTTGTGTCCACCAGAGAGATTAGGGTTAGTCTTGTATCCACCTGAGAGATTAGGGTTAGTCTTGTATCCACCCGAGAGTAGGGTTAGTCTTGCAATTATTTGATCCACATGTACTCAGGCAAAAGATATTTCATAATATAATAATAAAAAAAATAATAAACGCCTGCGGCCTTATGCATATATTGAATATATGCGTTTTTTTAGTATAAAATCCCTGTGCTCCAAAAATATTTTTATTATTTATCAGGTTATTTCAAACATTATATTTCATTGTTCAATTAAACATTAATATACTAGATTATTTAAAATACATCCCATATTCTTATTTTTCTACTTTCAATAATTATTTTCATTTATATTTAATACTTTTTGTGAATGAAATACATGAAAATATTGTTCTGTCAACTGTCGACCTGTCAATCGTCGCCCATTCATATGCATGAAAATACTGTTCTGTCGACCTGTCAACCGTCAATCCTGCATATACAATAAATTTCTGTCAACCGTCGACCGTCAACCCTGCATATACTACAATAAATTTCTGTCAACTGTCAACCTTCAACCCTACATATACTTCAATAAATTTCTGTCAACTGTCGACTTGTCAACCGTCAACCATGCATATACTACAATAAATTTCTGTCAACTGTCGACCTGTCAACCGTCAACCCTGCATATACTACAATAAATTTCTGTCAACTGTCGACCTGTCAACCGTCAACTCTGCATATACTATAATAAATTTCTGTCAACTGTCGACCTGTCAACCGTCAACCCTGCATATACTACAATAAATTTCTGTCAACTGTCGACCTGTCAACCTGTCAACTAAATTATAAATCTTTGCTATAACTGACATAACTAAGTTCACATTATATCAGAATAAACATGACTAGAAAATTATTTACCTAATTATATTAATAAAAACATCTTCTGCAACTTTCTGTTACTATTGAAAAAGGAGAATTTTACTCAGTGAAATTTCTCTTTAGTATGGTAATATTGATTTAAAACACAACTCTTTAATCATTTATTGTCATTATTGTTCATTATCTAACGGGCCCAGCAAGTGCTCTACCAATCCCCTAGCTTTACTCCCCACAAAAATAATGAAAAATTTCAGACTTGCTGTACTACAGCATATTAATTCTAAAAGTGTTCATAATCAAATATGGATTCACAAAAAAAAAAAAAAAAAAAAAAAAAAAAAAAAAAAATCCAAAGAACTTTTAGAAAATTTAAATTCACATTTTTATTTTACATGTACATCAAAACGTATGACTTTTCTACACTTTTCTACACTTTATGCAACTATTCCTCACGATTAATTAAAAACTGGGCTTTTTGATATCATACACAACTGATTCTTCAAAATAAACGTGACTCGGTCATTTGCATATCTTGTGACTGGTTATCAACAAAATCACTTTGTTGAAAATCAATCTGATTCTACACCCAAATGATGAAGTTGATTCTACACCCAAATGATGAAGTTGATATATTAAAAAGATGCTGAAGGTCTTCATTGACAACATAAATATAGTCTTTGGAGACCAGGTCTTCTAACAAACTGTTAGAATTCCCATTGAAACTAATTATACTCCTTTATAAACCGATCTGTTTGTATTTTGCTATGTAAAAGAACTTAAAAACTACATGAGAAGAAGCTAACATTTGCTGTGACCTTCAACTCGACATTCAGATATATCGATGACGTTTTAGCAAGTAACGATGTTACCCCCAGAGTCTTACACATCTGTTTCATATTTGGATATTTTACTTGAAAAAGAAGTTAATGGTAATCTAAGAACCAAGCTTTTTGATAAACGTGATGACTTTAACTTTTCAATCGTCAACTTCCCTTACTTATGCAGCAATATACCTTCCTCACCTGCATACGGGTTTTATATCTCTCAGATGATTCGATAGGCAACAGCATGCCCTACATATGAACAATTTCTAAAACGAGATAAGCTATTGACAAACAAGTTGATGAAACAAGAATATCACAAGTTTCGTTTAAAGTCGTCCTTTCGTAAGTTCTATGGTCGATACTATGACCTTGTCAGCAAATACAATTTATCATTGAGTAAAATGCTGACTGACGTTTTTCATACTAATTGTTAGGCCATTATTTGCACACTGAATTTGCGACGGATTTTTCCGTAATTTCCCGATCATGACAAAGAGCACACGACCGGTCGTGTCTGGTCGGCAGGGGATACTCACTCCTCCATGTCACCTGATCCCACCTCTGGTGTTTTGGAGGTTCGTGTTTGCTCTGCTAGAAAATGTGTATAGTTTAATAGATTTTTGAGCTTGAATACTGTTCGTTATCTCCACACATTTCATTCCATTCATATGTCGACTAAAAGAATCCCAATGAACTCAAAATAAAAGACACCAAAGAGTCTGCGTCATTTTTACTGACTATAGAAGATAAGGGCTAGCTAATAACTATATTATTAGATAAACGAGAGAACATCTTTTCAGTCGTCAACTTTCCTTGTTTGTGTAATAATATTCCGCTATCACTTGCATATGGTGTTTATATCTCCGAATGTATGAAATAAGAAGATAATGAACAGCATTCAATCTCGAAAGTCCAATAAAACGATACAGATTTGGAGCAGAGCAAACACAGACCTGAAATTTAGAGGTGGGATCAGGTGCTATGGAGGAGTGAGCATCCCCTGCCGACCGGTCACACCCGCCGTGTGCTCCTTGTCATGATCGGTGGAAAAAAACCGGAAAAATACGTATTTGATACCCAAAAGAGTGTTCTCATTACGATCCATATGTAAACCAAGGCAGGCTGCTGACAGATAAGTTGATGTTTCGAAGATTTCAATAACTTCTTTTCAAATCGGCATTTCGAAAATTCTCTGGTCGTTATAATGACCTTGTTAGCAAATATAACCTATCACTTGGTTGCATTTTGGCTGACTTATCTAATACCAATTGTTAGGTCTTTGTTTTTATACTTATTTTGACTAGGGAATATTCCATCTACCTGATCAATACATAGGTCTCAAGGCTGGTGTGTCTGTTCGACAGGAGATGTTTACTCCTCTTACATGTACGCTCCTGATCCCACCTATGGAATGTTCAGTGTTTTCTGTCTAGTTCACTATGTTTTTTAGATCAATTACTGTTCGTTATCTTCACTATGTTCCTCATTATTACATGTAATTCTTACCTGTGGGAGAACAAAGTCATTAGACTTGCAGTGTTCCAGTCCTGCATTGTGTGGTTGATGTTCCTATTTTATTTTCTTACAAGTCAATCTCACGTTACTGAATATTATACGTTTCCGGGCATTTGCTTATCATAAATATAGGGACGAAATTCGATTGATATATGTTTCTTTATCTAAATTAATGTAATTTTTCGTTCACTCGTTACTAAAACCCTCTTTAGATGACCAATATTTTTTCCAGTCATTTTGATAAGCCTTTTTCATGCTTTCCTAAAGAGATCCATCCATGTATATTGGCTTCCGGTATTTAAATTGCGTGTTCTGAAACACATTAAAAGCAATTCCTTTGATAATAACGGTCCGGTCAGTATGTGATATGACATACTAACGAGTTTCCAAGTGAAAACGCAAGTTTGACACAATAGAAAGGGGACATTATGATACCACTAATGGTATGAACTATGACTTTGCAAAGTAATTTTTATTTGCTGGAGCATAACATTAAGATTAACATTTTGGATAATAAAGCGTTATTACACAAGTTACACAAATCACATAAAATGTATTTTGTTCTTTTATTTTTTTTTTTTATTTAGAACGTCAAAATGTATAAAAGCCCTGGATTTAGTGAATATACGCATCACGGGGAAAACAGAAAATGATCAAAATTAAGTTTGGCACCGAAATACTTCTTGCCATATAACAAGTGTTTACAAAGTACATTCAGAATCAAATCCATTGACTTTCTGATAAGAGAGTTAACTCTCACTGAGGTTTATTACTTTAACTTCCTTACAAATTTACGTTCAATGACGATGTTTGTCAATTTTTGCGACGCAGGTACTTTAAAACTGTCCACATTTCCATTATGATTTTAATTCTTTTGGAAAACCATTATCATTGAAGAAAAGTTTTATATTAGTTACCTTAAAAACAAGTTAAACGAGACACGAAAATTTGGACCTCAAGCAAATTTTACTTATTTGTCGAAACGCTTTCAAACGGGAACATTCAAGGTCTTTCGATGATAAATATCTATGAAATCTATATTTACTAATACGCTTGAAAAATGTTAACTTCTCAATATACTTCGAAATAATTGATAATTTTCTTTCGAAATAATTTTTAACGAACTTTTTTTTTATAACTTCATAAAGAGGCAAAATTACGGACAATTTCACTTTGATATTAATTTTTCAAAGTTTGGTGTTAAGTAATATCCCTTTATATGGAATGATGGAAATTTGCTTAACGTTTATTGTGAAAAGATCTTGTTTTTACAATTTTTTTTTAAATCTCAAAAATCAATTTTACGATTGCTGAAGTCACACATTAAAAGAGACGTCTGCATTCGGAATTACATGCAATTGCTGGCCCCAGTAAGGAATATCCGTATAAATCAGGTAGTCATAGACCTACCTGGAAGTGTTATGCGGATTTTTCCATGTCGTCGATTTCCTGTTACTGTCGTAATGACATTTGATTTCTTTGCTTTATTGACTATTCCATCTCCAGGCTTCGAGGCATGAGCACTTCTAAAACTTTAAATGAAACTTTAGATGTAAATAATATATGAGTAAAGGATTATTTTGAGGTCATCCTCATGAATATTTGCAAGCTTACTGTAAAAAGCTTTCCCATTTATTTCCATTGGTAGAAAGAAACTGAGAAACTTAGGTGCTGTTATAAAAATCTGTGTTTTGAAAGAAAAACAAATTTCACTCCGAGCTATCTCAGAATGTTTGCAAGAGTTTGTAATTTTCTTTGAATCGTCTCTTATTTGTATTTGAAATTGTTCCGAAAGCATTGATGTCTCTTTAAGGTGCTTAAATTAAAAACATTATTTTCCTGATATCTATGTTCCTTGTTAATATCTCCATGGAAATAAGTGATCAATCTAATGATAGTATCATGAAGTAAGACAACGCCACTCATGGTAAAAGTTTTATTAATGTTTTACATTAAACGGTTCGTCAAAATCTATCATTTGAATTTCGGCAAGATAAATTTACAAAGTACAAGCGTTAGAAAATACATCACAGATAGTATGAACAATTTATTTATCAAACCTTTTTAAAATTTCTTATATTACATTCTAAAATGTTAATTCGTATATTTACATAGTGAATTCAAGATTCCATTGGGAGGTGTAAAATTTCTGTTTGACTGACAAATGAAAAGATGTTATTTTAAAGTCAATTTTCAAGATTCCATTGGGAGGTGCAAAATTTCTGTTTGACTGACAAATGAAAAGATGTTATTTTAAAGTCAATTTTCTTTTATGTGGTGAATTAGTGAATAATTTCTAGGCAATGATAACCAAGCAATTATTTGTCAATGCATCAAATTCCATCCCCCGGTGATTATCTAGTTTAGATTCCCATACCATCAATCAAATATCCACCAATCTGTTAAGGGAATTTATCTGACTGGCTATATTGAGCTTCAGGCACGATCCTATCACTATTTTCCACATTTCATAAACGACTGGAAACTTTACGAACAATCTTTTGATAATAGTCATGATATACATGTAGTGTACATGTGGTGTACATGTAGTGTACATGTAGTGTACATGTGGTGTATAAATGAAAATTGCTTTGTAACCATTGCAAAAAGTTTGAAGATTTCACTTATCTCTACTACATACACAAGAATTTCGATGTCCTTAGATTGGTGACATTTTGCAGCATACCCTGTTACATTGTAAATGTATGTTTAGAATATTCATATTTGTCTTCCACCCTCAATTTTTGAAAAGAAATACAATTATATAAAAGTTGAATCTAAAAATATTAACATAAATGAAATAAAAAGATTTAGTTACATTGCCATTTCATGGAATACATTTTATTCACCACAATTTGTCAAAAATTTCTATAGAAGATTCGAACAGCATAATATCTTATCATATGCATATTTCTGCTCTGCGAAGGCCTAGGTTTTTACATGTTACTTTTGTCTTCATCAAAGACTACTTTTGTCGTTACATAGTCTAATTATTGGTAACATAATAAAAGCGAATACGACAATATTTTATCGGAGTTTTTCAGCTATTACTGTACCAGTTTACTTATTATTGCATGTGGAAATTTACAATATCCTTTATGGGCAAATTTCTTTATTACATGTATTAAGAAGTATTTTGTTCTTTGCTTCGTTTACTAGCTTAAAGAATCGAATTAAATACCATAATAATGTTCGTCCTTTTCTTGATCATATATTAAGCTTCCTTTTTAATTATTGTATATTCAATATTGTAGTGTCCTACCCTTCTCTATGTGAAGCTGCTTAAGCGTCAAAGTTATAATAATACATTGTACATTTCACTATCTTAAGAGTTATCAAACTGATACTGCTGTTGATCAATAAAGCAAAAAATACGACACACTATCTAGAAAGCCATCACTGTTATGACTCGTTGCAGATGCTAATGGGTTATAGATATGTCAATAAAAGAGTCCTGATTTGGGTTACCTACTCATATTTTACCATTGTTCTGGGACCCTGGCCTTTTAACCTTCAGCTTTGTGTACAAAATGGACAACGTGGGTTAACTTTGCTGCCCTACTTCTTTAAGAATAAGGGAAATAAAAAAATATTGTTATTGTCAGAGGAATAATTTGAGTAAGCATAAAAGCGTCCTCGTTTGAACTTTTAAATAATGAATAGACCGGTTGAATAGTATTACCCATCACATCAACACTGTCATGGTTTAATTTTCTAATATGAAAAAGGTAAAAAAAAAAATTGAAAAACTCAAGATTTATTCAACATTTAGGGTCTTAAGTGACCTTGGGGTTTTCTGTATTCTATCATTTATTCAAGAATAATGTTTCTTTGATTTCATGTACAAAAACATATTTATTTACTGTTCGTTTGCATGGTTGAAAGGATATATGCTTAAGCACAAAATTTGGCTGAAAAGGTATATGCTTAAGCACATTGTAAAGTACTTTGAGATTTATCTACATCGTATCTTTAAATTGTCTTTGATTTTTCCTTGGTCGTGCATGATATTAAAAGACACTAAATGTTTCAAGTTAAAAAAAATGAAGGAGTTGTTAAGTTGTTATTAGAGACAAACCGAATTTTTGGCCGAATAATGAGTAGATAATTTTTTACTTTACACAAAATCCTTTACCAGGAATTGCACATCATCACAATCTAGTGGCAAATATTTTGATTATAACATCTCGAAAATCACTCCAATTCAATAAAATTAAGAAACGTATGAAAAATGCCTGAAGTATCAGATACATTAAATTTCAGATGAGTTGTCATGCAAGTTCATTCTGCATTGTCCCCATAATGAAAATTAATCTTTAACTATCACTTAATTTATAAATTTTGTTTAATAATATAATTTGATAGGTAACTGCAAAGGATAGAAGAGGTAAGGTACACTTTATAATCAGTTTACAGAACTCAAGGACCATTTGATTGAATCCTTAAAGAAACACAGGACAGGCTGAGTAACAACATAGTTTACATAGCAATTAACATCTCAAAAAGTGATCAAATACTCTCATGATTTCAATTCAGAGAGCCTTAATTATCTCCGAATCTGCTTAAATAGATAAGTAAAAATGCTAACAATTCAGATATTTTAATTTGTATTTATTTATTTGAATTTTCAGGACATTGTGTTCAAATTTAAACATTGATTATTTTTTCCGACTAACCGATTACAGATTTTCTAACCGATTACCATCTTTTGACTGAGTAGCCGGTTAACCGATTACATCCCTACAAAATTAGGTCAGCACAACAAAAGCTAATACTTAAAGAATAGTAAACAATTTTGAGGTAAATTAATATGTATTAGTATTTAGAGTGTTATGCTAAATTATCTTGCGTTTATTTCATACAACAGAAATACTTTACACTCAGATGTGCTTTACCTTCTTTCTCAAAGTCATGGTGGAGCTTATAATAACGCAAGAATAAATTACACAAACTCACTTGTAAATATCTCGACACACACTTCAAAATTATTGATAATTTTCTTTTGAAGGTAAAACCTTATCTTTGTTTCTTATTACTTTGGTTAACATCGTCATAAAGATTCAAAACTACGGACAACCTCACTAACATATTGATTTTTTTTCAAATTTGTTTGGGATACATTGGAATGATGGAAAGTTGCTTGACTTCATTTTTTCAAAATGAGCAGCTTATGTCAAGACATAAATGTCATTTTCACTATTGTTGACGACACGCAGGCAAAGGGCAAATTAAGAGATGGAGCCTGCTGAATTATCGTTGGCCTCATTTTGACAACTGATGACGACACACAAGCACCGGAATGTCTGCATGGTGAATCAGGTAATCGCTGACACTACCTAGAAGTGTTCTGCGGATTTTTCCATGACCCCGACTTCCGGTTACTATCATTGTGGCATTTAATTCCTTTCCTATGTTGATTATTCCCTCACCAGGCTTCGAGGCATGCGTACTTCTGACACTTCCATTTACCTGAAATTGCATAACACTAACATTCATACCATGAAATATATGGAGATAACGAACAGTATTCATGCTCAAAAGTCCTTTAAACAATACAAATTTTGGAGCAGAGCAAACACGGACCTCTTAAATATCAGAGGTGGGATCAGATGCCATGGAGGAGTGAGCATCCCCTGCCGATCGGTCACATCCGCCGTGTGCTCCTTGTCATGATTGGGAAATAACGGGAAAATCTGTCGACAATTCAGTGTGTAAATAATGGCCTAACAATTAGTATGAAAAACGGCAGTCAGCATTTGCATGATTTGACTTAATGATAAATTGTATTTGCTTACAAGGTCATTGTATCGACCATATAACTTACGAAATGAAGAATATAAACGAGACTGTTCATATTCTTGTTTCATCAATTTGTTTGTCAATAACTTACCTATTGAACCTTTCTATCAAACACCAACAATCCAGTGGACTACATGTATATGATATACGAGTAAATGGTCATTTTAAAGTCATTTCTATGATTATATTTGCAAACTCATTAATGGATTCTGAATAATTCCCAATGAAAGTATTTCACTGGATAACTGGGGAGTTTTAAATTGAACTGTATTTTTAGGTTGAGAAAAAAAACCTCTTACTCCGAGCTGTCTTAGAATGTTTGCAAAAGTTTGAAGTTTCCTTTGTATCTTCTCTATTTCATGTTTGAATATTGTCTGGAAAGCATCGACATCTTCTCTGTTAGGTGCTGAAATTTTGAAAATAAATTTTCCTTATACTGATGTTCCAAATTAATAATTCCTGGGAAAGAAATGATGGTATTATAAAGTTTAAGACTAAAGCCTATCTTGTTGATGTTTTAATGCATGTAATATATAATTTTAAAGCTTTACTTAAATTAAAATCAAGTCCAGATAAGCTATCAAAGTACTGGTACTGAGAAAACGTCAAATATTTACAGAAAGAGCAATTTTTCATTACACACTTCTTTTCTCAATGTACATTAAATCTTGTTAAATTCGTGTACATGTATTTATATTGACATAAGATTTAATGCAGCAGTGTAAAAGTTTGGTTGTAATGTCACATTTAAAATAATAAAAGATGTGTTATGTTACAGTCAATCTTCTTTCTCGTGCTGAATTAGTCAATAATTTCCTTTGTATGATAACCAATCATTTGTCAATGCATAAAATGCCATCCCCGATGATTATCCCGTTGAGAATCCTTCCATCAATCAAATATCTACCAATCTGTTGAAGGATTTTAGATTACTCGGCCATATAGAACTCCAGGCACGATCTTATCACCATTTTCCACTTTTCATAAATGACAGGAAACTATGCGATCAATCTTGTGATAATTGTAATGATATTGTATATTTAGAGTATATACAAGTTAGGCGTATATAAATGATAGTTCTTACTTTGCAGCCATTGAGCTGAGGTAAAGATTTCACTCATCTCTACTGCATACACAAGAACCACGATGTCTTGAGGCCTGTGACATTTTGCAGCATACCCTGTTAAATGTATGCGTAGGATATATATTTTACATAAATTCATTCTAAGATTGTTTAGAATAAATTAAGATGCAGTAGAATATATTTAACTATAAGAACATTCTATTTCATGAAGTTCATTTGATGAAGTTTCAATGGAAGAAAATAGTATTTCATAGGCTTTGCATTCCTTGCTGTTTGAAGTGAAAAAGGTGAAGATAACGAACAGTGATCGATCTCAAAAAATCTACAAACAATACAAATTTGTACACAGGGCAAAAAAAACGGACCCCCGAAAGTTCCAGAGTTTGGATTAGGTGCCTAGGAGGAGTAAGCATCCCTGTTGAATGGTAACACCCGCCGTGAGCCCTATATTTTGATTAAGTATACGATAAAAACAAAGGCCTAACAATTGGTATGAAGCACGTCAGCCAAAATTCGACCCAATGATAGGTTATATTTTTTGAGAAGGTCATTAGAACGACCATAGAATTTACGAAAAGCTGACTTTAAACGAGGTTGTTGAAATCCCTGTAACATCAACTTATCTATCAGTAGCCTACCACGGCTTAAAAATTGATCGTTCCCAGATCATGCTCTTGAGTATCGAATTCTTTGGAAGACATAAACACAATATGCAGGTGATAGCGGAATATTACTACATAAATAAGGAAAGATGACAATGGAAAAGCTGAAGTCATCTCGTTCGTTATACAATTTAAGTGTTAGTTAGCCCTTATCGTCTATAGTGAGTAAAACATCCAAATATGAAACAGATGTCGCAGACTATGTAATGTCTTTTATTTCAAGTACACTGGGATACATCGATATATCGAGTCGACTTATGAATGGAGGTAAGTATTGTTAATTGATAAAACGTCATCGATATATCTGAATGTCGAATTAAAGGTCACAGCAACCTTTTCGTCTTCTCATTCAGAAGTTTTTGAAAAAATTCTGGTTCAAAGAATATAAACACTGGTCAGTAAATAAAGGAGCACAATTTGTGACCATCGAAATTCCAACAATTTGTTGGAAGACCTGGTCTCCAAAGACAACAAAAATGGTCAATGAGGAACTCCAGCATCCTTTTGATATCAATTTCAGAGTATTTTGTGTAGAATCAGTGTGATTGTTAACAAAGTAATTTTGCTTATAACCAATCACAAGATTTGAAAATTTCTGAGTTCCATTTTTATTTGAGAAGCAATTGATTGACTGATTGATTGTATGTTGTTTTACGTGCCGTTCGAGAATTTTTCACTCATATAGAGACGTTACCATATACCGGCGAAGGGCTTCAAATTTAGACCTTTACTCGGCACTCAGGGCCATTGAACAGTGAGACTTCTTTATCGTGCCAACGCCTACCGTGACACGGGCCTCGGTTTTTTAAGGTCTCATCCGAATGACCCGCAACTTTCACTTCAAAGTACCGAGCGATTGGCGAAGGAACAGTTGCTACCTATTTTTTTTATCGACTTATAAAAAAAATATAGGTCATTCGCAGCCATGATTCGAACACACAAACTTCCGATCACGGGGGGGGGGGGGGGGGGGGTCAAAGAAATATATTTTCCAATGACCAATATTTGCCATCAAGATAAAACTTTGATATTGAGATCTATAACTATCTGAATCTCCACAGAACTGAAATTTTCATCAGCTATGACTTCATATGTTAGATCTGATGTCAAGATGATGACGTAAATTCAAAATTTCAAATGATTTTGAAAAAAAGGATACATCTTACGTCAATATTTTGATTAAGAGTCATTAAGCGCAGGTTAGCCCCAGCTCGATCTATTGATATAATGTGTACAATTAGAATGATTGATTGATTGTATGTTGTTTTACGTCCTATTCGAGAATTTTTCACTCATATAGAGACGTCACCACATACCGGTGAAGAGCTTCAAATTTTGACCTTTACTCGGCACTCGGGGCCATTGAGCAGTGAAAGATCTTGATCGTGCCAATGCAACGCCTGCCGTAACACGGAACCTCGGTTTTTAAGTTCTCATCCGAAGGACCCGCAACGTTCACCTCAAAGTGTCGAGCGCATGGCGAAGGAACAGTTGCTACCCATTTTTTATCGACTTAAGTCATTCGCGGCCGAGATTCTAAATTACGACCTCCCGATCACGAAGCGAGCGCTAGCTCTACCGACTGAGCTACCGTGAACGGTATGTACAATTAGAAAATGAATGAAAAATGTGAAAATTACTCTGGGACAGGCTTGCGAGTAAATTTTATATTCAAAATTGAATAGATTTTGTCTATTTTGTCCCCTTTTCTTGAAAATAATCGAAAATCCAAATAGTTTGTGACGTCACAGAAAAACGAATTGCCGATAATCTTCTTTAAAAATATAATAATTTTTGCCGAATAAGATTTTTCACACAATATATACAACTATGTACATTTCCAGAGATTTTCAAAACTTTGTTTTTATAGGAGCAAAAATGTGCTATTACCGCATACAGTTCTTTCTTTCCAATATTTTACATTTTTCTCATATTTCCTAAAACAAATCAGAGAATTTCAAAAATAAAATTAATGTGAGGAATAATTTGTGTACTTTTTTCAAATACATTTATAAAATTTTCCAGCTGATCATTATGTATTAAACTTCCTTTTAATTAAATATAGTGTAGTATCCTACATTCTTCTAAGCGAGTCTGCCTAAGAGTTTCAATTATGCTAATACATTGTACATCTTACTTTCTTGAGGATTATCAGCCTGATACTGATGTAGATCAATATAACAAAAATGTGAAATACGATCTCTGAAGCCATCATTGTTATGCCTAATCGCAGAAGATAATGGGTTTTAGATATGTCAATAAAACATGTCATGAGTCGTGATTTGGCTTACCGATACTATGTTTTTCTGTTGTTTTGGGACTCTGGCCTCTTATCTATTGTGTACAAAAAGTTCCCTAGGGTTCACCGTGTTGCCATCTACTACATAGTAATATGGGAAATAAAAAAGATCCAAATTGTTGGAAGAATACTAGTAACCTAAAGACTTCCTCGTTGCAATTTATATATAATGAAAAAACAGGATGAATTAAATTTACCCTGTCTTGATTAAGTTCTCTATTATTTATTTAAAGAAAAACTCTAGAATTATTCAACATTTAGTGCATTGAGATGTATTTGAGATTTACAGTACCGCATTATATAATTTATAAAAAAAATTTAATGTTTCTTTGATTTCATGTATATTGATATTATTGATGATTTATTTGCTGTTCTTTGGAAGAATGGATGAATACGTAATTTAAACTATAAAAAATATATTGTTAATCATACTTCTAAGTATTTAGGATTTAGTTCTTAAGAACGAAATAAATCTTCAAACATTTATATAAGACTTGTGTACATTCTTTTAACATACGATCTTATAAATCTAGCAGAATCAAACATTCATTTCAATATGAACACTCTTAATTTACAGTCTTATAAATGTAGCATGACCATTAATTGTTTATCTGGAGTGTTTCTTGTCTGAAAAATCAGGCTTAACAAAACAAACCTTACGTAAAAAGAAAATATGTAAAAGCTGTAGGAAATTCAAATTTTAACAGATGCTTGAAATGAAAACAATTTATGACAAAAGTGTTTATATAATGTTTCTTCCCAGAAATGTACTTTCTAATGGGAGTGAACAGGATGCAGTCTAAATATATAATAGGCCATACTCTATCACTTTCAGCAAGATTATTTTAAATATTTTTTTCTGTACGTGTATTATTGGTTGTTTGTTCGTTCCCTTGAAAATTTTCGTTCATATTGGGATGCCAACAATTGCCGGTAGAAAGCTTCAAATTTTGACTTGAACTCGGCTCAAATAGCAATTTAGGAGTGAGGGATTTTTTCCGCCAATATACCTTTTACGACACTGGACCTTGCTTTATATGATCTAATCCATGACCCGCAGTAGGATTCGAACCCGCGACGTAAGTGTCAACCCTTTACTCCGCGAGTCTACAACGAAACGCACTAACCACTGTGCCACATTGGCGACTGAGAGTTTGATGTCAAATGAACTCCTAATATAAGGTCAGAAAATAAATTAATATTAAGATTTGGTACATACTTGAATCTTTGCCGAATAATAATAAGGTAGCAATTCTGAGACTTTTCTACAGTTACAGAAATACATTTCCATATTGCTACATTTGAAACCTGTATCACATTCTGCATTTGCTCTACAGCTTTTGAACATTACAATAAACAAATCAAATGGATTGATGTTGCTGCTTTTCCATTTTGAAACAGTTAAACTGATATTTCGGAAACAGATGTGGTACATGTATAACGTTACACAGAGTAAATTCCCAGGAATTACGTGTAACAATCTAACAGTAAATATCTGATTATAGCATTTAGAGAAGCACTCTAAATCAATAAAATTAAGAGATAATGTCATAACAATATGCTGAATTATACAGAAAATCAATGGTATTATACAGAAGGCATGTTGCTATGAGGGTTGACCGGTACAATCTTGGACAACGCGTTTTTATTGAAAGATAATTTGCTTTCTAGGCTGAAATTGTCAGTAATTCTTTATTTATGATTATCATATTTGAGGAAATTTTAATGTTTTCAATGAATTCTTGATAAAAATAAGGATTCTATTATATTTTGATGTGCACAGGGTGTGGTCCTACGGCGCACGACCAAAAACAAAATCAGGGTTTAATTGGAGAATGCGCGAATGTTATTTCGAAATAAAATTATTATTTTTAAGTTACTATCCATTATGTCGTCACTTGGAAAATTTTAAGGTGTTTGCTTAATTTTCGGCTGTTTCCCGAACATTGAGTGGTAAACAAAATACACGAAAAATGGCAATGTTTGATGACGTTGCGGCGCACTAGAGAGCAGTTCTATCTGTCTTCTCCTCGTTCTCGATGAGGGTAGATCAATTCATCAGTTTTCGAAAGAAATTTAACAAAATAATGCTGTCTGTTACTAAAATCTAAGTCCCGATGCCTGTTCAACAGAGCGATCGTTCGCGAGCGCTCGCGGACATTTCTGTTGGAGGGATAAGGAATTTTGGCGAGCGCTCGCGAACGTTCGCTCTATTTTTTTTAGAAGTGCGTTAAGTGTCTCCATGGTAAAAAATGTTGATGTACACTCTTAACGCACTTTGAAAAAGATTTTCAAATTTTTTTTTACCAATCACATTGTCAAAAATTTTCAACATTACAGGAAATGGAACTTCAAGGAATATGTTTAATTTTTGTTGATGAAATATTAACCAAATAGATAATTTGTATTTACAGGTAGTACATATTATGCTTATTTCAGTAACAAGATACCGGTAATTATTGTGACGTCGGGATTTGCAGTACTCTAATTTATTTTTTTTTTTCAACAAAAACAAACAAACAAACAAAACGAAAAACAAAACAAAATAAAAAAAGACAAAACATTAACCAAAAAATTAGGCTGTAGGAATTTTAATTTTATATCATTACATCAAACCAACAGGATTTGAAATGAAAAAAAAATTACTATGTCAACAAATACTTATTCACTTGTCATTACAAGATGCGTATGAAATACACATACACATACTCACATTTTAATGCCTCAATTGCTATATCACTACCATCCATTGCGAATATTATTATATTCCCCTTGGTGTAGCGTGGCATCTTAACTTCCTCCACTTTGTCACTAGTGGTGTCCTGTGTCACTTCTGTGGGAGCACACTCGGCCATTCTAATTAGGGTCCTCCACCTTAAACCACAAACGATTTCCTAGGGGTCACGAGTTTATTTTATCAAATTTTCCCGTTAGATTTCCAAAGTCATGTGCTGCCAGTAAATCTTGTCAGATGCCTAAGCTGATGGAAACATCGATCCAATATTTGATTCCAGTCGCCAGACTATCGTGTTTTATTTAGATCAACACGCTATATCTGTACGGCTTCCGTCATCTTCCCCCCAACCCTCATCCTTGCGTGTGTTGATTGAGAAGAAAACTAAAATCACGATGTTTAATTAAAGATTACGTCAATGGGCTCTTAGCTCAACCTCGGATTAAGCTATCTTTTTCAGCCTTTCACTGATTAGTCTATAAAAACTCATTATGTTTTGCATGTGACAATATGGCGTAAATCTTCCCAGGAAATAAGGACGATTGCAGTTTAATTCAACTATCCATTACAGTGATAACTCAGAAGAAGATAATAAAAGTTCTGCAATAACAGTTTTCTTCACGCTTTTTATTAGAATTAATGACATCGAAGGATATGAAATTGGCGATAGAGCCCATTTTTTACTCCAAAATGTGAATCATACCAGATTCATTTTTCAAGTTCGATTAATGGGGCCGTGAACTTGAGCGAGTAAAATACTAGTACTCGTCAAGAAGGGCGACACTATCATCATATGAAGTAAACTCACCCTTACTTATTATATGTACCTATGTTATGTGTTTATAGTTACGTAACTGCAAACAGGAACTACGCACTGGATTAAGCAGAAATGTATCAATAAGCGTTGCAAATCCACGCTTAATACCATAAATTCTTGCATTCAGTATAATAGTTGACATTATCAACCGCAAGTGCTGAATCGCCGCTTATTGATTGTAAAACTGTATCATTAAGCGTCGTAAATGCGCAGCATCCCTTACACTAAATGAAACAAGCAAATGTCGCATGATCAAACGCAATTGATACAAACTAATGCATGAACATAACAAACGCAGGCTAGTAGGAGCAAACGCTGACGGAAGCCATACAGATGTAGTGCGTTGTTTTACGTTGTTTTACGTTTAACATTAACGGTTGAGAATGTCAATTAATGCAAGAGTTAATGGCCTTACCTTTGTCAGGCTCAATCATTACTTAGAGCATGTATCTCTTCTTTTCCACGAACACACCAGTACTTCGCTCTGAGTGGCCAGAGAATGCACAAGAGTGAATTAAAAGAAAACGACAATCAACCTGGCTACATTATCAGTACTATTAAAACAGATGAGAGTTAATTTTGTCAATAAGGTACCACGGTATATCAAAAAGTTCTTTTGTCCGTGAGTTCCGATTTTGCTTTGGTTCTTCAGTGAGAATCTGTAACGAAGCACTAAGTAAATATCAGTAGTCACAACACTAATATTTTATATATTTAATACTAAATTTTGGGAGTCGTTGATCACAAGGCAATATTTCCAATATAAAGTCACATAGCCTGCACCTAACACATTTATTTTATTTGGACATCAGAATTTGCAAATAAAAACTTTTTTCTTTTATCCTATTGTAGAAATTGTTTATTGATGTTCTTGGAACTCTGAAGCCACGGATTTGGAGGGAGTAGTCTACACCATCTAGGAGAGTCTTCTTTTGTGCATGTGTAGCGCACGCCGAGTGCTGGGAAGTCGGCTAAAGCTGCTGAATTTCTACATTTTCCTTTCCTATCGTTCTTTCATTAAATTTTCATCCTTTTCAGTATATTGCTGAATAACTCTAGAAGATTACTAGGTTATTTACATATCTACATAAAATATGTATACATAATCCACACCACGTAAGAAATAACAAAAGAATCCAAATGAAATGTGTGTATAAAATCTTAAGTTCTCGCTGTCCTAACTGTCTTAATTGTATCTGATTCATAACCTATTCTGTCTGATCCTACCTCAATGAACAAAACTTCTACACTATACTGTACGAAGCCTCCACAACGTGGACAGTGAAACAAACTACATGTACCTCCTCTAAGTGGGGAGTGTAAAACCCTACCTACGTGTACTCTAAATGGTGAGGCAATACGTAATATTTTAATATGAATACATGTAATTATCAGTATAATTAAGAGTAATAAACTGATCCTGCTTACAAACAGCTAAGACTGAACAGCCAAATGGGAAATTAAGACTGCCCCCTCCTGTCTGTGACCAAAAATATACATAAAATTAATAAATCAATCTTTTTGTGGGATATTGTACTAAACATAAAGTATGGCTAAGATAAGTCGAAAAACTTCAATAGGACTCCTAAAACCTGAGAACCCTCCCCCTTTTTTCCAAGGAATCCTGTACTCGCCACTGAATATTGAAAGGTAGCTAACAATTTCTCAAATTGAACAAAAGAATAAGAATATCCCCTGTTACTTCATCGGAACAATACAACTATTGAACTGACCACTCATAAGAATTAATTATCAATTCATTTCTTTGTTTTTTCTTTCTTTTTTTATTTCACTCTATTTTTTTTATTTCATTTTATATTATCTATATTTATTTTTTTTTAATTATTTTATGCACTGAACTGATATAATGCCATGATGATATGTTTTTCCCCTTGGGAAAAGAAAGGGGAGGTGAGAAGGGGGAATCAGGAAAATAATTTATCTGTAATTGTATATTTTGTGGATAGGTGCAACATACTTCTGGCAAACTTTTTCATTTACATTCTTATATTCTATAATCCCTTGCAAGGGAATACTCTTTCAATGTTTTCAAAACAACATTCATCATTTCCATTTAAAATTAACAATGTGTATAATGATTAAACCATTTTGAATGCAATTTCATTTAATTTTGGAAAATATTTAATTGTTGATTGTAGCTAGCTGGACAAATTTTAAATTTATAATTATTTAACATTTGTTGTTGTTGACGAATTGAATTCAATGTAAGCAAAACTCGGAAGGGGGGAGAGGGTATATAGAATTGCATTTATTTTAGTACTTGCGCATGTGGAACAAGCCAAAATATATTTTATTTATTAATAAGTGAAATTAAATATCTAAATATGCCCAAGTTTTTTTTTTCTTTCTACATATATAATTTTTTAAAGGACAAAAGAAATCCCTTTTAAGAACTTTCAGTTTTAAATGTCCTTATATGTTGCCCCATTGATAATCCTCGAACATCCGGTAATTTAAATGTCTTCGACAATTTCATTCAACTTTCTCAGTGAGATCAATATTGACTGTAAACAACTAGGTTGCTATTTATTAACACCCAGCATGGCGATTCCAAATGTTTTTGCATCAAGCACCATGTAAAAATCAGTGCTTATATATGCCCATCTTTCGTCAACAATGTACAGAGAATATCTGAAAAAAATTAAAGAAAATGGCACTCACAATACGAGGTAAGATTTAAAACCGGGGAGGGGGGTCTATTCTTAGCCTGTTGGAAGTATCGAGGGCCTTTCCCATCTGTTTTATTGGATATTGACCATGATAATACACGGAAGCATGCCCTCTGATGTCTTATCATTGCATTACAACATGATTGACAGAAATACTTATTATTAAATTAAAGCGTTCCATACGATTAATTTCAATTTGTTTCAATTTTAACAAATGAACATCATAATTATCACAACAAAGATAAACTATTCCCTATACATTTATTATGAAGTAAAGAGACATGTAGTCTATATACTTAGTTGCTATACACTCAATTGCTTAGTTTAGGTGTTTACAAATTATTTTTTCACATTCTTTGATCTTTGATCCGCTCCTGTATTCTTTGCCAGGCATGTCTGGCATGTTATAAAATATGGCTCTTATTGAATGGTCAGGTTTGATCTAAATATTTGACCTCTAACTTTCGCTTGCCTGCTTACACATACTGCGAGAATGGTTTGCCGGCGCCTGTTATCTTTCCCAATTCATCAATTTTGGATTCAACTACAGATTTTTAGATATTGATTTTCAAGTGATATTTTGGCAAATGTATTAGTCCAGGCATCTCTTGGTGATAATGTTATTGATCCCCGCCCTATCGGTCGATTTTTCTTCGTTCTCTATAATACATTAAGTAAACATTTTCAGACTTCTTAGCGTCTTTAAAATGTCGTGATTTAAAAAAAAGTCTTTCAGATAAAAACAAATAGCAAGATGTATTTGCATCAAAAGGTAGCTCCCTTCCACTCAAAAGCGTAAACCTTGGTTTAAAAAAAGTACTTATCATTTTGTGCTTATTGTGCTTTTACTGTTTGAAAGTATACGTTAACGCATTTCTATTAAACCCGCATCAAAAAAAAAAAAAAAAAAAAAAAAAAAAAAAAAAAAAAAAAACGTAAAATGTTATATATAAATGAGTAATCATAATATAAATTACTGCAACTGCGTTTGTTATTTATTTATGTACTCATTTATTTCTCTTAATTAATTAATTAATTTATTTATTTTTTTATTAATTTATTTATTTATCTTATTTCATTTTATCTTATTTATTTATTTATTTATTTATTTATTTATTTATTTATTTATTTAAGGGATCATGAATTATCATTGTCAGCAAAAGCGACAAACGAAAACGCAAAGAATAATCAAATTCCAAAAGGAGACAAACAGGTTACAACATCTCAAAATGCTAATGGCAAGAAAGAAAATGACAGCAATGCCAAGATATCTACAGATCAACAAAGAACGACTGCTCCCTCAAATCAAGACCGACCAACAGAGGAGATTACAATTTCCGTAACACGCGGCCAGCTTACTCAGGACATGCTCATGCGAGGAAATAAAATTGACTCTTTAACGGACTTTAAAGTCACTATATCACTCAGGATGTCTGGCATTATCCAACAGAAAAATTATGCCAAGCTTGCAAAAGCTTTTGGCGGAGATCTGAGTCTCGAATACCCTTCTACAGCAAGGATTGTTCGCATCTTCACTAGTAGTACATTTACAGGTATGAACTCGCTTAAAAAATAGGTAGAGCTCGAATCTATAATAGCAGTATTAAGAAGCTAGGAATATTTACCAAACTTTAAAATAACCTGTTGGAGATAGAGGGGGAAGCAGCAATAATTTTGATATAATTATGCAAGATTTATTCTTTATTTAGATACTAAATTTGAGAGGAATATGTGGATGGAGAAGGCGTATCCCCGCTTGAAAAGTTATTGTCGTTCGCGGGGGTACGAGTTTCAGGTGGTGGATATGCGTTGGGGAGTGAGAGATGAGGCTACAGACGATCACAGAGGAACTGAACTCTGCCTTCGGGAACTCAAGTTGTGCCAGAAACTATCTACTGGACCTAATTTTATAGTAGGTTATCCGTATGCATTGAGTCTCCACATTCGCTACATATCAACACATGTTGTCATACAGATATACAATTCTGAGGAAACAAAATGTAAACCTGAAATTTAAAAAAAAAATAATGGGGACTTTTTTTATTTATACATAATTTAATTCACAAAAAGTGAATGGGACTGGCCAGCAGGCAAAGCCTATTTTAGCCCTCTCCCTAAGAGAGACAGAAAAGGAAGCAAACGATTCATTCATTTATCTATATATCTATTTAATAATGAACCTACACTTTTTTCCAAGTCATTGTTGTCACACAAATACGGTTATACCTCACTGCCAAGAGAAATTAATGCAGAGGAATTTGAGATCATCGTGAATGGAACAGATGATCAAAAAGATAAAGACCTCTTGAGAAAGTAAGAGTACAAAGTTATTACATCTTACAAGTTATTTTCAGATTTTGAAAATCTTGTAGATGTTGAAAACATTTAGGCCAAACAAGACTTATTTTTATTATATTCCCCGTAACAGTTTTAAAATTCTTAGCTATAGAAAACAGTATTTTTCTATTTCTTCTAATGGTACCTTTATTATAGTTTTGAATTCCACTAGCTGTTATTGTATATAATAATATATTCCTTTAGTTGATGCCAGATTTAATCCACTCCTTTTTAAGATAATGTTACATGTGTGATTTTTAGATGGTACAAGAAAGACGACAACGCTTTACCTTCTCTCTGCGTCCTCCAAACGATTAGTAAACTACTTCCGGACTACTTGTCACATGATCCAGAGAAAAAGAAAGCCGCGAAAAACGTATGGTGGAATGAAAGCGAGGCTCTTCAGAAGATCCTAATAGATATATCTCAAAAAGAGCTAGGAGAACAGGAAGCCATGAAATATATCATATCAAGTAAAATATCAGTATAATTGTTTTGAGTTTCAATTGGTATAACTTAATGTATTCGCATGAGTATTCGCATTAGTGCATAAATGTTTTGAAGGACTTGTATTCTTTTAAAACAGAAATTAGCAATATGTAGTAGGTAATGTCAAATTATGACTTTTTTCTACAAAGTAACACATCTAGAGGTCCTGAAAGGTGTTCTAGAGTGCAGCAACACGAACAACCAGTGTCTTTGGTTCAAACGCACTATAAAGAACATAGAAAATGTGGAGCCTAGTTGGCAACTGTCCAGATATATCGGTGCGTTGGTAATCTTTGAAAATAATGAAATATTCAAAATTTCATTTGTCAAGTATTTTTCTCACGCAAAATAAAGCATATGCATAATTTTTTAAAAATAGATTTAATAAAAACTTAGCAAATTTATTAAAGCATCATATACATGAGTGTATCAATTATATAAATTGTCCGAAGTCATCGAAATGTGGGAAAATTCATCACACTTTCAGAATGCTTGGGTCAGGAAAAGAAATGGCAGAATTCTCGTAGACTTTTAAACAACCTTAAACAAAAGATGATGGATTCACTGCCTTCAGACAACATTCATGAATACATCATCCCATGGACAGAGAAAGGTGCAAGGAATGTAGCTTAAGTTTATTTAAAGTCTAATTTGTCAAAATTTACCACGTTTGTTTCAATGGACATTTCTTACATTATCTCACTTTAATTTCTTGTTACATGTAGTTCCATAAAAGAAGTTGAATGACAATTGATTTTTACCGTTGCTTGTTTGTCTCTCTGCAAGAAATCTTAAAAGTCTCTACCTTTAGTTTCTTTTCTACCATTTTCAAACAGGACAGAGGTACATGTATAGCTGACTGACCTCTCTACTTTCAATATGGATTCATGGTTTTTGCCTGTTTTTTCTTATTGAGCACAATACTGTAGGATTCGAGGATTTCAGACTTGTAATTGTGAAATGTATTTTATGTAATTTAACATTTGAAGTTTTACTCCTGCCATTGGAATTTTCTTCTGTTTTCCGTCTGTTTTCGATATTTTTATAATAGATTTCGATTTCGACTTCTTTTACCATATTTTTACTCACAATGTCAAAATACGTTACGAGATTAATATTTTACTTAGGTGTAGACCCTTCTCTACCTGAACATATGCAATACCTGCAACAAATAAATGAAGATTTTGAACGTCACATGATGACGATGATTGATAAAGCTATTGTGGAACGCGAACAAGAGAGCAAACGAGAGCCGTTGCTAGAAGAATGTCTTCAGCACCTTGAATTCTGTCGCAAGAAATCGCAAGCTTTTGGGCGTGTTGAAGACTTGCAGGTGTTTAACGTACACTGATATGCTTTCAGATAGTTTCAGTTCATGTCTATATATTGTAGTGATTACATAATGAATTTAAAACAAAATATTATCTAATTAACTAAACAAATTAATTATATTATATTTGTAATAAAAAAAAGTTTACTGTTTAGATGTTACCTATCTTTAAACATTGTAGAAAATTAAAAGCTACTTACAAGGACCTAGTAAATGTCCATTTATTGTTCATGCAACCTCTGGATCTGGGAAGACAACACTCATGGCTATGGCAGCTTCACGAACGAAATCTTGGCTATCAGAGAAGGTGTCGGTAATCATGAGGTATATGGTTTTTTTTCTTTTTTTGTTCAGATCAGTACTTTTTAAGATGAATCCGACAAATTACAAAGCATACACTGTTACATATCTTTTGTAATGTTTGTTAACAATTAAGTGCTTTCTTTTTAAAATTTCATTCCTTTTGTTAAGTTCCTTGTCAAGTGTTCATCCATGACAAGCGTATATTTAATAAAGATCTCGAAAGTTTATTCTAAATCTGACTTTACTTAACAAAGGTTTGTTGGAACCACATATGAAAGCACGGACATCATTCCATTTCTACAAATCTTAGCACAACAAATTAAAGAAGCAAAGGGACAATACGCTTACAAGGCAGAGGTAAAAGAAAACAAATTTTTCATGACTTTTCAACACATATTTTGTTTACTGGTAATATCTATATCCATTGAACATTTTCTCCTTCATTCCTCATGAAAACTGATTTCTCTTGATCTATAATAAACACAATTAACTTCTTGACTAGATAGATTAAAAATTAGCAATCCGTGTGAAAAAAAAATTATAAAAAGTGTCAGCTGTTTCATGGCCCTTCCATTAATGTAACGTATCTATCAACAATGCACAATACACTTTCACCCACATGGTAGAAATGATTTATACCAAAGTATAAATGTAAAAAAGGTTAAGGTGGAGATGAGTGTTGCAATTCATTGCAGAAAAAATACGTAGCAGCTTACGTGGGTTATGCTAGTATATTCTTTCTGAAATATTGCAATATTTCATCCCTGTAATATACATCAACCATTTTTTAAATAATTGAAAACATTCTTTTTTCACAGGGTGACATTAAGCACATACTGTCTGATTTTCAAACAAGTCTCCAGGGCGTCTCTCCAGACAAACCGATCGTATTGTATATTGACGCATTAGACCAGTTCAATGCGTCAAATGGTGCAAGGGAGTTGTTTTGGCTGCCGAAAATTCTTCCGGACAACGTCAAACTAGTTGTATCCACTCTAGAAGACCCAAAATATGAGTGTTTCCGAAAGTTGAAGGTGAGCACTGCTTTTTTTCTTTTTTTTTCGTCAACGGAAACACAAGCTTTCTGACATAAGCTTTCTCTAAGTGAAGAAAACTGCTTTTTACTTGTACATGTTCTGTAATGTAAGCATTTTCCATTTAAAAATTGATGTTGTTTTCAGGTTATCGTAAAGGAGGACACCAACATTTTACAACTCAGGCCCTTCACTAAAGATGATGTCCATCAAATAATCAACGGCTGGTTAGAAAATGACAACAGAACATTAACATCCGATCAGCGGCTTGTCTTGGTTTCAGCTTTTAATGAATGTCCTCTAGCATTGTTCCTGAAACTCTCATACGACACAGCTAGTACCTGGGCATCATACTACTCGGTTGATCAAACCAGCTTGGAGAAAACTGTTCGTGCAAGTATCAATAAACTGTTCCAGAGATTGGAGGTTCTGCACGGAAAGTTATTGACTTCCAAGGCTTTTGGGTATCTAACTGCTGGTATGTATTTTATACATAGGAAATACCATTGTCACGTTGAGATTTCTAAGTATAATTAGAAATTGATTTCTTGTTTCAATTAAAAATATATGTTCACCATGCACATTCGCAAAGGAAGATGCGGAAAGGGGGGGGGGGGGGGGGGGTAAGAAAAGAAATCAGCATTATTAAGAAATCTATAGCTACTATACATATTCATTTTACTTTGACACTAAAACATTTCAGCACCACTAGCACAGTGGCCTTGGTAAATCCTAGAAGAGTTGCTGTTACAATTTTTGTCAAGATTTGAATATGCAATATAAAGCTTGTTTCATTTTGATGATTATGGAGTTATGTTTATTGTGTAAATTTTCATATGGTGGTTAAACTTCATTAAGCTTTAAGTATATGTAGTATGATATATCCAAGTACTTAACAGCTTAATACTTATGGAAGCTCTAAACACTTATGAAAAATGCTTTGAGACTTTGGGAAATTTTTATCATATTTATTAGGTGTTCATGTTGAATTCATCTAGTTCATTTTCAACATAGGGTACCTGCTTCATTTCTCTAGGAAAAATGTTCAAAGACAATGAAGTATTAGTGAAAAGAAATCACTGTCGTTTTCTTCCCTTGGGAAAGTACATGCGAATAATGTTGTCAATTACTGTATTTTTGTCTAATATAATATTCAGAACACATTAATCTAATTCAAACTGTGTCATTTACTGTAGATTTCCATTTTTTCCAATTTATATCCAAGGGTAGATCACTCTTACTGTATAAAACTACCATGAAATTAAACATTTTCAGTGAGCAGTGTTTAGAGTTTCCTAAATTTATCTTTACCGTTTTATTTTAATTTGATTTAAGCCAAGATTGGACTCTCGGAAGCAGAATTGGAAGACATTTTGTCATGTGATGATGACGTATTAAATGACGTGTATATGTACTGGACACCCCCTGTCCGTCGTTTACCTCCATTGCTTCTGGTCAGACTAAAGGCTTCTTTGGAAGACAAACATTATCTAGGTGTTTAGAAATTCTTTTTCTTCAGTAAGATGTGTCTTGAAGTTAAATCCTGGCGTTGATTACACTTTTATGGTATCATAAACTACAATTTTCAGTTAATCTGAAAAAAGCTATCAACATCTCAGGATATTCCAGTGTAAATTGCAGTGTGTTTTAAAATAAAAAAGGTACAATGGAATTATACTCTGATGATAAGGATTTCTTAGACATTATTTTATATTTTATATCAAACAGTTTTTGTGTCAAATAATGAAATGTTTTTAAGAGCTATTTGAAATAAAACAACAGCATTTTCTTTCCAAAGTTGAGAGAGGGGTCGACGGTTTACTAGTGATGTATTGGTACCACAGACAGTTCTCTGAGGCTGCATATGACCGTTACTGTGGTGATACAGACATCCGCCAAAACATTCATGCCGGGTTGGCAGACTTTTTCAGTGGAACTTGGGCTCAAGGTACATGTGTATTGAGCTGAAAGCAATTTGTAGAGTTGTTCACAGTTACTTTTTTTATTTGAAATTTTGGTATTTTTTGAGAATTTTTTTAAAAGCGCAATTTTTATATTTGAAAGAATAAACTTTATGATTTTTCATTCTTAGGTAAAAAGAAGCCTTACACAGACCGCCAGGGTATTTCTGATTCAGCAGATAGACAGGTTGCAGAGCAGCCATTTCAAAATGGCGACCGCTATAACACTCGAAAACTGAAGAACCTGGCATACCATAGAATTATGTCTGGAGATTTGCACAAAACCAAACAAGAGTGCCTTTGTAACTTTTATTTCTTGTTACATAGGCTTAAGGGGACTTCTATTAGGTGAATACAATTTTGTTTTCTTTGTAAATAATCTTTACCTATTGCTTAATATTTTTCATCAAATTGTTGTACTAGATCATTAACAAAACTCTTATGAATGAAATCATATGTACATTCTTGGTATCTTAGATTCTTATTTATTGAAATCAATTTTAAATTTCAACTTTTGTAAAATATTATCTATTTCAAATCTAGAAAGCATTTTACTTAATGTTTTCATATGAAGATGTTACAGACTGACATTTCTTTCATATTCTTTACTGTTTCTCTACTGATTTTAATTCCTAAAAATGTTCGTTTGAGGCAATGTCGTAAAAATGTCTTGTTACATGTACAACATTTCTACATTAAAGATATAAATTAATTTGAAAATAAGAAAATCGGCAGGATTTTTTCATGCAGTTGAGGAACAAGCGACCTTTGATATAACTTGTTTTGTTTTATTTGTGTGTGTGTTGGGGGGGGGGGGGTATTTATTCATTCATTTGTTTGTTTGTTTGCTTGCTTTTGGTTGATAAATAATTCGATTTATTTAAGTAAAGGAATATCTATAATGTTATCATATTTCAGTATTTCTCGGGATCCTCTCTTTTCAGGCAGCTTTTAGAGGACTTTGAAATTGCTGTTGACGTTTTTCCGTCCGACAAAGCAATAAACCAAATACTCTACACACTGAGACTCTCTGAAAGTGCCCTGCTGCAAGATGGCGATTCCTTGGTGTCTCAAATATTGGGGCGTCTTCCGTGTATTGAGGTATACCATTAGATTTTAATGATTAATACCAACCCATCTGCTGGATAAAGGGTACTGTAAAGTTGTAAATGGATTTATGAAGATTAAGTAGAAAACAGTGTAGTTTAATTGTGCTAAATTTTCGTGCTAGAAACAATCTGAGATAAGATTTTAAAAAACTGATGAATTCATTTTAATTTTGAAATTCTTCACATTAATGATGAAAATGTAAATTGTATGCTAAAGTAATGGTGTACTGTTTTTTCTAACCTAGGAAACGGAAGAGTTTCTTCAGCAATGTAAAGACTCGGGTGTAACGTATATTAAAACCAATAGGCATGTTCTGAGGCGGCCAGGAGGACAGCTTAAGTACGCTCTTCATGGTGACGATCAAGATGTTTTGCATCTAGACATGACACAGGATGGCAAAACAGTAGTCACAAGTAAATATGCAAATGATATCTTAAACTATAATTGTTTTACAAAATGTATACAAAAATATTGCCCTACACCATCTAACTATAACTACAATGGTTGTCCAAGATAAAAAGAGAGCACTGTGTTATCAATCATTTTAAATTTTGTGAACAGTGTTTTCGGAATACAATGACAATCTGTCGTAATGTCAGACAACACCAAATATTAGAATAAACTTGTAAAAAAATTAATTTATATTAATTTTTTAATTTGCTTGAGCTGAATGTGCTTTCTTATTTTCATTAAAATAACAGATCCGAGTCTAATACTTTGTCAGTATACGCAGATGTTAAAAGGAAACATCAAAATGAATAGATATGAATGTAAAATTAATTTGTATAATAACTCAGATGATAAACTTGGACCATTTGCCGTGTGAAAGAAAGAAGCCTTTATGCAGTATCAGATATGTTTAGCACAAGTTGTTTTCATTCAATATAAATATAGGTGCTACCAGTAATATCGTCAAGCTCTGGGATGTCCTCAAAGGGAAACTCATACGAAATATAGAGGACCTGGACAATTTGGTCAGAAATGTCAATTTTATTAACAACGACACCGGTATTCTGGTCAGAACATCAAAGAAACTGATCACTCTGACCATTTTCGGCGATATTCTGTATGCCATTCCTATAGAACAACTTTATTCATTGTACGCCATTGGAGGGGTTGGGAAGACAATTTTGTGTTTGTACAGAGATGACTGTCTTCAGTTTTATGATCTATGTAATGGTAGTTTGACACATTCTACGACAACACAAGGAACCATTCTTACCGACCCAAATGGATACAACAATAACGGTATATGTTATCTATTGTTTTCTATTGTTTTCTATTTTTTTTTAAAGATTACACCAGAGCTCAAATGTTTTTTAACACCGCATATTTAGGGGAGAAAACGAAAATAAAAGTTGTAAATGTATTTAAAATTTTTAACTATAGTTTATTATAGTAAACTATGGTTAACTTTAGTTTTTTTGGTTAAGGTTAAAGTGACTAGGAAAAAACGAACCAACTGGAGAGGAAAAGTTTTTTGCACTAAACTTTTGAACATCATAAAATTAGAGTGAAGTTTGTGTTCTCAATTAAAGCACTTCATCGCAACCTACCGAAATTTATCGTCAAAATATCCAACTTCACTGTTTTTCTAATCAAGTCTGCGTCGTCTTTATTTTTTAATTGTGCTTCTAACAGACGGTATATAGTTCCATGAAATATGTTTTATTTCAACTGCAATAGCCAAACATTTCAATTATGATTTTCCTCAATCCAGCTTCAAACAGCTAATCTGGAGTAAGATTTTATAAAGTTACGCAATGGCATGCTTATTTAATGTTTATGAAGTAAGCATCTCATTTGAAACTGATTCGTTCGAAACAACTCTCTTTTCTTTGAAATTGTCGAATGTCTTGCATTCAGATAACCTATATTTTAAAATTGTTTTCTTTTTTGCGTTTATTGCCTGTACTTTAATGAATAAAAAGGGTAAATATATAAAGTATATATATATATATTTTTTTTTTTTACAGATTTTAAGTACAGTTTTAGGCTTGCAGTCAACTACGGTAAGATTTTACTAAATGACTTAAATATTTCTTATCAAAATACCTCTTCTGGTACAAGGTATCCATTCAAGTAAGAAACGTGAATCAAAATACCATATAATATATATGTATGAATTAAATCAGTGTTGTGAGATTTTCTATTTATGATGCAAATAATGCAATTTTGTTTGATTCAGTCAATCCTTTATCAGTGTTATTTAGTTCCAGACACTACTTGCAGATGATATAGAAGAAATATATGGACTAGAGACTAAAACAAAAATCGCAAGGAAAAGAAAAATTAAGTGATCAAGTAATCAAAAAATTACAGAATAAATACTACTAGTTTAATTATGACTTCCTAACATTATTTCAGGGACGGACATATTCATTGCTTTAATTGACAATAGTAGAAAACTGTTCACTCTGGTGGATTTAGAGTCTAAAACAGCATCGAAGTTTTCTCGCGTATTTCAAGACAACGAAGAAGAAGAGTCTTCAGAAATAGATGCCATTGCCATCACAAGGGATAACAAATACGTTATTGTTGCTTCAATGGCACAAACTGATCTTATTCTCTATGACACAAAGACGTTAGAAAAAGTACGAGTCATCCCAGGTATATATATATATATATATATATATATATATATATATATATATATATATATATATATATATATATATATATATATATATATATATAATCAGCGAAGCAAATGCCTTTTACTGTGTGCTCAGCATTCCATGCAATGATATGAATTCTTGATCTGTTCATTTCAAAATATCCAATCTAATTATTTGCAGGGAACAAAAATCTTATTTATGAGAAGTTTAAGATATCCAATGACGGGAAGTACCTTTATTGTCCATGTAAGCAATTTGTGCTTATTTACAACCTGGAAACATGGGAAAGAACTGTAATATTCCGACATTCATTTGAAGTTATAAATGTTTGTTCTGTGGACATGAAGACATTTGTTACAATATGTGGTGACTATGGTCTCTGGATCTGGAATAAGGATGGTGAAGAAGATAGGAACCAGATGGACGGCTTTATCGGAACAACTGTCAGGTATACAGATATATAATTCCGGAACTAAGGCTTACAAATTTTTTGGTCATAGAAAATATACTGCGTTTGATGCATGAATACATGTGTAAAACACCGACGTTTATATTTTCAGTAAAAGAAGGCAGTGAGTTTGTGAGGACCTCCATACACTGAATCAGATTTTTTTTTTTTGTGGGGGGGGGGGTCTTTTGGAAAATTATATAGCGTAGAGGAATACACATTAAAATTATCTAATACATTTTGAACATAGTGTACATGCCTTTTTTTACCCAGGATTTTTTTTTTAAAAAGAACAACTAAGATCTATTTTTTACATAGCATTTATGTTAATTTGAGAACAAAAATAATGAATGCAAAATAAGAAAAAAATAGTGAATAATTCATATATTGCGATAAAGCATTATTTTTAGCTCTGAAGTTAACTAGAAATATAAGTCCTTGCTTAAGACTCTTTCAAGTTTACCTCAACTGCCTCTCCTGATCAATTATAAATTGGGATGGCAATCAATAACTGGTTTACCTTATAAAATCTGTTACTGTTTAGTAGAAAAAAATTAAAATATGTTTATATTATTACGCAGCTTATTTCAAATTCATGTTTTTAATTATACATGTTAATGTTGATTAGGTGCATTTTCACATATCGAATAAAGCTAATTTGGAAAAAAAATTATGTTTCTAAACAAAATTTTGATTATTAATGATAGTTTTGATGACTGAGACAAAGCAGAATAAACTTATGACTCTAGTCTGACTGAGAAGTTATTTATCTCTATGATACATGTAATTCATAAGGCAGAAACAGAATATAACTGATGTCTTTCTTAAAAGTCTCTGAGTATATAAATAGAGCTTTATAAAACATTATACATTTATTGATCGAGTTCGAGGGCAACATGCGTTATCGGATCCAAGAACCAAATATTTGCCTGAGGCCGTCAGGCCGAAGGCAAACTGTTTGGGTCAAGGGGTCGGCAAAACGCATTTTGCCCGAGAACACAATAAATGTTTTGGTATACCTTTTATTTATTTATTTTTAACAAACATGTATCTTGCTTGATGTAAATTTTATTTACCTGCACTAAAACTCGGTCAATTCTATCACTGTTGAACACCAACGAATGCAAATGAGATTTAGCTGATCCCGCCAAAGGTGTGACATATGCGGTCCAATATCTTAACGACAGGTCCAACATCTCACCCTGCGGTCAATCATCGATTTTTTTTATGACCGCTCAGTAAAAGATTGGAAATGTAAGCCTTTTTAGTATAGATTTATATAGAGACCAAATTTCAAGGTATAACAAAACAGTACGTCAAAAATACATATTTGATTTGATACGGCTATCTGGTTAATCTGCCGGAACATGTCGCCGTTAACCGATTGGCAATTCTTTATTAACTACAATCCCGTATTATAAATTCATAATTGTTTGTCTTCATCTGTGTTTTTCAGTGAGTGTTCTTTCGATGAATTTCCTTCGACTCTTGTGGATACAAGTTGATTTATAATTATTTTTGAAATAACATTTATAATGATACTTAATATTTGAAATGAAAATTGTCTTCTGATTAATTTTCTCGATATTTTTTTTATTTACAAATGAAAATGTTTTATACTTGCTTTTTTAAACACATCTTTATTTTTACAGTTATTTGTCGCACATACCAAATAGCTACTACGTGGTTACTTTAACGAGTCACAGAAATGACCATTACATACAGGTGCACGATGTAGTGAAGAAAATCAAAGTTCGACAATCCAAAATACACAAAGACCAGAAGGTTGGTGGACTAAAAACGGAAAGATATTGTAACTAGATGCAGATCTGCACTTTTTATGTGCAATAAATATGCACGTTTTTTTTTTTCAATGTGTGGCGCTGTAGCTTTCTGGTCGACCATTCCATTTTTTTTAGACCATCGTGCTACAGATCTGCATCTAGCTGTAAGCGTGATCCAATGATAATGTGGGAACTTTAATATGGGTCCATACTATAATCAGAAAAAGAGTCAGCTTTTCCATTTGGATACACAAAAATCAGTGAAATGAAATATGAATACTAAAAAAAATATTCTCATTTACTCATAAATAAAGATGCACATTTTTAGTGTCTTAACAATGCAATATATTGAAATAATATCTCAAGGTGCTTCTTTGCTAGATATTGGAAGATACATGTTTTGCGTTTTTTTTTTTTCTGATTCAGCATCTTTCTTGAATTTGGCAATATTCAAGACCTCATTTTTACAGTTGTTGCACGTATTTCACATTAAAGGAAAGGAACCAATGGCAGCAATTCTGAACACATAACAACCGTTGTTGTCAGAATGTGAATCATTCTCTGTAGCCGCTTTCTTGAAAACATTGGCACACATGTCACAGATTCCGGGATACTATACACGTATACTCTCAAATAATATTAGAGAGGTTAAGCAGATGACCGTGTACGTCTACGTGTACGTGTAGCTAGGAAAATCCCCTAATTTACTGCATTTTACGTCATCAGTTTTGCATACCGCGTAATTCTACAAGTTGTACACAACGTGTAGATTCATAAGTACACGGAGGTAAGAACGTGTAGCTTCTTAAACTCAAATTATAGAATATATATTTTTCAGGCGGAGTTTGTTGTGATGTTGAGAGTTTATTACGTACATTTATGTACCTCCTTTAATCAAAGTCATAGAATTATTTGATACAAAAGGATTGTAAATTGATTTGTTGAAATGACGTTTTACACGTACCGGTACACGTACAGTTTGTTAAACAGAACGTGATGTTAGTTACGCGTACTTGTAAAAACACTTCTAGGTTTACACGTACACGTAGACGTACACGGTCAAATGCTTAACCTCTCTAGTCAATAGAGAAAACGATTCTTTCTTCAGTTTCCATGATAACCACCACCCAAAACGATATTCATATTACATACATTGTTCATAGTGCAAAGTGAAATCGATGAGTAGAAAATTATTGAATTCTGAAAACGTTCATGTATCACATTCATACTAATTTTGTCTGATTTTACGCGGATTGGTACTCAAGTATTAGAGGTACTACTATATATGTATCCGGAACACACCCAAAGGTTTGAGAAACTGAGTACAATCTGACAGTCATAAAACATATATTACAAGTTAATTGCTCTCTCAAAGACTATTCCTGTCCCAACCCTGAGATTTTCTCTTATTGTTGAACCCAGAGTCGTAAAACCTCCAACAAACCAAAAAACGTTCTAGTTTTGTTTTGTTTTTTTTGTTTTTTTTGACATTTGACTAGAATTTGTATGGAATAAACTTTTACAAGAGTTTGAGATGGAAAGTCTGATTCCAGCTGACTAACAAAGCATGCATGTACTATAAGAATATTCATGTACTAAACAATTGGATAGAAAAAAAAATTGAAGGATCAACAATAAAGTATAAAGAAATAAATTGTCAAACAGTTACTGGGTGACTGGTGATATTTTAGCACCATCATGTACATAAAAGAGTTGATTTAGATGAAAAATTAAGGGTCAATAAATATAAACAGAAGTCACATAAGAGATTTAACATCATTTCTGACTGTAACTCGGGTGGGATTAAGGCTTTGTGGAATTTAAACCAAATTCAACACATTTGTATTTGCCGAAATATTGGAAAAAATTTTGTAAAAATTATACAAATTCCGTAAAATTAATTTACCCGTTCATAATTTACATTCAGTTTAAAAAGTTATAATTTACACCGTGATACATCCATGCAGTTCCCTCAGAAGACACTGACTTAGCCAAAAGCAACATTCTTTTTGTTAAAAGTCATTTTTCACTCTTTGTATTTGCAATATAATGAGCCAAATAGATTTAACACTTCCAATTCCTGCGATCATAATCATGTTTAAATATTTTTGGATCATGGTCATCACACACTGCAAAGACCTCTGCGGTGTGTCCTGTAGGTTTTCCATGGGAAGAGGCATGGAAAAACGTAACATAACGCAAACCTTCCTCTAGAGAAAACGTTCCCGTAAGATGAAAGCTCGTCCATCTTTGATATTTCGTAGTCTTTTTTACTTGACACGTAATGATTCCAGTACATATGTCATTTCCTTTAGTGCTCAAATAAGCAAATAAAGTTCGAAATCAACTGCGGGACGTGGAGACGGGTCCTTCGGATGAGACCGTATTACAGTTCCGTGTCGCAGTAGGTGGTGGCATGAAAAAGATCCCTCAATGCTCAATGGCCCTAAGTGCCAAGTATAGGTCTAAATTTGCAGCCCTCCACCGGCAAGTAATGGTTTCTCCATGTAAGTGAAAAATTCTTGAGAGGAACGTTAAACAACAAAGAAACAAACAAGCAAAGAAAAATGTAATATTTTTAATATAACTCCAAGTAACAAAGAAAAAATAAAGTCCAGTAGGATGAAAGAGATAAAGCCAAGGCCTTGATTCCATGAATAAAAGCCTGGCGGAATAGCTTCAATATAAGGGATAACCTGGTCAAACTTTCGAAGTACTAGCATTTGTATCAGATTTAGTCAAATACAGTAATATCTGTTTCATTACATTTCAGTATGGATCTGATTTTCGTCCATTTATACTTGGTCTTGTTTCGGAAAAAACAATTTTGATGCGAGGGAACTCAAGAAAGCTGAAGAACGTCAGTCTAGAAACACTGAAAACAACAGTCACATACCAAGGCCGAACTATCAGGCACTCCCCAGTCGCCATATTTACCGACAGTCAAGGTAATAGCCAATCTCCTATGCAGAGTTGTCGTTCGTTTCTCTCTCAGACACCTCTGCAATGGGCTCGCGTCAAGATATTTGACATAACGTAAAAACATAACATGTCAAGGATTATTTCAAATTAAACTTATAGTATTAGATCTATTTAGTAAATATCTATCTTTAAGGACTATCATTAGCTCAAACATTTAATTAAAATGAATTAAAAGAAACACACTATTTCTCGTGCTTGTCACTGTGCCAACGACAGAGGTGAAACTGTAAAATTCTTCCCAGTGGTCATTTTAACTGATAGTAGAGGTTAATTGCTTATTTTGGAATAAGTTATAACTGTCTGAAAAGCATATTTTATTATTATTATTATTATTTTTTTAATTAATTTTGAGCCAATAGCAGTGGAATGCTTTCATCTGCTATCATACAAGAGATTTTCAAAATATGTACTCGTACATCTTATTAACCTTAAAGCGGTTATGGCAAACACATATCTCGGATAAACATAAAACTTCACACAATGCAATGATCAGATAAGCACAATGAGCATACTAGTATATATTTGAACGAAAAAGATAATTTTGACTCTCACATCTTAAGTTTTGAAAGGACGAATTTTACTATTCTTCAAAATAAAAGAAGCCCAAGGAAATATTTTATAACTCTCGTATTATTCACATTTTCTACAGAAATAGCGACAACAACAAGAGGTGGCTCCCACATCAAGATTCAGTGTTCTGAGACTGGTCGTACAAAGTGTATTATAAGATCGCCGCAGAGCATCTCCAAGAAAGTAGAAATGTTCTATGTATGTATTTGCTGTAATGTCATTTTATTTAAAATTCAAAGAATTAGCAATTCCACTATTATAATTATATGTTTTATTATCCTATCAAAGAATAAAATTAGGGCTGTCACGGTTCCAAAAGTTTTTGGGTCGGGTCGGTTCTGTAAATTTTCCGTTCGGTTTCGGGTTTTTCGGTTCGATTATTTCATCTATTTTAAACCTTAATTTCATGAATTAAACCTGTAAATTCTTTATTTGTTACAATAAAATCACCTTGAAAACAAATATTAACCGTGTAAACGTCATGACATCGGTGTTCAGGACCACTAGGCCGACTAGTCGCCACAACATGACCGCACTTGCTGGTTTTGATAATGACCCATCCTTTCATGACAAGTGTTTTGTAATGGATGAGACAGATTTCAGTTGTGATGTTATTCATCACTGTTCATGTCATCATTCTTTTGATTTCGACGCCATTTTTTGTATAAAACAGATTCTAACATATAATCAGAACCGAACTGAAATCCCGAAAGATGGAACCGAAACCGAACCGAAGAACTTGGACCGCGGTTTTCGGTTATTTCGGGGAACCGTGACAGCCCTATGAAAGATACATATTAATTGCAGACATCCCTTTCTTTAATTAGATATTGTGGTAGTATTTGTGACAGGGACTTGATATTTTAATATCAGCTGCAATTGCAGCGGCCGATCATTTTGTGGTACACATGGAGAAATGAGGGGGTTTTTTTATCGATTCTATTTTCACAAAACATCATATAGTTTCACAAGTCAAAAATACAACTTTCTAAAGAAGGATATTGTTGTATAAAAGTCCTTCCAGAACTTGGACATTAGTCTCCAGTCAAATGAAAAAAAGAAAAGAAAACCTTTTTTGAAACATCGCAAAACTTCTTTTCTTTGTGTCTTTTAGACTGGAGTCCATGGGAGTTTGTTACTGGTGTTTTACCAGGATACCCAGAGTATCTCTGTTATAAACGTCGCTAGTCGCCAAGAACGTTACATCATTGACACATACTCTGAGCTCGGTTTCAAAACTCATTTCTTGCTTGACCCAAAGATTTCTCCAGATGACTCCTTCATTCTGTTTACGGAGAGGAAGACACCGAAAGGGTACCACCCAAGATCTAAGACTGCGTTCATATCAGTCGTGTATGATGTGCAATCTCGTACGTTTTCATACCTCTACATTTTGACATTCAGATCAATTACTACTATCAAGTTAGTTGAATTGTTAAATTCAAATCTTGTTAAAAAAGATTATTTTTATTAAACCAGGCGCATTCTCCTGCCCCCGTCCCCTTTCATGGAGTAAATTAATTTGAAAACCATAGTTAGAAGTTAAAGGTGTTAATACATCTTTCATAATCATTGCTTAGTGAAAAGCATTTATTCTGTACCAGTGAACAATTTAGAGGACTTTTCACAAAGTGAAAATACACTTAGGAGAAAATATTCGATTTTATTTAATTATGTTGTTAACTATGTTGTTACAGTAACAGTTTTAGATGGTATGTCATTTCATTCGTGGTTTCTAAGTCAATTGCTTTTAAAACTCTTCTCTATTGAAATATAATCTTTAATTTTTTTTTTCAAGGGAAGACTATCGACCTTTTTGATCGCTACCAGGATGTAGAAAATTTCATTTTAAGAGGAAGCAGTAAGATCTCAATTTTTGACGCTGAAATTCTCGACGAACGTAGTATCGTGACATCACACGATGATGGAAGCTTAAGAGTATGGAGTAGCAAAACAGGTAACTAAGTTAAATGATAGGTAATTAAGCTAAAACAAGGTAATTTAGGTTTTAAAAAAGTAATCGGAAGTATCAATGAATTTAAAAAGTTCAAATATGTATTAAGAATGAAAGCTTGTTTTGAAATAATCTGGACAGTAAGTATACCTTGAAAAGTTTCTTTGGATTTTGAACCTACTAAAAATACTTGTAAGAAAAATTTTCATACAATTTTATTTAATCATTAGACATCAATACACCATTATTACCTGTATAATTTATGGTGTTTACGTGTATTTTTCAAACTTGATTCGATACCAAGAGCATGCTCTTCGTTCGAACAATTCTAAACCAAAGTGACAAATAAGTTGATGGTGCAGGGGTATAAAAAGTCTCGATTAAAGGCAAAATTCTCTTATTCTATGGTCGTTCCCCGTGACCCTGTTTTCAAAACATGTTTTTAGGTTGAATGTTGACTGATAAAACAAATTGCTGTGCCATTATTTTCACACTGAATTGTCTGCGGATTATTCCGTTTATCCAGTAAAGATCCAAGGGCTCAGGCGAGTGTTAATAGTCGAAAGGGGTGCCAACTTCTGCATTGCAACAGCTCCCACATATGATATTTAAGCGTCCATGTTTGCTCTACTCTTAATTAAATTGTTTGTATTGTTTTATTGGACTTTGAACACTATAACTTTGCATTATCTTCATATTTCATTAAGATTGATTGATTGTATGTTGTTTTACGTCCCGTTCGAGAATTTTTCACTCATATAGAGACGTCACCATATACCGGTGAAGGGCTTCAAATTTTGACCTTTACTCGGCACTCAGGGCCCTTAAGCAGTGAGGGATCTTTATCGTACTAACGCCTACCGTGACACGGGGCCTCGGTATTGAAAACCAATGAATTGATCCGATTGATAATTTTGAATAATAAGTATCTTTATAAAATGTATTTTCTTGATTAAGAGCAAGGTAAAATCTAGTCATAAATGCGATTTTGTATTTTAGGTGAAGTAAAAAAGAGAATTGGTGGGCGCAACACATCGTCAGATTTAATGTCTTCTAAAGGAAACCCTTACTTTTTATCCGATGGTTCTCTGGATACTGAGAGAACCTTTCGAGTATGGAGGAAATCTACATTTCGAAGTGTGTCTTCATTCAAGCAAGATAAAACCGTAGGTTTAATATCTAAATAAAATAGAGTAATATTTTATTCTCATTAAATTAAGCCAATATTTACCTCACAAAAAGTTTTTTTTTTTTTTTTTTTTTTTTTTTAAAAAAAGACGTGTTACTTTCAATTGACGAATTGAAATATTCGTGTATTTCAGCAATCAAAAGTGTTATTTTTGAACGGGGATAGAGGATTTGTTACTTGTGAATCCAACCCTGCCAGACTTATACATTGGACAGTAGAAGGAAACTCTGATGAGTATAAGGGAAAGAACCAAGACCAGGTCTCTTTCTCTGGACAAGGTAAGAAGATCATGGATACTTATCAATAGTTACAGTAACAGGAGCAATGGGGTTCGTTTTCTTATTGGTAAAGTAAGATTAAATATCAATCAGTTTCTAGTTGACGAGTAAAGGATATATTCTTCAGCTCGTATGGTAAATTATTTTGCGATTGGAAACTTGATTAAGATTACGATGGCACATTCATCATGATGAAAAATTTTAAATAAAAAGTAAAGAAATGCTTCCATATATAATTCAATTTCTTTTGCATACCTGTAAATAAGAATTTCTTATGGTGATTGAAAAACAAATATGAACAATATTTCAGGCGAATACAATTCATTTATCTACAAAACGTAGCTTCGATGGAGCAACAAATATTTAGTTATCAAAACTTTCTTTGCAATCACGAATTCACATGAAAGGCAATACTATGGTCTATACATATCGTTTCTTATACATAATATCAAGTTGTTGTCCTTCAAAAAGGACTGCAATACGGGAACCATAGGCATGTGTTTCTAACAAAAATATTTTAAAAATATGTGTTTAATGAAAAATGTGCTACAAAAAGATTTCTTTCATCTTGAAACGGATTTTTTTTTTGATAATCTAATTACCGGTAATAGTCTAAATACTAAAACTGGATATCAATTATACTTAATTGATCAATGTTTTTAATGTAGTATTGACCATTAATTAAATTGGAATTAAATGGGGGTCACCCGTTGATCACAATTACCCTGTCTGTGAAATGTTTTGCTCTTGAAAGTTCAGAGCTTTAAAATATTGTCCAGTGTTAAGCAGTGTTGTTCTCCTTGACAGGAAAGACATTTCTGTTGGAGAATTGAGACATTTCTTTTGAAGACAGCATATGATACCAGGCCAGTAGGAACAGTTGGAGGGGATAATTTTGCCAGTGAATACTTTACTATAAAACAGAGAGTTAATTTACAGTTGTGTCCTCCTCAATAGTTTAGCCAGTAAAAATTATTCAATAGAAATGTATTCGTCACCCCTCAAGAAACGTCTTTTTTGCTTGTCAAGAATTTCTTTTATCCCCACAAACTAAAATTGCCTCCTACGGGCCTGGATGCACAAAATTGGTGCTGGACGTATGTCCAGTCTTTTAAGCCAAATCGTCGAATTTTTTTTACATAAGCTGTGAAGGCAATTGAAATCTTCCTCCTATACTATAGCAGAATATTTTTTTTAAAATAACAACGAGAGTAGATTCTGATTTTGGATATGCTTAAATAAATACAATGTACAGAATTTTAGCGAGTTTTTTAAGATTGGCGAGTTTTTAATCGAGGAGGCAAATTGTCCTATGGGCAATGTCTCCAAAGAGCGAACTGTGTAGAATTTTAAGGCATGCGCAGTCTTACTTTGCAACATAGCATCCGGATTAACGTCGCCTATATATTTTGTGCGTGGACCCTTACAAAAAGAAAACCAAAATAATCTTGCCTAAAAATGTTTTTATATATAATAATACAGTTCTGCTTTGAGATTTGATTTCAAATATGTTACAACTAATAGCTTCAGTGTAGACATAGACTATACAAATCATTTGTGGTCAGCTATAATATTGGCAGCAAACCTTATAGAAATGAAATGAACAAAACGATTTTTTTTATATTTTCTAAATGACTGTTTTCGTTTTAGTGCTGAACTTAGTGACTGATTTGGTAGATGAAACTGACTTAGATGATGACGATGAACTTGATGATGATGAAGATGAGAAATCAGATAGTGAATCAGATGAGTAAAGCATTGGATGGATGAATCTATCTTATATTTGACAATCAGATGTTCAGGTTGACTGTTCTTCATTATGACATGCGCATTAATATGTATTCATCTATACTTATAAATTAATAAATTTTGCAAATAAACTCCGAAAAGGGTGCACCAGAGTTCTTACTTACTCCTCTAACAATACGCTAGATACAAGATGATGTCCGTAAACTATATTTAGATTTCACTCGCATAGTAAGAATCGTACATTAAATTAAAAGTCTACTTTTATTTTCTATAAACAGCCATGAAATAGCAAAAACTTGAGTACGGTGGCGTTTCCGGTTGGCGGATCTAAGTTACTGGCAATTTTTAATGAAACTGACAACAAGCAATAATTATTGTTATTTATTTCATAAAACGTCATCACTGAGTTATTCAATCAAAACTTGATTTAAATTATATAAAAGAAATAAGTTGTGATAACCGATTAAAAAGGGAAATATGCAAATTATTTTCGTCATTCACCGATCTTAATATTGACGGAAGCTTCTAGAACATCATATAGCATCGAGCCCGATGTTAAAAAAAAAACAGGCGCTTATAGCTGCATAACATAAAAAAACTTTAAAGTTTCTGATTGACAATATCCATGTGGTTTTTGGAGACTAGGTCTTCCAACAATCTATTGGACTTTCCATGGGTACCAGTTGCGCTCCATTATTAGCAGACCTTTTTTTGTATTCAAATTTCTGTGATTGGTCATTGAAATCATGGTAAATCATTGATAACACTATAAGTTGTGAATATATTTATATATCGACAGACCATTACATATATATACATGTATGTAGTAGGTTTTCCTAATAAATTTATCGGTAAAATTTGTATATATTCCTTACTTAGTTGGCAACGAACCCGAAGTACAATTTGTACTTCGTAATAAACTTGCTTACATGTAAAGAGAAAATTAATGAATAAGGTATTGTTCAAAAACAATTAAAGATGTAAAATTTTGTGCTTTAATCAATACATTTCATTTTTTTAAACAATCTTTTGTATCAAATACTCGGCCTATTTATAGGGCATTAAAAGCTAATTTTACACAGGTACTTGAGTCTTGGTTTATAAATATGTACGTACCTTATTGATATGTAAAAAAGTATAGTACATTATTTACATATCAGTAAGGTACAAACATATTTATAAACCAAGACCCAAGTACCTGTGAATTTTGACACCCCCCCCCCCATCAATTTATCAGTAAAATGTGCAGATTCAGTGCTTTTATCCTTGACGGAAATGAAATAAGAGCATCTGAAGTACAATATCCATAACATAGTATAACATGTTTCACAATAAACGTCAAGTTTTTACAAAGGGTGTGGGGTGGGGGTGGAGACGTACATTTACTTCTAGCGAGATTTTGAACAAAGTATTAAGCCTGTAGGCTGTCAGTAGAAACTACAAAATATTTTCTGTCGGTAGTAGTATAGATTCAATTCCCCGCGTTTGCGCGGGATTTCATCTAGTAGTTTATAAAGCTACCTACTGTGTATAAATGTATACTAATAATTTTAACAAAAAGTTTAAACCAAGAACTAATAAATTTATCATGTTCAGTAATGTACTTGTATTTAAATATTGTTTCTATTTCCCAGCGTCGTCGCTGTGACAACATCTAACGGAAAGTGGAATATAACGTCAAATGATTGCCATTTATATTGTCACATTAATGAACTTTTATACATTTATAATCCAGATTACAAAGTATTTATCGATATGAATTTTATCCCATTTTAGGTCCGCATAGTCTGGTACTAAAACAAAAACATTGCTAACCATATTATTCTTAAAAGTGAATAAAAATTCCGAGATCCGACCACCGATATTTAACACACTGCCATTTCCATGTGCATATGACATAATATTGGTAGATTTGGTAGAAGAATTGTGACTGTACATATTGTCTTTTTTTTATATTTTGTCGTTGGAGACAATATGGACCTATCCTCATTCACATATTGTTGTCAATTGACATTTATTGCCGTTGGCTGAAAATTTAAATACTTGCACATATTGTCGCTGGCGACATCATATGCCTATCCTTACTGCACATAATGTCGCCCCACAGTTAGAGTAGCTTAAGTTTTCTTTTTTAGCTCACCTGAGCTGAAAGCTCAAGTGAGCTTTTCTGATCACATTTTGTCCGGCGTCCGTCTGTCTGTCTGTCTGTCCGTCTGTCTGTCTGTAAACTTTTCACATTTTCGACTTCTTCTCAAGAACCACTGGGCCAATTTCAACCAAACTTGCCACAAAGTATCTTTGGGTAAAGGGAATTCAAATTTGTTCAAATGAAGAGCCACGCCCTCTTTCAAGGGGAGATAATTAGGAATTAGTGAAAAAATAATGGCATCATTTAAAAATCTTCTTCTCAAGAACCATAGGGTCAGGAAAGATGAAACTCATGTGGAAGCATCCTCAGGTAGTGTAGATTCAAGTTTGTTCAAATCATGACCCCCGGGGGTAGGGTGGGGCTGCAATGGAGGATCAAAGTTTTACATAGAAATATATAGGAAAAATCTTTAAAAATCTTCTTCTCAAGAACAGCAAAGCCATGATGAGTCATATTTATATGGAAGCATCCTCAGGTAGTGTAGATTCAAGTTTGTTCAAATCATGACCCCGGGGGTGGGGTGGGGCTGCAATAGAGGATCAAATTTTTGCATAGAAATATATAGGAAAAATCTTTAAAAATCTTCTTCTCAAGAACAGCAAAGCCATGATAAGTCATATTTATATGGAAGCATCCTCAGGTAGTGTAGATTCAAGTTTGTTCAAATCATGACCCCCGGGGGTAGGGCGGGGCCACAATGGAGGATCAAAGTTTTACATAGAAATATATATAGGAAAAATCTTTAAAAATCTTCTTCTCAAGAACAGCAAAGCCATGATGAGTCATATTTATGTAGAAGCATCCTCAGGTAGTGTAGATTCAATTTTGTTCAAATAATGACCCCCAGGGGTAGGGTGGGGCTGCAATGGAGGATCAAAGTTTTACATAGAAATATATAGGAAAAATTTTTAAAAATCTTCTTCTCAAGAACAGCAAAGCCATGATGAGTCATATTTATATGGAAGCATCCTCAGGTAGTGTAGATTCAAGTTTGTTCAAACCATGACCCCCAGGAGTAGGGTGGGGCCACAATGGAGGATCAAAGTTTGACATAGAAATATAAAGGAAAATATCTTCTTCTGAAGAACTGCAAACCATGATTAGTCATATTGATATGGAAGCATCCTCAGGTAGCGTAGATTCAATTTTGTTCAAATAATGACCCCCAGGGGTAGGGTGGGGCCCAATGGGGGATGGAAAGTTTTACATAAGAACATATAGAAAAAAGATTTCTTCTCAAGAATAGAAAAGCTATGTTTAGTCATATTGATATGGAAGCATCCTCAGGTAGTGTAGATTCAAGTTTGTTCAAATGATGACCCCTGGGATAGGGAGGAGCCACAATGGGGGATCAAATTTTTACAAAGGAATATATGGGAATTTTTTTTTTAATATCTTCTCAAGTACAACAAAGCCATTTGTTATATTGACATGGAAGCATCATCAGGTAGTTTAAAATTCAACCCCCCCCCCCCCCCCTGTAATCTTTCCAATACTGAACTGATTTGTGCTTTTGCCTAGCCAATGTGCTCAGGTGAGTGATATGGCCCATGGGTCTCTTGTTTGGTAGTTTTGAGAATGTAATTCTCGTGTTTATCACGCAAGTGTGTGTCTCATTACTCTCATAGACTAATTCATGCAGCGTATTGTAACGGTACATATTGTCATCCCGTACATATTGTCCCCGGCGACAATGTGTACCTACCAGTACTGCACAAATTATCTTCCAACAGTACATATTGCCGCAGGCTGCAAAATTAACATGTACATAATGTCGCTGACGACTATATGTGCCTACCCTTACTGCACATAATGTCGCTCCATTGTTAAATTCCTTTATATGGATGATGATGCTGATGATGAAGTTGATGACGATAACATCAAAAAATTATACTTTAAACTTCCATGAGATAATATGAATTCACAAAAAGTTCAGAAATCTCTCTCTCTCTCTCTCTCTCTCTCTCTCTCTCTCTCTCTCTCATACTTCAATCAAACACCTGCTTTCTGTTAAGAATAACGAACTTTCATAACGTCCGGCTCACTGATATCTACTGCACTAAAGGTTTTCACCAAGTTCACAATATGCCTGAAGAGTCAATTAAAAATATGAATAAATTCTTAATAAGACTTTTTAAAAAAAAATGTCCACCTCTAATGCCAATATTATCGGTACATGAATGCAATCCAGATGATTATTACTACTGAACACAAATATATATATATATATATATATAGAGAGAGAGAGAGAGAGAGAGAGAGAGAGAGAGATCAGAATTGGCAATATGTAACCGGTTAACCGATTACTCGGTCATAACGATGGTAATCGGTTATAAAATCTGTAATTGGTTAGTCGGAAAAAATAAAATATATGTAAATTTGAACGCAATTTTCTGTAAATTCATATCTAAAAAAATGAAACTTCTGCATACAATTGATAATTTAGCATTTTCGCCTATCTATTTCAGCTAATCCGGAGGTAATTATAACTCTATGGATAAGATTGCGGGGTAATTGGTCAGTTTGTGAAGACCTAATTAATGTTTTTGAAAACACCGTGTCGTTACCCCCGACTGTCCTGTACTTCTTAAATGATATTACTTCCCGTTGAGCACTGTGAATTAGTGTGTCTATGTTTTGCTGTTATCTATGAAATTATATTATTAGACAAACATTGTAAATTAAGTGAAAGTTCAGACATAGGTTTGATTATGGTGACAAAACAGAATAAACTTGTATGACATCGGCTCTGAAAAATTATCAATGTCCCATTTTACAGGCAAGCATGTTTCATGTTTTTCTTAATTTTTTTCTTGTCTATTGATATTGAAATTACATGTAAATATGTGTACATGTAGTTCCCTATTCAAGATAAACAGAATGGTTCGATTTTTTATTGTTTTTTTAGTCTTCTCGTGTATATGAAAAGAGTTATCTGAAAAAAAGGGAAAAAAAATCCTAAATGTGTATTTTGATACCATTAACCGACTAATCGGTCGGAACGTCTTGCGATATTAACCGATTAGCAATTTTGTGTTCGATTGCCATCCCTAATATATATATATATATATATATATATATATATATATATATATATATATATATATATATATATATATATATATATATATATATATATATATATATATATATATGGACGGCTGACCAATTTAGATATATTGATCATCCCGTAATCAATCCGACCATCAACTGAAAAAATAGTACTAGGTCAAAAGTCATGAAACCTTTAATGACATACATTCAACAGATTTTAAATTGATTAATTTGTTTTAAAGTAGTAATACCTATATTTTGCTTGATCTTATAAACATCTAGTATTTTAAGAATGATTTCGTTATTAATTTTAATGTATAAAAATATTCGTGCTTCCTGCATGAATTAAGTTACAGAGAGTCACTCCAGACACGAATTGTAAGTATCCGACGTTGAGCAAGATAACTTCCTCTTTTATTATGCCCCGGGATCGAAAGATCCCGGGGGTATATTGTTTTTGTCCTGTTTGTCTGTTTGTCTGTATGACTGTTTGTCTGTTGTCTACTTTAACCTTGCCCATAACTTTTGATTGGTTGGAGCTATGACTATTTTTATATTTCACATGTGTATTCCTTGTGACAAAACCATCATATTTGACCTTGACCTTGGAGTTTGACCCACTTTTGCAAAAGTTTAGGAGACTTTAACCTTGGCCATAACTTCTGAACAGTTGGTGCTTGGGGTTTCAAACTTCACATGTGTATTTTTTGTGACAAGACCTTCCTCTTGATATCAACCACTTTGACCCTTTGACCTTGACCTAGGAGTTTGACCTACTTTTGAAAAACTTTAACCTTGGCCATAACTTTTGAACAGTTGGTGCTAGGGCTTTCAAACTTCACATGAGTAATCCATGTGACAAGACCTTCCTTTGGATACCAACCACTTTGACCCTTTGACCTTGACCTAGGAGTTTGACCTACTTTTGAAAAACTTTAACCTTGGCCATAACTTTTGAATGGTTGATGCTAAGGCTTTCATACTTCACATGAGTAATCCTTGTGACAAGATCTTCCTTGGGATACCAACCACTTTGACCCTTTGACCTTGACCTAGGAGTTTGACCTACTTTTGAAAAACTTTAACCTTGGCCATAACTTTTGAATGGTTAATGCTAGGGCTTTCATACTTCACATAAGTAATCCTTGTGACAAGATCTTCCTTTGGATATCAACCACTTTGACCTTGATCAACCACTTTGACCTTGACCTTGACGTTTGACTTTTATTTAAAAAACTTTAACCTTCGCCATAACTTTTGAACAGTTGTATCTAGGTCTTTCAAATTTCACAGGTGTATTCCTCGAGACAAGACCTTTCTTTGGGTATCAACATTTTTTATCTTTTGGCCTGGATTTTGACTTGCATTTGAGAAACTTTAACCTTCGCCATAAGCTGCCATGCGGGGGCATCAGTGTTTCACAAACACATTTTGTTTTTATTGTATTTTTCTGTTTTTTTTACTCAATCAATGAGAAGGTATGGATTTTCTTAAACAACTGATACATTTACTCTAATTTTTAATGATTACAATCCCCTTGTTCAGAAATACTTTAACAACTTGCATACTGTTGCTCATTTTAGCCCCAGTAAGTGGATTAAACCAACTAAGTGATATTGACATAAAATCATAGATAAATACAATGAGAGAAAAACAATAGTAAAAAGTGTCTTCTCTGTTTTTTTCTGTTCTGGATTTATTATGTGAACGGAAAAAATATTCCATACATTTTGTCGGATCGCTAATAAAAAACTTTACTGGTATCGCTTTAGATTTCTACACTGTATAGCAGTGCTATAATGAAGCTAAATACAGGGTTATCTACAATATGATACCATTATGAAGGATAATAAAATTCCCAAAGGGCAAAATAAAATTTACTGAAATATTTCAGTATTTCATATTTTAAATACCCAGTAATGCTTTGACATTTTCAACAGCAAATGTCACATGTCTTTTATATATTTTTCATACTACAATATTATCTTACGAAATACAGTTATTTACATCATATACTTTTCATGATGTCGCGTTTGATCAAGCAGGAGACTATGACGCTTCTTAAGATTTTTGATCACATTTCTGAAGCAACTTCTAAAATAATTTTCCAAATTTCCCTGTGTTTTGCCATTTGTATCATTTCATTGGACATTTGAGTTTGATAACTGTTCCTTATCTGCACATTTCATTACAGTGCTAAGAAATGAAAAATTGAGGCATAGTACTTCAGAGAATCAAATTTTATTATATGAATCATATTAACCCAGTTTGAAACACATTTTGATGTGTTAAGATGAAAATAAAACTCCCGAAATTAGTGTGTATTCAGAGCTGAAGTTCATTGTTGAAGTTAATCGATGTATTTTAGCAAAGCGTCCGTCTTAAAGCTAGTTTATCAAGAATATTCAAAAATAGTTGCCTGTTAAAGAAGTGTACATAATTTTCGTTTTGATGAAAGAAACTGAGATTTGTTTTGGCAGATTAATTTAGACACACAGTATTTGTCTTATTGTAAGTTTGAAGCTCTTTGGTAATATTATTAAAATTAGTTGAAGTTCAGATTCGGCATAATCTATAGTGTCAATTCAAACATTTAATATGCTTTGGTACCTGCTTTTTTGCCTTCGTTTTCAATCATCGTGTCCTATTCAAAGTGATAAATTTTTATAAACAGGGTACTCCCCCTTTCCTCCTTTTCACTGTGCACTGTGGTAGTATTTTGTCACAGGTAGACCATGCTTAACATGAACACCACCAGTTAAGACGAATAACATTCAGCATATTATTTTTCTACTTTTTATGAAATAATTTTTTTTTTCTAATGTCAGATCTAAAGTTTTTGAATTAATGAGTATTGTATCTTACTAAACTGAATCTAGAATTTTGAAATAACGTCTTACTCTACTACAAACACGGCCATGATTTCGCACCTATAATGATTTAAATATTGAAATTTTCTTTCTTGAAGAATACATTAACCAACCTCAAATGTGACACAGGATGAAGCATATGTTGCATAGACTATTCAAAAGTGATCAAGAGTTAAAATATTACGCTTAAGAATATTTTGATTATTAGTATTTAGTAATTTTTTTGCATATGTTGCAGTACTATGTCTAATATAGACGAATTAATTTTGATGTGCAATGTAATTATTAAATAGGTTTATCGTATTATTAATTAAAGACAAAAAGTGTGGTTACACTATGCGATTTTTCATTCGATTTTTATTCGACTTGCTCAGGGATTTTACATTCGATTTACAAACGATTTTGACGACAAATGAGCAGGTGTCTGTTATATTTCTTTAGTTGTGATATAAATTATGATGAATAAATTCATTTGTAAATACCTTATTTTCTCAATAATTTTTTCAATTTGTATTAACTTTTTATTCAATCTAAAGTTACGTCATTTTCGCTAATTATGACGTTTGATGTTGACGTATCCGTTATTTACTCATATTATGACTTCTGCATTAATGTTACAATGGACAGCATATATTAAAATGGCCCCAATACTTTGTCTTCTCATACTTAAATTTAATCCACTGGCATGACTGAAGAAAAATAGAAATTGGATTTTATTTCAAGTATTATTAAATTTTCGCATCACAACACGTAAAATAGGCATTTTAAGGTGTTATAATAAAATTCATCTGCAAAACCTTTGCTTCCTACATCTGGGCCTTTAAATTTCAAAATTACTTATCTTCAAGTTGGGATAAAGGTAAATGAGTCGATAACAGCAATGTCAATATATGAATAACGATACTCTGCATTATACTTTATTACAATTACCCGTATTCTTGACGTGTCCAAAGATGAATCAATGTTGTGATTTACAATGGTGGATTTAATGGATTTGGTCTGATTTAATTATTCATTTTAACGAATTTTAGATGCAGTATGTGAGTCAGAATGTTCACATTTTTTTTGTATCAATGCATGCATAAATAGTTTTGATTAAATGAACGAGTAGCTTGATGATCAGAAAATAGCAACATATCACAACATACAAGTTGTTTTAACATAAAAAATTATATATATGCAAATTATTTAATCGAAATCCACCGTTTCAAAATGTTTTCAGTATATCTATATATGACACATAATTAAATTTGAAAAAGTGAAAATACCACGTATACAACAAGAGAAACAAGGTTTATCACTATCACAGATATGCCAAATACTTTGTCTAGTGTTCGACTAGATATGCTAGAAGACTGTTTTTTCACTTTCATTTCATGGATACTGGTGTCACAATTCCTACAATTCATTGCCAGTTCGCTTCCTGTCATTCTCATATCGTCCATTTGATGATGACCACTCACTGTTAGCTGTGTGAATAAGCAGACGAGAAAATACGAAACCTCCTCAGACGTCTGAGGCATAAAGTCCTTCATAACCGTTAAAAAGACAGCAAAGGTTAAGAAAATAGCCATGCAGGTACTTTTTTTTTCCAGACTCAACGGGAATCAGGAAACAGACTACATTTAATGCTGATAGAATCCAGACCGGGAGAAGGTTTGAGCACACGGCAAAAAATAGTTTCCTGATTAGTTGAATGATGAGTAATGCTTGTTTTTCTCCCTGCCCAACATCAAGGACGTCTTTCAAATCTGTTGAAACGTCTGTTAGTGTCCATTCTATGTGTCCCGTAAAATACGACAAAACTACGGCAATCTTTCTAAGTTGTAAGCGCAGTTTTATAATTCTATAGAAGCGATTTATGTACACCAAGGCACAAAGTTGCTTATCAAAAGGGTAAAATTTCAAATTTATCTTACATGACATCGAAATATCAGTTGCAGTGGTTAAGCCGTTTGATGCTATATACGATAGGGAATCTCCAGATGAACATTGGTTAGATAGAACTGTATTATGAATGCAAACAGTACTAGGAAACCATTTCTTTGAAGGTAGAACAATATTTGCAAGATTGTTGTATTCGGAAGCAATCCATGTTAGACGTTTGTCTGTCCAGGTCATTCCTGTTTCAATCGTCACTGAGATTATCTGGCTTTTCTCATCCACTCTGTTTATGGAGAATAAAAGGAACATCATTATAGTGTTCAGTATATCACTGACAATATCCATCGGGGGAACCAAAGGATCTGCTTGCGCCTGAACATATTTGTGTAAGTCTGATCGGGTGAGGCAATTCATTCCCTGAATCCTTGAGAACATTATTACAAGGCTAATCCAAAAACAAATGTCAATTTTCATTTGGCAATGTTCACACTTTAGCCATTAAGTCAAGAAGGGATTTAATGGTAAATTAAACATATGCCATCAATTCCATTTAAGGCTTGTATTTACATATTTCATATAAACTACATATGCATCTTTCATATGGCACTGCTATTCAAATGAACTGTTCATTAGAATGAAAACCAATATAGTTTGCAAACCAGCCAATAAACCATTAAATCCCTTCTTGACTTAATGGCTAAAGTGACTAGACTGAAGCTAGCAGCCAATAACAGCAGCCTTTAAGGAAATTCATCAAAGGACTGAGAGTACTCTGACGCAATACTGTTTAATGCCTCATTTTCGACAATTTATAATTAATAATTAGATAATTAATGCAACACTTAATTATTTAATAATTCAAACACTTGGAGGCAGTTAAACTCACCTGCATAAGGAAAATTCAAAACAAACAAACAAATAAACAAATAAAAAAAAAAGAAAGAAAATGTCACCATCTTTGACCGCTTAAGAACAAACCAACATTGGAAATAGGTTACATACTTCCAGGAGAATCCCGTTAAAGCTCTTTTACGGGTCTCGGGAACATGATGGTGCCAAAAGGCTAACCTGAAATTTGATTACTCCTAATATTTACATTGATAAGGGTTTGAAAGTAATTTAATCTATTTTAAGTTATTATCCTTGAAGTGTGCATCGAACAATTACTGGCAAAAGGTAAAGGGTCCACAGGGCTATTATATACGGCCATAAAAATTAGGCTGAAGTGGTACCACCGAGCTTTATCTTAACCGTCCGTGTGACAATGTGTTTAATTGTGGCTTTTTGTGCATTGTTGTAACTGAAAATATATATATTTTTTCATATAACATATTACATCCATATGGGGCAAAGAACTACATGTATTTACAGGAATGCTTAAAAGGAAACACAATACATACATGTATATACAATACCTTGCAATATAGATTGTACAATAGATATAGTCGGATGTAGAAGTTTGACCGTCATTGACCTCATTTTAGCAGTTCAAAAGATTGTAATACATGTATCTCCAACCCCTGACAACAGTTTGCATTCTTCACGTTATTTCCCGATTATGACAAGGAGCACACGGCGCTTGTGACCAGTCGGCCGGAGATGGTCACTCCTCCATGGCACCTGATTCCACCTCTTAGAGGTCCGTGTTTGCTCTGCTCTTATTTTGTAATGTTTAATGGACTTCTGAGCTCGAATTCTGTTCGTTATCTCCAAATATTTCATTCTGCTAAATTCTTTGTACTCAACAGAATGTTCTCTTTAAAAAGAAATAGCGGTTCTTTTATTAATTTCAGAAATTAATTGATTTCTTATTTCTTATTTCTGAGAATTAGAGAATTTTTTAAAGAAATTAACATCATGCAATGTGTATTTTTTATGAAGTGTGTCAAGCTCATAAGTTAATGAAATAATGCAAATTGTGAACTGAGCCAACAGGCGCCATTGAAAACATCAGAAGTGGGAGCAGATGCCATGAAAGAGTAAACATCCCCTGGTCACATTCAGCTGCGAGTCCCTACATATGGTAAGGTAAACGGAGTAATTCTTGAAAAATTCATTTTGAAAATAATGACCTAACAACGTATTAGCTTTCAGCCTGATAACTGTTCGTTATCTTCATATTTCTTGATTAAAACTATGGCAGTTTGGATGTTTTCAAAGAAAAAGTTCAATATTTTCCATCAGGAAGGCGATCTTTCCATGATTAAGCCTGTGTTAAAGGACTAATATAGGCGAAATCTTCAAGCTTGTGGTATGGTGCGTATGAAAGTGAGTCAAAACAAAACAGAAAGAGAGGCACATGGGCCACAATATACCTGAATATATTTTGCCAGACTGTTCTTGAGGAAAAGATTTAAAGTTCATTTAGCGATTTTTTTTAAAGTTTTTGAGAATCAGTGTCTGATTTACACTACCTCTAGAAAATGATGTAGCAAAGTAAATCTGAAGTTTCTCCTTTAGAGTTAATATTTTCTAAAGAATAAAGATAAGGGCTTGTCAGAGCATTTGATGGACCCGGAAATATATTTTTGTTCGTAAACATTTTATAAAATTTAGGAATGAAGCCTAGGTACTTGTAGGGTACATAGAACTCACCTTATTTGACTGGAATGTTTTAAGTACGTACATGTATTAAACACTGAAATGTGATTTTGAAGAATTTTATCTTTCGACCAAACAGAGATCAAAGTTTTGAAAGAAAGTTGTTATAATTTTATCTATTTAAAATATTTAAAAATAAAGTCTTCCAACAATCTTTTGGAATTCCCATGGGTACCAATTTCGCCCCGTTATCAGCAAAGGCTTTATGATAAACTTGATGAATTTAACTTTTCAATCGTCAACTTCCCTTACTTATGCATCAATATACCTTCATCACCTGCATACGGGGTTTATATCTCTCAGTTGATTCGATACGCAAGAGCATGCTCTACGTATGTACAATTTCTAAAACGAGGTAAATCATTGACAAACAAGTTGATGAAACAAGAATATCAGCAGTCTCGTTTAAAGTCATCATTTCGTAAGTTCTATGGTCGATACAACGACCTTATCAGCAAATACAATTTATCATTGACTCAAATGCTGACTGATGTTTTTCATACTAATTGTTAGGCCATTATTTATACACTGAATTGTCGACGGATTTTTCCGTTATTCCCCGATCATGACAAGGAGCATACGGCGGGTGTGACCGGTCGGCAGGGGATGCTCACTCCTCCATGGCACCTGATCCAACCTCTGAAGTTTTGGAAGTCCGTGTTTGCTCTGCTCCTATTTTGTATTGTTTAATGGACTTTGAGCTTGAATACTATTCGGTATCTCCATATATTTCATTATAGCATGTTTACAATTTATTTTAAGGGATTTTTCGAAATTATTTGGATTTATTTTAAATCAATTATTCTGGAATAAGAGAACTAAACTTGGGGAACAATTTTAACCCAAAGAATGTTTACTTCTTCTGCAAAGCTGTAAAGCATTGTAAGTAAATATGTAAATAACTATGAAGCGTCCAAGGACGTGTGGATTCAAGTTAGATTATTTCATAAATCCTAAGGCTTGGTTTGGGGCCACAGTTATGCGTTAAGGATTTTCGTTTTAATTCTTATGATGAAAAACAAGCACAACGAGATATTATCTCGTGAAAACGACATAATATCTCGTGAAAACGAGATATTATCTCGTAAAAACGACATATTATCTCGTGAAAACATATTTTATCGTTAAAACGAGAAATAATCTTGTGTGAATTAAATTTTAGAAAATCATATTATTTCCCAAAATTGCTTTTTTTCCCCCAATTTCACTTACATACTTATTATATATGGATCATGCTTTCTTTCATAACCAAGTAGTTTTCTGCAGATTTGAGAAACTATTGCTACTGGTATATTGTATTTTGAGCTACACTAATAATTGTTGTCATTTCAATGTTTTTGGCTAAAGCCAAGATTTTTTTTTTATTAAATCTCCTTTTGACAAGACAATGTGTTATCCTAAAATACTTATTTTTGCCTTTTCAAATCATTTGTCAGTGATTAAAATAGATGACAATATATATGTTAATATAATATTAAATATTACTAAATAAAAGTTGCATTGAGCATCTACTAAGTTACACATTCATAGCTGCATTATAATTATATATTATATTGTATAACCCTGTGCAATTTAAACCAAAATATCCTATATACCTGAGCTTAAGATACAGATCAAGTTTGAGTTTCATTCCTGTTGACCAAATTAATAAGAGTCATGGCCATATTTGCCATTTTCTTCAAACTGCTCTACATAACATATTTGTTGAATATGAATATCAACGTAGGTTGGGATTTAGTCTCCTTAATGCGACATGTAATTTTTCTATTCTGAAATTTCTAAATATTTTCTTAATGATCTCTGAAACCAAGATGAAAGCATTCTTAATGACACTCTTCATCCATATTTGACAACGAATAGCAAGATAATTTTTTTCCTAGTACTTTCAACAACAAAAAAAAAAAATTACGTGTCCTAAATGTACCACCGTACACTTCTTAATTTTTCAATTAATTATTGAATCGTATTATAATTAAAAAAAAAAAGCGGCAGCCCATTTGACGAGAAAGAGAATGAACTGATTTGATTGTTTGTTTGGTTTGGTTAGGTGCTTAGACTTTTTTAACGAAAAAGAAAATAAACACATCTGCATGTACAATAAACATTGTAATAATACACATTGAATTCTTTTACATCAACTTTGTTCATTAGCATCCACCATCCCCGACAAAAAACTGTTACTTTTTTAGTCTGTGGTTAATCTTAATTTCCTACAAGATTTTGTAATCGTCATCTTGCCTCTAGTTCTCTCTCATCTAATTACTTAATATAGCAAACAGTCATTTCCAAAAAAAAACAAAAAACAAAAACAAAAATAAAGCAAAAACAAAAACAAAAAAAAAAAAACAATCAAACAAAATAAAAACAAAAACATAACCAAAACAAATCAAAAGAAGTATTTACTTATTTTAAGTAAACATTGTGCATTGATGTAGACAAGGCAAGTGGTTATTGCGTCGTCCACTAGATGAGCCGTGGTATCAATGAAACCAATGTCCAGATTCTCATAGACTGTATATGTACTTAAAACAGCGGGCATCATATTTTTACACCTTGTCAGCAAATACAATTCATCATGAAGTCAAATGCTGACTGAAGTTTTTCATACGAATTGTTAGGCCATTATTCATGATATATGAAAATATTAATGTATTAAGGTCAGACGACACGTTCGTCGAATATCTGTTTTGTATCCCTTCATAATATATAGAAAAATATTCATCATCATCATTATCTTTTGATTTTTAAACTGTTTTCAAAACGCCTTAAAATAAATACAGCAAAAATTGTGATATTGACAATTCAAGAGATTATATAGAAAACAACATCCTCTGGTATCTTGCACAAATGCCTGGTAAAGTACCTCAATTTTTTTGTGAGGAGACTTGTTAAAGTTGCAATACTTCAATGACAAATTCTTAGAAAAAATTATATATTATTGGGTAACGTGTCTTCTGATCTTAAATTATTCAATTGAATGCCAAAAGGAACCTAATTAAATTGAGGTTGAAGTACCTTTGTTTCATTTGGAGCAGTAAGTATGTTTGCAAATGATCGGAAAATTAAGATACCACTCTTTTGACGTGTCTTATTTTGCGTCCCCACTCCCAAATATTAAATATTCCCAAATGATGATATCCAGCAAATATTCATGCATGTTTAATCTAGAATGAAACTGAAGTGTCTAGGATACTATCCTGGAACGAATGCCTTTTTATGTGTATCTTATCCCTTATTATCAGAGGATGGCTTTATTTCCATTGGAATATTCCTTTATGTAAGTCAGTGATTCTATTACCATGTGTATGGAACTGTTCGGAAATTATTGAAAAATTGTGTTTTTTCTTCTTTCTGATGAACGTCTTTTGGTGAAAATTGGCATAAACGATTAATTTACTCGTTTCTTTCTTATGGTACATGTATATCAATGAGTCGACAGTAGGGTTACCCGGCGCAGACACGAAATCAGACAACGAAAATCTGTAACTACTTACGTACTGAGTTCCGATAGACAAATAGAAAGTGGGAAAATTATTTTAATTATGTATGTAATTTTTCAATTTTATTTTGACTTCATTTTATGCAAGTTTGATAGAAATTAAACCATAAATACGGAGATCATAAATAATTTTCATCACTGTATAGAAATATAACGACGGCAAAATGAATGGAACAGCGAACATTTCTAAAATTTTGTGTAACACTGAGAACTCCTGTACAGACTAAACGGCCTGCTAAAACAATAACAGTGAGATAAATATATGTCTAAGGGGTTTGTTTTTTCATTGGTATATCTTTTTATACGTACAAATTGATCAACCAGAGAGAAAATAAAGGCGCCGAATGACCATCAATTATTATGGACTAAGTAACGTTGCCGCGCAGTGCAAAGTCGGTACTGCGTGATGCTTGTCAAACTGTACTTGGCACTTTATGTAATTTTACATTCGGGTAACAATACACATTTAATTTATTTTTAGTTTTATTGGAATCATTTCAAAAAAGATATGAGTTTGATTTCTAGAATTTTACTGATGATAAAAAAAACGAGAGTTAACTTTTCCGATCGTCTCAACATGAGAAAAAATCTACGGTTGAAGTGACGTTACAATGACGTAGCGATGGTGCTCCAGTCAATACACTTATGCAAGTTTATAATTTCACCGGGACTTATCTAATGATCCTATTAACTAGAAATTTTGCAATTTTTAAAATTTGTTTTTGATAAAATGTTCACGAATTTCCTTGAATTTATTTCTTTCCTTTATGGAGGAAAAGTAAATGTCATTAATTTCCGAACAGCCCTAATATTTGCAATGTGTCTTATGAGTCATATTTCAACTAAATCTTTAAAACGCTTAAGAATGACTACACATAAACATAGAAAACAAAGTAATGGAATCATCATGAATCATGTAAGAAGGTGGATTTTTTAAGCAGAGACTTAAGAGAAGAACAATCAGTCTTCATTACACAAGAAATGATCAATGTCATAGCGAACGCATCGAGACCTACCATTGTACGTATGGAGGAAATTCGAGTTGAAACCTACATACAAAATGATAATGTACTCACGTAAAATACAGCACTCTTGCTGATTTATGTACTTTCATCAGTTTTTAGATAATACATTTTAGCAATTTTAACGTTATTCTTAATTCTAATCTTTCAGATATTCCTAAGTCCCTTAGTGTTTTGAGTCTGGGGGTATTAAAACTTTGGCATTTAAGAAAAGATATTAGTTTGATTTCTAGGGGCAGGAACTTTTCCTTGTGAGTAATGACTGATGACATGCATAACCGTTTTGAGCAAAAAGAAAGGATCTGATGAATTCTAGCATTATACAAAGAATCTCATGTATGATATAAAATGTCTTGTTATGCATAGGTTTTTATTGATAAAATCTAGAAAGCAAGACTAGAGATTTCAATATTTGAGTGGACTCCTGGGGCAGGGACTTCCTTGTATCATGGAACTTGAGTATATTTTTCTTGAGTCCTCTGGCCACCTTGCATTCGATCCCTCATTTCTTCTCCTCCACCTTACGCTATAGTAAAACTATTTATTAATCCGATTTCTTCTCTGAGATTTGGCGGTACTTTCGTCATAATTTTTTTTTTAAATTGTGTTCTTCGTGAAATTTTGCTTAATAAAAATCCTAAATAGATATGAATATATTTGGTAATTCTACGTTTGCTTGAGGACAAAGGGATGCCTTTTTTAAGACGTTGTAACAATGTTTATTGATAAACAATCCACTAATGACAAAGTATTGCAAAAGTGAATGGGTTTTTCTTTCCTATTGATTAAATAATATTATAAACGATGCACCATCATTACCTCTAATAATAAAACTTTCACTGATAACATTTTTTTCATCAAAGATTATTATGAAAGATCAAAGATTATATCATGATACAGAAAATGAGGAAAAAATATGCACTGAGTAATACACTGACAGAAAAAAAATATGTATTTGTGGATTAATTTGACGTTCATTAATGATTTCATTATTCCATTTCAATCGTGTGTTTGTACCTATATTTAGGGTTATCATGTTGGAGAGGGGTGTTCCACAATTTCAGATTTGGATCTACTCATGAATTTAACATTCATTAATGATATAATTTTAAATAATCAATACTCACATACTTTGAACATACATTACCAGAAGCCAATCAAAATGACTGTCTTCTAGTAATTGTCAATTGTAAATTTGTTGCTAAAGATTGAAGAACATCGACAGTATTAATATTTAACTAATACAACGTTCTTAGTATTTTAGTTTATATCATTTTGTCATACAGAAGACCCATTGTGTCCACTAAGCCAGAAACCAGCTAAACTTGAGCAGATATTGTAATCTTGCCTGGTAGCTCTTACCCAAGGAGTGTGTAGGTGGAGACATGACCAGGTCCTAAAGCACTCGTCCACACACTAGACATAAATTAGAACAAGAACCAAAAACACTCAGACTAGCAACCAGACTTCATCATCCACCTTCAGAGGTGTGGAGCAACAGTTCTCATCAGTTCGAAATGTGGAACTGGTGGGAGATAGAAGGAACGCACAGACACAGCTAGTCAGACCTAAGAGGATCACAGTCAGGACCGAGAACCTCAAACAACATGTTTCAAGCCAAAAAGATAGGAGAGGATCAGAGGATAAGAATGAGAAAATCCAGTAGCTACAAATGATTAGGAGGGAATTTGGAGAAGTGTGACGAAGACAAGGACATTTTAGTAGCTTGACAAAATTAGAACTAGTTCGGATTGGAAGGAAACAACAAGAGAGAAGAGTTGATCATATTAATAGAAGAGAGAGGGCTAGGGAATGACAAACATCTGGAGAGAGCTCAAATCACTTGCAATTAGGTACAGGCGAAGCTGAGGTGAAGACAGGGAAGGTTTCAGTCTAGGAAGTGATCTCAGAAAAAAACACCAAAAGAATCAATGAATGTAGACAGAATATGGAACAACTGAGAGAGAAGAACAATAGAAAGCAGCTTTCATCAGGAATCCACAAGAATTTGTATCAAGTGTGTTTGAAGGGAAAATACATGGAAAGCTTATTCAAGCTTAGTAAACATAGGTCTGCAAGAAGTGCCTCAAACTTTTTTCAAAAGGCTGTGGAGACTAATGAAAATCATCAGGAGAAAAAGGCCATTTACCAACATGCTGACAAGAAGCAGATGGTTGCTTTGTACCAAAGACGGATTGTCAGCAGAAATCAGTGTCGTCTCACGTCTAATCAAGGAGGCAAAAGAGACAAAAGGGAGGGAACCTTAAAATTATTTTGTTGGATCTGGCGAACGTCTATGAAACTCTACCACATAAGCTCATCGAAACAGTACTTGATCACTACAATGTACTGGAGAAGATCATAACAATCTTAAAAGGATTATAAAGAAAGGATTGATCTCAGATTTAGTATGGGAAACTTCAAAACATCGTAGAAGCGGTGTGAGAATGAAATAATTACATGTATAGGATGTCCTTTATCTGTAGTGCTTTTTCTTCTCTTTTGATATGGGCAAGGAGAGGAAAGATCGATCAAAAGACCAAAGACCAAGTCATTTATTTACTAAGGTGATAAGAATTTTATAAAGGTCTACCTCAATCCTTTATAAACAATACAAATTTTGAATTAATGCAGTGTTAGTAATCCATCTATTGACTGATAAGAGGCCTTCCAAAAATATTAAGATATAAGATACAAATTGATTACGTTGAAATGCAGTTGTTAGAAACCTGTCTCTGAAGATTTCATTTTTTATCACAAGAATAAATTGAATACATGCATATTTTAGTATGTGAAATCTTTTGAATTATTTAGAAATCCGCATGAAAGCGTTTTTATGGACTGGTTGAGCTGATACCTTCCTGTCATCATTCACAGAAGAACAACCTCTTGTCGTCTGTGCAGACACTATCGTCCAGCCCCATTTCCGGACACCATGTGTCAAGAATCAGCCCCATACACTCTCTATCCTCAAACGGTTGTTGTGGACACCAAGGGCCAGTTATCAAAGAGCCATCCCACCACCGATAAGACAAAGGAGCTACTCTCTTTCCATAGACATGAATGAATTCTGAAAGAATGGAAAGCAAATCTCTATTTGTTGGCAACATATTGACGAGATTTGTTTTGATTTATCAGATTTTACGTTTTAAACTAGTATTGCATAATAAGAAAGAATGTATAAAGATGAAAAGTGAAGATGTATAAAGAGAAAGTAAGGTTGAACTAAAGAATTTTTTTAACAATTTAAAGCTCAATAAAATGTTCTTCGAAAAATCATATTTTATTTAACTAAACTATGTATAGGCGACCTTGATGACTACATATTGATATAAACTTTGACATTTAAATGATTTTTTAAAAACATATTATAGTTTTACACACTTCTTGCGTACTCAAATTTATGAATAGAATATCCCAGTACACAAAATATCAAAAGATCCTACTGATAGAATAGGGTCATCAATGAAATATATTTTTGTTATGGATCAAACTCTAAGAAGTGAGCTTATCATAATCATTGTACGGTAACAAAAGCTTTAGAACTCACTTATATCGAATCTTTTCATTAGGGCTTTAATAGCGATGTACTTCTCGGTGGTTTCTAAGCTCACCAATTCTTTAGACATTTTGCGGCACGTTGTTTGGGCGTCTTTGTAGAGTATTGGTGTCGTATGAATGTAGATACACTTTCTTAGGTCTGCAAACCACTCGTCTTTTCCAGGGACACACGCTGAAAAAAAAAATTGATTAATTAGACTAAGTATAAAAGTGATGATGAAAGCTAATTTGACTTATACCCCAATCATAACAAAAATACGAGAATGAACATCCTCATAGGAGTTATATAATTGTTTTCACGTTAACTAATTTCGGGTCCTCAAGAAAAAAATCTTTTGCCTTTGCTCAGACCGCTGTTTGACAAATATAAATTAAACCCTGCATAGTAATCTTGCCGAGATCAAACATTGCTAAATAGTCAATATTGTTTTGTACACTAGGTGTTTTTCAGTGATAAAAATTCAAAATCAGGTATTGTAAAAAATTGTATAGAATATATAAATGTTTCTAATTTTATTACAAATGTTCCATGTCTTTTAAATAAGAATAGGTGACCAAAAATCGGTATCGAATTGCTCTAAAATTGACAAAAAATAGCAAAATAAATGCAAAACAATTTTTTATTAAGTTTAAAAGTACATTATTCATATTTTGAATTATTTCTCACCATATAAGAAACAGACAAAAAAATCAATAAACTACAGAGATAATTCGCGATTCAGATCATGTTGAACAACCTCAATTCATCCATGCTTCAAAACTTAATAAACTTCTTTATTATTTAAGATATTTTCAACCCATCACTGGTATGTTAAATTAGATTTTCTTATTGGCTGGGTGTGTAGAAAGGATCAAAGGTATAGGGTTCCTTATGTACAATAAATCTATCTCAATCTGCTCTTCGTTTTTTCGTCTACCTCTTCACCTCTATTTCACCCATTTTTGTCTTACCTTCCGGCATTATTTGAAAGTGTTTACTTCCCAATTCTTGTCCAACATCTCTGTGATTCTGACTGTTATAAAGTCCACATTCCTGAGAGTTGTTGTTGTAGTGGAACACGTTACAAGATTTCCTCGTCTCACACAGATAAGCACACATTGATATCGCGGGTACTCTCGTTGTTGTCATGGGAATACCATCTGATTTCCTGTCCATCAGTCGAGGAATAACATAGAACATGTTGTCTCCGTTACAAACTGTGTAATAAATGGAGAAACATTCATTTGTCAATGGTTCCTGAGGTATCCATTATGTCCCTACATTTTATTTCGCAAATCAAGAGTTTGACCTTCTAAACCACGTTATCTTGAATGAATATGTAATAAAAATATATTAATCGAAGGATTTTTACAAAAAAAAAAAAACAAAAAACAAAAAACAAAAAAACTAACTAGTATTTCGAATTTGGCTTTTTAAAGTTGGCTATGAGATTTTCATGAATTTTAATTAAGAAATAAAATAAAATCGAAGAACTTATAATCAATTTGACTTCTACTAAGAAAAGTATGTGTCACCATGTGAAAATTCTGTAGTTTTATTTATCTATTTTTTTTTTTTTATTTTCAACAGGTGAAAATTCTTTAGTTTTATTTTATATTTCAATTTTCAACAGGACAGACCTTTAAATGAAATTTACAAATGTAAAAGAATATTAAACTTAGAACTTTTAATATGCAAATAAGAATGTTCCACAGATTTTCGCATAATATTTCTTAAAGCAAGTTCACTACTAAAAAAAAATCACTTAAATAAGATCAAGGATATTATTCAACAGATACCGTGAAATTCATTTGCTCTAAAAATCAATACAAAACTGATTCCTAATTGTGACTTTATATGTCGTGACTAGGACTATAATTATTACAATACAATTACTGTGTTATTTCATTGCGTGTGTAATATAAAAGTAGTACAAAACAGCCGTAAAATCGGTTTTAATTTATCTCTTCAGAAATACACCAGAAAAAAAAGAATAAAATTACTAATAATAATGTCAACTAGAAACTTGTTGCCATGGCAACAAGAAGGTCGTCCGTCCCTTCTCCGTCATGAGAGAAGTTGATTCCTCACTCATAACACTATCTGTATTACGTTGTGCATTCCTTTTAACTCCTTCATACATGAAATACGATACTACAGAGTATGACTCATCTGTTTCATATTCGAATATTTTACTTGAAAAAGACGTTAATGGTAATCTAACAACAAAGCTTTATGATAAACATGATGACTTTAACTTTTCAATCGTCAACTTTCCTTACTTATGCAGCAATATACCTTCATCACCTGCATACGGGGTTTATATCTCTCAGTTGATTCGATACGCAAGAGCATGCTCTACGTATGTACAATTTCTAAAACGAGGTAAATTATTGCCAAACAAGTTGATGAAACAAGAATATCAGCAGTCTCGTTTAAAGTCATCATTTCGTAAGTTCTATGGTCGATACAATGACCTTGTCAGCAAATACAATTTATCATTGACTCAAATGCTGACTGACGTTTTTCATACTAATTGTTAGGCCATTATTTACACACATTTACACACAAAAAAAATCCAGACATTCTACTGATTGAGTCCAGGTCGCCCGCGTGAAAATTGAACACGCTAACCATTACGCTAGTGGGACCATTTCTTATAAGAGTCTCTATTATCCCTAGTAAAATCATTAAAAAATATTGATAGACAAAAAAGTTGAAAAATTCGACTTTTTTAATTCGCTTCCGGTAGCGACCGGAACTATTAACGACGCACAAAAAGACGATTCCGCAAACGTAGAAGTCATGTTCTATCATCTCTAATAAGTCTCGAGTTCATATCTTTAGCCGATCTTTAGATCTGCCGCGGAAAATGAATTCATTTGTAAATCAGAAAATTGCCCGTGATATGGAACCGAAAGTGAATTTTCCAAATTTCTTTCAAAATGTAGCAATGGCTTCTTAAAACACATCATCCCTGAAAGTTTAACGAAAAACCACTAAATAGTTCTCGAGATAGGGCATGCAATAATATTTGTCTGAAAAATATTAATAATAATTATAATATTCATTGTCAATTTTCAAACAAATTATATATTATGCATTCTGAAAAGAATCTCTATTAACCCTAATAATATCAATAATATCTAATAATATTGAAAAACAAAAAGTTGAAAAATTCGATTTTTTAAATTCACTTCCGGTAGCGACCGGAAGTAGTGACGACGCACGAAAAGGCAATTCTGGTAATCTAAAAGTCAAGTTTTATTATCTCTAATAAGTCTCCAGTTCATACCTTTAGTCGTTCTTTAGGTTTGCCGCAGACAACATTCCATTTAAAAATCAGGAATTTGTCCATAATTTGGAACCGGAAGCGAATTTTCCAAATTTTCCTTGCGATGAACAAAGTTCATATAATAACACATATTTTGTGAAAGTTTCATTGAAAACTACTGAGTAGTGTATGAGAAATCGCGTGCACAAAAGTTTGGTCCAAAAAAAGAATAATAACTAGATAATCGTTGCGAGCAACGAAAGGTCTTCCGTCCGAATAACCATCCTTAACTGTGATATTCACGTAAAATTACATTTATATCTGCTCGTTGTAAAGACACCTAAAAATTTAACATGGGTCTTTAAAAAGATTTTTTATTTATATAAAAAAAGAGCACAGAATTCACAAAGAGAAAAAAAAGTTCAACATCATTGATAAAGATGAAAACGTAAATTTAAGCAAAAAATTCAGATATAGTCGGGATTAATCCAAGATCGGTTGCCCGAAAAGAGCTAGGTTCACTTTATGCATAACATGGACCTGAAGATATACCATTTTATTGACTAACACTTTATGTTCCATTTTAAACACCAAGATAAAGTAGAGACTTAGTGCTTTCATTTCCTATTAAAAATTTTCTCCTTAAAGCCAAGGTCTTGGAAAACAGGATTCATGGAATTGCAATGTTCTTGAATTTTAAGGAAAACAAGTATATTTGAGTACTTTCACCAAAAAGAAATAAAATGAGCGCACCCTCTGATCTAAAAAATAAAACAGGTTTTGTAATCCCCAGAAATAGTTCTATCATTTAATAGTTGCATATTTAAGATCAGAGGTTACGCTCTATATTAAATATCGAAAAATAGCTTTAAAAATTGGCTGTTTTGTAGAATTTTTCAGGATATGAGGAAAATGAGTCATTTCATGACGTCATAATGCATTGGCTAGCCAGAAAATTAAATCATTTTTGATAGATACGCAGTCATCAAAGGTCTAAATGATATTTAATGCATTGTCAATTAAAACCAAGCAGTTTCAGTTTTTCTGAAATTCACAGGGCCAAAATAAGTCCTAAGTGAACCTTGTTCTTTAATAGTGAAACCATTACACTAGCGCAATGTACCAGCCATCATCGATGTTTGCCTTGCACTCATTCCCTGAAGTAACGAGTGTCAGGCAGGTTAATTTTTTTTTCTTATAGTGCAGAATTATAGGATGAAAACTAGCCAGCTAAATTTTGTGCAAGTACTAGTAGATTTACATCGGATTTGTTACTTGAGTTTTAACAATAACTGATAGCAGAGAAAATAATCTGTTACTGATAAAAAATTAAAAAAAAAAACTATTGTGTTTGCTTCCTTTATTCTTTATGCATTCAACTTTCTATTCTATGCAATTCTTAATACAGACATGTCCGTGTAATCTTTTTCTGTACTTCTACACTACTGCATCAGACCATTTGTGAAAGGCGGGTCAAGATACATTATTTTGCGCCAAACGTCACGAGTAAATCTTTGCACCTTTTCTTTGAATATTGAATTGAATAAGTGTACGTGATGGCTTCAATGGAATTATAAAAAAAAATATGTTGCTATAGCCTGATTTTCGAGCCTAAGAATGTATATTTATCACACTGTCTCGTCCATATAACATATCGTATACGGGCAAGTAACATAAAGGCAGCGCTAAGTTTTCTTACACATTTTATATTCCTCTTTACCCACAAAGTAGATTATTCCAATTATTAATAACACATTAATGAAAAGACTGGAATGTTTCGCAACAAAACACGTCTCGCCATATGACGCTCAAGGAATCTGATACCTATTATGTTCAGTAACTTGCATCTATAAAGGAATATTATCCTACTAAAATCAAAGAAAAATATTGAAAAACGTAAAAGTTGAAAAAAGACTTTTTTAATTCGCTTCCAGAATCGACCGGAAGTACTCACGACGCACGAAAAGGCAAATCTGCACATCTAAAAGTCATGTTCTATGGTCTCCAACAATTCTCCAGTTCATATCTTTAGCCGTTCTTTAGATCTCGCGCGGATAAAATTTCATTTCAAAATCAGAAAAATGTCCATAACTTGGAACCGGAAACGAATTTCTCCAAAATTCTTTCAAATGTAACAATGGCATTTTATAGTGCATTATCCAAGAAAGTTTGATGAAAAACTATTGAATAGTTCTCGAGATATTACGTGCACAAGATTTGTCTAAAAAAATTATTTTTAAAATGTCCTCTGGTGGACAATTTTAAAAACAAATTATATATTAAGCATTACGATAAGAGTCTCTATTACCTCTATTAAAATCAAAGAAAAATATTGAAAAACGTAAAAGTTGAAAAAAAATTCACTTTTTAAATTCGCTTCCGGAAGTAATGACGACGCACGAAAAGGAGATTCCGCATATCTAAAAGACATGCCCTATACTCTCTAACAAGTCTCCAGTTCATATCTTTTACCATTTTTGAAAAAAAGGGGCGACAAAATTTCATTTTAAAATCAGAAAACTGTCCATAACATGGAACTGGAAGCGAATTGTTCAAAAAATCTTCCAAATGTACAATGGCATTTAATAGCGCATTATCCCTGAAAGTTTGATGAAAAACCACAAATTTGTCTAAAAAATAAGAAGAAGAAACAGTAGAATCACTATAAGGTCTTCCGTGAAGACGGAAGACCTTAATAAGAAACAGTAGAATCACTATAAGGTCTTCCGTGAAGACGGAAGAGCTTAATAATAAATTACCTTTGTACGAAAAATTATAAACGATGATATGTATTTGCCCTATTCGGTAGAAAAAAATTGGAGACATCCCATACATTGGACATTTGAGAGCCTACACATTGTCATCTGCATGCAATATAACTGTCCGTTATTAAATAAAGTGTATATATTTTTTTTTATTTCTTCATAGTAGAGACCTGATATTTGGACATATATGCCATCTTCTAATGATTCCTTTAATTTTTATTTTATTTTTGAATCTTCAAAATTTTGAAACCCCTGGATCGATTTCCCAAATTTTTACACATATTGATCTGGTTCAATTGTTATTATTTTGTTGATTTTTGGAAGAACTGAATGATACGATCTTAAAGTGCAGTATATTTACATGTAACCTGATAATTCCCGAGCAACGCATGTTCTATTTTTATAACATAATGTACTCAAATATACAGGTATCAATATATTTCACTGAATTATAGTAAAAAAAAAAGTTACTTTATAATCAGCATCACACACACATTTGCAAATATATCAAATGGTAATTTTAAACAATGCAGTTCTAATATTGATGTCTGAAATCACGCTCTTCTTACGCTTTAAGCAATGTAGACAAAAATGTGTGATCAAATTTTTATCATATTACAAAAAAACATTGAGGGGGAAATTGGCCTTACTGTTGTGCATTTCCTTAAACCATAGATACTGGAATCACAAATCATTGTCTTGGTGCTACATGTATTAAAGAAATCGTACGTCCCTAGAGCAATCATTTGTGTCTGACCTTGGCAACAGACGGCCTGGCCTGGATAAAATATTAGGAACTACTGAAAAGTGTAAAGTTAACCACGAGAATAAACTCGAATCTATACAAATCTATACGATCTAAAGAAGCATTGAAGATTTACTATTTTTCAATTTATCTTAATCGTCCCTTGTACAGCTCTTTTTAAAATTACCACATTGCCACTAAAATTGGAGAAGTAAAAAAAATTACAGGAGATTACTAGTATTGGCAACTAACAGGGAGATCACATTTAACGTTAATGGTTATGGATTAGTACTACATAGATCCTTGAAATAGGTCGAGGTCAGGTCGAGTTAAAACGATCAACTATAAAAAAGAAGACAGCATACTTTCAAAAGTACATGGACGTGCACAATTATGACTGAAAACGGCTTCATAGTCAAGCAAGCTAAGGTTATTTCATATTTTCATTTTTCAGCTTTTCTGCACGTGTTGATCTACAAACTTATCTGAAAGCGATACTTTTTTTTCTAACAATGGAGAGAGTTTTACTATATAGGCAGAGTTTTTCATGGAAATTTAAATTTGGCATTATAAATGAGAGTTTGAAGATATCTGAAATTGAACAAAGCGAACAAGTCTTCAACATCGGAAGCAAAGCAAAAAACATGTACCGATTTTTAAGGACAAATCGCCAAATTTGGGTTTCGCTAAACTTTCCACTTACACGGTAAAAAACTAATCTAAAATTTCCAGCTATTTTGGACGTGGTAAAAGATTAAACTGAAGCGGCTTACCTTTTACAAAGCAGAACAAAATCACACTTCCTATCTTATGCGCCATTTTCTAAGTTGTTCTATCAATCAAACAATTAATTGAAAAGCATGATCGAGTTAATTCGTTCCGAAGTCTTTTGTTTTCATTTTCTTTTTATTTTTGAATTGCTAGGCTAGGATTTTAAAGTTATTTAAATAGATAAAATATGTTTATTTTTTAAAATTCCTGTTGAGAAAATATTGTTTCGTATGCTGTACTATTTGCATTCCACTTACTGGAGGAAAAAACTAATAGCTATTCAACAAAACAAATGAAAAACATAATTAAATGTTTTTACTCAAGATTGAAAAAAATGATCTGATGTTAATTAAATAGGGTTTTTAATTTACTTCTAACATTTTAAAAAGAACTGGCACTTCTCAATATATAGATTTTCAATGTTTAGTCTTACAATAAAGAAAAGAAAAATAATTGTCTTGTATGATTGCAACTCTAAACTGTAAATCTATAACTTCCTACCTTACTATAATTCAGGACATTCACGGAATTGAATAAAAAGAGACATATTATATGTTAAATAAATTTGGAGTCTTTTGCAGCAATAACGTGTTATGGCTTTATAAAATTGTAATTCCATTTATTTGGTAAACTGGGACAAAGACTCACGTGAGCTTTTCTTATCAATGGAAAGACTTTAAAGCCAGCCTTTTTTGCAAATTCTACTGTCATTATAATGACCTTATTTGTAAATACAACCTAGCGTTGGGGCAAAAAAAAACAACTCACAGCCCTGGAAGTTCCAGAGGTGGGATTAGGTACAAAAGAGGAATAAACATCCCCTGCCAACCGATTACACCCGCTCTGAGCCTAGCTGCAGAATTGTAGCTCTCTGGTTTAGAAAATTTAAACAGAGAAACAAGAGAGCTACAGATTCAAGCATTGTAAAAATCTTTGATTTACAGCGACTATTATGTTCTCGTTTCGGGTATTATTTCTTGTATTTTATACGTCCCCCGCTTAAAGCATGGTATCTGTTAATTAACTACTTATTTTACTCCTATTTCTGATACTTTATTTACCTTTTAAACAACTCTTATATGGCCTTGGAATATCAGTATTAAAAGTTTATATTCGACGTCGATGTTGGGGTTGTGCTTAAAGCTGAAGATGACTCGTAAATAGGCATACGCCATATTCTTTTTACCATCTCCGATATCAGCACTAGGGTATGGCCTTCGCATTCGTTTCACCTGACTGCTTTCTTGTCACGGGTACCTGCGTGGAATGGAGGACATGCGTTCGTGCTAGTTATCTTACCATACCTTTGTTTACATTTTATTGCAGTTTACGTGAATTTTTGTTTGTTTGTATACTCCACTGACCTGTGCAACTCTTGTAAGATTATTTGGTATCTTTTTCTCCTGCGTGGAAGAAGTACACAGTACACAGTACACAGTTTTGTCGCAAATGAATCTTTTACAATAGCTAAGTAACATACGTCCGTCTACACAGTTGAACACTGATTACATTGAACAGTGACTAAGTGAACAGTTTATATAGGTGCCCTCAGATATAACGACTGAATAAAAGAATATGGCGGACAAATTCCTTTAATGAATCGTGTTCAGCTTTAAATATACGTTTCTTAGAGAGCATATATATGCTGAGAAAATCTAAATAATTTTTAGGGGTCAAATATCTTATTTTTATACATATATCACCTTTACAGATCCGAAGATAATATATGGCGTATATAAAAAAAAAATACCTAGGGCACGTTAATCTAGCAAGACTCTAACATGGACTTCGGAATGCGAATTTTTGAAACTGACCTTTAAGACCATATATAACAAATAGGGCTGTTTGGAACCGTTGAAAGGGAAATAAAGAATCAGGAATAGGAGTGGTTAATTAACGGATACAAGGCTTGTTTAATTTTAATAATTATGTTATAAGAATCGAGTTGTAATAAATAGTTTTGAAGTTAAAGGTTTTGACTGAACTTTTCTAAAAAGCTGACGAGTGACATACCTTAAGGGGGCCGATTGGGGTTTTCATTGCGCAATACTTCGCGCAGCATAGTAAAATAAAGCGTATTTTCTCTTTTAAAGCAACTAATTTTACAAAATTCATAAAAATTAACAAAATTAAGAAATCTCAGATTAAAAAATCTAATTACGTTTTTAAATAACTGATTTTTTAAACGATAGATAGACGTCGTAATAGTTAGTTTTTGACGTTATGAATAACCAAAATTTTTAAGAGGGGTCATTAATTATGTCATAAAATAAAAAGTATTAAAAAAAGATGCTCTTGAAATTTTAAATATAGGGAATTGAGAATCTAACAATCATTTTTATAATTTTTTTAAAATAAATTTGTCGTATCTGTCATGTTTTATAGTACTCCATAAAAACAGGAAAATATCATGAATTTTGACATTTTGAGATGCCCCCTCTGGAAACCAGCCGGTAGCATTCGGTGTTTCTTGCATAAAATGTACAATATAGTATTATTAATCAAATAATATAATTTTAGCAAAAAGTCTATAGTAGCATTTGTATAATTTGCTCTAAAGTGCAAAAAAAAAAAAATAGTTTTTTCCTAATTAATACTCTAGTAGATGTACCTGTATTTTGAGATGGTCCCTAAAAAATAACCAGACGGTAGATTTTCACTAAACTTGGCATGTATACTGAAGTCAATGTAAGGTACATATGGTATAAAATTAAAGAGTTTCTCTATAGTAGTTTTCAAATAATAAAACCTCAGTCGTCTCCCTTAATGCAAGAAATAATATCCCAAGCGAGCGACAAAAGAGGCGGCGTTAATCGAAGGTTTTTACAATGTGATCTCTGATTTGTCTGCCAGAATTTTCTCAACCAGAGAGCAACAGTTTGAGCACTATGCATTGATCAGATATACGGAATATTCTGTAGTCAAATTTAGTATTAAAACAAAAGACTAAAAATTGGTATGAAATATGTCAGTCAAAATCCGATCCAAAGATAGGTTGTATTTATTAACAAGGTTATCACAGAATTTACGAAAAGCTGATTTAAACGAGGTTGTTGAGATCCCTATAATATCAACTTATACATCAATGTATCTATCATCTCTAAACATCAGGGAATATTTATGCAATTAATATGATTTTAGAGATATGTTTGACCAACAATATCTTTTCACAAATTTATATATATATATATATATATATATATATATATATATATATATATATATATATATATATATATATATATATATATATATATATATATATATATATATATATATATATATATCCACACCCACCTCTGGAAAAATTCATCTTCGAAAAAATGTATGAAATACAGTAAACGTGTTCTGAATACACTTAACAATTTGGCTTAAAAACTTTGTGGAAAAAAATAGAGGGCAATGGGAAATAATTGTCTTGCACAAAAGATATATTGCACATAAAGAAGAATTTATGTTATTTGAGTTATCACATTAAACATTGGTTTTTAAGTTAACTGTTTCACAAGCTCATAGTTTATAATGCAAACAAGAGAAGAATGCGTCATTAATTTTACTAAATAAACATGTAATAATATCATAGATATGCCTATTGTTTCTGTGCAGTTCTTGGGTATCGAAATATTTATGCTTTTTACAGAGGAACTGTGCCTTGCCCCCTGTGCATATGCAATCGTCTATCCCCATATCTGGACAGCTGGGAAATCTGGCTAAAGCGACGCACTCGGTGTTGTCGGATGGTTGGTCTGGACACAACCAATTTGGAGGAATCAGAGAGCCATCCCGCCATTGATAAAGCGAGGGTCCAGCCTTCCTCACGTACACATGAATGGCCTCTGAAAGAATGAACAAAGCACACTTCTGTTTCATCTAAAATATGAAGAAAGCATTTCTTGGAGTAGCCCCGCTATTTTTTAATACCTCTCTGTTGTGTCATATAAATTATCATTTTTAAATAAATGCTTACGATTTTTCAAAACATTGAAATGCGAGCCATTTCATCATTTCTTGTGGTGCAAACTTTGACAGAAATCGCCTTTAAACTTGGAATTTTTTAAGGGAAAAATATTCATTATCCCCCAGTTAGAGTTATTTCTCTTTTCAAATCATCACTGAACCTTAAAACAAGAAAACACACAAACGTATATATCATTTTTATAAAGGCATATACTAGGGCCGTTGAAAAATTTCGCAGACTCTGCTACTATTTACTCTTTCAGACGCCAAATAGTAATGAAATTTCACAGAAACATATTTCTTGAAGATATCAATAAATTTTTGGTATTTTTGAAAAAAAAAAAAGATTAATTTCTCCTTAAACTATTTCTGTTTTGATATTGCTGATGGTGAGTAAGGAGCTCGACAAAATGTGATAAAAACAATGATATATCGTGAGAAGTCCAAAGTTTTACTCATTATACCCCCCGCTTGAAAAGCGGGGGTTGTATAAGAATGGGGGTGTCCGTCCGTTTGTCCGTCCGTCCATCCGTCTGTTATGCTTTGGGATACACATTTTTTATCCGTAACTCCTCTTGTTTCACTGAAAAAAATTTAATGAGACTTTTACAGAATCTTTGTTACATAGTGCCATTGTGCACCTTCTATTTTACTTTTTTGATTGGACACATATATTTCCTATAGCAAAACATACACACTGCCATATTTCAATAATATTGAGGGGTACCCATCTCCTATCCACAAACTCTCCTATACCACTCAATAAAATTTAATGAGACTTTCACAGAAACTTTTAGTACATGTTGCCATTTTGCACCTCCTATTTAACTTTTTGACAGGTTTCAGGTTTCCAATAGCACAAGATAGAACACTGCCAATCTTTCTATAATATTAACGAATACCCATCTCTTATCCGCAACTCCTCGTATACCACTGAATGAAATTTTATGATACTTTCACAGAATCTTTATTACATAGTGCCAATGTGTACCTCCTATTTAACTTTTTGATCGGACACAGATTTTGAGTTTCCCATAGCAAAGTGTGGACTTTGCCATTATAAACATATGAGGCGGGGGGGGGGGGGTATCACTTGTGAGCTCAGTGATCAGAGTTCCTCTAGTTTAACTTCTATAATTCGCGAGTTTTCTCTTCAAAGTTTCTTTTCATTAGTCTGTTATTATGTATTTAGAATTCTGACGAAATATTTGAAGTACTAACAAAAATATCGTGATTTTGCACCGTTGAGATCCCTATGAAAACTACTGCAAAAATGACGTCTCAGGATTTGAAGGAGCAGCGCACTTTTATTAAATTATGTGTAATGCTCGAGAAAACGAAACGCCACCATAGACTGAAATATGCCTTATGAAAGATGTAGTTAACCAACTTACGGTATTCCCGACATATGTCTTCAGATAGCAAAAGAGTATTTTAGACGGTTGGACAACAATAAAAGGCAATTCAGGGGGGGGGGATGGAAGAAGATCATCGACGAAAACCTGATTTGGACTGTCAAGAATGTGACTGAGAATGATCGAAGTCACACAATATTTCAAAAATATCTGGACAAAAAATGGAATATGGATGTTTATGCTGAGAGGATAAGGTAACCCACATTTTACAGAGTCAAAAACTAAGAGAAAATGTTGAGAAAAATGAAAGCTCGCATTTATTATCATGCCTATGACGTCGAATATTTTAAAGCACCGTGACTTCATGATACATCTTTTTTTAATCACACAAATTTATATCAATTTACAACATTTTGATATGAAAATTTAATGACCATATCAGTAAAGATTCTTTTATTTTATGTAAGACTTTGCTTGATTATGTCGTCAAATATTTTTTGCGTAATTTTTGAAGGGCCCTTGTATAATGAAACATTTTTGATTAAGCCACGCCGTGTTGTCATCTTACATATTTGTGATATCACGAGTACTTACAGTAAATTTATTTTCACAGTGAGTTACGTGTATTTATGGAAAACAACTGAAGAATACTAATTTTAAATACAACACCCACAAGCACAATTCTCACTGGGTTCACACACATTTCTCACCCAAAAAAATTGTAAGAACTCGTTTGATGTTTTCTTTCATTCATCATTATGGATAGCAATTTGTGTTTCTAAGCTACAGGAATGTCATTGCAAGAGTTTCAGAAAAGGTAAATTCGTTGACTGGTGTCCCGATTGCTCACATGTTACAAAATTTGTTGAATTAGGATTCTAGAGCTCTAGGTTCAATAAAGGTCTTGCTTAATAATCTATTAATTGCAATTCCCTATACATTTGACAAGATTTGATGACAATTTTTGCTTAACTTTTCGGACAATTTAATTTTCTCAAGAATTTTGTGTGCTGCCATACCTTCATTTTTTTGTCCATTATAAATCCTTCGTGGGCTGAACGTGGAGACACAGGGTTTAGAAGGTACTGTATTCCATTAAATTGTATTCCATATAATGTTTGTAATCCTATCCATTTATTTGATTGTACATGTAATAGTTAATTAATCAGTTTTGGCGTAAAATACTAGAATAAACTCAAGTATGAAGTATCAAATATTATGCATTTATTGACTGGGTTTGAGGGCAATATTCGTAGAGAGTCAAACTGTTTGCCTGAGGTTTAGACAAATCAGTTTCACAACTGTCCAAGAATATCATACAGCTGTCCAACATGGATTTTATGGACTGCTCAGCATAAACATTGGAAATATTACATTGCTTTAGTAAAGATATATGTAGGAAACAATTTTTAAGGTACAGTCATTATGTTTTACAAATTTGATATGCATATTTCCGAACAAACCACATATACATCTGAGGTATAACATAAGTTACTTTCTTGATCCTACATGCAACACTTAGAATATACATTTAAAAAAATAATTAAATTTAACAAATTCTTTTTTTTTAATAAATCTTTTAAAATCGCACAATTAGGCCAAAATTATATTCCTGCCAAATAAACCAACTTCACGGTAAGTAGAAATACTTATCAATTTTGAAAAATTCCATAAGTGCCTTGGCGGTGTTGTATTTTTCTGCAGTCTCAATGCCTAACAGTTCTTTGGACATCGAATGAAATCTGCTTTGGGCATCTTTATAGAATATGTCGGTGGTATGTATCTAGATACATCTATGTAAGTCAGGGAACCTTTCATCTATTCCAGGAACACACGCTAAAGTAAAACCAAACTGAAAGAATCAAACTTACAGACAATGCAAGTTTGACTTTGCAAAAAGCCTGAAATGTCATGTCTTTAAAATTAGTTTCAACAATGTCACAGAATGATAAAAAATTTCAACAATGTCACAGAATGATAAATGAAATGATTTTTTTTACTATAAACCTGGTTGAAAATTTTACGCATTGACTTTAAATAAGGGGTTTTGAGTATGCAGTTGTTAAAAATGCAATATTGTACAAGCAACTCTAGCCAGCCATTTTTTAAATCACGAGAACACGGGGCTATAAGCCGAGCTTTTTTTTTTAACAGCCTCTTACTTTGACAACCGTCTAGAAATTTTAAAGCGTGCACAAGTCCCTCAATGGCTTTCTTTCTTAATCTGATCCTCCAGAGTGACTATGCAATTGAGCTCCCTGGGATATCAAGACAGACCTTCTGTTATCCAATTTCAAGTTTAAATGCTATATATCACTGTTATTCATCACATAAATAAATGTACACACTAACAGTTAGAAAATTACGGAAGCCGGTTGGTGCCAGGTAGAAAAAATATTTTATCTGGCGGCCGCCAGATAACTTTCTGGCGGCCGCCAAATAATTATCTGGCGGCCGCCACATAAATAACTGGCGGCCGCCAGATAAAAAGATCTGGCGGCCGCCAGATAACTTATCTGGCGGCCGCCAGAAAGTTATTTGGCGGCCGCCAGAAATTATGTGGCGGCCGCCAGATAACTTATCTGGCGGCGGCCAGAAAGTTTTCTGGCGGCCGCCAAATATTTATCTGGCGGCCGCCAGAAAATTATTTGGCGGCCGCCAGATAAGTTTCTGGGGGCCGCCAGATAGGTTTCTGGCGGCCGCCAGTTATTTATGTGGCGGCCGCCAGATAATTATTTGGCGGCCGCCAGAAACTTATCTGGCGGCCGCCAGATAAAATATTTTTCTACCTGGCACCTACCGGCTTCCGTAGAAAATAGTCTATAGTCTGGAAAGTAAAAAAACAACAACAGAATTTCTTAAGATGCGAATTACCTATCTTTATAACTTTTCAATCAAACTATTTACCAAAATTTAACTTAAAAGTGTGAATAAATAAGTAATGTGCAATAAAATACACGTGCATGTAAAAGAAGTAAATATAAAAATTCAAATGTTATTTATAAATTTTAGTATTTTATAAACATCTGAAAAAGAATCCGAATTTACCGAGCTAGATATAGAGTTGTTCTAGGAAACAAACACATATAATAATTTCTGTCATTTATTTCCCTGAAAATGAATTGTCTACGGATTTTTCCGTTTGCCCGATCATGACAATGAGCACACGGCGGGTGTGACCGGTGGACAGGGGATGCTTACTCCTCCATGGCACCTGATCGCACCTCAGATGTATTTTAGAGGTCCGTGTTTGCTCCGATTTGTATTGTTTCAATAAACTTCTGAGCTTGATTACTGGTCGTCTTCTCTATATTTCAATTCAGAAACAGGAGTAGTGTACTCATGATTTTCTTCATTAAACAAAAAAAGCAATTTAGAATTACGAATAGAAAATGATAAGCAGGTTCTTTACTAATTTTTAAAGTCGAAGTCGGGGAAAACAAAATTCGGAAAAATACTCTTTCTCTCAAATTTTTATTCAGAGGTAACAATCTTCCAAGGTTTTTAGGGGAAAAAAGATTAGCCTGGGCATGAAAACACCCACAATGAGTCTTGGTGATCCTCAGCCCAATACTTATTGAATATAACAGTAAATCGCTTTTCTAAATTCTAAATGTTACTTTCATTGAAAGAAAAACATTTACTGAATTCGGTTTAACTTGACAATAAGAATTTAAGTTATCGAATGACTAGAGTTCATACGAAAATAATGTTTTTCGCAGTAAATCCAAATAATTAAAACCAGTAAAAGACATGCAAGTTTTATTAAAGTAACTTGGACCACCATTTCCATTTTTTTTCTCAAGACAATAATCTTCAAACAACGTTGGTATCTATTTTTTTTATTCGTCAAAATTTAGCATAAAGATACCTGTACGTATACCTGTCCGTAGCTACATTTTACTTAGATTTAATTTTCCAAAACTTATTTAGCAAAAGGAAATCATGTGATGCATACATATGGTGTCTGTTGATACGATCTATGAATGCTCTTCTCTAGAAAAATTTTGTTTTATAAGCACATTAGTTGGCTAATCCATTAGTACTACCAAATCATTGTTTTTACATAAAAGGACCCCCCCCCTCTCTCTCTCTCTCTCAGACTTACCCTCTGGCATTTTTTGAAAACATTTGCTCCCAACTTTCTCTCCGATATCTCTGTGCTTCCAACTGTTAAAAAGACAGCTCTGCCATTCTGTTGTAGTGGAATACCGTACAAGACCTGTTCGTCGCACACGAATAGGAACACTCTGATACAAATGGCGCCTTTATCTTTTCCATTGGAATACCATCTGATCTCTTGTTTTCTAGTCGAGGGATAATGTAAAACAGACCGTTTCCGCTAGAGCATTTGTTCTATTTCATATTGTAACAATGGAGGATAACGAACAGTATGCATGCTCAAAAGTACAAATAAAGAATACATACTGTGAGCAGAACAATGACAATCCCCTTAAAACCTCAAAGAGGGGTTTATAAACAATGAAACTTCGTTCAAACTATTGAACTCAAACAATCCAAAAAAACAAAAACAAACGTCCTTATATATATGAGGTTTTATGGTATTAAGGTCAAAATTCCAAAAGTGTTGAGGAGTTCCAATTCACTTTCACAAATCGGCGGTATTCGAGATATCAACGAACGAAATACCAAGGATTTTCTGTAATCAGGATACGAGGGTTGTCCCAAAATTTCGTAGACTGAGCTCATGTCTTTTAAATAAATTAATATATATTTATTAAATGTTCTCGCCGGATGAAGCGCGTGGTTGGCTGATAAATTACAAGGTTTTAATATGTTTACGTAGAAAACTATTCGAGTGATAAGAATTATAGCGTTATCGTTCCCTAACACCCGGAGCAAAAAAAAAAAAAGTCACCGTTCAGTTTGGGGGAAGAAATACACTTATTATCATAATAAACCCAAAATACGGATTAATTTCGGTATAATATAAGCAAATATAGAGAAAAGCCTACCTTTCACCAAGTATATCAGAGTTAAAGTTACCATCCATGCCGCCATCATCAAATATGCAATATATTGAATCCTTTGAATAATATAGACATTTTTCCTTTTACGCATCGTTGATAAGTTTGAGAAAATGGACATTAAAAAAAAATCGATCCTATGCTCAACAGAGTTATATCAACGAATCTGTTAGATTAAAATTAAAATAGAAGAGCATAAAAAACTTTTCTATAAGACGTTATTTCTCTACAGTTATACATATAAAAATATACATGTATCAAATTATGCAAGTCAATGTCCGTTTTTAGGACAGAAGAGGCAAGGGTGTTCAGATGGGAAAAGGTTTCAAGTGTTTCCCCCCAAATGTATCGAAACGGACGCGACACATTTTCACCTATAATATTAGACCGAAACATTCAATTAAAAAATGAATGAGTGTAATTGGTTGCTGATAAATATATTGACTCATGCAATGTACATTATTTATTAACGCAGATGTTGGATTCAGTTATCATGCCCAATGTCCAATTAAACAAAACAAGTTGTGAGCAGAACAAACAAGAGCCTTTGAAAACATCAGAGGTGAAATCAGGTGCCATGGAAGAGTAAGCATCCCTTGTCGACCGATTCACCGGCCATGGGCCCCTTGTCATGATCGGATAAAAAGATAAATCCGTAGACAATTCAGTGAAAAAGGTGAAGATAACGATACAAATCTGTTATGAATAAATAGAGGGAAAATTTCAGAGGTGGGATCAGGTACCTAGGGGTAGTAAGTATACCCCCTGTTGACCGGTCAAACCCACCGTGAGCCCTATGTATTGATCAGGTAGACGGATTCCTCCGTACTCAAATTAATATAAAAACACAGACATAACAATTGATATGAAGCACGTCATATTAACACTATATTAAGTTATATTTGTTAACAAGGTCATTATAACGATCATAGAATTAACGCAATCCTGACTTTAAACGAGGTTGTCGATATCTCTGTAACATCAACCTATCTGTCAGTAGCCTCTCTCGGTTTAAAAATTGATCGTACACAAAGCATGATTGAGTATCGAATGAGTTGGGAATATTACTACTTAAATAAGGAATGTTGACAATGGAAAAGCTGAAGTCATCTCGTTTGTCATACAATTTAGTTGTAAGTTGGCCCTTATCGTCTATAGTCAGTAAAACATCCAAATATGAAACAGAAAATAATGGCCTAACACTTTGTTCGAAATACGTCTTTCAACATTTGAAATAATGATAGATTGTATTTGTAGACAAAGTCATCGTATTTACCACAGAAAATTAGGAAATGATACCCGTTTATTTTCAACTTATTTGTCGGTAGCCTACCTCGTTTTAGAAATTGTTTGTACGTAGAACATGTTCTTACGTATCGAATCAACTGGGAGACCCGAAACCCATATGCAGTTGATAACTGTATAAAGTTACATAAATGAGGGAAGTTGTCGATAGAAAAGCTGAAGTCATCATGTCTCTCACGAAGCATGATTAATCTAACATGTGTAGCATTCGTTTTGTAATTGAGATCTGAGGATAAAGTTCTGGGAGAAAGGTCAGATTTGCAGGTAGATATATAGATATATAAACTGTTTGTAAGCAATATGTATCAATATTTAAAGATGCGTACACCCTCGTGCACACTCCAGAATATATAAAATCCCAAACTACTGGTATCCACCAAATACGCATGTGTCTGGTCTACAGTGAGATTAAAGTGACTAAAGTCCTACTTAACAAAAGACCTTACGTTACGACTAAGAGAGAAAATGTTCTAAATCTCGCCAACTATATACTTTATAAGATTATTCTTGTAAAAAACTACCCAAATTGATTGATTTTTATTCGTATTATAATCACAGTTTTAAAAAGGTAAAGAATAAAATGTATTGCAACAATAAATTTTGTTCTGTTCTGAGTCGTAGTTTTAAGAAGACTTATTTTAATGTTTTACTAGTTCGGAAAGGTTGTTATTAGAAATTGGCTTAAATAACGCCCCAATATACAAATGAGTATATTTATTAAGAAAAGCATATTACAATGTGTTTTTAGGAATGGTATTTCACCACATTATATGCTAGCTACATTTTTTATATAATTATACATGTACAGTTTTGTAGAACGTAGTACATCTCTCTTGCTTGAAATAAAAGATACCACAGATTCTGACACATCTGTATCATATTTAGATATTTTACTAGAAAAAGACATTAATGATAACCTAACAACAAAGCTTTATGATAAACGTGATGACTTCAACTTTTCAATCGTCAACCTCCCTTACTTATGTAGCATTATACCCTTATCACCTGCATATGGGGTTTATGTCTCTCGGTTGATTCCATACGCAAGAGCATGCTCTACGTATGAACAATTTCTAAAACGAGGCAAGCTATTGACAAACAAGTTGATGAAACAAGGATATCAACAGTCTCGTTTGAAGTCATCTCTTCGCACGTTTTACGGTCGATACAATGACCTTGTCAGCACATACATTGTACAACCTATGATTGAGTCAAATGCTGACTGACGTTTTTTCATACTAATTGTTAGGCCATTATTTATACAGTGAACTGTCTACGGATTTCGCCGTTATTACCCGATCATGGGTAACACGGCGGGTGTGATCGCTCAGCAGGGGATGCTCACTCCACAATGGGACCTGATCTCACCTCTAAATTTTGAGGTCCGTTTTTGCTGTGCTTCAAATTTGTATCGTTTCATTGGACTTCCGAGATTGAATACTGTTCGTTATCTTCATATTTCTCTATCGGCCTTTCTTTCTCTCTGTTCTAAATTAGGTTTAATTATTAATTAATCTTTATATATATCAAATAAAGGTAACATTGCTAATGCAAAAAGGAAATTCATTAATTTTATTCCATCAAAATCTCATTTTTCAAGGAATTGATTTTTAATTAATATTTAAGTTAGATAACATTTTCGCAAGACCCTCATTTGCCATCCGCTGCCTAGGTTATTTACACAAAAGAAAATGTAATGAGATGATATTTTACCCAATCTTTAATTAATTCTTTGTATTTTGTCTGCTTAAGGAATATCAAAAATCGTGAATGAATTTTTGATAAAATTTGGTATACAATATGTACCCTCCGCATCCCTTCTTATAAATTATCATGATTAACTTCTAGCAGGGTATTTTTAAAACATCTTTATAATATCTTTCTTTTCAAAAGATGAAAAAGCCAGGAAACCTCACTGAGATATAAAAGGTTCGATCCGTAAATCCTAAAGACACGAAAAAATCTGAAAAGTAATGGAAGCAAAGAGCTTTTAACTTGCCGGTAATGATCGATGGTAATTAAATTTACTTCACAAGAGACCATTCTATAAGGCGCTTATATATCAAGCTAAGAATATGTTGAAAACTTTTTTTTCATAAAATATCAATACGAGCAATGTAGACAGTGGCAAGATAATAATCAGAGTGCATTTTCGAAATATATACATTTCTGCATAACAAAGGCGCATGTAAAGGACATGGTGAATTTTTAAATTTTGATTTAATTTAATTTACAATTTTTATATTCATGATTGATAATTAACATTGTATTTCTTAGTTGCTCCCTCTTTTGCACAGCTTTAATGGAATAAAGCATGTTATGAACTAAGCTTTTACACAGTTTTTTTTCGGGGGGAGGGGGAATTTAGCTACGTTCTCCCTAAAGTGCCTCTCACATACCTCTTAATTCATAAGTTGCTTGCATATTTTGATTATGATCCGGTCTTCTTTTTTGACCCAAAATGTTTTTATTTGGGTTTAAATCAGAACTGCTCCAGGGTAATAGACGTTTTAAAACTCTATTTCGTCTAATTTTTGGTCACGATATGCAGCAAAATAAAACATACAAATCATGTACTGGGACATGCAATGGAAGCACACGTGGTACTATTATCTTTCAATATCTCCTGAAGAGCACAAGAAATATTTTCAAGCGCATTGCATATTCTACTCTAATGCATCCGGGAAACAATCCATAATAGAAATCGTTTACTTTTAAAGGTGAAATTACGGTTGAATAAGAAGACTGGACAGTGGAATAAACATGCCAAAGGCTTAACAAAAAAAGATATGTGGAAGTCTCTTCTCCATGAATGATACTAAATTATCTGTTTCTGTGAAAGTTCTGTGAAAACCTGATTCCTTTTATACATTTACTTAATGACATTGAGGCTGTTATTCGTTCACAAGTTGGAGCATCTAAGTATCAGATTAAAAAATTAAACAATCATGAATGTGAAAACGTTTATAAAATTGCAAAATTTACTATGACCATGGTTTTTACAATTATTGTGATATTTTATATTTTATTAAGAAACAAAGATACTGATTTATCAAATGATAATCTTTGTGGAAAAATCGTACGTCACTAGTTCAATCCTTTGTGCCTTACTGTGACCACACGTTGTGACGGCCTCGCTTGGAAAACGTTAACACCCCCTTCTAATGTTATTGTGATTTGAATTCAAAACACGTGGCCTTAGTTGACCCATTCAAACGTTATAGGATAGAACCGGTTTTATAAATAAAATTGGCAGCAAACAAGGAATTGCTGCAGTATGTTTCTTTGAAATACATCTACCATGAAAAATTGAGCTTCCAGGCACCTTTCTGGTAGATTTTTATGATTTCAAAAAAGTAGGGGGGTGTAAAAGTCACCTGCTACTTAATCTTCACATCTATGTTAACCTATTGATATTATTGCGCACAGCGGATCTTACCACGAACAATTGTCCAATCATGGAATAAATAGCAAATTATGTTGACCTACTACATGTTTACATTTTACTTCGAACATGTGATTCAGGTCAATCTACGATGAGATATCAAATGGACCAGAACACCTCAGCATGCTCATCTTTAGGGACACCCAAATGACACTGATGAATATCAATCTCAATGATATACATCAAATTGTGAAGTCGTCTTTTGATTGTTTGCTTGAGTTTTTTGGAATTAAGAAAATCTCACAATGACTGAGATTTAGCGAATACGGAGGATGGCTAAGCTCTGTAAACGTTCTTTTCTTCAAAATTTCGTTTACATCTCCATGCTTTTTTGCAGCAGCGTTGTAAGACACAAAAAAATTAACCCCAGGAGCGGTATTTGGACTTCCCTCACAGAAAAACTGCTGAACATTCCTCAATGCAATTGTAACATAAAAACCCCATTGATTTTCCCTCCTTTGGATGTAGGTTCATGTATTACCGGACCTCTTGACTAAAGAGAAAACCTGTACAAGAAATGTTTGGAGCTCTGGCTTTTCTTTGCAAAAATAAGACGACAACTTTCCCTATGGTTCCACTTTTTATTATTGCTCTTCCTTTTTGGCTGTAAAAATTATTCAAGACCCATAACCCACGTTTAGCATACCTTTTTTGTAACAGTGTTTATTTTTTACTAGATCTTTGGCACATTTAACGTATGTTTCCTCTTAGGCATCTGTAAGGAAATAAGGCACCCATCTGAAAAAAAAAAATAAGATTCATATTTTCTTTGTCAGAAATCTATAAACTGCGATGTTGAATTGCTTAGTGTCTTAGGAATTTCTTTCACTGTAAATCTGGCATTAACAGATATCAAGTTGGTCACAGCATCGATATTTTTTGGTGTACATACAGATTTTGATCACCCAGTTCAACAGCAATCTTGTAATATTCCATTTCCATTTTTGGATTTCTTAATGCATCTGAACCCTCTATAGTTTTGAGGCTTGTCTTTCCAGATATCAAAACCATATCTTTCATATTAAGTCTTCAGCGACTTTTGAAACGATTCGTAGTTTTTACATACGCCCTCATTTTCATCTTCTTGGAGGAGTCCATTTTTAAACAGTTTTCGGCTCGGTGTAGTGACCATGCTTACTTTAAAAATTAATTTCTTTGCGAAGAGAGTAGGTAAAAGCTTGCGGTTTTTGGTGATTCTGAGATTTGAAATAGTACTTCTCGAGTGTGGAAAATAAAATTAATTGATTCTACATTTATTATGATAAACCGTATGTTGCATTACTTATTGAACGACCCTCGTATTATTCCTTTGATTTGGAGTGAAAGAATGACTTTTCTTTGAGGAGACACAAGTTTTTTCCTGATAAAAAAAAATCTTATCTGATTAACCAAAGCTTAAAAGATTTTACTGTCGTAAATCAAAGTTACATAGAATAATGTTTCATTCGACATTCCACTTACCGGAGGAAAAAAGTTATAGCCAATAAAACAAATTAAAAATATACTCAGTAAATCACAACGTATATACTCAAAATTGAGAAAACTATTTACTGTGGAATCATTTAAATTCGTGGGGGTCAATGTTCGTGGGCAAGCAAAATTTTCTTGGTTCGTGGGGATGTAATTTCGTGGGCAGCTCGTTTATTTGGTAGATTGAATTAATCAGTACGTTAACAAAAAATGTTCGTGGGGATGTAAATTCGTGGGTAAGGGTTACCCACGAAATCCACGAACATTGATCCCCCACGAACAATGATGATTCCACAGTATTACATTTTCAATACCGAAAATACTGTGATTTATTTATTGAATAAAAGTGATATTCTTTCACAGTGTGATAGGATACCAAAATGATATTCTGTCACAGGGTTAAAGAATATCAGAATAAGTAAAAATGATTTCTTGTCTGTCATGAGATAGAGATAGTTTCACTAAATCATCTTGATAGAGACTAAACTGTAAATTTTCTCCAAAATATATAGCTAAAATCCATGTTTCAATGTTTTCAATCTCACAATTGATAAGCTATGACGTCTCAACCGCTCAATTATGACGTAACAGCCTATAACACTGTGTTAAAAAAAGACAGAGGTAAAGAGAAATATATATATATATATATATATATATAGAGAGAGAGAGAGAGAGAGAGAGAGAGAGAGATATATATATATATATATATATATATATATATATATATATATATATATATATATATATATATATATATATATATATATATATATATATATATATATAATTTTTTCACTCGTGAAAGTGAAAATATCAAAAAATCCTGTTCCACACATGAAATACACCAAAATATTGAATATCCTCTATGTATCTTATATGTTAATAAGATGGATCTATTAATTTACGTCTTTTGTTTTAAAATTGTATATCTCTACAGAGGCATACTACATATTGGTTGTTCTTTACTGTGTACAGTTTGCATATGTCTAGAATTTCTCTGAAGAAAAAAATAATTGAGCACCCCCATTTATAAAATTATTTTTGATATCTAAATTAATTGTTAAGTCTTTCTTAGGAATTAATTCATGAGAATGCTAAAATAATTTTTAAAAAAGTATTTAAAGAGGAGAAAATTAATGGATTGTTATGTTTTATTAACTCAAAAATATTTATATCACCCTATTGGCCTTTTGCTATAGGTTTCCCCCGTCAATGTTATCTCCATATCTTTATCATCTTATTTCTTGTGCATACCCCTGTCCTAGATGTTTGATGAAAAATATAAAATCAAAAACAGGTTTTAGCTGGAGCATGTCACCAACACAGAGAATACTCAACATTCCAAATGTTTTCATTGATCCTTAATCTTAGTTGGATTTGGGAATACTGTAAATAAGTGAGAGTTCACCATGCTAACGTCATTTATGATTACCAAAGGAATATGTTTGTAGGTATCACAAAGCTGTTGGGGTATAAGAGTAATCATAATAAGGTTTTGTTATAAATTTAAAAATTGTTTCCTATATAATTCAATACTAAAAATAATCTAACATTTCCGATGTTTTACTGAGCAGTCATAAAAAATCGATGTTTGACCGCAGAGCGAGATATTGGACCTGTCCATGAGATGTTGGACAGTTTACGTCACAGTGTGAGCGGGGTCAGCTGTATCTTATTAGCATTCGTTGGAGTTAAACAGAACTTTGCGGAATTGACCAAGTTTAAACTGCAGTGCTGGTAAACAAAATTTCATCATGTTATGTCAAAATAAAAAGGAAAAGGTATTATATAACAAAACATTTATTGACTGTGTTCTCGGGCAAAATGTGTTTTATCGACCGCTCGAACCAAAATGTTTGCCATTGGCCTAACGGCCTCAGGCAAACAGTTTGGTTCTAAGGTCCGACAAAACACATGTTGCCCTCGAACCCAGTCAATAAATGAATATTGTCCACTGTAATAGATTAGCAATGTGAATAATTGATTCAGATGTATAACTATAATTGATTCAGTTATTGTTTGTTATTTACAACTGGAACATTTTATTTGTTTATACATTGTCAAAGAAATTTGTTGAAAATGCGCCCTTTGGCCCAAAGAAGAACTTTATTTTACACATAAAAGAGGAGATGCAAAGATGAGAACTTCTCTTAATTACTGTTCCAGTGCTCGAATTTTTTCTTAAATTATTAAATTATTTATGAATATATTATTATGTATTTAATTATATGTCCTCATTGTTGTGTCAGTTGAATGCGTTTGTAAAAGCAATTAATATTCTTGTGTACAGTTGCTCTAACCTGTCATAAAAGAAAAGAAATGAGAACCTTTGATACATGTATGTATCTTACTTTCACTTTTGGGAACAAACACCTGTTTGCAAAGTACTCCCCTGTTTTCAGCCATTTTAAAAACATAACAGCACAATATTATGCATAATTTTCTCTTTAATAACAAAAAACAGTCCTGGTAAAAATCATTACGGAAAGTTGAAATGCAATTCTTAGAATCCTTCCTTTAGAATACAAAGAATTTCATAAAGAAATCATGCTTATTACTATATCAAAGCACGTGAACTATCATTTGCTAATTGTCTTAAATATAACTAGACTTTGACCCGTGCGTGCACGGGTTGACATTGTTATGAATGCATCCATGTGCATATATCGGACATTTACAAAATAGATACATCGACACATTCATATATATTGTAAGGTACTTTTGAAATAAACAATGAATGTGAATATAATTCTGTTTTTCTTTTTTTTTTTTTGTTTTGTTTTGTTTTGTTTTGTTTTTTTTTTTTTTTGCAAAATTGTTGCGTAACGGCGTAGCGCAGAATGGGTTTGAACCCCATTTAGCTATAAATCAAGTCATGAGTTCGAATCACGTCGGAGCTTACATAAATTTCACCTTTCCAAACAGATTTAATAAAAGAAATTATGGATATTTATTGAAAATATGACAACAACAAAGAGTTGAGCACTGCTGATCCATATCAAGCAAAGTAATGAAAATGAAGAATGTGTTTAGCTGGTACTTTTACACAATTAGTTATTAAACTAAAGGTGTAAAAAATTTTGTAACAATTTTAACACTGCAGGTCTCAACTTGTTCAAAATATGACCTCAACAATAAAAGAGTTATTAAGCACTGCTACTACACATACTTTATATATACACAGGTAATAGACATGTATATAATCTGTAAAAGCAGAAATGAAAATGGACAAATGTGCTATACTGGTATATTTCTACATAATTTAGCAGATGTGAAGCAGAACAGATTATCTTGCAAATAACCCCCTCCCCCCCCCCCCCCCAAAAAAAAAAAAAAAACATACTGGTTGTTCAAGAGATCATATTAAAAATTAATAATATCAAATGTACTTTATATATGATAGAAAATGCTCTCATGACTGTCTGTTTTGATAAAAATTAATGTAATATCCTTGAATTAGTAATATTTTGAATCGATTCGATTAAAACAAAAACCTCGGTTTTTGAATAATTTTGATTCAATTTTTGGAAACAATGTTTGCTTCAGTTGTGTTTAAACCTGTTATAGTTATTATAAATTCGAAATAAATATTAACCAGTTTGAAAGTTTTTTTCATCTTTTATGATTCAACAAATGTAATGTGTTTTACTTTTTAGCTCACCTGAGCTGAAAGCTCAAGTGAGCTTTTCTGATCACATTTTGTCTGTCGTCAGTCACTCTAGCTGTCTGTAAACTTTTCACATTTTCGACTTCTTCTCCAAAACCACTAAGCCAATTTCTACCAAACTTGACACAAAACAATTCCTTATGTGAAGGGGATTCAAAATTGTTAAAATGAGGGACCACGCCCTTTACCAAAGGGAGATAATTAAGAAATATTGAAATTTTTTGGTAAATCTTTAAAAATATTCTTCTCAAGAACCATTTGACCAGGGAAGGTGAAACTTATGTAGAAGCATCCTCAGGTAGTGTAGATTCTAAACTGTTAAAATCATGACCCCCAGGGATAGGGTGGGGCCTCAATGGGGGGTTGAAACTTTACACAGTAATATATAGGGAAAATCTTTAAAAATCCTCAAGAACCTTTTGGCCAGGAATGTTGAAACTTATGTGGAAGCATTCTCAATTTCGTTTCAATCTTATCATGACCTTTCATGACCCCTCGTGGTACGGTGGGGCCACAATGGGGGAGGGGTATCCATGAGAGTATTTATAGGAAATTTTTTTTATGAATTTTATTTTCCAAAACTACTTGACCAGAGAGGTTTTCTGAAATGTAAAATTAATTCATATAATGTACATTCAAATTTGATGATGACGATCACAGGGGGTCATGATAGGGTACAACCACAATGGGAGAGGGGGGAATAGAATATTTACTGTAAATTTTACATAAGAAAGTCTTTGGAGAAAAATCTCAAAGTTAGAATATGTATCAAAAACTTAATATAAAAAAACTAAATTTGTACAGATATTTCTGATTTGTTAAAGCTGTTTGGGTTGGAGTAATTGACCATAGTTGCTCAGTTGAGCGGTGTGGCCCATGGGCCTCTTGTTTATACTAAGTATAAAATATATGGGAAACATAAATTATCATTATCTTAGATAAGCCAAGCAAGGGTATCCTAAGTAGGAAAGTAGGAATTTGAAGGTACTTCTTGCTGCAATAATGAAGTCTTTTCCTGGGGTTGGGGTACAACTCTTTTTGGATCATACAATATAAATCATTTCCATTTTTTAATTGAAATCATACAATGTAATCAGGAACATTTTAAAATAAATGTTTCTAATATTATTATTCAGAGCATAAATTTTTCCAAAATATTTAGTAAAGTCTGAGTTTACCGCAAACTTTTAAGTTTACTGACCTTTACCGATTTTATTTTGGGACAGCCAATGAGAGTTTGGGAGCGGATCTTGAACTGAATATGGGAATTTTTCTTACTTCATACGTAAATAATGCAGCAAAAATAAAATACATACCTCATAAACATTTATATATCTGTTTAGTGATAACAAAAATTAATCTACTGCAGTATTAAACGTTTCCAATCAAAAGTCATTACATCACATGAGAACTGTCATGGCTGCTGAAGAAGACAACTTGTTTTCACGCTGGTGTATTTTTTCTTGTGGCGATTTAATAAAACATAAGTTTGTTTGCTACGATTAAATATAATTCATTTCATCACTGAATAAATATTTTTACGATCTTAATTTTGTCCCACCTCATAGTTTTGAGAATTACTATGCATGGATTAAATTTTACAAACAATCGATATTTTAGCAGCATTGATAGAATGAACTGTACGGGCCGCAAGGGCTGACTTCAGACTACCTATCAAGCGTAGTTACCACGACAACCTTTACATATTAAGAAGAACAGGCTGTCCCTTCTATATACATATTTCACCCACTTTTTTTTCAAAGTTAAAGAAATTTTTGGAGGTGAAGTTATAAATCTCAGCAGTGAAGGTAATAGTAAACATGGCAAACAAATTCAAGTTGCAATCATTTAGACACATTTCAAATTGAAAATATCGGTTATATTGACGTTATTTAATTACTTCGATTTAGTTCAAAGTTAAGAAATGAAAATAATGTTATTGTAATTTCTGGCGGAAAAAGAATGCATACTTCACTAAGATGTGATTCTAGCTGGAGTTGTAACACCCCCCTTTCCCCTCAAAAAAGCATAAAAGAAAGGAAGGATAAAATAAAATCGGGTGTATGGTTACATTTATATTGCTCCTACGATCATGAGCTTTTTGCCTCCGTTGAGATGACCAGAGACGTAAATGCGACTCCGAAATGGCGAATGATTACCCAAGTGGCCACAATATCACATTTGCATGGATAAACTCAGAAACATTAAATACAAATATGTGTAAATTTTCATTGGAAATTTGCTATATATTTTGTTCATATATATTTATGATTTCTTATTAGAGAAAATTATAAATAACAAATATATATCTACTTAGTTCAAATTACTTTTGTCTTCTCTGATTTGAACACCGTGATTTAGCGTGAATGTAATACGCACGCGCAAGATTGTAAAATCCAAAAAATCCAGATGATTTCCGGATTTTTTTTAGGAATTTTCGTTGATTATTAATTAGCGAAGCTTAATTGAGAAAAAATAAAAACAAATTGGTAATCTTCAAGTACCAATGATTTTTAAAATATATAAAACAAACGACAGTACTCTTCCGATTTATCGGTATTAAAGGCCAAAAATTCGAGTCTATTATTTTAATATTATAGAAGATATAACAATGAGGAATGGGCTTGTGGATTTTATTCGGAGATATGAGTGCCTACTCCGTAAAGATGCTTTACGACTCTTTGTGTAACCGTTTAGTTATCATTTACAGAAGAACAACCTCTTGTTGAGTGTACAGATACTTTCATCCAGCCTCATATCAGGACACCATGTATCCGCAATCAGTCCCACACACTCTCGATCCTCAAGTGGTTGTTGTGAACACTGAGGGCCAGTAAAAAAAAAGAGCCGTCCCGCCACAGATATGACAATGGAGATACTCTCTTTCCATAAACATGGATAAATTCTGAATGAATGGGAAAATGTAAAGATATTTGGCAAACCCTCATGTTTAAAAGTAATAAACTTAAGAATTTAAGAATGTACGATATGGAAAGAAAAGTAAGTTAAACTAAAGAAGTTTTCTTTCAACAATTGTTCCACAAGACTACATGCTGGCACAGTGAAAACTGTAATCCGACATCTGTACAATCCCTTTCACTCTGAATTCTTTATATTTATTCCCATTTCACTATTTTCTATATTCATTTACACTGTGCAATCCGACACCCTGTCTATTCCGACACAAAATTTGTCCCTTAGTACATGTCGGATTAGACAGATTTCATTCACTGTATATGTGTTAATGTAATCTAGCATTTATTATAATAAGGTATTCAATGTATAATGAAGGGATATTAAACAACTTTGAATCATTTAAAAACTAGTTAAATATGCATTGCTAAATAATTATGAAAGTGAAATGAACCAAATTCACATGACTGATAACATTATATATGAGAAGATGGCCATTTTGCCTCTTAAACGTTGTTGAAGAGTTTTCTGCCCTTGATGAAAAAATAACTAATTTTGTCAAAATATATGTGGTAAATGATCATGATTTATTTTATTTCATAACTTAAGAGAAAGTTTATGCCCATTTTCAAGTTCAAATTACTTTTTACAATATCTTAATAACAAATGTGCTGCCCATAGACTTCAATGTTAAATTCAAGGTTTCATTTATTAGGAACAAGATATGGTCGTTATACATTGAATATCTCAAATGATGCTTTGAACATCTGATAGTTTTTCATTTTCGAAGAAGTCAAATTCACAATGAGAATATCCATGTACTTTAAAAGTTAAAAGTCTTAAGCTTGGTCGTCAGTGAATTAATAATATATTTTTGAAAATACATGTGTTTAAAGTGTTTGCAATAGTCAACCTTTACAAAGCGATCTCATGTTTATCTGGTCACGAAAGTTTTACAACTCACTGACGTCTAGTCTCTCCATAAGGACCTTGATAGCAAGGTACTTCTTGTTTGTTTCCAAGCTTACCAATTCCTTAGACATATTGTGGCACGTTGTTTGAACGTCTTTTTAGAGTATGGGTGTTGTATGAATGTAAATACATTTGCTTAAGTCTGCAATCCATTTATCTCTCCCAGGGACACGTGCTGAAAAATATATAGATAGTACAGTATACGAATATTCCTGATTTGACACACATCCTGATCATAAGACGTGTTTGATAAGAGGTGCAAGAATGATGATCCCCTTTAACATTTTATGTTCAAGTTGAATCATTAAAAAAATTAGGTCCTTTGCATACTACTATTTTTTGCTTGGTCAATATATGATTTATCGTGCATAATTTGGTTTTGTTCACTTTTTCCCTCTAGAACTGAGTGACGATTTAGTTTCACAATCAAATATCAACGTGGGTAATACTATTTTGAGATAGAGACTGTTCCTTTTTCATAAAATCTGTCCTTTTTGTCATTACTTTAAGAAGTAAAGTATTCATATTTCATTTTGTAATTAAGATACTTTTCTCACCAGATCTAAAACAAAAGAATTCAATAAATAGGTCAAGTTTGGACCGTCTTTTGGTACTAGATCCATTATGATATCATAATTAATTAAAACTCCAACCCCGTACTTTACAGTTTTAATAAAATTATGTAGAACATAAAGCATTTTCATGGAATTCAATTTCAAATCACGTCAAAAGTAATCCCGATACCTATGTTCAAATAAATGTCATTTTAAAGAAGAGGTCAAGAATATTTAAATCACCGTTTTCTGAGAGACTGTAGGCAATCTGGGTATATCTTTTTTGTCTGATATTGAAAATAAATTCCATATTTATATCTGATTTCTTCAATTTTCAATGACAGAACAAAATATGTTTTTTCGTTGAGTTTACCTGAAAATTAAGCCCCGATACACCTTATTTTACTAAAGTATAGTTATAAAACATCATTAAAGGAAATAATTTTTCAAATTCGAGAAATCTGTAAGCACCTTTCATTTACTAGGTCTTGACCTTGAGAAATTAAATGAAAAACAAATCATATTAAATAGCCTCAGTAAATTCGTAGCCTCCACATATCCTTATCTATTTTAAACACCATTATTGATGTGTCGAATTGAAATATCAGATTACTTTACTGTCAGCGTAAGTACAATGAATGAAGACTAAGAAAATTTCAAGATGGGAGTCGTCATATACGTAGATTTATATCTCATCCTGTTCTTTGTGTATCTGCCCCCCCCCCCCTCCCTCTCCAAGGTCTCCACTCTTTCTATTTTACCTTCAGGCATCATTTGAAAGTGTTTACTTTCCATTTTTTGTCCGACATCTCTGTGATTTTGACTGCTATAAAGTACACATTCTTGTGAGTTGTTGTTGTAGTGGAATACCTTACTAGATTTGCTCGATCACATACGTAAGCACACATTGATATGGTGGGTACTCCCGTTGTTGTCAAGGGAATACCATCTGATTTCCTGTCCATCAGTCGAGAAATAACATTGAAAATGTTGTCTCCGTCACACACTGCTTAATGGATGACAATTGTCAGTAGTAAATCGTTTGTTTCAGAAATTAAGATTAAGAGTTAGATGCATGACTTCAATCACTGGTTTACATTGGATCCTATTAACTGGCAAAATTTCTTTAAGAATCAATCTAAATATGATCCCTAAATATTCCGGTTCAACTATGGTATACGGAAAAGTAGATCCGTAAAACCGATTAACATCTTTCAGATTTTAAACAAGGAAAGAAATAGTTCCTTTTATAAGTTGCCTTATTACGTCAAATAGTCCACAAGAAAAAAAATAGTCCACAAGAATTTTCCCTAAATGGTTGACAATGTGCCACTTAACCTGTATTGTCAGCACAAAGGTCGACAAGTCGACAGTTGACACCTAATTGGTAAACTCTTATCACTCAAAATAAAGGTCGAAAGTCGACATCAAATTGCTAAATCTTATTCATCACAACAAAGGTCGACAGTTGACACCTAACTGGGATAAAACAAAGGTCGGCAAATCAACAGTTGATACCCGTTCGGTTTCGTTTATAACTCAAAACAAAGGTTGACAGGTCGAAAGTTGACTACTTCTCGGTATTCCGTTTATCCTCATAACATCATCTCGAATCAATAGGGTTAATTCTCGAATCCCCCAGAGAGTTTAGTCCTCAAACATATCGGAAAGATAAGGGTTAGTCCTCGAACCCACCTGAGAGATCAGGGGTAGTTCTAGAATCCACCGAAAAGATTAGAGTTAGTCCTCAAACCCAACCGAGAGATTAGGGTTAGTACCCAAATAATCCGTCGGCCTGTCAACCCTTCGACTCGTCTACTTGTCGACCTGTCAACCCGTCGACCTTTCTTCTTGTATACATTTTGACCTGTCAAGCAAACAGTCTGTCAACCTGTCGACCCGTCGACCTTTCTTCTTGTATACATTTTGACCTGTCAAGCAAACAGTCTGTCAAACTGTCGACCTGTCAACCCGTCGACCTGTATTCATGAATACATGTAGACCTCTCAAGCAAACAATCTGTCAACCTGTCGACCTGTCTTGCTGATTACATGTATACCTGTCAAGCAAACAATCTGTCAACCCGCTGACCCGTCAACCCGTCGACTTGTCAACCTGTCCACCTGTTTTCATGTCCACAATTTTACCAAAAAAGTTCTTACGCTACATAGAATTTCTCCAAATTTCCTGATATTCTTTAGCATTGCACATTAATTCTTCAGCCCTTTTGCGTTTGGAAATATTTACCGGTACTTCTTATCCATATATCCTAGTTGAGCCTATATCCCCATAATTAAAAAGGTCATTTCTGTTCTGTTGTTTTACGCCCCGTTCGAGAACTTTTCCCTCATAGAGACCTGACCATATACATATTGAAGGGCTTCAAAGTTAGACCTTTACTCGGCACCTAGGGCCATTGAGCAGCGAGGGTTCTTTATGGTGCCAACGCCCACCGTGACAAGGCACCTCGTTTTTTAAGTTCTCATCCGAAGGATCTGCAACTTTCACTTCAAAGTGCCGAGATTTCGGTGAGGGAACAGTTGCTACCTTTTTTTTAATCAAACACACGACCTTCCGATCACGGAGCGAGCGCTCTACGGACTGAGCTACCGTGGCGGCTGTTCGAAATAGAGACCATGTTGATATAATTGATGAACTTTTGAGTTAAATTATATTATCAATTGTTACATATTTTTACTAAAATTAACACTTTAAGCAAGCAAGATTTCATAGTACACTGTTTTTATTGTCTACGGAATTCCGTTTCGGACATAAGGACCTATCAGAAAATGTTTTTGAATTGATATAACGAATTGTCAAATTTGTTAAAAGGAATTTATTTCGCTATATCAAATTTTTGTAATCTGTTAAAATCTTTTAAACGAATTGATATATTTTTTTTTACAGATAAAATACGTTTAAAAAAACTTTATTTGTTAGGATATCCGATCCTCAGCCAGGATGGATAACTCTTAAATTTACTATTTTATCGAAAAAGTCTCAAATTGAAGCTTGAAATTGAGATCTTTTCTTGCAACAATTTTCATTTTATGCATCTCAATATGATTCAATGTTGAAGTCTTAGAAACGGTCTTGTAAAAAGTTGACATTGGTACCCCATAAAAGAAAAAAAAATTCATCTCTATAGAAATCGAATTTCCTTTAATCTAGCATTAGATACCAATGCTTATTAGCATGATATGGAATAAGACGTGATATGTGATATCTAGAAATGACAGCACAAGCTTTTTACACTAATTTATGTATTATATAACATTGAAGTAAAGAGAAGAACTAAAATACTGTTGAAGCATAAAAAGATTTTTTGTCTCCAAATGCCTGGACACCTATGTTTTTTTATCCTAAATTTTATTTGTTGATTAATTTTCAATTATAAAATGCATACCTTGTGTTTTTAGTCGCATTTCCTGAATATATATTTGAGATTTGATAATTTTCCCTATATAATACGATATACTATAATGATGAACTTTGAAGAATTCCAATCAATATTAGACACAAGAAAGATTCCAGATGACTGACGACAATCTAGCATTCTTCCAATATTTCAGAAAGGCGACAAACACTCAGCCTTAAATCATCCCCCGAAGTCGTTAACGTCCATTCGTTTGAAACTGCTGGAACATATTGTACATGGCCATGTCATGGACCATCTAGATGAGAATTCCATTCTCTTAGAAATTCAAGATGGATTGAGTTCCCGTAAAACTCATATTGACTTTGATGGAGTCACCACCAGCAACTATCTCATAAGCTGAATTATTACGGGTCCGAGGTACCATTCGTAAATGGATTATTTACTTCTTAGGAGACAGAACACAGCAAGTGTTTTCAAAAGGTCAAAAGTAATCCACTGTTTCAGTGTTGCTAGGGGTGCTCCAAAAGACAGTCTATTCCTCTTTTACATCAATAACCTACCTGAAAGAATAATATCAGACACGCCTTTTTGGAGATGGTCACAATCACAAATAAGGCCCTTGCAGACACTAAACAGAAGGATCAAAATTCACTGAGAAAATATTAGGCAGATGGCATTCTAATTAGAAAAAAAACTGTGAAGTTATACAAGTTACCAACAAGCGGAATCCCCATATCCGCCAACTTCACAATTCATGGGCTTTTCTTAGAAGTGGTTGACATTAGTCACCAACATTAAAGATCTTCGATGAGAGAACCACATCAATAACATAACATAGAAAGCCAACGAAACACTTTGCTTCATTAGGCGGAACATGAGGGGATGCCGAACATCGGTAAGATTTGCAGAATACTAGGGAGTAATGCAACCAACCTTTGACCATGCTTGTCCAACATAGAATCCCTGGAATTTCAAACAAATCCACCAAAAATGAGAAAGTGCAACGAAGAGCAGCAGATTTGCCAAAAAAAGTTACAATGATCACCATGCAAGAAACGATACCAAGGTAATTAAAGAACTTCACTGAGAACCACCACAGACAAGGCGATTAAAAATCAGATACATCTTGCTTTACAAGATCAAGCATGCATTTGTGGCAGTACCTAACTTCTAGTGAAAGCAGGAACAGAGGCATCCATACTTTCCGGTTACCACAAACTCAGATTGACACAAACCGCTATCCAAGGACACACTGTAACCTGATGTTGCCTTAGCATCATAAGAGTCCTCCAAGTCCAAACTGGACAAATACACCTGGTGCTCGCTTACCAACAGCAACTACTAAATGTGACAGTTTTTAACCTTTTACAGTATATAGTGCACTACCTGGTTTTTTAGCTCGTCCAAAGGGCAAAAGGGCAAAAAAGTCCCAAAAGGGAGTATAATGCTCCATCAAGGGTAAAACTTGAGGTAAATTATTGACAAACAAGTTGATGAAACAAGAATATCAGCAGTCTCGTTTAAAGTCAACATTTCGTAAGTTCTATGGTCGATACAATGACCTTGTCAACAAATAAAATTTATCATTGAGTCAAATGGTGACTGACGTTTTTCATACTAATTGTTTGGCCATTATTTACACACTGAGTTGTTGACGGATTTTTCCGTTATTACCCGCTTATGACAAATAGCACACGGCGGGTGTGACCGATCGGCAGGGGATGCTCACTCCTCCATGGTACCTGATCCCACCTCTGCTGTTTTGGAGGTCCGAGTTTGCTCTGCTTTAAAATTTGTATTGTTTAATGGAATTGCTTGAGCTTGAATACTGTTCGATATCTCCATACAATTCATTTAAGCGGCTTTGGCGCAGACAACGATGCGCTAATTTACGAATACTGCTAATAAATCTCATATATAAACAATACACGGCACGGACATGTGTAGTGCTAATTCATGATTATGCCAACAACTCCATACCCAGTAATTGCGCTAAATTTAGAACACGCCAATTTATGTACACGTACAGTATTTATATAACCTTGGAATATACCACCAATAACATTTGAAGCTTAAGTTAAGAAAATGAGTTGATATTATCGATATCAATAAAGAAAAAATAATGTCACTGTGACTTGAACTGACCTTGAATTTGGGTTATATTGTCCAAAGGAAATTAAAAATGTTTTCTAAATTATATTTTTCATCGGTTCGGTTTGTCTTATTGTTTCACTCAAATGAAATTTAAATAAAATATATGATCTAAATGTATGTAAACTTTGTAGTCAATGCATATATACATGTAAATAGTTTTGTTTAAATGAATGGGCAGTTCGGTGATCAGACATCAGTACTAATCAAAAGATACAACAGCTTGTTTCATTAAGAAAAATCAAATTGCTCTGTAGCAACTGGTAACGATGAAACGCCTCTTAATGATACAAATATTATTACGCGTTGCAATTGCAACGCTTGATGACATAAATAGTTGACCTTTTTCAACCGCTAATGCTTAATTGCCGCTGAATGATAATGTTATATCAGTAAGGGTCACAAACGCATAGTAGCCAAACTGTATTTCAATGACCTGGAAAAACACGTTTATCTTCAAAATCCTAAGACCAATTCTATGATTATTTATTTGCATTGTACGATTTGTTCAAAACAAAGACCTGCAACATCCTATTATAAAAATTCAATAGCGCATCGAAAAGTGCAACAAAAAAAAATTATCCTTTGATTTGAACAAAGTAGTTGAACTGAAATCAGTCTTGAAGAACAGTGGGGTCTAGATCGCAAGATTAAAAAAAATTACAAAAAAAAAATCATCAAGCCCCCCCCCCCCCCCCCGGGCAAACTAAAGAAAGAAATAATTTGGCCCATAATTCAAAAAATAAATATTTTAACAAGAGTGTCTCAAAGAATGCTTGTGTAACCTGTTGTAACATAACAAAAGATAAAATTAATCTAGGAGTGGTCAGATATTAATTCGCATTTGTCTGCAAAGACAAAAACGAAAGAAAAGCATTTTTCATAAAATATGACAATCAAATGGAAATACGGTTCTTCCACCCTCAAAACTTAAATGAATAATGAATTCGAAATTATTAGAAAAAATATTTCTTACTTTACTCAAATGTGTTCAATTTGATTCGTGACTAGAAAGATCTGAGTCTGTCATTACTGCAATTGTCAGTCTACAACAATCTGTGTATCTCAGTATTTAAATTTCAATTTGTGTGGTTAAAGTACATGTATGTAATACATTTTAAAATTACAGTGTCTTCAGTTCATTTACATGTAATATAGATATGCTAATTATTGAAGCACTGCCTTTCAAAATTAAGAAATATCAATTAAATTAAAAACTGGAGTATGTATGAAAAATAGGTCAAAGACCGGGGTCAAATGGACTGTAACCCTAGAATCTTTCTTAATTCGGGTATCTTATGACAAACAGTGCACATGCTAAATTGCACAGACTTTCCTAACAAATGTTAAAAATATGCTGTGTATCGGCACTATGAATTTTTTTAAAGTAGGTCAAAGGTCAGTAACCGTTGTATTTTACAAAACTCAAAGCACCAAACAATACATGAGCAAGATATCAAGTAAATACCCCTCATAGTTCTCAAGACATAAACAGTGATAGACAGACAGACAGACAGACGCCGTGTAAAACCCCAAGTGTTGTCTGCTCTGTAGCCGGCACAAAAATCTGGGATTTCAATACAAGAATATCTGCAAATACAAAATAAGAAAAAAAAGAAAGATCTGAATTCTTAATAACACTCTCTACACAAAAGCAAAACTTTTGACATTGAAAAGTTATATTGTATAAAGATTAAATATTGAACTTATTTTTTTTTCAACAATATATATGCCCTTTCAAATTTGATCAGATAAAGAAAACAAGTGTTCGTTTTGATTGATCGATATATAACACCGTAAATGTGGAAATTTCTTTGTGGAGATAATGTAAACAAAATAATTACGTGCTAACAAATTACAAGTAAATAATTGGCATATAATTTTTAGAGAAATATCTTTAGTGCGAGAATGATACACACACGTATTGGATTTGCGAATTTAGTAACAGTCTTAAAAGTAACTCCTGCTGCTGTCTGTCTCAAATATTTAGTAAATAGATTTTTAAAATATGATACATATTCAATAAAAATTGTATCACCTGTTTGAATCATCAACTGAAAAATTGATAAAGATTTTACTGGTGTAGTGGTTCATGTGATCAAATTTATATTTTGTTAAAAACAATCTTATTGTACACACAAGTACTTCATAGCAGATATTAAAAAGATGCTTGGGTTTATGATTGACATTATCTATGTAGTTTTCAAAAGCAAATCATCCAACAATCTGAATCTGAATTGCCGTGGGCGCCAATTTTCCCCCATTATAAGCACACCTAATTTTGCATTCCTATGAAGCATTTTTTTTTTCAAGAACTACTACAAGTTAAGAAGAAGTCTCTTGCTGTGGTCTTCAATTCAATATTTAAATATATCGACGACGTTTTATCTATTAACAATACTCAATATCATTCCTAAGCTGATTTGAGAAATCCCTTTGAACTCGATATAAATGATACCACAGAGACTGACACATCTATTTCATATTTAGATATCTTGAAAAAGACGTTTACAACAAAAGTTTACATAAAACATCATAGCTTCAACTTTTCTATCGTCAACTTACATGCATTTATGCAGCAATATACCATTATCATCCACATATGGAGTTTATGTCTCCAAGCTGAATGGATACACTGGAGCATGCTCTAAGTTCGAACAATTCTAAAAAGAGGTAAGCAATTAACAAATAAGTTGATGAAACAAGAATATCAACAATAAATTATGTTCAAAGTCTCAAAGTCAAAATTTCGTAAATTATATGGTAGATACAATGACCTGGTCAGCAATTACAACTAAACATTAAGTTGAATGTTGATTAACGTTTGGTATACAAATTGTTATTATTTTCACAATGAATTATCTATCGAATTTTCTGTTTGCCCCACCATTACAAGGAGCCCAAGGCGGGTGTAACCGGTCGACGGGGCATGCTTACTCCTCCATGGCACCTGATCCCACCTCTGATGTTTTTATAGATTCGTGTTTGCTCTGGTCCAAATCTGTATTGTCTCAATGAAATTTTGAGATTGATTTCTGTTCGTTATCTTCATATTTTATCAGCCATGTCCTGCATTTGAGAAGTTGAAGATGTTTTATTTGCTATAGAAAAACTAAAGAAGTATATACATTCTTTTCTTTTTTTCGATTTTGTGACCGCCCTCAGATTGTTTTAAAGGTTGATAAAAATGAATAAACCACAAAATCAAAGTAAAATTATTCATCTGTCATTTAGGTGAGGCAATCAGCAGTTATCATGAAATATATGGAGATAACGAACAGTATTCAAGCTCAAAGGTCTATTAAACAATACAAATATTGGAGCAGAGCAAACACGGACCTCTAAAACATCAGAGGTAGGATCAGGTGCCATGGAGGAGTGAGCATCCCCTGCCGACCGGTCACACCCGCCGTGTGCTCCTTGTCATTATCAGTAGATAACGGAAAAATCCATCGACAATTCAGTGTGTAAATAATGACTTAACAATTAGTATGAAAAACGTCAGTCGGTCTAAAGTAAAAGTGATTACTTTGAAAACATTGATTTACTATGGTGATCACTATGACATTATAGTGATAACTTTGAAAACTTTGAACTATACTATGGTATTCACTATTAAAAGTTTGATTGAAATTATCGCATACTTTATATCGCTGTTTATAAGATGATAATACTTTACATCTTGTCTGGTGTATTTAATAACATTTATATAATGTGATTTACTATTATAAAAAGCAATTCAAATGAAAGGCAAAGTATTAATTTTAGAAATGTTAGCCAGTAGCATTCACTAAAAGCATTAGGTTTCAAAAAAGTATCAACTTAAATTTTGATATTAAATTAAATGTTGGGCAAAGTGCATGGAATTGTTCGGAATATAAGACATCAACAGATAACCGTGGTGAATTCAGATAATCTGCAAAACGCGATAAAAACTATGTTGTGAAATTGAATTAATAAAAGAACTTCAATCACAGAATATTATTTACTGTAATAAATTTAAAACTTTGAATTACATGAACAAAAGTTATCACTGTAAAGACGAATAATGACCCCCGTCTAATAATGACCGGGGGTCATTTTTGACGTCGAAAATTGACTCCCAGTCATTTTTCTACGTCGAAAAATGACTCCCGGTCATTTCTCCCAAGTCATTATTCGACGTCGAAAAATGACTCATTTGCCTTAAATTATGCATAAACTAAGTGAAGAAAAATGACCCCGTAGAATAATGACTCTTTGTAGATTTTGGAAGGGATAAACATGTAGTTTTCTTTTTTGATTAAAAGTCAAGAATTATGAATCAAAAGGCCCTTGAACCAAAACACTCACATGAGGTTTCCGTAAAATAAGCGTGCATGGATGTTATCTCGGTATCTCAATTGATGACAAAACAAGATGCTTAAACACTGAAAAAACTCTGTACTTTTATATCAAAAATATATGATTTAGTCTGTACTCCATGACTTTTTCCTCATTTATACCATTATTTTATATATTATATGTATTTATCTTTTTTTTTTCTTTTTTTTCCTCTGTCACATTCATTTTCTGAATAAGTACATGTATACCATATAATTGTACCTCTGACCTGAATTTTATATGCTTTTAATATTTTTAATTGCCCTCATGTACCATATATATTTACATGATTTTGAGTGAATAAATGCACTTGAACTTGGTTTCATTAAGTTTGATTTGTATTTATTCTACAGAAATTAGCAATATGAATCTGAATGAAATGAACAATAGAAAATCTGCATAATTGTGAATAAGCAGAAATATTACGCACATTTTTTTTACCCCAAAACATGATATATAAAATCTTTTATAGAATTTTTTAATCAGAATTTATTTTTCCAAAAGACGGAGCTTCACTATCGTTACCATGTTGTTCTGAACATGTCAATGATTTCAATACATTGAATTTATTTTCTAAGCCATGCTTCACTAATACATGTTTTAATACAGATTTGCTAACATCAAAAATTTACACGGTATTTTCCAAGGAATAGAATCTACTCTTTAGTGCAAATGAATTACAAGTATTTAGACTATTTTTTATTAATAGGTCACTATTGGGACGTTTATGCGGTCTCACCCGAAGAACCTGTCTCCGCGTAAGACAGTAGATTTGAACCTGCAACGTAAGGATCAACTCTTTAATCCACAACGATTTTAGAAAAAATTGCATTTATATAGACAAGGCACGTGGTTGTGGCATCGTCTACTAAGTGATCCGTGGTAGCAATGAAACTGATTGTAAAAAAAAAAAAAAGAAGACCTTTTCATTTTCCCATTTATGCAATCAATTGCTGGTCACAATTTGATAGAATTCTTTAAAACTTTTGAATGCATCGCAATGCAAAAGTGCATAAAATTAATGTCAATGAAAAATAATATCACTGTACATAACACTTACCTTTCACTTGTGCTTTCTTGTCTTTTTTGTCCAAACAAAACTAAAACTTGCTTTCTCAAAAAATTATACTTTTCGTGGGTTTGGTATGTCTTATTGATTCATTGTAATGAATGCATAAATAGTTTGATTTAACAAATGGGTAGTTCGGTGATAAGCTTATAGCAATTGTCATTTTGCAACATACAACAGTTTGCTTCATCAAGAAAATTTAAATTGCCCCCTGAAGTGATCAATGTCAATTTTGATTGTTAAATCTACACATAATTATCAACTTAATTTTTAAACCTTTTCAACGTACAATATTAACACAGAACATGTATTTGTAAAAACAATATAAGCTAAATTAATCATCTTATTGAACTCCAGCGTCTAAAGAGTCTTCAGTACTAGAGTGCACATATCAAAAATACAAGAGAAAATAGGTTTATAACTACTGTAGATTCCTTATTTTACGCGAGTACTTAATATCGCGAAATGGCTCAAGGGCATCAAATCGCGAGAACAATAATTCGCGAATGGATGATTTATCTAGAGATTTTACATACATTAAAGCAACATAAAAATAAAGCGAGTAATTTCATTTCGCGAGTGGTGCTTCTCGCGTAATTAGGCGATAATTTATTCCTCGCGTATATTTAGGAATCTACAGTATTACTGACATGCCGAATACTTTGTCTAGTGTTCGACCAGATATACGTATAGAGACAGTATCTTCAGAATCATTTTCTTGATGCTGTTGTCGTAATTCTCGCCATCCGCCGCCATTTTTCTTCCATTTATTGGCATATCCGCAGTTTCTTAGTGTACACGTAGAGCAACAGCCTCAAGAATTACAACAAGACCACTAACAGTTAGCTGTGTAAACAAGTAGACGATAAAATACGAAACTTCTTCAGAGTCTGTGGCATAAAGTCCTTCATCACCGTCAAGAAGACTGCAAAGGTTAAGAAAAAAGCCATGCAGGTACTCATTTTCTCCCCTGATTCAGCGGAAATCAGGAAACAGACGACATTTAATGTTGATAGAATCCAAACCGGGAGAAGGTTTGAGCACACGGCAAAAAGAAGGTTTCCTGGTAAGTTGAATAATGAGTATAATGATTGTTTTTCTCCCTGCCCAACATCAAGGACGTCTTTTAAATCTGTTGAAACGTCTGTTAGAGTCCATTCTATGTGTTCGGTAAAATAGGACAAAACTACGGATCTCTTTCTTATTTGAAATCGCAAATTTAGAACATGGAAGTGATTTACGTACACCAAGGTACAAATCTGCTTATCAAAAGGGTAATATTTTAAACTTATCTTACATGACATTGAAACATCAGAAATATCATAAGCAGAGGTTGTTCCGTCAGATGTGATATACGACAGTGAATCTTCATGTAAACACTGGTTAGACAAAACAGTATTATGAATGCAAATCGTTCTGGGAACCATATTTTCTTTGAATGTAGAACAATTCGTTATATTGAGAAGCATTCCATGTCAGACGTTTGTCCATCCAGCTCATAACTGTTCCGATCGTCATGGAGCTCATCTGGTTTTTCTCCTCCAATCTGTTAATAGATAATAAAAAGAACTTCATTGTAATGTTCAGTATATCACTGTCATGATCCATCGGAGGAACCAAAGGATCCGCTTGCTTCTTTACATATTTGTATAAATCTGATCGGGTATGGCAATTCATTCTCAGAAGCATTGAGAACAATACCGCAAGGCTAATCCAAAAACAAGTGTCAATTTTCATTTTAAACTGTTCACATTTCAAGCATTAAGTCAAGAAAGGGATTTAATGCTTTGTTCGTTGGATTTCAAACTATTTGTTTTCATTCCATAGAAAAATTGATTTAAATATCAGTGTAATGATGTAATTATAAACTGCACGTGATCATCAAGCATTGGTTGGTAATTATGGTTTGTGTAAACACAGACGAGACTTATATCAAATTGTCGCTTTGACAATCTAAAGAATTTTATGGCTTTTGAGTAGTTTTATCAATTAATTGTAAAATATTCAATGCCAACTGAAGTATATATATATATATATATATATATATATATATATATATATATATATATATATATATATAGGATCTCACTTGACTTGTGGTTGGATATGATTTTTATCCAAGGAGTTTTATGTTTTACACCGTTTATAATTTTATATACATGTATGAATCCACATTATTTTACTGCATCACTTTCACGAAAAACCTATTGTGACGTCACAGCGGTGGGATATTAAAAAAAATATCCAATGAGTGATATCCACGGGATTAAGGGGGTAAACATGGGATAAATTATATTTATCTATTTGCATATAACATCCGGACAGGTCAAGCAACTTTATATATGTAAACTTAAAATGTCAAATACAACGCACATATATACCACACAATTTACAATATACATTGTATAATAGAAATGGTTGCTGATGTTGAACTTTTGACCGACATGGAACTTAATTTTGCAGTTCTAGTGACTGCTTTATAAAGTCTCTAACTGCTTACAAAAGTTTAGATTCTGGATTTGAATTTTTTTTTTTTTTTACAGACTGGTTTATCATTTAAAAAAGTAATCGTAATTGTTACATGTCATTCCCCATGAGGCCCTAATTTGGAAATAAATTCTATTCTATTCCATACTCTTAAATAGGAGTCAGATACTATGTTTTCTAATCTTATTGCTGATTTAGTTAATTTGTACATATCACTCATTAATTCAAATAGCAACCTCATTGAACAGCGTTTCACATTTGACTTGTAAATCATCAGATTTTGTCTCCAGAATCAAATGCAATATATGTTGGGGTCACTTAACAGGACAAAGTCAAAGCATAAGTTTAAAATTAACAAATGGGACAATCGACATCTAAATAAATATTTAAATTTCGCCGACAATTATTTCCTTTCAATGTGCTTAATATTTTACCATCCACTTGAGGTACTATATAAACTGTAGACAAAGAGAATACTGGATCAGAAAACTGTGCACTGCGTACTGATAGGGTTGCAGCGATAATTTCAATAATGTGGGGAATCTTTAAAGCTCACATCGTGCAAATGTGAATGCAATGGGACTTGTAAACAATACATAATAGGTGTTGCCATGGACATCGATAATACAATATACCAAAAATACACAATGTCTAATTTCATTCGCTTTTACCAATGTCAATAAACATGTCTACATCACATTTGCACAAAACTGTTCCTTTGAAACATTTACATGGACTATTCAAATAAACTAAAGCAAGTCCATGCTTGGATTCTTAAACAAGAGAATATAGGCAAGCTGGATCAGCCAATCTCGGGCTCTTTCAAAAGCCACGTACGTGTTAAAGAAGATAATACTGCCAAATCACTCTACAGATCCTTAAACTACAATTCGCCGACCAAGGTATAAATGCTGTTAACATTAGTAACATTTTTAATCTTAAAAGAGATTTTTTTTAGAAAAAAGATTCAAACTTGAGTTCCATCGTATTTCAGTTCGTCTTCATTCTGTATTACACTGTATTCTCCCTCGGATGTTGCATCCAGACTTTTCAGGTACAAACTCCACACTTTGACTAGATTTTGACCAAAGTGAAATCCTTATATGTGTTCCTGTTCTCTTTTTCTTTCGACTATAGACCTACTGGACACATAAATGCTGGTGATGTAAACATGACTGAAGCATGAGAACACTTCTTAAAAATTCAGGGAGCCCAGATTTTTCAGTTGGCGAGTGAATTTCACTTTTATCATGAATTCGATCTAAAAGTTTGTCAGATACTGGGCTAAATATGAAGGAGAGACCTTGACATTTTGTCAGAATATATATAAAGAGTATTAGACGCATATTAAAGTCTTGAATTAGAAAATGCATATCAACTATCTTTCTGTCTTCAGTAGACTGGAACTGATAAAGGGATTAGAAAGACTACATCAACAGTTTGTAATGGTTCCATCTGACAAAGTTTGTAACAACGTAACCTTTGTTGCTTTATTCTACATCGGGTAATCAAACTTTTACTCACAACCAAATTTTTTTAAAGGATGTAATCCTCCGAAATTATGCTTCAGTTTAAAATATTTTTAAAATAACGAAGAACTATTTAAATTACTGTGCCTTTGCTGGATTCAAAAACTTCATAAAAACGTTTATAAACAAAATTCATTGTAAGTGGTGTAAATCAAAAGTGGATTGTGAAAAACTCAGAGGAATCTTTAGAAAATTTCAAATACTGGATTTTCCCCCCAAATCAACATCAAAACGTACAACTTTTAACAGTGTTTAAATACATTTTTAAACTATTCCTTGCTACATAATAAAGAACTGACTTCTGGGCATCATGGAAAACTGCTTCTTTAACATTAATGGAAGTCAAAATCTGCATATCTTGTGATAAGTATTCTATAAACTTACCGGTACTTTGCTCAAATAATTCGATTCATACATATAAGTACTCTTAAATTATTATTGAAAAGATGCTGAAGTTACTCAATGACATTCACAACATGTAATATGTAGTCTATGGAGGTCAAGTCTTTCAGCAATGGCACAAATTGTGCTCTTTTATTAGCCAACCTGTTTTTGTTTCTATGAAGTTAAATGCACGCAAAAAACTTTGCATGAGAAGAAAAAACATGACGTGGCCTTCAATTCGAAATTTAGCTATATCATTTTATCAATAAACAATATTCATTTTCATTCATATGTGACTCTATATATCTCAGTGAACTCGAAATTAAAGACATCACGAAGTCCTTCACGTCTACTTCAGATTCGGATATTTTACTGAATATAGACATTAGTAGCAAACTCTCTGGAATTAAAAATACATTTCGCAAACCAAATGTTTAATATATTAAGTAAAAGAAAATATATTGATACCATATGGGTCTTTACTTTACAATACTTCATAATAAAATATTGTTTAAAAAAAACCTACAGTCCCCTCCGGTTTCACAGGTAGGGGACTAATAAGCAACTTTAACGTAAAATATAAACAAGTAAAGTTACGATTTCCTGCATTCAATACCAGATATAATGTCAAGTAATAATTCTGGTCTCAAGTGTAAAATGGTAAATAATATGTACTTTTAAATTTTTATTGTTGTATGTTTTGTTTCTAATTAATTTACACATATCCAATGACTTAACAGATTTTTTTTAATTGGTTATACTTCTAATGGAATTCAAGGCATGTAAACATGTACTATGCAAATACATTAACTGGTGTTTTGATTAACTAAGTGGAATTAAAAACTCAAGTTTGGCTCCATAATGTTTCAAAAAGAATAAGTTCAAGATACACTGGATAACAAATGCATAATTTATGTAAATGAATTTGAACAGAGTTGATAATTACTCCGACCTTCAGGTTACACAAAGAAATACAGTATGGATTTTATCATATATGATCAAAAAAATCTTTCTAAACAGCGTACTCAAGCGTGATCTATTGAACTAGAAACAAAAGAGGGTACACATATGCAGATAGTTTTATTTCTATCCATAATACCTTTTAAGAATATCCAGTTAACCCATTCCGTAATGATAAAGTGTAAAAGTTATTCTTTGGTAAGTGGTAATTTAAACACCTAATCAATCATGCATAATCAGTATTTTAATACAGAAAATGTCAAAGTTAAGTGGAATGAAAACAGTTGGTTTGTTCTTCTTTTTTCTATAAGCATGAAAAGTCGTAAAATCGAAACAGACTTCAAAATACAGTAGACAGCTACTTGTACTGAGTAAAGAATATAATAACAAGGCTTAGTTTAGATCACAAATTTAACAAATTTAAACAGTTGCTGGGATCATTTTAACAGTTATGGTGATTACGATTTTTTTAATATAGAAAGCAAATGATTAAAATTCTATCAGTGAAAATACCAAATAAACGATAATTGAAGTAATGTTTATCAAAATTACAAATATGCCAAATATTTTATCTAATGTTCCACTAGATATTCTACGAGATCTTCTTTTAATCTTCATTTCCTTATTACTGGAGAAATATTTCTCTAGCTTCATTGACAGCTCGCTCCCAATCAGCTCTGAATCCACGTGTTGATGATGAACATGCAACACTATAGCCTCTAGCACAACAACAAGACCACTTATTATTAATTGTGTGAACAAGTAGACGAGAAAATACGAGACTTCATCAGAAGTTTGTGGCATGAAATCTGTCATCACTGCCATAAACACTGCAAAAGTTAGGAAAATTATTATACATGTGCTCATTTTCTCTCCCGATTTGACAGGTATCAGAAAACAAACAATATTCAATACTGACAAAATCCAAATCGGTAAGAGTTTTGAGCACACTGCAAAAAACGGTTTCCTTTTGAGTTTAATATTTACTAATAGATGATTTTCTTCATGTGTGTCATCTGGAAAATCTTTTAGTTCTACTGAAGCATCTGTGAGCGTCCATTCTACATGTTCAGTAAAGTAGGACAATGATACTTTATTCAACTTCCATAGTTTAAATCGCAGTTTTTCAACTTGTGGGATGCGATTTGTGTACAAAACAGTACAAGTCTGTTCATCAAACGGGAAATATTTCAAATCCATTTTGCAGGAAACTGATATTTCGGAAACTTCTATTAGAGACGTGGTTCCATTAGCACTGACCAAAACTGTCGAGTCTTCCGAAAAACACTTATTAACCAGTATTTCATTTTGAATGCAGACTGATCTTGGAAACCAGACCTTCTTTGCAGGGAGACCAATGATCGCAATATCTCGGTATTGGGAAGCATTCCATGTTATGTGTTTGTTTGTCCAGATCATTCCAACTCCCGTTGTGATGGACAGGACCTGAGCTTTTTCGTCCACTCTATTTATAGAAAATAAAGACACGTGGAATGAGATATCCAGGGTATCTCTGTCTTCTTCCATTGGTGGCACCAAAGGTTCCGACTTTTCCTGTACGAATTTATACAAATCTGTTCGGGGGAGGCATTTCACTCCTTGAAACAGAAATCCGATTGCTAGAAGCATAAAAGAGAAATCTTGGTTTGTTTTCATTTTGCAGTGAACACGTTCCGTGGATCAAGATATGGAATACAGTCACTTATTAAAGAACATGTTGTTCGCAATAGATATAAATCCACTGCCAAATACTTACCGATACCTTTAAATGAACAATAATTTCTTTTAAATGCGTATCAGACTGATCTTATTTTATTTGGTATACCACTAACTGATGTAATGCTTAGATGATTTCAAAATAGGATTAAATTATAAACACCAGACTGGTGTAGTTCAAACAGCCAGATTCTAATTCGAAGAGAGGTGAAAGAAAAAAAATATGAAATTGAAAGTCAAGAGTAAAATCTTTGTATTTAAGAAAAACGAATTGCTTTTGCTTTTAAAAAATGGTGCACTTTATGGGGGAAAAATTACTGTATTAGAATATCACATTTTATACACCTATAAGTTTCTCTTACTCTGAATTGTAATCTTTACAGGCCAAAATATTCTCTTGATCTTCTCAAGACATTTACGGAGGAAAGTGTCAAGTAGTTTCTCATCTACTGTGTTAATCTTCCAGGTTTCCGCAACGTGCATCAAAACATATTAATGATTTTCAATTTGGTCCTTCTTGAATGTTGACTGCTTGACCATGTCTTGAGTCTGTTGTAAGTTACTCTAGCATGACCCACTTCTCTACGTATATTATCATCGTCTTTTACTTCTTCTTTCCTCAGGCTTGCATGAAGATAGACAAAAGTTTCAACTTCCCTAGCCGTACTTCCATTGATAGTTCACTGTTGTTCAATCTCATTACCTTTGTTTTGATAGAGTTGATTGTTAATCTGTGTTCACTCCTTCTTACTTTCGTTGTATGTGATATTTGCTGTTTGACAGGAGGGCAATATCATCTGTTAAGTTAAAGTCATCTAATTTGGAAGTGAACCACAGTTTATGTCTTCTGCTATGTTGCACATGATCTGGTAAATCTCCAGTATGAATAAAAATCCCTACACATGAACCTCCCGTTTAATTCCAGATTTTACAGCAACCAGTTTCCATTCCAGTGTATGATCGATGATGTTTCTGGGTACTATGTACATCTTTTGTACCCCTTCCCTTTCCGAAGTCTGTCTGTTCTCTGCATTCCTTATCCAGTTCTGTTGATACTTCTTCCTTTAATCTGGGATCAAGCTGTTAGTATTAAAATATCCCCTTCCAGATACTGGATTGTGAAAAATCTAATTTTTGAAGGGAAGAGGGTCATGGTTAACTTGAGTTGGGTCCTGATGATTACCGAGGTGTGATCACTTCCAACACCCGCTCTTTTATTTACGCTGTTATTCCATAAGAAATAGGTTTACGCTTTTAAATGTTAAAGATGTAGGAGGGCTTCCGAACCAAAAGTCGGAAATGGAAGGAGCCGATGAAGGACACTATGTATATATATATTATCATCATGATCTTTGCCAAAAATTCTACTGAAAGACTTTCAAATAGATGAAATATACAAGTAACTTACTAAATTCTTCACTACATTTAAGACTAGGGTTCCAAAAGGTTTAAGATATATGTGGATGTGAGGATGCCATAGTTTTACAAAACAGAGAATTTATGTCAATAAACGATTTGAAAATAGTTTGCACTTCTTTTGTATATGATATACAACATTTAGACTAATTGAAATTATAGAGAATGAAAATGAGACACTGATATAGGAAAATATAAAACCAGAAACTTGATAAGTTAACACAACATGTATTACGTTGTGCATTCTCTTGAACTAAATGAAATTTTATAGCATGTACGTAAATATTGTGAAAGTGCATGGTCGTAGGAATTAACCGGGGGGCCTAATAACTTTGCCGATATATAGAATACTATAGTTAACATAGTCACTATATGCTTGTGCCCCCTCAATAATGGTTTTTTTTTTTTTTTTTTTTTTTTTTTTTTTTTTTTTTTTTTTTTTTTGCTTGTCAAAGAATTGTTGGTAGTTGATAGTGCCCCCCAACTGAAAATATATGGTTGTACCCCCCTCCCCTTTCCAACTGAAATTGGTTCCTACGGGCCTGAAGTGTGGCGTAATTCGAACGGAAAAATAAAGACTTTATTGCAAAGATAAAATCTTATATCAAAGTTGAAAAAAAAAAAAGAATACAAAAAATAGATATTCTGGAAATTGAACCCGGGTCGCACCCGTGACATTCTATACGCTTACCATTACGTTTGGTGCTAGTTATTGCGATAAAAAAAAAAAAAACTACTAGTTAAGTCTTTATACAAATCGTGAAAAATTCGCAGAATTAAACCGGAAAAAAATAAGCTGCGGAACATAAACTGGAAAGATTGGAATCATGCTGCATACTTCATATCCACGAAATTGGTGGAAAGTTTGATGCGGATATCAGAAAAAAAGATTGGATTTTATTTCTATTTAGAATTAGATTTTATATTTATGCATACGGGCTTTATGTCTCCCAGTTCATTCGATACGCAATAGCATGCTTTACGTACGATCAATTTTCAAAACGAGGCAAGCTATTAACCAACAAGTTGATGACACAAGGATATCAACAGTCTCGTTTGAAGTCATCATTTCGCAAGTTCTATGGTCGATACAATGACCTTATCAGCAAATACAATCTATCATTAGGTCAAATGCTGACTGACGTTTTCATACTAATTGTTAGGCCATTATTTACACACTGAAAGTTTTCCTATCCAATCATGACAAGGAACACGCGGCGGGTGTAACCAGTCGACAGGGGATGCCTACTCCTCCATGGCACCATGGCACTCCGATTTGTATTGAGCTTGAATAGTGTTCGTAATCTCCATATTCCATTTATTTTCTCAAACGTCCACAAAAAAAAAAAAAAAATGACGCGGACGTCTGAGAAAACATTCGATTTAATTTAATGTTTTCTAAGACCTCCGCGATAAATTTTATGCGGACGTCTGCCAAAACATTCGATTCAGTTTAACGTTTCTCAGACGTCCGCGATAAATTCAATGCGGACGTTTTAGAAAACATTCGATTGAATATAAATGTTTTCTCAGCCGTCCGCGATATATTCGACGCGGACGTCTTAGAAAACATTTGATTCAATGTATTGCTTTCTCAGACGTCCGCGACAAATTCGATGCGGACATCTGAGAAAACGTTTGATTCAGATGTTTTCTCAGACATCCGCGATAAATTCAATGCGGACGTCTGAGAAAACATAAGATTCTTACAAGAATTTCAATCCAATGTTTTCTCAGACGTTTGCGAAAAATTACGCTAATCATTATGCTGGCGGGATCATAGCTTGTGAAAAAAGACGAAAATCTAGAGTATAGATTTATCGATTTTAAAACAAATTATATAATAAGTATTTCGAAAAGAGTATTAATTAACCCTCTTAATATTAAAGAAAAATATTGAAAATGGAAAAGTTGAAAAAATTGCCTTTTCATATATTTGCTTCCGGTAGCGACCGGAAGTACTGACAACTCATTAAAAGACCCTTCCAAACATCTACAACTCATGGTCTTTTATCTTTGGCATGTTTCCAGTTCCTACCTTTAGCCATTATTGAGAAAACATGTGGTCAAAATTTCATTTTAAAATCAGGAAATTGTCCATAACTTGGAATCAGAATGAAATTTACCAAATTCTCTTGGTCATGCCAAAAGATTATATCATTGCTCATAAACCCTGGGGGTTTCACTGAAAACTACTCAATAGTCTTTCAGAAATCGCGTGCACAAAATTTTGCCTACAAATAATGCTGGTAATAATAAGAATCACTATTATAAGGTCTTCTGTGAAGATGGAAGATCTTAATTACACCTGTGTCTCTGAAATTCCACCCAAATGAGGCTTTGGGTTACACCCCGATAGAAAGGGGAGACAGGTGTTTTTAACTTGTGATATAAATGCAGTTTATACACATTTTATTTCCTATCATTATTTTTTATGTACAGTATTGAGGGCTGTTCAACAGAGCAGGTGTTTCCAAGCACTCACGAACATTTCTGAAAGAGGAATTGGGAATTTTGGCAAGCATTTGCAAGTGCTCACTTTGTTAAGCATGCCTCTGGTTTACAGAAACAGAGTGAATTCATTTTTAGGAAGTAAAAATGACACAAGATTTTGTTGTTTTCTTCCTGAACAAAAAAAAAAAAACAGCAACATATAAGACAATCCTTATATGTTTGCAAATATTTTCATCATTTTTTTTTCTCATAAGGAAGTAAAGAATACCTAATGATTTGTTTCCTCCACTCCTGGACAAGGCAACGAAATAATTTTTCAAAGACAATGTAGATATATTTGCAGTATTTCTTATTATTTATTTCTTTAAAAATATATTAGAAATATAAATCACACATGTTTTCTTTTCCCATTTAGAATAAATACAAATTAAAGTTAAGACAGAATGTATACATATAAGAATTGCACCTAATGAACAAATTATCCCCTATAGTTTAAATAGGTTCAGAGCAAAACAAGAAAAAAAAAGAATGGTTTTGTGTTTAAAGAAATGGTTTTCAAAAATTAAAAATGACTTATTATTCATAAAAAAAAAGGAAAATGTACCTCTGCAATGAATTGAACACACTTCATAAATGTCCTATTTTTATAAATATTAATCATAAATTAACGAAATAAATCACCGGCATTAAAATTATATTAAAAATGCAATTTATCTACTAGTAATCCTTTTCAATGAAATAATATGAAGAAATGAAAGGTAATCACGTACCAGAAATCAGTACAAGTACATAGTTTACATAAAGGCTCAAGGATTTTTGATTATGCTATATGTAGCTGAAAATTAACAGAAAATAAATAAAATATGTAAGAAACAATGTAACTTGCCCCTAAACACAATGTAACAAATGTATACGTCATATAATTAGAAAACAAAACTAATAAATAATATCAGAATCAAATTCTTTGCATTCATAAAAATACAAAATACAACGTAAATTGAAACTTGCAAACAGACATGCACGATGGAAGCAAATATGATAATAGTATAAATAACAATCGGCATATTCATTAAGAATTGTACATTGTCTATAATGTACAGAGAAATGTTTACATAATGACTTAATTTGGAAAGAAGAAAACTATTTTCTTTTACAAGACTTTAGATATAAATCTCTGCTTAATTATAGTACTATTAATAGTAACTCTTAATTTGTTTCAATGATCGATCAGTTACACATGTTATATAGATATACTACACTTCACATACATTATGCTGAAACTGAATACAGAATTCTTGATGTCTGTCTAAATTACTACAACTTTCATTCTCATATTTTATTAACTAAAAAGCATACAGAAGTCATAAACTAGAAAAAAAATATAAAAAATTAGGGGAAATATTGGCGAATGTGAATTCTCCTTAATACTTAAAACTAATGGCAAGTTTTTGACTTTATAATGTCAACTTAAATTATTATAAAGATTAACAAGTTTCAAGATGAGCTTTCCACAACACATTTATATGACATGAGGTTGTTATGTATAACAATGATGGATATGAAAGCAGGGTTGTCCGTAAGAATTGAAATAGGAGGGGACATTAAACAAGAGGCCCATGGGCCACATCGCTCACCTGAGCACATTGGCTAGGCAAAAGCACACAGTTCAGTATTGAAAAGACCGGGGGGGGGGGGGGGGGGGGGGGGGGGGGAAGCTTGAATTTTAAACTACCTGATGATGCTTCCATGACAATATAACAAATGGCTTTGTTGTACTTGAGAGGATTTAAAAAAAAAATTCCCATATATTCCTTTGTAAAAATTTGATCCTCCATTGTGGCCCCGCCCTACCCCCGGGGGTCATGGTTTGAACAAACTTGAATCTACACTACCTGAGGATGCTTCCATATCAATATGACTAAACATAGCTTTTCTGTTCTTGAGAAGAAATATTTTTTCTATATGTTCTTATGTAAAACTTTCCATCCCCCATTGGGCCCCACCCTACCCCTGGGGGTCATCATTTGAACAAAATTGAATCTACACTACCTGAGGATGCTTCCATATCAAAATGACTAATCATGGTTTGCAGTTCTTCAGAAGAAGAAATTTTCCTTTATATTTCTATGTAAAATTTTGATCCTCCATTGTGACCCCACCCTACCCCCGGGGGTCATGGTTTGAACAAATCTGAATCTACACTACCTGAGGATGCTTCCATATAAATATGACTCATCATGGCTTTGCTGTTCTTGAGAAGAAGATTTTTAAAGATTTTTCCTATATATTTCTATGTAAAACTTTGATCCTCCATTGCGACCCCGCCCTATCCCCAGGGGTCATGATTTGAACAAATTTGAATCTATACTACCTGAGGATGCTTCCTTATAAATATGACTTATCATGGCTTTGCTGTTCTTGAGAAGAAGATTTTTAAAGATTTTTCCTATATATTTCTATGTAAAGCTTTGATCCTCCATTGTGGCCCCGCCCTACCCCCGGGGGTCATGATTTGAACAAATTTGAATCTACACTACCTGAGGATGCTTCCATATAAATATGACTTATCATGGCTTTGCTGTTCTTGAGAAGAAGATTTTTAAAGATTTTTCCTATATATTTCTATGTAAAACTTTGATCCTCCATTGTGGCCCCGCCCTACCCCCAGGGGTCATGATTTGAACAAACTTGAATCTACACTACGTGAGGATGCTTCCATATAAATATGACTCATCATGGCTTTGCTGTTCTTGAGAAGAAGATTTTTAAAGATTTTTCCTATATATTTCTATGTAAAACTTTGATCCTCCATTGTGGCCCCGCCCTACCCCCGGGGGTCATGATTTGAACAAACTTGAATCTATACTACCTGAGGATGCTTCCATATAAATATGACTCATCATGGCTTTGCTGTTCTTGAGAAGAAGATTTTTAAAGATCTTTCCTATATATTTCTATGTAAAACTTTGATCCTCCATTGTGGCCCCGCCCTACCCCCGGGGGTCATAATTTGAACAAATTTGAATCTACACTACCTAAGGATGCTTCCACATGAGTTTCATCTTTCCTGGCCCTATGGTTCTTGAGAAGAAGATTTTTAAATGATGCCATAATTTTTTTCAGTAATTCCTAATTATCTTCCTTTGAAAGAGGGCGTGGCCCTTCATTTGAACAAACTTGAATCCCCTTTACCCAAGGATACTTTGTGGCAAGTTTGGTTGAAATTGGCCCAGTGGTTCTTGGGAAGAAGTCGAAAATGTGAAAAGTTTACAGACAGACAGACGAACGGACAGACGGACGCCGGACAAAATGTGATCAGAAAAGCTCACTTGAGCTTTCAGCTCAGGTGAGCTAAAAAGTAGAAGGGGGGTCTGGGGTTCCTCCCCAAACAAGGGGTTGAGGGGGAATACCAGAGAAGCCGGGGGATAATGTCATTATAAGTGGGGAAATTTCCTAGCCCCCGCAGGGTCTTAGGGACAACTCTGTAAGAGCCAGGTAATATTTAGAAAACGTGTGGTCATGACCTTGAGGAATAGTTCCAGAATGTCCTGTCATGCACGAAAGAAAATTGTTTTAAACCTCTGTAAAGTAAAGGCTAATATAGCCTTATTATAAACTAAACTAGATAAATGTGACCCTTGCAAAACCATGGTCAAAGACTTTTGATCAAACTCAGGGTAAATAATCCCTCAAGTTTTTTACATGTCATACAATCAAAATCAATAAGAAAACTCTCTTTCATGGAAAAGCAAAACTTGTGTCATGGAAGGTAATATAAAGCAAATACAAGGTTATGTCCCTTTCATGGTTAAGGAAGTCCTATCATGTCTAGAAGTAGATTGACCTTGACATTGAGCCAAGCAGTCTGTTTCTTTCTAAGTCCATGGACCCAGTGTTTTGGTAAGCGAGAGAATCCCACCTTTGAGCCCAAGACGGCCCCAGCCACACAACAATTGCTGTTGGAATCTCCTGCAGCCAGGATCATCTTCATCATGCAATCTCTGTTGAAAAAAAGTAACAAAATGATTATCTGCTGATTCTACCTGTTCTGACTGTGCTGTTAACTTCATTTTTAGATTACACCCAGCTCTGTAGATTTTGGCAGTTCCGGCCTAACTGGGATTCACTACCTCATAGTTTAGCACAAGCATCTTTTTTACTTGTTTATTCTAACTTGTAACACTAATATTTTAATTAAAGTTTGTAATTGTCAATAAAAGATTATTAAAGAAACATGAAGGTAACATAATATGATGCTCAAGAGTCCAAATAAACATTCAAACACAAACTGAGAGCAGAGCAATCAGGGACCTCTGAAAAATCAGAGATAGAATCACGGTGGAGTAAGCACTTCCTTACAAAACAGAACTTTAAAAAAATTCTGTAAGTAAAAATACGTACAGATTTACAATTATGAACAGTACTACATACATGTAGATACACTTTGAATTCCATTTTAAGAGTACACTAAAAGTAAGGTCCCACTTACTTAAAGGATTCCCTAGACCTAAGACTGATAAGAGCTGCCCCCAGAGGCTTCATACAGTAGGAGGACTTTCCATACTCATTCACATCTAACCTGAAATATATAGAGTAAACATATGTGTACATAACATGGACATAAATGTATATGAATATAACCTGAATATTCTTTTTTGTACTGTATCAAAAAAAAATGAAGATAACAATCAAAAAAATGTTTGATCTCAAAAATCTTTAAAACAATACAAATTTTTGAAGAGGATATAAAACACGGACCCTTAGAAATTCTAGAGGTCGTATTAGATGCCTAGGAGGAATAAACATGCCTTGTTGACTGGTCAAATCTGCTGTGATCCTTAAGTATCATTCAGGTAGACAGAATAATCAGTAGTAAAATTTAGGATAAAAACAATGGCCTCAATTTATATGAAACAAGATATGATCCAATGATAGGATGTATTTGCAAACAAGGTCATTATAAGGACCAGAGAATTTTTGAAATGCTCTTCTTTAAATGAGGCTGTTGAAATCTCTGTAACATCAACTTAATTGTCAGTAGTTTGCCTCGGTTTAAAAATTTATCGCACTCAGAGCATGCTCTACTATAAATGCGTATGTTCTCAAAAAATTGTTTCTTGAACTCACAGACATAATGTTTTTATTGTTTTACACATAAATGTACAATAAAATTGTGAAATTGTGAAATTATTATTTTTTCAAATAAATATTCATATTTTGTTACATTTTGGAAAGAGACATTCCTAAATACTTTTAACCATTTTTCATGAATAATGCAGAATCATGCCATTTTATTTATTTATTCATGTATTGATGTGGAATCATCTGCATGCCCGATCATTTGTGGATCAGGCTGATTGTGTAGAATGGCACTTGCATTGTATCTTGTCAACAATAATATTGTAGACAATACTAGACATTGTGCAATAGTTTACAAAATCACCTTTACATGTCTAGTTCCTGTAAACTACAGTAGAAAGTGCTAAGGAATCAGCATTTACCTGTAAACTACAGGAGTACTTAAAATCATCTTTAGCTGTAAACTACAGTAGCACTCAAAATCACCTTTACCCCTGTCTAGTTCCTGTAAACTACAGTAGTACTCAAAATCATATTTACCTACATGATTCCAGCTCCTGTAGACTACAGTCATGCTCAAAAGCACTTTTACTGGTCTAGGTCCTGTAAACTACAGTACATTTAGTACTCAAAATCACCTTTACCTGTCTAAGTCCTGTAAATGACAGTACTATTTAAAATCCCCCTTTACCTGTCTATAGCTAGATCCTGTAAACTACAGAAGCATTCAAAATCACCTTTACCTGTCTATGTCCTGTAAACTACAACAGCTTTACCTGTCTATGTCCTGTAAACTGCAGTAGTATTCAAAATCGGCCTTCTCCTCAGTGGTCACCAGGAGTTTTCTCCCTTGATCTCGAGCTATTGTAATGATTTCCTCAATTTCTTTACAGGTCTGCATTTCATTCTTTCCCTGTACAATGGTTTGATAATACTTTTAATTTTGATGCAAAAGGTCCTGATATAGATTGTTTTCACAATAATTTTGGATGAAGAGGTGAGCTGGTGTTTTTCAAAACCATGGAGCGATCATAATCGCTGCTCCACAACAGTAAAATGACAAAAATATGATTCTTCATGCTAAATATTGATAATGATTTTGGGATAAAAATAACATGGACATGTATGTAAAAAAAAAAAAATGACAAAACTGGATTCTTATTTGGGGTTCACTGAGCATATAACAATCATTGTACATTTTTTAAAAAAATCATGTTTATTTCCACACGGTAAGCCTCCTTTATTTTATTGGCTTTTTTTTTTTATAATTATTGTAATGAAACATCTTTTTGTACCTGTAACATACAGGCGATGATGACAGATATGACACAGCATGCAGCCTGAGACAGAGGACTTGGGTGGGTGGAATTACAGATCCTCAGTGTATTGTTCTGTACCTCAGTCAAATCAAAGAAATTAGGAACACCTGTCAGGGAAAAACCCAATCTAAAGAATGTGTTCACATAAGATACCTTCTTCTTAAGAGGTTTCCACTGGGACATAAATACCAGAAAAAATGTTCGGGGGTCACATGACATGCCATGCAGTTACGGAAGTAATTTAACCAAGATTACAAGTTGTACTTGTTTGTTTATTAATTGACAAAAAATTTGCAAAATTATGTAAATATTTTTGCAAAACATTTTAGAAGAAATAAATTATTAATTCAAAAACAGTCTGTTTTTCTTCAAATGCCCCCAAAAAATTTCAAATAAGTATTTTAAATATAAACTGTATCAGCATATTGTTGTCAAACTAAATACAAGCTGATTGTCAAAATGTTTTGTTACCAAGAATGGCAGTCCTGACAATTGCTCCATTATCCACACAGGGCTGATCACATCCCACACAGAACTCTGACTCTGAGCTGACACTGTGTAGTAGATGCTTGCGAGGACTGCGATCACTGCTTATACTGCTGATGCTACTAGATATACTGCTTATGCTGGACCTCTCATCCTCACTTACAATGTAGCCATTCTGTTCTGATGCTGTAGTGTTCAGCTCTTGGAGGTAAACTCTGGTTGCCACTGAGTGAGGATTTTCTGTGAAGTCTTTCTCACCAATTAACTAAAAAATGTTTCAAATTCTTCATAATAATCATCATACAGAGGCCAAATAGATTAAACACATATATTACATAGACAAACTAAACATTCTTTTTAAATTTCATAATAAAAACAAACCAGAAAAGAAATAAAGAACAACAGCCTACACAAGGTACATCAGAATCATTAATTATACAGATTACTCAATTAAGTACATATTCCTCTAGTTGTCTGCACATGTAACTGCATATCACAGTCACTTAAAATTTCTTAAAGCTTTGAATAGATTTTTAAATATCCTTAAATTTCATGGTAATAACCACAGTAAATAATTTTCATGGAAAAAACTGTCATACAAAAATTCTTTCCTTTGCAAGTTTATACTGCATGTACATGTATTTCTCTTTCCTTTATCAGTTTATAGTCATTATTCCTAGTGATGGGAATCAGTAAAAATTTTAAAATCGATGATCAGGCTACTGTAACTAACTAATTATCAATTATAATCGGACATTTACAAAGTCCTTCAATTTAGTTTATAAAATGGTAAGAATGGTTGAATAACTACTTTCTGTGGTGGTCCAGCTGTAGTTAGAATAATCTAACTGTGTCTCGGGACAACCCCTAGTCCTTAGGACAATATCATTTGAACTATAGAATGTTCTATCTAGTCAAGCTGGTTCTACGTTCATTTTGTAGAATCCAAAGTACGCCCATACCCCGGAATGAGCGTTGTTACTCGAGTATGAATACAATGTCTCATCATCTGCGCCATTACGATACACAAATAAGTTAATAGAAAAGTCACGGCTGGAATATTTGGCTTAAAAACTAATTACGCTCGTAAAAAAAAAAAAAAATAACCCGATTAATCAGAATAAAAATTTTGTAATCGAGCGCTTGGATTACGCCAGCAATCGACTGATTTTCGATTATAATCGATGATTGGAACACCACTAATTATTCCTCTCACTTTTTTAATGGTTTGACTGAGTACTATCCCCTCTGTGTCCCCCAGCTCAGGGTACCCTCGCTCACTCCATTCCTTCAATCGCTTGGCAAAGTCCAGTTCATCCACCACACCTGCCCAAGCCAGGATGGAGTCCAGCACCAGTAACTGAAAAGATGAATTGAATTATTAAAATCAGAGATGGGGCTTGTTAATGTATATCTAGTATGTTATGTTGTCAAAAAGCCTAAGAATAACAATCTATTAATGCACAGAGAAAGATACTTATATTGCATAATTTATCAATAAAAAACATGTATGCATGTATGTATGGAAATATTAAAATATGAAATTAAATTTCCACTGGCAAGCTAAAATACAATGAACATTTACTTATTTTGAGCATTTCTCCACTGTTACTTTAAATTTATTCCATTGATATTTTTAAGATGGCTAATATTGTAGATCAATACCGAATTTTTTATAGTGACAGTTATTGTTACCATGGAATCAAAGTTTGACGTCCAGTCTCCAGCTCGCCACAGAACGCGCTGTCTGTCTTGTAAAATCTGTGTATAATCAATGTCGTCTGTGTCGTAGTAAAATGAGCACTCATCTCTACTCATTCCTCGAGTGGCAAGCCCCAGGGCATCACCAATAGCAGCACCATACAGCAATCCTATAGAAACAAGATTTTTGTTGAGAGTTATTCATGAAGAAAATTCTATATCAAAAGTACAATTAAATAACTTTAAAAAGAAAACAACATTTTTTGAGATAAAAACAATTATCAAACCTGAAAAAAAAAATCATTTTCTTCTTCAGAATGGGCATTACTTTTCTTAAATTAATCAATCAAATTTTAAATATTGCAGTCCGAATTAATTAAGCCAATGTTATGATATAGCAGATGCAACTTTATACAGTATAATATCTTAAAGTCCAATATGTTACAAACCTATAACTTTATCTTTCAGAACATCTGATTCCAAAGAGCTGGCCCCTAAAGGTGGAAGGAGGGGAGTTTTGATCCTACTGGGGGTGTTTGTTGTATGTGTCTGAGACTGGATGTATTGCATGTTGGCAGAGTGAGGGTTAGGGACCGCACTGTGTAACTGGTTACCTCTGACTCGAGGAAACTCGTTCAGTGGAGTCAAAGGTCTTTTCTCATGAAGTGGTTTACTGTTTTTGTAAAGCTTGCGTAAAAAACTTAAGGTCACGTCCGACCCTTCATCACAGATTGCTTGCGGAGGTTCATAAAGTCGATTTTGTTGAGCCATTAGTAAGACTAGAGTTGTAGAAGCACCAAGAGACAGGGGAAGTTGTCGAAGCTTATTGCCACTCACATTAAGTTTCTGAATAGCTTCCATATTTCCAATATCCTGGGGTAATTCCTTGAGCAAATTGTTAGATAAATCTATTTTTTCTAGTTTGACTAGATGAACAAAAGACTCTGGTAGAGATTTCAGTCTATTGTTGCGTAGGATCAAAGTTCGGAGATGAAATTGCAAGCCGAAGCTCTCAGGTAATGTTTCCAATACATTGTGACTAAGATCAATGGTGTGCAGGTGAGGAAGCCTGAGGGGCATTTCTGGGGGGATCTCAGGGACCGCATTGAAGGCAACTGTCATCCGCTCATAAAGAGAAATGGAGTCCCTGATGTTCCAAGGAATCTCGGTCAAGCAGCCCTCATGGAAAATCCCCTTAATATGCTTCATTGGAAAATAATTTTTAAACTGTATCAATCAATCTGTGTTATAACAAGTATAATGCATGATTTTTGACTGATGAAATGTAAATAACAAATTATAACTAGTCATTTTAATGTTCCTTTTAAAAAATTAATTTTTTTCAGAGATTAATTAAGTCTAAAACAACAAACTAAGAAACTAACATGTTCCATCTTGATATTTTTTTTATACATGTAGATTTCTAGTTGTTGATCATGTTGATAAATTAAGTTCACTTACCATAATTAAAATGAATTCATAAAATTAAAACTTTGAAAAAATATTTGGCTTGTACCAATTCTATCTATTTAGACCTTAAGACTCTTTACAAATTAGAAATCAGTTCATTTTCTCCTGAACTATCATGGATAAGTAATAATATCTCTACTGTTACGTCATACATATAATACTGTACTGGATGTCAAAACTATAGTACAAACTGTTTTGCTTTAAAAATGACAGCTGAATGGCATAATTTTTAGCAACTCTTCAGATAAATAATGTAAATATATGAATTAAATGTTTGAAAATTCATGAGGAACATCAACTACAACGCTTCATGCCAGGATATTTATCATGAAGCGCTAATGCACTTCATATGAAAAATGCTGGCATGAAGTGTCATATAGTTCAAGTCTTCATGAATTTTCAAAAATTTAATTCATTTCTTAAGGTCAAGATCTAGTAAATGAGTTTAGATTGTCTTTTTCATGTTAGATCTATTATGATGTCATAATTAATTGATTTAAACTTAATTTTTCACGCAATTTACTGCTTTAATAGAATAATGTAGAAAATGAAGCATTTTCATTGAATTCAATTTGTCAATGAAATAATGTCAAAAGTAACCCCAATACCTAATTTCAATTTAATATCTTTTTAAAGTAAAGGTCAAGAAGATATGAAAAAAACATTTTCTGAGACTGTAGGCAATATTGATACATTTTCTTTTTCTGAGATGGAAAAAAACCCAGAAATTTATACCTGACTTTCTTCATTTTTCATTGAAAATGACAGTTTAAAATATGTTTTTACATTGAGTTTACCCTAAAATTAAGTCCACAAACATCTTTTTTACCAACTGGGAAGCTATATTTGTAAAGGATCATTAAAAGAACTTGTTTCTCAAATTCGAGAAATCTGTAGGCACCTTTCATTTACTAGATCTTGAGCGTAAATATACTGCTGCTTTAATTTTTACTTAATGTTTTCTTGTTAAGTATTTACCTTGCAATACTGTTTGTATGTTATTTTTCTACTCAGATTCAACTCTTTTCTTTCATCATCTCTAACTGGGGCCAAATCATGAGTTTCATAGTTGCCCATTCTTCAAACAACTGCAAATAAAATAAAAGGAATATACATGTAATAGTTTTGACAAAATTTCTCTGAACTGTACAATCATCTTAATCCATGCTAAAGAAAAATATTTTAAGCTTCTGTTCTGTCTTAAAAACACAATGGATATTAAAGATGATCTTTAATCATAGTTGAATATTTTCATTTGGCTAAAATTTAATTTACAAATAAAAGATTGGGAGACGCATGTGTACACCTGATCTACATAAAACTGTACATTGAAACACGTTGTTTGTGCTGTACGTTTGTTAGGTTAATACCACAAGTGGTTTAGTCAAAAATGAAAATTAAACATATTTAGCTTATTTTGCATGTTTTGTTTTTATTTTTAATTATTTTTCTTTTATTTATTTTTTTTTTTCATTCTCTACATTTGTGAACCTTTTCACTGACTTTAACTATGTACCTTTATAATTATTGTTGTCACATTCTGAGCTTCGCACAAGGGCAGGGGTGCCTCCAAAAATCCTATTTTTAATTATTTCTAAGAGCACATAGTATCAAAATTTCATAGTTTTATTTTGGGGCAGGCCTGTCCTAAATGACTTCTATGCTAAATTCATGCAAACAAATAGTGCTTTAATGGGGAAAATATTGTTTCACCCAACTTTACGGGTTGCAATTTAAAATTGCCATGCAAATAATAAATTTTGGGTTCAAATGCAAATTTTAAACATTTAAATATACATATGGTAGAAAATAACTAATAAACACTGATTTGGAAATGTGACTTTTTCCGGGAAATTGTTCTCCCCTAAAAGCTGGTTCTTTTGAAAATATGAATACATTCTTTTATTATCATAATTTAATAATTTACAGAAAAGGATTGATTGGCATGTCTGTATATATTTATATAAAAAATGGTTCCTTCCCCCAACATTCTTTATAAAACAAGTACTCACACATAGATCCCTCCTTCTTCTACTCCCACCCACCCAAAGACAGTGAGAACTGGAGAGGCTTCAGGAGCATTGTAAAGAGGTCAGTCAAGAAAAAATTGGAAAAAAAAAATGATCCAAGAAATAATAACAGAAACCTATATACTATAGGTCCCTGATAATAACTGTGCAAAAATGAAGGGTGCCAAATGCACATGATGCAATAGGTTGCACATGTTGGAAGATGCACATTTATAAAGCAAATGAATGTTGACAGCTTAAGTTGAAGTAATCAATAATGGTATAACTTTATTAAAAAAAAAAGAACAATACATCTCCTTGTTAACGTCGATTTATTACAATAATAAGTTTACTTACCTGAAACACTTTCACTCAATCAACACTCAGTCATTTTGTTACACATTTCACTCCACTTTTCTGAGTCTGTTTATTTCGAAATATTCAAGAAAAATTATTTTCATACATAGCGCATCTGCTTGTTACTTGTTTTGCCTTTCAGATATTACATTGCATTAACAAACATACGTGTCATAATGTAGTCTAGGGTTATTTGTCAAAAATATTGCTGCTACAACCACTTTATTTTCGAAGTCCACGAAGGCACTTGTGTAAAACGTCACAAAATTTGTGTACACAACCGGAAGTCAATTTACCTGTTGCTGTGGTCGATATCATGCCAAAAATGTGCTATGTCTTGCTTGTTTCCTTGGTATGGTGATTTAAAAGAATTTGTCTTACATAGTAAGCATTTTTAATTTATTTTGAAAATGTTTATTTATCGCTGTTTTTCATTCAAAGCACCATTTACTAGATTTTATCATTTAGCAGGGTCAACTCGTTCTAGGCCTAGGCCCTAATTTTCTCTGTCAAACCCGGCATAATCTCTTGATTTAGCTATATAGCTAATTAGCTATATAGCTTAAATTAGCTATACGGCTCGATTAAGCTATTCACAATATTAGCTATTTTTAATATAATTTTTTCTTAAATATGCAATTTTCACAGCAAGTAAAAAAGTTGCACTTAATTTAAGTGCAGTGACATTTTTCAGCTTTGAACTCTTCTGAAAACAATACATGAAAAAATCACTCATTAAATAAGGTCTCCTTTAGAAACTTTTGTTCTCCAAATTCTAAACTTCTTGGAGCTATATAAAGCTTTGTGACCACACAGTAAATAGTTATGTCTTGTCAATGAATGAATTTTTAAATTAAGGTCAGTTATGCATGGTCAACAAGAGAATTCAGCACAATTTGTTTTGCCCCAGACTAGAATGACCCTGTGTCATTAGATAACAGATGTCTTATGCCTGCCTTTAATATATATTTTTGGGCAGTTGAGTTGCAAAATTTGGAAAACAACATGGCAAATATTAAACAAAACTATGTCATCTAAATCATGCGAGCACTATTTTCCCGTTTAATTCACTATGTCCCTACTGATTTGGAATTGTTTTTTTAAATAGTTCATTGTACAAATTTGAGTTGTCACATACTTGTGACTTTTTGTCTATTTCTTATAAAAATAAAAACAAATATTTCTTAAAAACTGTTTTGAAATAGCACTGTCAAGTTATTTTGAAAGCTTAATAAAGCTATATAAAGCTAATTCAATTAAGCTCCAAAGTACATCTATTAATTATTATAGCTAAATCAAGAGATTGTGCTAGATGGTAGACCTGCTGTATCATTGTGGTCTTTAGATAAGTTTTTGTAAAATCACTTTTAGATTCTTAAAAATACACCACATGTACCAATGTCTACCACAATTTGTTTATTTAGTTTGTGTGTGTGCCAGAGGTCAAACAATTTCTTTCCAAATGTATGTATACATGTTTTAAATATATACATGTATGTACAGTTACAGGGTCAGGGGTTCTGGTGTTAGGGTGGGGCTCTATTGATTATATAGTGAAAATACATTAATTCTTTGAAAATCTTCTTTTCTGCTCCTGGGTATGAAATAAACTAACTAAGAACATAGATAAGATGAGCATGGCTGCCTTTTCAGAAATTGTGAATTTCATGGCCCCAGGGTCAGGAGTTCAGGTGTTAGAGTGGGGCTCTATTGATTATTTGCATTTTAAATTCTTTGAAAATCTTCTTCTCTGTTCTTGAGTATTAAATAAACTAACTTAGTGCATAGTTATGATGAGCATGGTTTCCTCTTCCAAAATTGTGAATTTCATGGCCCCTGGGTCGGGGTGTTGGTGTCAGGGTGGGGCTCAATTGATATATATATATAAAGTGAAAATGCATTATTTCTTTGAAAATCTTCTCTCTCCTGGATATTTAATTAACTAAGTACATAGTTATGATGAGCATGGCTGCCTCCTCAGAAATTGTGAATTTCGTGGCCCCTGGGTGAAGGGTTCTGCTGTCAGGGTGGGGCTCAATTGATTATATAGGGAAAATGCATAAATTCTTTCAAAATCTTCTTCTCTGCTCCTGGGTATTATTCAAATAAAGAAAGTGCATGGTTATGATAAGGAAGAATGCCTCTTCCAAAATTGTGAAAATCATGGCCCCTGGGTCAGGGTTCTGGTGAAAGGGGGGGGGGGCTCTATTGATTTTATAGTGAAAATGCATAATTTCTTTCAAAATATTTTTTGTACTACTGGTAATAAAGCAAAGTTCTTCTTCCAGAATTGTGAGTTCATGGCTCCTGGGTAAGATGTTCTGGTGTAAGGGGGGGAGGGGGGGCTTTATTTATTTAATTATATAGTGAACATGCATTTCTTTGAAAATCTTCTATGCTTCTGGGCATATTTGAGGCAAACAGAGTAAAAGTTTTAGTATGCAAGGGTATTTTTATCAGAGACCAATGTGAGAAGTAGTAATTTGGGATTAATAATAGACATTTTGTTAATAGTCTGCATGGTAATAGTGTTAAAAGGGGGACAGATAGATGCTATACCAATTATTCTGTTGATGCTTATCATACTATTTTTCTTGCTTTTGGGCAACATTTAAAGCTTCATTTATCAGTTTATGGATCCTCTAAATTGTTGTATTGTACTCAGGTGACCGTTAAGGCCATTGGGCCTCTTGTTATATTTTCATTCCTGAAGTAAATTAAGGTCTGGGTCAAAATGCTTAATGGCTATATACATGTACATAGCCAAAGGCACTCCTTGGCTTAACCAGGGACCTATATACTATTAGTATATAGGTCCCTGGCTTAACTGTTAAAAAATATATCATATATAGTATGGTAGATAGCAGTTAAACTGTATATTGCCCTCAGTTTTAACAATAAATGCTATGTAAAGGACATTTTGAAAGTCTACCTTTTTTTTGCATTAATTCCTGTGATAGCTAAATTTATAGAGCTAATCAGTTGCCAAAATATTTTTTTGTGGTACATTTTGAATAAAATACAGCTAAGGAAAAAAGAATTTGATCGGTAGTTTAAAAAAGCAATTTTTAAAAACTTGATAACCAGATGACCATGATATTGCTATAAATTGCTTTAAGATAAATCAAGAGATTGTGCCAGACCTGTGTATAAACAAAAGAAAATCTGTGATATAGTACATGTGTATACAGATAGTTGTTGTACCAATTAATGATTATAAGAAAAAAAATTAAGATGCATTACTGTAATAATTATTAACACACCTGTAAATAACAGCATTCAATCTAAAATACCAAATATTTTAGGGTTGAGAAACATGCGATGGCCATCAGTGGAGTCCCTGGCAGGGGCTGTCATGCTTCTACACATTGTTGTCTGTCCATTCACTAAAGTAGAGGAGAGTTTTAACATACAGGCAGCTCATGACATACTATATCATGGCATCAACATTAATCAGGTAAACTCTGCCAATCCCGTACAAACTGTTACATGTGTGTGTGTTGGTTATAGAAGTCAGATTTCTTCATCTCAGGAAGTGGTGTTTTGTATAATCAAAAAAAAAAATGTGTTGAAGGCTTTCAGAGAGATCAAGGAAAATCACCACGATAAAAACCAGGAAAGATTTATTAAAGTTTTTTTTTTTAAAAAAATCATTTATTAGTTCAATCCAAGATTATAACTGTACAAAATCTAGCTTAGCATTAGACTGTTGATAAAGTATTGACTGTACTCTTTTTCAGTATGACCATTTAGAATTTCCCGGTGTGGTTCCCAGAACCTTTCTTGGCCCCCTTGCTCTAGCTGTGACAACATATCCAGCAGTGTTCCTCTGTCAGTGTCTGAAGCTCTCCAAATTTATATCACAATATTTAGGTATGAAAAATTAACTATTACTGAGTTGAATAGACAAACTAAAGAGCACTTCAATCCAGGGGTATTTTCATTCTAATAACACCTTGAGTCAGATTTGAGAAGTACTGTTAAGTCACAAATTTTCATGGGGGTTTAATTTTCGTTGTTTTCGAGGTATGAAGAGACCCACGAAATCAAGTTCACCACCAAATGTAAAATGTTATATACATAACTACTCAACAATGCTTCATCCACGAAATCAAATACCCATGAACCCATAGTTTTTCCTCAAACCACGAAAATTTGACCCCACGAAAATAATATGTGATTTTACAGGATGTTACATCATAAAATATCTGTTTATGAAGTCTTTCCAAACAAGTTCAGATTTATTAAGTAAATAATAAAACATCTGTTTATGAAGTCTTTCCAAACAAGTTCAGATTTATTAAGTAAATAATTATACCTGAAATTCCATAATGTAGATGTATCAATGCATCCATTCTTCCTAGATTATTAAGTAAATACTAAGAGCACTTTATTTCATTCAATGTATGTCATAGATTGAGAGAAAATTTGTCACTTTACTCAGACAAATTTCAAAGTCTTATATTTCAGTAAGAATTGCATTAGGACTTTATGTTCTGGCAGCGCTCTCTGCTTTTGGTAATGCCATCAAGTTCCGCTTTGGTCCTGGTGTCAAGAGATGGATGTTTATTATAACAGCAACACAGTTCCATTTTATGTTCTATATGTCAAGACCACTACCCAACACATTTGCTCTTGTATTAGGTAAAATACATGTACATGTAGATGTTTTCTCATTTTCAGTTCATCATTGTTCATAGAAATTACATCTATGAATATTGACAAATCAAATACAGAAGCTATCAGATGGAATAGGCAGTCAAATGATGATAAAGAAATCCACTTTGTTTTTGTTGTTTTTTTTTTAAACCAGATGCTAATTATGAAAACTGCATAAAAATATACTTTCCACATGATTAAAACATTTGAGTGAGATTCAAGATAAATATGGATCTAACTTTTTTTTGTTACCTGTTTGAAGATGATTGAAGGCCAGATAAGATAAGTGTTTCATGTGCTGCTGAAGAATTATATTCACTTATAAATCATGCGACTTTACTGTGCCGTAATCATTACAGTGTTGTTTGCATTAGCGGCCTGGATAAGACAGAACCATGGACAGTTTCTATGGATATCTGGGGCAGCCATTATTATATTCCGATCAGAGCTAGCTGTATTTCTGGGACTAATTCTGGCAGCAGAACTTTTCTCCAAGAGGCTGAGCTTTACTGATTTTTTAAAGCATGTTATTCCAGCTGGAATCCTCCTACTTAGTGAGTACAGCACTATTCATATAGATAATTCATACTATAAATTGTACATTTAAATTAATGGCAGTAACTTTATCAGTAAAACTTTTGGACACACAATGTTGTCATATGAAATTTGATATATAATTTTTGATTGTAAAAATTTTGATGAATTGATGGTTTTCATACTTGATTATTAGATTTTAGCAAAATTTGTGATTGACTGATTATATGCAAAAATCCTTTCTTAAGATCAAAGTTAAATACATTCATTTGCATGTATAATATTTTTGGAATTTTCAGATTTTTTTTAACCTTTTGTAGAGGCTTGCTGCCTTTTACTCTATTTAATGTTGTCCCCAACTATTTTCATTACTATAGTTTTTCTTATCAGGTCTTACAGTCCTGGTGGATAGTTTTTTCTGGAGACGCTGGTTGTGGCCAGAGGGAGAAGTCTTATGGTTCAATACAGTAGAGAACAAAAGCTCTCAATGGGGTGTATCCTTGATTATCCACATATGTTCCACAAATGATAGAAAAGTCATCTGATATTTTTATATACTGTAGATTCCTAAATATACGTAAGGAATTAATTAACGCGTAATTACGCGAGGAGCACCACTCACAAAAATAATTACACGCTTTTATTATTATGGTGTTGAAATTAATGTTAAATCTCATTGTAAACCGTCCATTCGCGAATTATTGTTCTCGCAATTTGGCGTCTAAGAGCCCTTTCGCGATATTAAGTACTCGCGTAAAATAAGGAATTTACAGTAGAAGCCAACATCTGAAAATAAAGCATGACAGAATATAAACATACATGTTACATATCCTCTTAGAGAAAAATCTCAGGTAAACTAGATTGTTGGTTTTTTAAATGTCAAAATTAGGATACATAATTCATTTAGATGCACCAGCACACTGTTGAATTTTAGTGAACAGTTACATTTTATGAGCTGAAATATATTTAAGATAATAATTTCAATTTCTCTTTCAAAATGATCCTTAACTACTAACAGACAGAGCCCTTTATGTGGTATTTCACATCTGCCCTGCCTAGGGCCCTGTCCATGAGTTTCTTTTTAGTTCCCTTAGGAATAACCTTGAACCCTCACCTTCGACCTCTCCTTATTCCTGCCATTGGTTATGTATTGTTATACTCCAATCTGCCTCATAAGGAGTTACGCTTTATCATTTATGTGATACCTATCTTCAATGTTGTGGCGGCATCTGCAGTTTCTAAAATGTGAGTAAAACTGTTCATTGATAGAACACTTAGTCAGATTTTGTCTTCACCTTTCTTTTGTATTACGTGTACATGAGTTGTGACCTTCCACAGGTTGGCTAATAGTTCCAAGTCCTGCTTCAAGAAACTGGTGGCTCTAGCTGCTGTGTGCCACATTATAGGAAACATCACATGTACCACAGTATTTCTGTTTGTCTCTCACCAGAATTACCCAGGGGGACAGGCCATGCAGAAACTTCATCAGTTGGAAAAGCCATATATAGGTAATAAATTGTTCTTGTAGTGTATGATTTATGTCTGTAACTTCATGGATTTTCCACTGCCCCATGTAGGGCCGAATTCGACCCCATTCCCAATTGCAAAACCCTCCATTTTTTCTCAAATTTCCACCTCAATTTTTCCCTAAATTATTTACGTTTAAAATTCGACTGGGATCAGAATTCTTACAAAAGTACGGGAATGGAATTCACAACAAACAATATGTAAATGACAATTTTTCTTACTCAAAAGAACAGAATGGTTCAATTTCAAAAAAATTGTTTTGGTAATAAACTTTATTCTGACTCACTTCTTGAAATTTAGTCTAACAATAGTACATAAAAAATTCCCAATTTTTGATAAATCTTCGTAAAATTCCCCATTCCCAACATGATATGGAAAATCCCTCAATTTTATTTTGTTTGAGTTTGGCTTTTCAGTCCTTATCCTATCTTCAGCCTTTGAATTTAAATTTCTTTGTCAAAAATTGAAAGTTGTCATCAATTTTCAAACTTCGCATTTTGTAATTAATGAATCTTAGTAAAAGTTAATCATCTTAATCATTTTATTTCTGTAATTTGTAGCCATCAATCTTCACATTGATGTAGCAGCTGCTCAGACAGGTGTCACTAGATTTACACAGATCAACTCAAAATGGAGGCAAGTTATAATAAACTATAATTCTGTATGTGAAATACATACATGTATATACTTAAAGTTTTTCACTGTTCATACAACATTTTCAATGTACATATTTTTAGCTCACCTGAGCTGAAAGCTCAGGTGAGCTTTTCTGATCACCCATTGTCCGTCGTCCATCTGTCTGTCTATCCGTCCGTCTGTCCGTCCATCTGTAAACTTTTCACATTTTCAACTTCTTCTCAAGAACCACTGGGCCAATTTTAACCAAATTTGGTACAAAGTATCCTTGGGTGAAGGGGAGTGTAAATTGTTAAAATAAAGGGCCAAGTCCCCTTACAAGGGGAGATAATCAAGAAAAGACAAAAATAGGGTGGGGTCGTTAAAAAATCTTCTTCTCAAGAACCACTGGGCCAGAAAAGCTGAAACTTATATGGAAGCATCCTGAGGTAGTGTAGATTCTAAATTGTTAAAATCATGACCCCCGGGGGTAGGGCGGGGCCACAATAGGGAATCCAAGTTTTACATTGAAATATATAAGAAAAATCTTTAAAAATCTTCTTCTCAAGAACCACTGGGCTAGAAATACTGAAACTTATATGGAAGCATACTGGGGTAGGGTAGAATCTATATTATTCAAATTATGACCCCTGGGGGTAGGACGGGGCCACAATAGGGACTCCAAGTTTTACATTGAAATATATAGGAAAAATCTTTAAAAATCTTCTTCTCAAGAACCACTGGGCCAGAAAAGCTGAAACTTATGTGGAAGCATCCTGGGATAGTGTAGATTCTAAATTGTAAAAATCATGACCCCGGGGGTAGGGCAGGGCCACAATAGGGAATCCAAGTTTTACATTGAAATATATAGGAAAAATCTTAAAAAATCTTCTTCTCAAGAACCACTGGGCCAGAAAAGCTGAAACTTATGTGGAAGCATCCTGGGATAGTGCAGATTCTAAATTGTTCAAATCATGACCCCCGGGGGTAGGGCGGGGCCACAATAGGGAATCCAAGTTTTACATTGAAATATATAAGAAAAATCTTTAAAAATCTTCTTCTCAAGAACCACTGGGCTAGAAATACTGAAACTTATATGGAAGCATACTGGGGTAGGGTAGAATCTATATTATTCAAATTATGACCCCTGGGGGTAGGACGGGGCCACAATAGGGACTCCAAGTTTTACATTGAAATATATAGGAAAAATCTTTAAAAATCTTCTTCTCAAGAACCACTGGGCCAGAAAAGCTGAAACTTATGTGGAAGCATCCTGGGATAGTGTAGATTCTAAATTGTAAAAATCATGACCCCGGGGGTAGGGCAGGGCCACAATAGGGAATCCAAGTTTTACATTGAAATATATAGGAAAAATCTTAAAAAATCTTCTTCTCAAGAACCACTGGGCCAGAAAAGCTGAAACTTATGTGGAAGCATCCTGGGATAGTGCAGATTCTAAATTGTTCAAATCATGACCCCCGGGGGTAGGGCGGGGCCACAATAGGTATATTAAAAGGGGGGAAATCTGGTTAAGAACAGCATGGCCAAAGTTACTCAGGTGAGCGATGTGGCCCATGGGCCTCTTGTTTACTAGATGTGTCCATGTGACATTGGTGCTTCTTCCAACATTCAAGTTCAAATTAAATATTTTTCTTTTATTTGAACTCCAAGAGCTATAAAAAATATATAGAAAAAGTAGTTTAGTTGACATGGGACTCCAGCTTGATTTGTTCAACTTTAGTGGACACACACTATAAATATTGGTTACATGTACTGTACTTGCATAGCAAAAAGAAAATAAGTCTGGAAAACTGACATTGATGGAATGATGATTGAAAGGAGTAATAGTTCTGCATTTGCCTCAGCTATTTCATAGTGATATACTCTATTATTGAATGTTGAATTATCTATATGATGAGATGGACATACATTGCTTTGCTTCCAAACATTTTCCTTATACATTTCCTTTTCTCTCTGTTTACTCACCATTCACAGGGTTGGTTATGTCTGCCAGCATACTATCTATAGAATTAGATGTTTTTCACAAATAATGTATTGACATCTTTACACCTGTAGTTTTACTATTAATCCAGATTATTGTACATTGTAGATATAATAAGACAGAGGACATACTACCAGGATCTCAGGAGATGCTGGATTTCTCTCACCTCTTTGTCAGTGATGATGATATTCTACAGTTTTACCAGAGTACACATTCTGTAATAGCAAAGATTGATGGATTTGATACACTCAGAGTTGATATTCGATCATTGCCTCCCATTGTTGTCACCACTAAGCCAAAAATATGGATTTTAAAAAGAAATTTGTACTTGAAAGCCAGCTGACAGCTAGACCTGCTAGGAAATTTAATTAATAAAGTGAACTCAGAGCTCTCAGATAGATACCCAAAACAGACTAGAATTTCTTAGTATTTATTTTTTTATTTCAGTGTGCAATATTAATTGTTTACTTAGTGACCTAATGCTATATGTATTCAATGGTATTAAGAGTTTGTTAGATTTTAATGCAGTTCCCCATTCCATTCTACATAATCCAAAATGCTTGTGTAATTGGAAACTTTCAATTTTGACCATTTTGCTTATTTTAGGTCTAGGTCTCATAAACTATAACATTAACTTAATTTTATATTCAAAATGCACATGAACATTGTCAGGGAGAACATTAGTATGATAAGACATACATATAAATAATTAGCTTTTTTGTACATTCCAGTAAGATACCTGTAGATTCAGGTGCCTAATATAACACAATTTGTGAAGGAGTTTTTTTTTCCTTTATAGCTGTTGGGTATTACATATTGTGATACAGTTTTTATATAACTTTTTGTGGCTTGTTTTTGTAATGTTTGACAAGGTTTTAAAAGAGTTGCATTGAATTCCTTCTTCTTTTTTTTTGTTTTTTTTTTTTTTTTGGTATTATTACTTTTTTTTGTATTGAAGAGGTTGATAAGTATTTTTTTAGTTTTCAGATTTGTTTAAAAGTGCTTTTAGTTGGTTGGGTTTTTGTTTGATTTGTGTCTCAAGAATTTTTTTTTTTTGTGTAAGATGGGAAACCACCAGGGAGGGATTTTCTTCTTTTTTTTTTTTTTTTTTTTTGGTTTTTGTTTTATTTGTTTGTTTGTTTTTTTTTTTTTTTGAGTTTTGATATATATAAATTATGCATAGTTTTGATAAACATGATATCTATAAAATAAGTTTGGAAAATTTGAAATTTTGAAGAACCTACATGTAGCTTTTAAACATACATTACAACTAAATCTACAACTATTCATGAACCTTGAATGATTATACGTTGCTACAGCAATAACTAATTTTGATGCTTCCCCCTTTTTTAAAAAACACACTACATGAAGTAGAATTTTTGTTCATAAACATTATACAGTTAAACTTCTGTATCTCAAACATCAGTATCTTGAATACCACGGATATGCAGAAGTGAGTTGGTAGTCCCAACCATATCCCTAATCCTTGGATATTTTCTCAGCCCCATCTTGTTAGAAAACAAGATTTTATTGTAAGGTATAAGTACTAGTACCGGGTATTTAATTTTGAACGTCAAGAGGTCTTTTTTTTACATCTGACTGTGCATTAGATATTGTGAATTTTTTATTGTCTAGTCAATTGAATGATACATTGTGTAATTTTTTTTTTTTGAATTTCCCTCTGTCATGCATGTTCAGATCAAGTGTGCATTAGGGTTAATTAACAAGTTTTTTGAAATGTCCCCTAGTGTCTTTTTTTTTAACATGAATAATGATGGAAGATTTGTTTAACAGTGCCATATAGTGTGATTTCATTGGTACAAATAAATGGATTTATAAGGATATTTGTAAATCTTACTTCTTTGTCCTCAGTGGTTGAACCACTTGATGACCACTTTCTATTTATGTCATTACTGACCACATAGTCATTGAATAAAAACAGTCCAGCATCTACCTATACCATATAAGTGGAATTTTAGCATTTTGCTCTGAAAATCGGTATATTTTAGCTAGAAATAGTTTTATGATACCTACAAATATAATTATGGTAATTTAAATGCTGAAGGAATTGTTAGCAATATCCAATTAATTTAAGCGATCTCAACACCTGCTAAAAATGTCAAAATTAAATCCTCGCTAAAATTTCTGCTTATACGGTATTTGGAATCACTTTGTTATTGTTCATAAAGTAATGACAGGTTTTGCATTTAGTCATGCAGTTATAAATCAACATTGTATACTTTCCCATTTAAATCTATACTAAAACAAGAAGTGTTTGTGAAACACTGATGCCCCTGTATGGCAGCTTATGGCGAAGGTTAAAGTTTCTCAAATGCAAGTCACATTCCGGGCCAAGAGATCAAAAAAGTTGGTACCCAAAGAAAGGTCTTGTCTCAAGGAATATACCTTTGAAATATGAAAGCCCTAGCACCAACCATTGAAAAATTATGGCAAAGGCTAAAGTTTTTAAAAAGTAAGTAAAACGTCATAGTCAAGATGAAATGGTGCCCAAGGGAAGGTCTTGTCACAAATGATAAACATGTTCATTAAATGTGAAAGCCCTAGAATAAAATGTTCAAATGTTATGACCAAGGTTGAAGTTTTTTGAAAGTACGTTTAACTCCTAAGTCAAGGTCAATGCCAAAATTGTTGGTATCCAAAGGAAGGTCTTGTCACAAGGAATATACATGTGAAGGATGAAAACCCTAGCACCAATGGTTCAAAAGTTATAGGCAAGAATAAAGTTTTTCAAAAGTAGGTCCAATTCCAAGGTCAAAGAGTCAAAGTTGTTGGTATCTAAAGGAAGAATGCACATGTGAAGTATGAATACCCTAGCACCAACTGTTTAAAAGTTATGGTCAAGGTTGAAGTTTTTCAAAAGTAGGTCAAATTCCAGGGTCGGGGTCAAAGGGTCAAAGATGTTGGTATCCAAGGAAGGTCTTGTCACAAGGAATACTCATGTGAAGGATGAAAGCCCTACCACCAACTGTTCAAAAGTTATGGCTAAGTTTAAAGTTTTTTCATCAAAAGTAGGTCAAACTCCAAGGTCAAAGGGTCAAGGGTCAAAGTTGCTGGTATCCAAATGAAGGTCTTATCACAAGGAATACACATGTGAAGTTTGAAAGCCTAAGTTCCAACTGTTCAAAAGTTATGGTCAAGGTTAAAGTCTCATAAAAATTTGCAAAAGTGGGTCAAACACCAAGGTCAAAAGATCAAATATGATGTTGGTATCCAAGAGAGGTCTTGTCACCAGGAATACACATGTGAAGTATGAAAATTCTAGCACTAACTGTTCAAACGTTATGACCAAGGTTAAAGTTTTCCAAAATTAAAGTAGATCAAACTCCAAGGTCAAGGTCAAAGAATACATATGTGAAATATGAAAGCCATAGCTCCAATCAGTCAAAAGTAATGGGCAAGGTTAAAGTTTTTTCGGACAAACAGACAGACAGACGAATGAACAGGGCAAAAACTATATACCCCCGAATCTTCGAAACGGGGGCATAAAAACGAACATGGCCAATGTTTTGCTGAGCGGTTAAAAAAAATGATGTTGGACCGGTTGCAGTTGATGAGATGTTGAACCGATAGATTATTTTCACGTCACACTTTAAATATTCCACAGCATAGGCACGATCAGCCAAATCTGGGGTTAGGACAAAATCGAACTTAGTCTGTATAATGATTGTCTTCAAACCTTGACTTCCTGCATGTACCTGAATGACTAATCGGTGTTTTAATTGTAGAATGATCACTGATTACGTTAAATATCGTGTAAAATAGATTTTTCAGAATCAAATCAGTTTTGTTCAACTGTTGAGTTGATTACAGTATAGAACAGATGGAGCACTAGTCATCGTTAATGAAACAAAGGTCATTTGTTCGGTGGAAGTAATTCTTTTAATTGATAACAGGAAGCGAGAAAAAATGAAGGACCAGACCAGCAACAAGCTATCTGGCCATCAGGAAACTGACCCCCGACCACAGCACTAAAACCTGACCACTGTGCTATAAAGCATGGCCGTAGGACCCCCCCCCCCCCAATAATTTTGCCGATATATAGAATACTATAGAAAACATAGCTACTATATGCTTGTGCCCCTCAAGAATAACGTCTGATGACCTTTTTTTTTTTCTTTTTTTTTTTTTGCTTGTCAAGGAATTTTGGTAGTTGATGGTGCCTCCCAACTGAAAATGTATGTTTGTGCCCCTTCAAAGTGAAATTGCTTCCCACGGGCCTGTAAAGAAAACAATTTGCCATTCATAAACACCACTGAAAGAATACTGAAACCCCTGACAAGCAATTTAGCCTGCATTACATTGATCATACGGTTTTGTGTTCCATATGGATTAAATGTTAACAGTTTTTTTATTCATCCAGAAAACCTCCATGCGTACTTGATTGGAATTTCACAAACTATATATATATAACTATGATATTTTTTCTGTCACAAACTTGACTCTATAAGACTTTGGAATTTTTTGACATACAGACGCAGATCCAAGAATTTTTTTTTCCAAAAAAAGGGGGGTCCATCCCAGTTCAGTTACTTTACTACAGGTAAGTACAACTAATATCTCCGCAAATTTCAGGAGGGGGGGGGCTCCGGACTCCCCCTCCAACCCCGGCCCTCTAGAACCTATGACATGCATTTTGTATTTATCTGATGTTTAAGATGAAATGCTGTGTTCTGCTGGGTGTACTTTTTTAGTGAGTTTAAAACTTTAAAGGATTACTTAGTATGCAAATATTCTCAAATTGCAGAAAAACCAAATACAATGAATTCATAACATATTGTATATTTATTAAAATGTGGTGTTTTAGTCATAAATTGTTCTCGTGTTGTTGGAAAATATGAAAATTAAATCTTCTCTTTGTTGCTCCTAAGGTGGTGTCTTCAAATGAAAATGGAGGTGGTACTGGTTTTCTGAAGAAAAAATCAAGTCTAGTACACGTATTTGTTCACAACTATAAAATTTAAAGTACATGTTTAATAAGCAAACTTATTGAACATTTTGCTTTAGGCATGTATAATTACGTATGTTGCTTTACTTACCGTTTTCTCTTTTTAATGCCATAGCAAAATATAATGCAGAAGGAAAAGGTTGCCAGTACTACAGCAGATATTAAACACGAGATTAAAGCTGAAAAATATCAGAAAGAGAAAACGAAATAAATTTCACTTTAGAGTTTATTTTTGTCTAACTTTGCGATTTTATTCAACAGAAAAAAATATAGAAAAACACATTTATTTAACATTTCATTTTATACATGAATAAAAGTAGCGTCAAGTTGCACTTTGAAGCACAACATTCGGTCACCCTCTCCAGAATTGCAATTTTAAAAAGCGCATGTACTGTATAGGTTAATCTGAACAACCTGAAATCAGAGGAATTGGGATACATTAATAGACATTATGTGCATAAAATTTGGTGGGTTTTTTTTCTTACCATAATAGCAGCCTGAAGTAAAATTAAATATGGAACACTGAATCACCTCACATTGGGAGGACAAACAATCTGTGCTTGAAGTATCTAAAATTAATAAATGTAAATCAGCTGACTTAGAATAACTACGTATAGGGCCTACAGTTTTCCCCCCTAGAAATCCAAGCAAATTGATCAAATAAAATTTAAGTGAAAATCTTTGAAACAATTGTCTTTGTGATGAGAGGCTTTCTCTCGCTAATGTGACATACATGTGGAACATGTTTTCCCAGTGAAACCATTGTCACAGGAACATGTATAACCATTGACGTCATCAGTACAGTTACCATGGATACAAGGAGAACTAGCACATTCATTTGTATCTACAATACAAAAGAAGAACAATATGTCATTCAAATCTTATAAGAGTATGTCCAGCAGGTAACTCTGGCTAAGCTGGGTGTGTAATTGCCGTTTTACCTAATTCACAGTTGATACCGGAATACCCCGAGTTACACAGACATTGATATCCGTTCACGTAATCCGTGCAGTTTCCATGAATGCAGGGAGAGCTAGCGCATTCATCAATATCTAATAAAAAACAAAAATATATATATCTGTTTGAAATAGATATTTTGATATAGAAATACCTTAAACCTGAATTTGTTTCATTTTTCATTGTTAGTACATCTGTAGTAATACCAGTAGTACAGTGGGTCCCTGTGAAGCCTGCTTTGCAGATGCACGTGAAACCACCAAGGTGAGGAGAGCATATCTTGGTATGAGGGCAAGGGTTTCTGCGGCAAAAATCGATTTCTAAGGAGGTAGATACCAGTATTAAAATTAATACAAATGCATCTTGACAATACATGTAATCCCAGCTCTAAAAACTCTATATCATTTAACTTACGAAGTCGACAGTCTGACGCTGGATCATAACCACTAATACACGTGCACGTATAGTTATTCCCGTTCTCAGTGCACGTTCCACCATTAAAGCACGGTGTTGCAAAACATGGCCTGTCTACAATTAAGGGAATACTAAACCAATATCTCCTCTGACTTATATAGAGATTGACTTTTACAATTTGTTGGCAAATATCCTACCTTGATAAGCCTCTGCACAATCCTCATCTATCAATCCATCGCCATCATCATCTGACAAACACACAGATATCTGTTAATTTCCATCAGCATTAAAAACCATTGCAGTCAATATGTGAAAAAAAATAAAGAAGATTATATAAATTTTCTGGAAGCTAACCCTTTGAAAGAATCATATTGATACCTTGACCGTTATCTATTTCTTCGTCGATCTTTCTGTCACAATCATTGTCCAGTCCGTCTCCATGAGATGAAGGGGAATTTATGCAAGGCTTCAGAAAGAATTGTAAGTACTTCTATAACTGAACTGAGTATAGACAGAAAAATAAAACCTATTTTTGCTTTTCAGCTTCTAATTAAAAACTACATTTTGGTACGTACCCTATTGATGGAAGTCAGTCTCATTCCTGTCGGAAATCCATAAGTCTCGAACCACCCTTTCCCATACAAAACCCCTCCAAAAACACAGATTGGTGAAATATGACGGACGTCGTAGGTACCCTCAGCCAATGATACATATCCGCCCAAAAATTCCCCACCAGGGAACTCGTAGACCTCAGTTGTGTTGAGAGGCATGACATTAATTCTCAGTCCATCCAAGTCTACTTTTTTGACCACAAACATAAAGTAACTGTCGTAGGAACCCGTTGCGCTTTTGGGTGTCGTAAATACGTAGTTTGCAGCATACAGCTCCATGGGTGGAATTATTATCATCGAGGGGTCGGCCATATTACGATTCATTTGACTAAGAGAATATTGAACAACATAGATTGGTTTGTCCGCTGTAATTAATGCATAGAAAGAAGAACTGAAATGTCTCTGAACCCATTGCCCGGATTCTTGAAGAATAAATACGTCTGTTGTTGCTGTGGAATTGTCCAGTCCCTTAATTTGAACATTTGTGTCGTGCTCTGATGCAACAAATCTAAAATAGTCCCCCACAACACGACCTGGTATTGGAACAGTAGCAAAAGTCTTTCCCCATTTATCGGTAGATAAATGTTGTTCCGCAATGTGGTCCGCTGTGCCATTTCCTATTGCTGTTAATACGTTACCACTGAAGACGGACACCGGTTTGTCTGCAATAATGTACGTTCCTGTGATGTCTCCTGTGCTTTGCAATTGGAGAGTGTCGAATGCATCAATACTAATATTTATCCATTGGCTTTTACTGAAATTGCTACCTTGGAATGTTATTACTGATTGCAATGTTGTGCTGAGTTTGATTCCTATAGATGTTGCATTGGAAACACCAACGATTAAGAGTTCGGATTTGAAAAATGACGGTAGGTATGATGTTACAAAGTAATCGGTACCGATTGCATCGCATGGAATTGCAAGGAAAGCGTCATTTGAAAACGGTTCTTTGTTGAAACCATATACCACAATTTCATTGGATGCTTCGATCAGCAACCCTTTAGAATTGAGAGAGGTCCCACCCATTCTGAGTGAACTAGAAATGTTGACTTGTTTGACAGTACCAGAAGTGACATCCAATGAAATGTCAATTTTTGGATTGTACCAACGCGGACTTGTTATATTGACGAACACAGGTTGGGATTTTGCTGTAGTAATGAAAATCTCACTGAAAAGTGTTGCCTGAAAATTCTCCATGAATCCAATCACGAATTTTGTTCCTCTGTTGTCGATGATGCCTGAAATAAATCAAAATAAGTGTGTTCTTTAACGATTTTTTTAATCAGCTTCTGAAATAATTAAAGTGTGACTTCGTTGTTTGATTTCTTATGCCATATACATTTTATATACTCGTTGAAGATTCATAGCTGCAACCAAAATGGAATTATATTTCTGTGTACAGTATATATATACCTGAAAAGTAACGCGGGGAAGCATGGTTCCATCAACTTTAAGTATTTTACATATAAGTCTAAATCTTACATCAATCAGACTTATTCAAAGTGTCTTACCACTTGTGTAATATGGAAAGAAGATAAGAAAGGGAACCAATATAGTTGTTGCACCATCCATTACGGACATTAAAAACACAACTTGTCATCTCTCTGGACTCGCTATTTAAGATAACCGACAGGTTGTTGGTATCTTGATCAAATGAATGTTACATGCCAAACTGAACAAAGAGACATTAGCCTTTCGATGCTGTTAATAGATGCTTTAAATTCTTTAATAAACTTTTATTTGGGATTAGAGAGTCTTAATGTATTACGTTAATCTCTTTTAATCCTTAATTTTGTTTTGACTCGGTCATTAGAGATCGAGGAACAACATTGTATTAAAATTGAATGTAAAATATTCCATGCAGCAGATATAATTAATGGATTAGCACGAACACGTTTCATTTGAAGGGAGGGGAGGGGGGTACATCCAACCAATACACAATACACCCAGATCTGGTATTGTCTGATCAAAAGTTCTTCAATCCTTGGAATATTAATTTTCCCGCAACAAACATTATAAATATCGAAAATACACGATTTCTTACAAAAAGGCGATTTCAATTGCCCATGCAACATCAGACGATTTAAAAGTTTGGTTATATCCTTTGCTTTACGCATTTTATACATACATGTACAAAATTTCAAAACAAAACAGACAAAATGGACATGTGTGAATCTTCCTTTCAGCTTAAGAAGGTTTGTATTTTCCTGGGGGGGGGGGGGGGGAAGAGAGGACGGGGCAGTCATTAATCGTGGATTCCTTTAGAGTAAACTGATCGAAAGTCGAACATGACCGCGAGTCGAACGCATTTTAAACGTCACCTACACCTTTTGATAAACAATAAATGGTAGGCAACTCTTGATTATCTGTCTTCTTTTTTATCCATTTAATCAATTAGAGTTATCTTTTCTAAGTCGAACTCTTCTGTTAATAGTTCTAGGTGCCGGGAAATTTGAAGGTGATTTCTCCAAATTTTCTGTCGTAAATGAATTATCCATGTTGTTTCAAAGCTCCAAACATTTACCAAATAAGCTAATCAATACTTTAAAAGACAGATTTATACCAATCAATATTTTTAAAAGCTGTTTTTATATGGTTTTGGATACATAATTCGCAAAATAATTAACCAAAGCTCATTGAATTAATATCAAAAAATGATACGGAGTCGAACACCGAAAATGAACGCAAGTCGATCAGTGTTTGACACTAGCCTAGAAACAACGATAAAAATACCGCAATTTACACAAGAGAGAATAAAGGCTTTATAAGATTTATAAAGATTATATTATTATAGAAGAAAATGAATCAACTCTTTCCATTCAAAAAACAAACAAACAAACAAACGAACAAACAAACAAACCTGTGCCACCAGTACTTTAATTATTCCATGATTCAGACCACAATTTACGTGATCATTTTAATTGTAAACATCTAGTCGTAATATAGCAAATTTAGATGTAGGCTATCTATTTTGGCAATTACGTCTAAAATCAAGTTTTAAACTTTGTGCAAAAATCCTCATGCTGGGGAAAGGAGTTTTCTTTTTTTTTATCAACAAATTTGTGAGTTGGATTTTTTGTGATTTAGTTCCCCCTCCCCTCTCTCTGGAAAAAAATACCTGGGTCTGCGCCTGCCAATGTTTTCAGTGCTCTCCAGAGCCCAATGCATGTTACAGGTGGGTTCTTAATGCTTTATCCATTTACCACGACAGTGAAAAGACAAACAATGATGAATATTTAATTAAGAAGATCTGACGCACGAAGTATATTTTGGAACATAATATTTTACTGTAAATTTAGTTTGAAAATGTTCATTGAAAAGTCTAGCTGCAACCCATCCCCTAATTTTTTGCAGCACGGTAAAATCGCCCGTTTTATGTAGCCAAAAATCTTATTGTTGAAACAGTTGAACCCCCCCCCCCCCAACCGCATGGAACGAGATTGGATAATTACTTCTTTGTTTTTGCTGGCTCATGGCGCAGTCTTCACAACGCATGCCCGTCGGGCATCTCATCTACTACTTTTACCAAGTTTACATGCCCTACTCAAAATTTAACTTCATGAAATAAAAAAAAAAAACGGTCTTTACAGTGTATGAACCATTGTTTATACAAGAATGGACCAACAATAAAAAATTTAGAGTGAAAAATATTCTTTCGGGTAGTCAAGAACATATACTTTTTATTGCTGTAATGCATTACCGAAAATTTTGAAATGTAGTAGTTTATCATTACGGAAAAACCTGCATGCAGTTTTTAACATACTGAATTTGGATTTCATGTAAAAATCCTACAGTGTATTTACAGTTTGTGTACACAATGTGGCATGATTATCTCGTGCATTTCAACAACAGTAGAAAGACGACAGGGATTAGTTTGTTACGCTTCATTGCATATGACACCTGTGAAATTGATTTCAAAATGTGTGTGTGCACTTCTTTGGTCAACTTATTTAGTATATATACTTGTCTGTTTTAACTATGTTGTTACATTAGGTAATAAAAAATAAATTTCACCTATTTACTTGACTACTGACGGCATATTTATTTGGTACATTAAATACATGTATAAACAGGGCTGTTAAAAAAGGTCAGTGAATCTACAAGAAATAATAAATCTACCAAAATGTGGTAATCATTGCTATTTTTGACGAAATCTGAATTTAATAAACGAGTATTGAACATGTTGAAAAAGGGGGGGGGGTAACGATAACTTCTGACGTAAATTTAATTTCTTTTGATTTTATTTACCGGTTATTTTACTAAACTACTATTCAAATTTTCACACACAAAAAATCAAGAAATGCCAATTAGAAACAAAAAGGGAAAAGGAATTGTCATGGAATAAAATACCGTACACACTTTAATATCAGAAACGAAAGACTTAGTATAGATTGCAATCCACTGTGTAAAATATTTTTACATAAAAGTCAGTCTACAATGGAGAAAACATTACACATGCCCAGCGGGCATGTGAATCTTCATTTTTTACATGCCCGCCCGCAATTTTACCAGGTCCCGCGCATCGGACTCCCGGGTTATTTCGAAGACTGAATTGGCGGATGTGACTGGTCAATTGCAACTTACTTCTCCTAGGCACCTGATCCCACCTCTGGAATTTCCGGGGGTTCGTGTTTTATATCCTTTTTACAGATTTGTATTGACTGTAGATTTTCTTGAGATTGATTCCGTTCCCTATCTTCACCTTTTTCAGGTACGTTGTCTTGAATCTTTTTTCGCCCCCCCCCCCCTTTAAAAAAAAACAACGATGCGCCAGTTCCGGAAAAAAATAAGATTTGTTGAGATCTCAGGAAAATAGGGGCCGTAACAGAGGATTAACATTTGATTAAACAAAAAGAAAATGGAAAGCTTATAGAGATAATTTGAATGGTTTTAAAATCCGCATGAAAGATTTTAAAATTTCTGAAGAAATAAATATTCAACATTAAATTTTTAAGCAATTTTGTAAATCGTTTTATGTCTTCTGATTTTAAAATATGTCAAATTGAATTTGTTTTATGGCAAGATTGTTTAGATTGAAACTATTTTGCGTTGAATAAAGTAATCGAACTTTAAGAAAATTAGTCCTACCATAGAAAGTTGTGAAACTTCAAACAATAAATTGAGTCCTGACCACATAAATTCGCCTGGAACGAATAATTTAAGCATTCGAAATGTTACCTTAGAAAAGACTTCTAAGTGTAAAAAATGACGATAACAAACAGTGATCGATGTCAAAAAAAAAAAAAAGAAAAAAAAAAAAAAGAAAAAAAGAAAAAAAGAAAGCAGAACTTTTTTTTTCTTTTTTGCCATAACTTCAAATTGGGCTTCAAACATGTTCAACGGAGGATGAAAAAAAGAGAGACAAAGCATATAAAACTGAAAAAAAAAACTGAATACAGAGAGAAATAAGATAAAATCAACAGAAAAGGTGGAGGATCAATGAAAAATTCGTAATTCATGCGACTCGGAATACTAGTAAATGGCGTTCGACTTCATATCTGGCCGTTCGACTTGTGGTCGATTGTGTTCGACTTACGATCTATTTGGTATCTCGGGCTTTTTCCTTTAATAACAATTGTTTCATTCAGTTGCCACAGTAAACAACACGCTAAAATGACGCTTTAGGCACACATTTCGATACATCTCTGGGTTTATGACACGCATAATGTACCCTGTTGTCAACACTGTCGGTGAATACAGAAAGGCGTTCGACTTGCGATCACAGGTACTTGTGGACAGGACCCCCCCCCCCCTTCCAATATGCCCCACAGGTCAAAAATTTTTTATGTATTTTTTTCACAAATTATTCTTCTAGTACACATTTACAATGTATTCCATAAGAAAAATCCAAAAAATAACGCAGAATTAACGTTTTACTAAAAAATCATACCCGAAAGGGGGATCGACTTCACATTTACAATTGTGTACTAGAAGAATAATTTGTGAAAAAAATACATAAAAATTTTTTGACCTGTGGGGCATATTGGAAGGGGGGGGGGGTCCTGTCCACAAGTACCTGTGATTTAACCTGCAAGTTCTTTATCTTTATTGATTACTGTCATTGTTCTTTATCTTTATTGATTACTGTCATTGTTTCTTATTGCGAAACATAGACTTTGTCATTTAATACACTAATATGGGAGCGGGCGTATAGTATCATTTTGTGAGATCAGTGCTCACAGTACCTGTAGTTTAATATGAATATATCACTCAGATTCACAAAGCTTTATCTGATAAATGGTTGGTTGGGAAAGGGGGATCGACTTCACTCAATATTTGACAAATAAAACACAGCTGAAGCGATTATAAAAAAAGGTATATATATAACGATTGATGTAAACTAAGGTGAAGTGGTCTTAAAGTAGATCCCATGCAATTCTATTGTCGGCCCATATTGAGGGAGAGGAAAGAGAGATACATATATTTTTAGTGAGAGCCATTACCCCGGTATATATTTGGTAAACATTAATCTATCGAGCTAAAGTTTTGATAAATTGAGTTGAGTGAATTGTAGATTTTAAAACAAAGCAAAGTTTGTCAAACATTCTGAATTAAAGATCTTCTGCATGGATATCGCTGGACTCACTTTTTGATCAAGTTAATCTTGCGCTTCCGATTGAGCTGGTGCATTTTAATTTGTTCAGACAACACAGCAAAATATATAATATTGGACAAAATAATTATGATACAGCGTACGTATCAATTTAAAGTCGTAATTAAGAGTGTATTTTTTTTTTTAAAGTGTCCAATTGAAAAACACCCCTCCCCCACCCCCAACCCCAAGAGGAAACAAAAAATTAAAAAAAAAACCACCAAAATAATAATAAAATAAAATTGAAAAAAAAAAATGATAAAACAGAAATAGCAAAGAAAAAATTAAATAAATTAATAATAGATTTTTAAAAAAAGACCTTAGGATTCCTCAATAAAACCAGCGTCAGTGGAACCGGGGGTTCCCCCAGTAATTCAAGAATAGCGAACAAAGGTAAAGAAAAAAAAGAAGACTGAATGAGTGAACACATGGTGAAAATGCCAATCACACAAAAAAATTGAGGTTGATTAGCCCCCCCCCCCCCCAAACACCCAACACATGTACACATTGACCACACTCTAGATACATGTAGTTAACACGGTTATTAAAGCCGGAATCGATACAAACCCCGTCGCCATGCTATCCACTCCTTCCCCCAACACCTCAGCCGACGAGGGATCCGCTCCTTCAAGTCTAAAGATAGCTTTGTCCTTCAAATATTCACCTTGTTTTTCAGGGGTGTGCTTTACAGTGCATTTTGATTGGCTAGCAAAATCGGACATGTTTACAAAATTTCTGCAGACAGAAACGCAATTCTTCATGTAACGAGGTCAAGTTGAGAGAAAAAGCCAACCTTTATAAGTCAGTGTAAGTATTTAATTTTGTACATAAGCTTTATTTAATGATAAGTCTTTATCTGGTGCCTTATTTTCTTATAATAAACTCATGGCTATAGTCCAAGTTGGTCCATTGAGTTTTTTCCCCCGTTCTTCCTCTTTCCACCCTTTTCTTCCCAAAATTCTGTACAGTTTTTCGTTCATGAAAATTTTATCAATAGAATAAAGGCAGCGGTCTAAGTACAAGATGTATTCTTGCAACGAGACCAAGATATTATTATGGAAAATCGATTCAACATGAAATTTGAGGCTCTCCACGGGAGGTGTGATAATTAGGTCATTACGACACCTAAAGTACGTCTGCTACTTGAGCATGTTAAGTCAGTGTGAAAACATAAAGAAAGCTCATGATATTGTGACCGTCCTTCTTTAAACATATGACTCACAATACTGTTTTGATTTTCCATTTTTATTCTCTTTTTTAGATACTTATTTTCGACACATACAACTCAAATAGTAAAAGTCTGTAGAAAGGAGGGGGGGGGGTACATGTTTTTTTTTTTTTAACTAAACGTGAAAAAAAATGTTTGCATCAGATACATGGACCATGTTTCTTAGGGGAGTCTAAGGTCTTTTTTATTTGTTACTTTTACATAGAAATTTTGTAACTCTGAAAATTCCGGGGGGGGGGGGCAGAATCCCCCTCCCCCCAATCCTCTAGAACTGTCCCTGCATCTGTTTCTCTCTTCATCTGTAAGCTTTACATGTATTTCACACTGCTAGGCCTAGGTCAAATCACATCCAATATCATATCTTGCACACTGTGGGGGACTAAAGAACTATCAAACACGTTCCCTTGGAGGGAAGATATTTTGCAGTCTAAGAGTCGGTCATGATGACCTAATTTTGAAATTTATGGCTTTACATAGTCAAATTATGTCCAGATCATAGTTTGCACTATGTGAGGTATGTGTAGTACTTTGCCAAGAAGGTACACATGTACATGTACATATATATCATGACTCAGAAGTAGGTCACAGTGGACTCATTTTGATATTCTAAAGCTATCCATACTCAGATTGTGTCCAAATCGTAACTTGCACAGTGTGAGACTGAATCATTCAACCCTGTCCATTGACGCATCTTTTTTTTGGAAAATTATGTGTTTCTAAATCCAAAAGTAGGTCACATTGACCTCATTTGAAATGTTATAACTGTCTAGAGAAGTATAGTTCAGTGCCCTAAAGCATACTTTTAGGAAGTGTTTCACAACCCAAAAGTAGGTCACTGTGACCTCTGTTTGAAATTTTATGACTGTGTAGTGGTGATATGTATCATCACAAACCACATCCAAAATGTACATGTAATATGATCCTCTTCCATTCTGGTGGCTGAATGAGAAGAGAATACCTTGTAGCTAATTAAAATATTGACCAATGCAAGTATAGCATAGTCAGAAAATAACTTTTAAATCACAAGTTAGTTCCAGTGGGCATATCATTTACCTTAGCTATGTACTTTAAATTTTATTTTTAGCTGCACCAAGCATCATGGTAATAAATGTGATAAACAACAAATGAACCTCTGATTTTGGACATTTGTTTTTAAAACTTTGACAAAGGTGGATTACATGTATATGGATAATAGAGTCTGATTAATGTGAACAGATAAAAGGATTAATGTACATATATACGTCTTCAGTAGCAGCTTTGTGATAGATACACAGACAGTGCTTTATTTAACATGTTTAATATCAATTAAGGAAGTGCATACTAAACATCTTGATATATTAATAAATCTTTTTTTGTGGTAAACTATAATTTTAAAACATTTTGTATTTCAAATTGATGGATAGACTTAACTTAATTGCTCATCTTGAATAATTTAGTTGCACCAGACACATAAATTACATTTTTATCTGTGATAGCTCTACCTTCATATGAATAACCTAAATGATATAGTAGCTAGCTTTTTATCACAGAACAGCTTCTCTTACACAGATTTTTTTTAATTTCAACTATGAGACATTGTTTTTGATTATGTACATGTATAATCATGATTATATTTGTGAATCTTATGCAGAATAACTTTCTGTCTATGAAGAGGATTTTTTTTTGTTGAAAATTTGAAATATGAGATCCTGTGTATATTAATTGTGCCAATTTTCTTTTGTTTCTGACTAACTTACAGGTAACCATTCAGTCGTTGACCCGGTTCAGCAAATTTGACTCGTATCATATTACTCTTGGAATAATGATATGCAAATTTTGATAAAATTCAGATTTAAATTCCTCTGTATGTATATATTAAATAAATTAAAGTATTCCAATGCACAACAAGTTGGATAATTAATGTATATAATTATATAAGTCATAGACCACAAACATTCTAGAACTTAGGCTGCAAAAACATGAAAAAGTAATACCTGGTATGTATACACTGTATTTATATGGCTGAATTGCAGACAGGATGAATGTGTATTTGACATAAGGTATTTCTTGTTATCTGATTCAACTTAAAACATTTTAAAAACCCCCATTGAATTGATTGTTAGACTTGAGATGATAGGAATATAGATTTGTGCTATTTTCAAATGGAATTCAAATTAAATCCTTGACTTTACTGCACTTCATTTGTACTGATTGATATGCACACTTAGGATTTTTCTCCTAGAGGAAAACATTAATTGATGACATTTTTTTTAAATTACAGTTATTTTATAAAGGTTGGAGGAGAAAAATAAGGAAGACTTATTTAAGAACTCATTTAAGTCATAACCAGTGCCATAGCTACACGATAAATAAGAGACAGTACATTCAAGTGGGCTTGTAACCAGGGCTGTGACCTTGACCTTTAGGAAAATGTGGAGGAAGACGACACAGAGGGTCTGTTCTCGACTTTTATCCCCACAACATGAGGTCAGTCAGCGGTTTATGTCAGAGGGGCCAAAGGTCATGGCCATTCGACGTGAGACCATTAATGTGTGGGAGAGAAGGGCCCCCCTCAATCCACGACAAGTCAGAAGGCTGGTGAAGAATGGGGTCAAGGTCATTGTTCAGCCATCTAACAGAAGAGCCTACAATATGCAGGTGGGTGGATTGAAATGAGTTGTTAGAGTAAAAGTGTGGTACTAATAATTTTACTGTACAATCTATATGCCTTCCTTGATTCTTTTTTGGCTGTACACATTGTTGAAATATTTATATGCAACACTCAGAATTTGATGACCTGCTTTTACAAAGTACTTCCTATATCAGATTATTTTTGGTGAAATGTAGAGTTTTCATTGTACATTTTAATATTATAGCAATAGTATACATGAATTGTTACATATACTTTTGTAATAGATGTCATCCAAATTAAAAAAAAAATAATTGCCTTGGTCAGACAAGCTAAAATGAAATTTTTTACAGATTGGACCTGCACCTGGGACCTTTGGCAACCAGAGTGCACCAAAGTTGCTTGCACGAGTGTACATGTTTGTCTTCAATATTATTTACATGTTTTAACAAAAGAAATCTTCATTAAGATATTTGAAATATGCATTTTGAATTATTTTGCTGTTAAGGTTTACTTTCTAATACAATGAATCTTTAAAGAATCCCAAGTAAACTTTGAAACTGGACATTTAGCTCACATTTTTTCCAACATTAATTTGTCACTGTATATTGATACTATTAAAACTGCAAGTATAGTAAAAGAAAATTATTTTAAACATTTAAGATATACAATATAAGCATATTTCTAGTACACATTTTCTTTATTCAACAGGAGTATTCGGCTGTTGGGGCAGAAATTAAGGAGGACCTAAGTGAAGCAGAATTGATTATTGGGGTCAAGTCCGTCCCCATCGACCTTCTTCTACCGGACAAGACCTATGCATTTTTCTCTCATACCATCAAAGCTCAAAAGGATAATATGCCTTTGCTGGATGCTATTTTAGAAAAGGTGAAAAGCTTAAATGGATTTTAATATAAATTATTTTTTTTTAATTGATTATTAAGAATTTGACTCTGTTTTTCATGCAATTGCATTAATTAACTAATAATCATGATATTAAAATGTGATCATTGGTTTCAAGCTCAAGATTAAGATTATACATTATTTGTAACTAAAAATTGTTTTTGGTTAATTGAAGATTCTTAAATAATATCAATATTGTTTTGTATTTTTCATCAGAACATCCGTTTAATAGACTATGAGAGAATGGTAGATGACAATGGCCAGCGTGTTGTGGCATTTGGTAAATATGCAGGCGTAGCTGGAATGATAAACATTCTTCATGGTCTAGGATTAAGGCTCCTGGCGCTCGGACATCATACACCATTTATGGTTTGTTTTTGTTTTCTTGCACTGCTTCTTTGAGTACATAATAGTAACTTTGTCATAGAGCTTCAGTTTTCACTGCAATTATAAAATGTGAATTTAGTGCAGATTTATAAATCAAGAAATTAGATTTGGAGGAATAATTGTAGAATATTTAGTCTCTTTGTGTCATTGATATGCATACCCTGGATAACATGGGATCATATGTGGGGATAAAAGATCATTTTTTTTCCAGTTTAAACTAACATTAATTACAAGTAAGTAATATGTGGCAGAGGCATAATACTTTAAACAATTCATCAACAAGTGAAAATATGATTTCAACTGGTTTCAATTGATTTAAAATTTCAGCACATTGGACCAAGTCATAACTACAGGAACACTGAGCAGGCGAGACAGGCCGTGCGAGATGCTGGGTATGAGATCGCGTTAGATCGACTACCAAAGTCTATCGGTCCTCTGGTGTTTGTTTTCACGGGATCGGGAAATGTGTCACAGGTACATAATATAAAAATGTCAAAATAAAATCCAGAGTTTATAATTATGAAAAAAAAAACTCAAAAGTACAGAAATTCACTAGACAAGTGAAACAATTTAACTGAAGTTGTGAAGAATTCAGAACATTTTGTTTCCTGTATTGGTAGGTCTGTTTTTTATATTATACAGGGGGCTCAGGAGGTGTTTCAGGAGTTTCCCCATGAATACATTGAACCCGAGAGTCTGCCTAAGGTTGCCAAACAGGGAGGTATGGTCCATGTAATTGGTTCATCGTCTCAAAATATTGTCAGTAAAATTGTCATACACTGTGTTTCACTTACATTGTTTATCCGTCATTGACTATGACTGACAATAATTTTTTAAAGTTCTTGTTTAAGTACATGTACACAATATATAAATAGTGCCACCAAAACAAATTTAAATTGGAGATCTTAATTTAAGGGACTGGAGACTGGTTATTCAGTTATTATTTAACTTTACAATACAATGCATCTATCATGGCTGTCTATTTTCAGCAACCAACAAGCTGTATGTGTGTGTGGCTAGGAGAGATGACCATTACATCAGGAAGGAGGGAGGCAAGTTTGATGCTGAAGAGTTTGAACAACATCCTTACAGATATGCCTCTACATTCAGTCATAAGGTATGTGCACATCTTAATGCCAAAGAGATCAATGATGAAGGGGAACACTGTGTTTAGCTCACCTGAACAAATTTTCAGGTGAGCTATTTGGAAGTCACCAGTGGTCAGTGTTTCTCCCCTTTTTTCTTTAAGATTTGCCATGACTTGATTTGTTTGATTAAGGTAAAGTAAAGGCATTTGTTCTGAGTTTTCTAAACCATAAAACTTTTCTTCTCAAAATTTTGACATCTTTGTTTATTCAGATAGCACCCTATGCCTCTGTCATCATTAATGGTATTTACTGGGCCCCAAATGCCCCCCGACTGATTACCATTCCTGATGCCAAGACTTTACTGAAGCCGACACCAGCTCCATGGCTACCATCCAGTCCTGGCTGTCCACAACTGCCCCACCGCCTCCTGGCCATCTGTGATATCTCTGCCGATCCTGGCGGCTCCATCGAGTTTGTGAAGGAGTGCACCACCATTGATAAACCTTTCTGTTTGTATGATGCTGAGCAGAACATGGAGACAGAGAGGTTAGTAAGAGTTAGAAACAGATTTATATTTTTTTTCTCAGAAAGAACCCAAGATACAGGCTTTTTACAAAGGAAGATGAAAGAGCACCAGTCTCAGATGTTTAGATAGGATCATTTCCTGATCCTGTGAAACATTTGTTTGGAGTGGTGTTTTAGTACAGGAAATATGAAATTTTGGTTGAATGTAAAAATATTTATGTTATCTCCTTTGGAGACAGTGTACTGTTTTTAAAAAAAATAGTGTATAAAATACATTCTTTTAGGTGTACAATATGTATGCAATATCTATGTGAGTTCTTCAAATAGTTTTCAGTAGGAGACATCCTCAAGCAAATACTAACTCTCAGTCTATATATTATAAGCTTATCAGATACATTGTACCTGTGATAAATCTGTAGTGATGAACTAGCTTATATGATAAGCAGAAATCAGTCACCAGCATTGATAGCTAGCAAAATTAGCTTGGAGCTGGTTTTATTGGAATCAAACTTTCCGAACTGTATGGTTCAATTTTACAGTTTCCAGGGAAATGGTGCTTTGATCTGTTCTATAGACAACATGCCAGCACAGATTCCAAAGGAGGCCACAGATTTCTTTGGAAACCTGCTATTGCCCTACATTCCAGATATGGTGATTTCAAAATACAGATAATTAAGTAAAACATGTGTAGCAAAGTGCCAGGGAAAAGCAATTTTGATTCATTATAACCGTAATTTGTTATACCCAATAAGTTCATAGTATATTTTCATTGATAAACTAAGGGGAATAAAAATCACTTGCTATAAGCCTAAATTCATTATATGAGGTATGTTCGCTTTTCTCTAAGGGTAAATTCATTATATAATGTGTGTTCGATGTTAGGATGTTTTACTGTATATTGAAGAATACTTAATAAGACTGTACATGTACATACACTGGACAAAATAAGTTAAGGATCATGATTTATAAATTATTTAATTTACAACAAATAACAATATATTCCATTATATAATATAAATCTTTAACAAGTAAACAAACAATTTTTAATGTGTTTATCAAAAATCAATGAAGCGTTAACGTGCATTGGGATTAATTTTCACACAACCCCCAAAACAGAATGAAAAACAGCCTTGGTAAAGGATGGAAAATTCAGACGTAACCATTTGTGCAGTGATTTGATGTGTTCAATATGCTGTATGACCACCCCGTGCTTGAATAACTGCGCGACAATGCCTCTGCATACTGCAGATAAGTCTCCGGAAGAAGATTTGCGGCAATCTAGCCCATTCCTCGACGAGTGCTGCAGAAAGCTTCTCAAGGTTCCTAGGGAGTACTGGGCGCGCTGAAATGGCTTGCTGTAGCTTGCCCCAAGCATGTTCTATGGGATTCAAATCAGGCGAAAGACTTAGCCAGTCCATTCGCTCAGTGGTTTCATTTTCCAGGTAGTCTGTTACAACGTTAGCCCTGTAAGGTCTAGCATTATCGTCCATTAAAATAAAATCATCACCGATAGCACCTGCATACAACCTGAAAATAGGGTGCAGTATCTCATCTCGGTATCTTATCCCTGTAAGATTTCCTGCGATAACGTGCAAGTCAGTCTTTCCAGTTATACTGATACCACCCCAAACCATCACAGAACCATCCCCGAAACGATCATGTTCAGCAACACAGCAATCTGCATAACGTTCACCGGTCGTACGCCAAACTCGTCTACGGCCGTCATGAAAGTCTACACAAAAGTACGACTCATCTGTAAAAAGAACAGGGGTCCAGTGACGCAGTTGCCAATTGACGTGGTTTCGTGCCCATTGGAGTCTGGCTGTTCTGTATCTTGGGGTTAGTTTGGGCCAGACTGCTGGTCGGAATGCTCGGATATTAGCCGCATGGAGTCTGTTTCGAACTGTCTGTGGTGTTACTCGCACTCTTATTGCTATTTGAAAGTCTGTATTTAGCCTAACAGCACTCTGGAACCTCTGCCGTTTTGCCATATTGACCAGATAACGGTCCTGACGAGCCATGGTTGACCTTGGACGACCTGAACGTGGTCTCTCGACAACGGTACCAGTATGTTGGAATCGATTCCGTAATCGTGAAATGACACTTTGGGACACATTAAAGTGTGCAGCAACAGTTCTTTGAGTATTGCCAGATTGAAGCATACCTATAGCTTGGGCTGCCTCAAAGCCGGTTAAGTGACGTCTCATGGCTTGAAGGTCATCAAAAAATATCCACAACTTTAAACACGTATTCAAATAAAAAATTTCGTTAAATTTCTGTATACCCTGAATCACTTTGTTTTTCACCCTGTGTCGGCATTCAGTAAAGCATGAATTGGGCATGAATTGCATGACCCTACAGGTAGCATTTTCTTGTCAATAACACGTTAAAGAAAGTATGGTTGAACTATAATGTAAAAAATATATTATAATTGTTTTGGGAAAACAATTCAAAATCATGATCCCTAACTTTTTTTGTCCAGTATATCTGTATTAAAATTGATATGAAAATGAATGTAAGGTACATGTTCATACAGCCTATAAGCATGATAAGTGCAGAAGAAGGGGATTGATTAAATAATAGTTTGTAAATTACTGATCTACCCATGATTCAAACATATTCATGTATATGTAACTTATTTTTTTAATGTCAGTGTTTGAGGATGTGCATATTTGACATACATGTAAAGAAAAAAGTGTCACATCTTTTAAAAATATTTTTTTGTATTTTTTCTGTAGCTGAAGTATCCTGCTACACTACCCTGGGATGAATATGATGTTCCAGCTGTGGTCAAACATGTAAGGCTTAATGTCAAAGTCTGTCATTTCATAATTATACCAATGGAAGTTAATTTAAAAACATAACACTTTTGTGTTTTGTTCTGTAGGCAGTGATTGCATCCAACAGGAGATTGACCCCAAATCATGAGTATATTGATGAACTTAGAAGACAGAGCCTAAGGTAGCAATTACACATTTATATATCTCAACAACCTTTTCTTTTTGTGTAGTACATGTATTTGTTCACAGGGCCTAAATTTAAACTTTATTTACATGTATTTCCCCTTATACATGTTTTAGAGACACCTTAAAAAGGAGTGACAGCCTTTAATAAATGATTTTTACTTTTGAGTAGTTTTATGTGTGAAATACAAGTGAGTTGTGTATTTTAACCTGAATGACTTATCATTGAATAAAAAACAAAATAATTTTTGAAATACAAATGTGGTTAGTTCTGTAGGTAAAACAGATGAAATTTGTTAAAGGTTCAGTAAAACTAACAATTATTAGGGCCCCGCAAGGATTTGCGGGTGCCCTATAGTAATCACTCTGTCTGTCTGTCTGTCCGTCTGTCATTCTTCCGTCCATAAATTTTCTGTTTTTTTCTAATAACTTTTTTTAGGATTGACCAATTAAGTTCAAATTTGGTATGTTGGTTGAATAGGCAGTAAGACATATTTTGATGCTAAGTTTGGTTCTCTATGTCATCCGGTTTGGAGCTGAGGTGGTGGGGTATATTCCTTAACTTTATATAAGAATGAATGGGCAAAGAGAGATAACTGCTGAGAATGTTCCTATTGTAAACTATGAATGGCTGCAATGAGTCTCTTGGGATTAATTAACTTTCCTCTTGAAGAAAATCCAAAGCATTTATCTTTATTGGCCACATTGAGATTAATTAACACCTCTGTCTGCAAATGAAGTTTGTTTTGAAGTTAAGGTCAATTCTGAATGATGTTTACATTCTCTGAAATGTGGATTTAAATAATGTTCATACTTTATTTTGGTAAAATACACAATGAATTATGATTTTATTGAATTCTACAAACAAGATATAGATAAAGATATCGTTTTTATTATTATTTTCTTTTTTCTTTTTTTTTTCTTTTTTTCTGCCTTATGTAAATTCAAGAATACTAATTATTTTAACAGGTATTCAGATAATAACCTCATTCTATCATTGCTGAAAAAGTTCTTATTGTAAACTTAGAAGAAAAGGTTGAGAGAGCAGTATAATTAATCCCGTGGGTTTGATTATCTTGCTGGTTTGCAGAATATTTTAGAGGGTTATCTTTCTGTCACTTTAAGATTAATTAACACCTTTGTCTGCAACTGATATTTGTTTTGAAGTTAAGGTTAAGCCTGGGTGATATTTGCATTCACTGAAGGCTGGCATTTTAGAAAACACATGCTTCATTCATTTTTAAATATACATTTAATTGAGTTATTATAGATATGATGTTTTTTACTGCCTTATGTAAATAGATACTATTTACAGATTGTTGGATATTTAGCAGTTGCTGTTGCTTATTCTTTATATATTTTGAAGTTTTTTGGAATCAAGTAAAATTCTCATCCCCTAATCTGCACCCTCATATTTCTAACCCTTGGCGGGGCCCTTGCTGACTAGTCAGATTTCTAGTTCAGCTCTGTAAGTAAGGATATCACTTTTTCTTGCAAGTGTACATGTATACAGTATATCACCAAACTTTTGTGACACCTTATTTTTGCGAGATATCTATTTGGTATTTATAAGCGAGGTAAAATTTTCACAAATTCTGGTCATTGCAGTGTATAATCTTCATGAAAAAATATACACGAGAATATACATGAGAATAAAATCGCAAGCAGACAGTCTTGTTTAATTATGTGAAAAATAAAGTTCTTGTGAATAAAAAGTGATTTACAGTAAAACTTTTCCTTTATACAGTACTGTTTCTTTTCTGTAGAATACAGGAATTGATAGCCTTTGAAAACATTAAAACTTTTAAATTCTACATTTGATACATAAACAAAATGAACAGACTTTGAATTTTCTGGTGTTGATTCTTGGCTTATTGTACATAATTGATTGGTCCTCCCTTGACAGTGCTTCTCAGAAGACTCAGGGTCACCCAGAGAATAAGAGTGTGCTGATTCTGGGGGCAGGGTACGTGTCTCCTCCAGTGGTAGAATACCTGGCCAAGAGCAAGAACACGGATGTCACTGTGGGTAGGTTTAAGGTCATGTTACACAGTAGTACATGTAGATAAAATAAATGTATATCTGTTATGTGTGTATTGACAAACACTGGTCTGTATATTAAAGGGCACCTGATTTATTAAGATTGATATTTAGCTAATTTAGCTAAAAACCTCAAAAAACTGCTGAATGATTTTATCAAGATTGTTGTGTGAAAAAAAATGATATTTTAATGAAGGAACTTGTAGTAACAATATATTAAATTTTAATCGTTATTTGATGGTTCTAAAATGAACTGTGAACAGAGAATGTTTCTCTAATTATATATATACATGTATATATTTAGTCTCTGAAAATTACATGTATGATGTACATGTTCATATGTGTGTGTGGATACTAGCTAGTATATATTATATTCATGTATAGTATTCATACATGAAGCTATCTCACTTCCTTAAAATTCAATTTAGTTGAAAATAAGTTTAATTTGCATAAAATTTTTTTCATTTTAAGTGGAGAAGGACAGAGAAAAAGGTGTTTTTTTAAACTAAGCCTGAGATAGCTTGACTAAAGCATTTTCAAAATGCCAGTTGTATCAAGTTTTGCCAAGTAATTTCTTTTGAGTTTAATTAAACCATTTTACCGAGTGCCTTCTCTTTAATGATTTATTAGATGCTAATATTTTTATGTAACTATTATGTATGCAGCACAGATATACACTGTATTTATATAGCATAAATATAACTATCCATGTAATTTATTTTTTGACATTTGACCTTTGTTAAACTCTATCATATTTACACAAAGTTGTCTCTCTTTAAAATTGTGCAAATTTTAAGCTTCTATGCACCTGCTGTTACTTTGCTGTTGAATCAATAGCAATAAAAGACAAGAAAATATTAGAAATTTATTTAGCGTGTGTATTCATTGGATTTCACTGAAGTATATACATATATATAAAGATATTTGCACAGATCTAGATACTTTTATGAGTTTCAACTGTTCAAGGAAAATTCTTGTACATTAGTATACTAACAGTTTAGCAGAAGATATATACTGCCTTTGATCAGATTTATGTACTGAATTTAAAAATCTTGAACATTAATTATCCTTGGGATGGATAACATATATGGATGTAACCGTAACTATAAGTATATAAAAGTTCCAACTGAAATTAAAAAATAATAGACTATAACATCATTATGGAAACAAATCTTCAAGAGTGTGTATAATTCCAGTGTCTCAATACTTATATGATTGGTGAAGTATGATCAGTTACAAGTGATTTTTTTTTTTTTTTTTTTTTTTGGTATAGTATCTCAGCTTCAGGCAGAATTGGACAACATAGAGAACTGTGATGTTCACAAGATGCTTATAGATGTACAGAGGAACATTGATGAACTTGAGAAACTGATCCCTCAACATGATATCGTGGTCAGGTAGAGTAAAATACTACATTCTGTGGACTTATGCAGTGTCAGTTTTCTTTCAAAATTATGAAAATCAGTGAACTGATTTTGCTTTATTTGCTGATTTTTTATAATACATGTACATTGTATTTAATTGAAATTTGAAGGATCATGTGCTATATTAAAAGTAAATGTGTCTGTCTGAAGCAGATTTTCAATCTTGCATTGCTGTCTGTTCTCTAAATTGGTGAAATGTATGAGATGTAACATATTACAAGCTTAAGAGTATTATTTTGCTGAATATAGTGCAAGATGTGTAGACAACTTGTGTAGCATTGAGTATTTTACACTAAGCCTGTAAATAGATCCAAAAGATATGAGAATTTTTCTGTCAATCACATTTCCTATTTTTTCAGTCTCCTACCCTATGTTCTACATCCAGACATTGCCAAGCTCTGTATTAAACATAAGAAGAGCATGGTTACAGCCAGTTATATCTCCCCCGCCATGAGGGAGCTGGATTCTGCAGCCAAGGAGGCTGGGATTACCATTATGAATGAGGTGGGGGTGGATCCAGGAATTGATCACATGCTGGCAGTGGAGTGTTTTGATGATGTTAAGCATGCTGGAGGAAAGGTAGTACAGTGAAAGTTGGATAATTCATTTGTTGTGTATTCTGAAATCTTGCCTAATATGATGTTAAGTCATTTTAGTAAATTTAATTGTTAAAATTTATGTTGGCTACACCAGAATGTTGTCTATTCTGGTCATTTTCTTTATAACCAGTGGCGTCTGGATTAGACAAGTTTGACCATATATCATTAAAATTAGAATTTGAGATATTCATGTCTAGAGATTTAGAAATTCCAAGTCTTAATAAAAATGTATCACAGAGATGAAATTGCACTGGATTTTCCTGATTTATGATATAATAAGTGATGTATAACAGAGAATTAGTCAAGTTTGCACTTTAATTCCAATCCATAAAAGCACAATTTAGTTTTTCTATTTTTAGATATCCTCGTTTGTGTCTTGGTGTGGAGGACTGCCCGCCCCAGAACATTCCAATTCACCAATCCGATACAAGTTCAGGTAAATAGAGTCATAGAATATACACTGTAAATGCAAGATTGTTTTCCATTTAAAATTGGCTATGACCTTATGCATTTAGTGAATGAATTAAAAATAATACTGTTGTGTATAGATAATTTTAAATTCACCTCCACAATTTGATTTTCTAAGTGGCATCTCTTGATTTGCTTGTTGACATTTTGTAGATCATCCCAAACTTGCAAGGTTTAAATGGGTTCAGCTGAAAAGTTAACACACCATCCACATTAAAACATTTCTTGTTGCTCTTGTTGACAGCGAGCAACATGCTGTTTTAGAATACTAGTAATTTCTTAAGTATTTTCTCATGCTTGTAGCTGGTTCCCAAGAGGTGTTCTTATGAACTGTTTGAGTGGTGCTAAGTATCTCAAAGACAATTGTGTAAGTAACTAATACTGTAAACCACTATTTATTTGCTAGAACTTTATTTTCACATAATTAAGCAAGACAGTGTGCTCGCAAAAATTTTATTCTCACATATATTATTATTCCTTAAGATTATATAGAGCAATAACCACAATTCGTGAAAATTTTGTCTTGCTAATAAAGAGTCAATGACTATCTCGCGAAAAAAAGGTGTCGCAAAAATTTAGTGATCTACAGTACTTTCCTCGTGTACAGTCAAATTGATCATATACACTGTAATACCAATAAAATAAGTTGAAGGGTACTCACACCCTCCTTATTGGCAATTTTTTATTTGCATGTAGGCAAGTTTAATAAAAGAGAGAAGCTGCAAATATTTTCTTTATATTTTTTGTTGTTTCTATAAAGAAATAGGAAGACGAATTATCCCATTCACATTTGATATATGTATTTTTTCGCTGTAGATCATAGAAGTTCCTGGTAATGGTGGATTGCTGGATGCCGTACAAGACTTGGACTTTATGCCAGGGTTTAACATCGAGGGCTTCCCAAACAGAGACTCGACTCAGTACTTAAATGAGTATAATATTCAGTCAGCCAAAACTATTCTTAGAGGGACCATCCGCTACAAGGTAAAAGTACTTCATAGAAGTAATCATACATACATTTGTAAGTACAATGTCTCGAACTTTGCAATCTGAAATACTATGGATATGTGGAATTGTGTTTGAAGTTTCAGCCACCTTCTTTATGTTAACCTCTATATCTTGAGTCCATGGATATCTCAAAGTTTTTTATTGGTCCCATCAAGTTGAAGATAATGAGGTTTGACTGTGTATGGTTTGTTCTCTTAATTGTACATTAATTTTGCTTTACAGGGTTTCAGTAACATTATGAAGGGTATAATGCAGATGGGACTCTTGTTATTGGTCCCATCAAGTTCAAAATAATGAGGTTTGACTGTATGATTTGTTCTCTTAATTGTACATTAATTTTGCTTTACAGGGTTTCAGTAACATTATGAAGGGTATAATGCAGATGGGACTCTTGAATCCAGAGCCTGTATCTAACCTTCATCCCAATGGACCAGCAAAAACCTGGGTAAGTATAAATACAGTGGCATCTCATTCATCCATAGGGTTTTGTTACGAGCAAAACCGTCATGATAACTTTGGCATCTAAAATATGGATTTTTTTTTCCTACATGCTTCATATAGTATGAAAAAAATGGTTTTAAATAAGAACTATGATTGTGAAAAGCTGTGAAAGATACTATCCTGTTAAAGTTCTTCAATTTGTCAGAAACTGCTCTATGCATGATAAATATAAACTTATTTAAACATACTGCTGACATGATAAAGCAACTGGGTTATTGGTATAAAAGGTAACTGTATTTAGATAGGTACTTCTGGTCATCAAAAGCATTGTATGATGTAGGGAAAATAGAGATGCAGACAGCTGTGTAATTTTAGATTAATAGTGAAGGTCTACATATTTAGAGCTGTTTTCTTTATTTTAGTCACACTGAAAGATTTTTTTGCCATTTACTGTACAATAACTGTTTCTTAAGGTAAACTATAGACCTATCTTTCATTTTGTTGTAATTTTAGATTAATAGTGAAGGTCTACATATTTAGAGCTGTTTTCTTTATTTTAGTCACACTGAAAGATTTTTTTGCCATTTACTGTACAATAATTGTTTCTTAAGGTAAACTATAGACCTATCTTTCATTTTGTTGCCGAAAAACATCATCAAAACCTGTGGTTGATAATTCTCCATTCCTTTCTCCATCATGGTAGAGGAACAAAGCATAATCAACGATGGGTTTCCTAAAATGGCCAAAAAATATAGTTGAAAAGTCCCCCAGCATCAAATATTGTGTTTATGTTGTACAGAAAGCCTACATGTGTGAGCTGTTTGACAAGAGTCCTGATTTGTTTGAGGACAGTCTTAAGGATCTGGTACATGAGAGAGTGGGAAGGTCAGAGAAAAGACTTCAAGCCATTGTAGAGTAAGTGATGATCATAGTGATATTTGAATGATGAAATGGAAACTTGCAGTACATATATTTTTGAGGCAATTGATAAGTTAGGATGTTAGTGGTGTCATATAATTTGTCGAAAAATTATTGGTAATAAAACAAAAATTTATACAAAGTATTACCATTATCTTTAAACTATTCTGCATTATAATGATAGTTTTTCTGATTCAAAGTTTTATAATCATTACGATAATTTTCTGATTTTAAATATGAAGCTATTTAATTTGATTTGAAAGATGCCAGAAGATGAATATAGCATATGACCTCAATATTATAAGGTCTTACATAATGACATGTCCTATTTTGTGTGTACAATGCATTATATACAATGTTACTATAGTTTGGGTCTACTGGACGATATTCCAATGGACAAGAAAGGAAATCCACTGGACACTCTCTCTAACTATCTCTCCAAGAAACTGGCCTTTGGTAAGTTAGTGAATTGTGTAAATTTTTAATTTCATTATAAAAATATGAATTCAGTATTTGTAAAGTGTTTGTTGACAGATTTTTATGTTTTTTTCATCAACTTTGCGATATTTTATTGGTTAATATGAGGAAAATATATTTATAGATGAAATGTAATCATCAAATTCTTTTAGATGGTCATGAAATACATAAACATTTGGGATTGATTACCAGTGTTAGGGTTTTATAAATCCAAAATACATGCAGGTGTGTATAAGAAAAAATATTGCTTTATAAGATAATTTTTTCAATAGATTTTTTTCAATAGACTTAAAAATGTATCATTTATTTTTCAGCCCCTGGTGAGAAGGATATGATCATTATGCACCACAACATTGGAATAACATGGCCAGATAATTCACAGGAGAATCGAGTCATTAACTTTGTCTGTTATGGAGAGGAGAAAGGGTACTCAGCCATGGCAAAGACTGTCGGACTACCCACTGCCATAGCAACGAAAATGATTCTGGATGGTAAATAAATTATTTATATTCTACTTATTTCACATTTGTAAATTTAAAAGTTCTTCATTCATGTTCATACACACATATTATTCATGGAAAAGATTATTTTAATTAAAATTTTTACATGAATATTTCATGAAGAGTGATAACGTGAATTTATAAATATTTTTTAGGAGAGATTCAAAGAAGAGGTGTAGTGGCTCCATTGTCAATGGATGTCTACCAACCCATTCTCTCCCGCCTCCGCAGCGAGGGCATACACACCGTGGAGGAGATAAAAACTTCCTAAAGTATCAGGTGTGGATCCAAACTTCCTAAAATATTAGGTACGGATCAAAACAGGTGTGTGTATTAATTCTGTAGAGGTTGCTCATGGTTGCAGTACAGGACAATCCAAAAGTTGGGTACATTTTTCCCAGAAGGTGATCTGTTTGTTGTGTGGATGTGATCCACTCTATATAGCTGATCAATTAGTATTTTGTTACCCATAAACGTTCTGTTTGTAGGAAGATAGATGTTTGTTTTTTTGTTTGTTGATTTCTTTTTGTATGCAGAGAATGATTTTTTTAGTATATATTCACTTCAAAAGTGTGACATAGTTTCAAAGTTAGTACCAAGTTTTTAATTAAGGAGGGATTCTTGTCTGGTTTCTGACTAGATGAAATGTTCAAAGTGAATATGCTTGTATGTTTTATGTATTTAGATGTAAGATATTTAAAAGATCATATTTTTCTTTCCTCATCACAATTGTACAACTTTAAATAGAAACGGTAAACTGAGTTTGAAAACTAGCAGGGACTATATTTTTGGCAGAATGGCGGTGTATGAATTAAAATATCTTCTTTTCTGCCTCTCAAAATAATTATAAAACAATGAATTTAGTTATAATTTTTACACTATCAAAGACTTGGAGAAAATTTTTAAATGTAAGTTAAATTAATAATAAGGGACGAAAGTTTTAAAATATGTCAAATAAATATGATTTTCCAAACTACAGTTATGTTAGCTTTTAAAAGCTTCCAATCTAAGTTCAGATTTGAGCCAAAAATCCATAAAAAGTGTTTTTCCTCTCTTAGTTAACCGTCAAAACTTTTTGTTTTTATATCATTTTGTATCTTTATGTGACAACTTTACCATATGTGAAAATAAGAAAAATTTAAATATAGGAAGCATGTAAAAATAACTAAAATGTCTTGAAATTTTAAGAAAAATAGAGAAAATTCGGATTAGCCAATATCCATTTTAGTTAAGTTATTTATGTCAATTTGGTAATATCATCTTATAGACCCTATATGGTAATATCTCTTTATGCAAAAAGAAAACATTGAATTTATTGAAATAGAGGTAGGTATCGCATGATTGGCAACAGTAATTTTTTATTCTTAATGTCCAGGGAAAAGGTACTGACCTTGACCTGACCTAGCCTCTAATATAAAACAGTCAAATTTAATCTAAATGATACCATCACTTAGTGATATTGTCTTCTTAATTCTGTGAAAATTTCCTTGATTTTTAAATATAAGAAATAAGTGTTCTTATGAGAAGAGTCCCTCCTTAAGAAAAACAAACAGTGTTATATCCTTAATTGGTTGATACATATGACTCAGAATTTTTCCTTTGAAAGAGTAACATTATTTTGTTTCATACCAAAGTATTACTTGATAATAATTTCTTATAAAGTCATTGATTGGCTTGAAATTCTGTGAGCATATATATATGTACAATGTATGATACATGTGTGTTGTAAATGAATCAGTAATATTATTTTTTAATACATGGTATTTATCAAGTTTCAAATATTTTTTTTCTGCATAAAAATATATGAATGAGTCTTTACAATCATAATAAACTTGAAATTGTTAAAAACCAAAACAAAGACGAATTTAATCCTTCCAGAAAATTAAAAGAAAATTTAAAATGATATCACATGTATGTTAAAATATTAGTCTATGTTTTGAAATTTTATAGAACTTTGTAAGCTTTAAATTTTAATTTGTTGATCTGATACTGAATGAAAAAAATTTTCTCTAGATACTCTAATTTTTTTTATAACAATTATTAACTTGTCTTTATCTTGAGATATTTTTTCTTATCAATTTTATACTCTCTTTGCTTGAATCTCAGTCATGAATCTCTAATTTTTTTTTTTTGTAAGCTATGTATTCTTTTATTTTTTAAACAGTATACAAAGTATACTATTACATAGCTTTTTTTTTTATTATTAAAAAATTATCTCAGAAATGAAACATTTTAAATTAACCTGGTGATATATTTTTGTAATCAGTTATTAAGATATATGAGGTTATTTGTGGCAGATTATGCTTTATAATGAAAATGGAGTGCTGTCTGTTTCTTAAGAAATAAGAAGATAACATATCTGTTTTGTTTTAAAGTATGATGTAATTTTACAGTTTACAGTTTATTTCATCAGATAGATAAATGTTCAGTGAGATTAATTGTCTAAAAAGTGTAACCCAAGAAATTAAATCTACAATTATGTTTAAATGTATGTGTATATCATACAAAAAGGAAAATTGACATATTTTTTATGTCATTAATGAAAAAAAGTTAGAAATATTTTTTACATCATAAAAACATGGTTACAATAAAAAATTATCTGGTAAATGTAATATATTTTTTTGGCAACACTGTAAATACATGTACATGATGCTATAGGAAAAGTAGTGCTTATCCTTAATTTACATTTTACTCTACTTGCTAGTAAATATATTATGTAGAAAGAGAATCTTTTTTATGTTTATTAAGTCTAAGCATTTATCTAGTCTTAAGAATCTTTTATAAAGCAACATTTATCTTGTAAGAAATGAGGACTTGATTTAGTATCACAGAAGAATGTCTCAAATGGTGAAATTATTTTTAGTCCCCAGGGTTCTAGCTTTTAACAAATTATCTTTTGAAATTATCTGTAATTTTATTTGACATTAATAAGCCTTTCTTTATCATTAAAACCAAGGTTTACAAAGGGTCTTATTTGGCCATGTAAAATTTGAAAAATTAACTCTGTTCCAATTTTATCCTTGATTTGATTTTTTGTTCTTTATCAAATTCTTGGAATTTTGTTAAATGTAATACAAACGTTGTTCACATTAGAATGAGCTATCTGTGATAGTGTTTTTCTTGTAAATTTAATTAATAAAACTATTCAGATCAGAGTTTCTTACTTTTTTGACATTTTTGTTGTATTAATATACAGTGTCTGGGTCTGATCATAGTATGATCCTTTTCTATTGTTGTCGCACCTTTTTCCTATGAATTTCTGTTTTTTGTCACCTGAAATCTCTTGATTACTTTCAGACACTTGTGTACCTTGTCCTGAGTCTTGCTATTATTTATTACATTGAAAGTTTGGATATTCAGTAAGTCGTGACATGCTTATTCACACACACACACACACACACACACACAGAGAGAGAAACATATCTTTTGCTCAACTACCAAAAAAGAGGAGACCTATTTGTAAAGAGATCCGTCCCCCCCCCCCCAAATTAAGTGCAAAATATACCCCTTTAAGGCAATCCTAAATTTGATAGTTTGATAAGAAGATAGTGCAACAGCAGAATTAATATTATAAGATGAGCTGTTTACAAATCCATCCAATGAAAAAATATGCATAAATCCAAACTTCATATCTATAAGAAAAATTTAAAAAAAAAACAACTTTGATGTTCCATTTTTCTTGAATTGCATGCACAAAGAACTGTCTACATGTATCCTCGAGAAATCGCGAAAATGGTTTATTTATTTAACGTCCCTTCGAGAATTTTTCACTCATATTTGGGCGCCACCACTAGCCGGTGGAGGGCTGCAAATTTAGACTTGTAGTCGGCACTTACGGCCTTTGAGCAGTGAGGGATCTTTTTCGTGCTAGCACCTACTGTGACACCGGACCTCGGTTTATACGGTCTCATGCTCCAAGTCCTGCAGTGGGATTCGAACCGGTGACGTTACCCCACGACTCTTAGAGCAGACGCAAGCGACCCAAAATGAATAAAAGAAACTGCAGAATACTAGAAAGATATTTCACTAAGGAAGGAATGCCCTAAGTTAGATAATGAATCAGGTCTTCAGCAAAATTTCGATTAGAGAAAATCCCATTTCATAAATTACTTGAATCCGAGTTGCCATTTGCCTTTAGATATTTAAGAACAACAAATAGCAAAACATCATTTAATATCCATTTATTTCAAAGTTTTATGGTTAGATAATAACTGCAGGATGGTTTTTTTTTCTCTGAAATGATGACTTTAAGATTTATCTCTCATGATTATGTACGTCATTGTCTCCCGCTCAGTGTCTCCAGGGACTCTACAACTTCAAAATTAATACGCAAATCTGCAAATTATCAACACTGATTCTGCACTTATTTTGATAATTCACTTTATACCCGAAGTGTATCTTCTCATTTAGATGAGGGGATGGGGGCATGCACAATTTTGGCGAAGGAGTGGTACACAGATAATTTTTTTCTCATTTGCACTTCAGGGTATTTTTCTCAACAGAAAGTTTGGCACTTATTTACAATATTTCAGTAATAAATGTGCAACAACTGAATGCATTTACCATGAGAATAAATTTGAGCAATCTGTAATAAACAAGTAGTACAACTCCAAGTGTTTACGTATAATAAAATCTTAATATGCATATGGCTACTTTCTTTAATTAGATATTGACTGAAATGTGTCATGTACGTATTCTTTTACATTCCATGATTGAAACCCGTTTCATTTTAGGAATCATTTCCTGTTTCTGGATACTTCATTTTTCCAGTTTTCTTGCTTTCTTGTCTAATTTGACGAGAGATAAAAACTCTTAACATTTGGAATGGATGTTATTTATTCTCTCACTATCAAGACTTAGAATAAATAATTCTTTGAAAATGGCCATAGGACCTCTTGGTTTTATTGTTTTCATTTTTTAAACTCAAAATAATTTAAGCACACTCGTAAAACAATAGAATTCAAAGTCTAACAAATGGAAAGAGATATTTGAGTTGCCATGAATATAGAAGTATTGAATTCAAAGCAGTACTGAATAAAGCTTTAAAGGGAATGGTAGCAGAATTAAAATGTTAAATTCATTTTATTCTGAATGTAATATGAGAAAGTATATGCAAAATGTAATTGCTACTCACAGTTGAACACAATAACAAACGTATAATTGACATGTTAATTAATAATTGATAACAATCGCTAATGGAACTTTGCATAAAAGTAGCTTATATATTATTCATAAGGATGATAATTGATTCAAAGTTTAAAGATATGCAGGTTGATTGTTAAAAGGATCAAATTAAATTCAATTTCGGAAGATATCACAATCTAATAAAAAGACTTCCCTTTTTGTGATGAAGCTTTTCGATATTTGGATGGTGTGCTGAATTGTGTTGATCCAGTAACAAACAATCGGATGGAATATCAGCTAATTAATAGTAAAATATCTATTTATTCAAGTTAAATCAAGTATAATTTTTTTCAAATTTAAGAGAAAATTTGATCCCTAAACACTTTGTACATTCATTAAAATACCTCCATTGTTCCTTTTTCTAGTCTTACCGTACCGTAAAAGAGTCCTATAGTCTTAATGATACTCTTTACGAATGACCCTTGATATTTTATATTTTATCAGACAATCATTATTTTTTTTTAAAATCCGATTTTTAAACAAGTTTTTGAATTATGATTTGCAGAAGTTAAATAATAAAAAAGATACCTTTTACCATCTTTGGAAAAATTTCCCAAAGACCAAAGTATATTCGTTGATTTATCTTTAATGTTTATATCTTTACCTCGGTTCACATTTCCTGTTTCAATATTTCATGACTTTGTGTCTTTCTTCATGGAAACATGAAATCAGTAGAACGAACATCGTATGAACACACTTAGCACAATGCACAATCAAGTGATTTTGATACTCCATTAAAATAAGGCTATAGTTTACTTTAAAAAAAAACAACAAACAAACATTTATTTAATACATATTTCATTTATTTATATCATACACCATTGCTTTTTTGCAGTAAAGCAAATTTCATATAGAGCTTTTCGTTTAATTTCTTTTTTTATATAGTCAAATATCATTGGTTGAAAATTTAATCAACATCTGTAGATTTCAGGGCCACGCGTACGCCTTAAAGCAAAACTGAATACGAAATGTCTATCAATTGAAAACGTTTTTAATATTTATCCCTTTAGTCGATGAAGATGATTTGATTAATTAGCAAGTCCTTGCAATAATTATTCAAAGAAATTCTTCAATACTGACAAAATAACGCATGTATGCTTTATACACCTTTAGTAACAACACTTGAAAAGTTTTAAAAAAAAGTTGATTATTTAAAGAATGCATGTAACAACAAATCTATTTTTTTTATCCCCACTTCGACCAGTGCATGTATTATTTAAGCCTTCATAGTGCTCAAGAACTATTTTTTTGTGTATAGTCCGCATAGGGATAGTGACAAATGGAGGCAAATACAGGCAAGTAAATAGATCAACTTGGAGATTGTTACTGAGGACTAAATTAATATTTTGCTCACCCCCGATCATCCTATTTCTCTTGCTTTTGGGCAACATAGCTTCATTTATCAGCTTATTTTGTTTTAATCTATGGATTATTTCATTAATAGCTAATAACATGTACATGTACAAGGAATCGAATGGTCACAGCTGCAAAAAGAAAATTTGTATTTTAATAATAACAGTTTTATTTGATTTAGAATTTGTTATTAAAATTCTCTTCCGTTGATTGGTAACTCATAACAATTTCAGTTGAGGAAAAATACTTCGATAGCATGCTGCTAATTGCAAAAGGATAAGTTAAATTCAGCAATCAATTGTCAATCCATTTCCAGTAGGTGTTGGTTGTTGACGGAGAAGGGGGGAAGGGGGGAGGGGGTAACAATGAAATCAGGTGGAAAAGATTAAATCAGTGTAAATAGTCATTAATTTAAACGAAATACTTTTCTTCCGCAAAATAGTTTTATATTCATGTGTTCATCAATGCTTACTTACTCTTGCCTCAATGCAGAAAGGTCAATATTTATGACACAGCAGTACGAAAATTAATGAAAACTACATATTTCTCGTTGTTTACTCATAATGGTATACTTCTTTCTTTATTTAAATGAAAAAAAAATAATGATACATGTATTACCTATAATGCATGACGAAATTGTAAAATACAGCAAGGAAAATGGGGTGATATACTTACGTTGTGGTCGCCCGCTTGGCGCAGTGGTTAGAGCGTTTGCTCTAGAATCGCGGAGTAAGAAGTTGATCCTTACGTCGCGAGTTCGAATCCCATTGTGGGACGTGGAGACCGGTACTTCGGATGAGACCGTATAAACCGAGGTCCCGTGTCGCAGTAGGTGCTGGCACGAAAAAGATCCCTCACTGATCAAAGGCCCTAAGTGCCGAGCATAGGTCAAAATTTGCAGCTCTCCACCGGCAAGTGGTGGCGTCTCCATATGAGTGAAAAATTCTCGAAGGGACGTTAAACAACAAACAAACAAACAAACTTACGTTGTGCGCCATTATAATTTTGATTTTAAATGTTATTTAGCACTTTGTCTCTTTTTAAGCGCATTTTGTCTCTTTTTAAGCGCATTTTTTGTAGAATAGAAGCTGTCTTTAATTGATCTATTTTTAGCATTTCACACTGTTTTTGCACGAGCTGCTGTGTAAAAGAAAATCATAAAGGTATTATTTTTATTGCTAAATTTATGTTAAGATGCAAGGAAAGAAATGTCAAAGTTTAAAAATTTCACAAGACGTTTTGGACATAGGTCCCCCCTTAAGCTTAAATTCTAATACAAATTCTTCAACAAATATTTGCAGCAGATGTTTTGCTGTATGTTAGATTGTTTAACTCAAATATCTCCCAATCCTATTTATTACGGATAAAACCAGTCCCGAACTCTTGTGAACAATATGTTTACTTATTTGGGGTTTCATGTTTATGCATAATGGTTATTCTAAGTCACTGAAGCTTATATTGTTGAATTTGAAAATGACAATGCTTTGATACAAATAAATGAAACTGATTCTTATAACTTCATTTGAAAAAAGTCCCGAAGATCAAAAACACATGAAATGTTTAATGCATGAGAAGAAAAGTCTCACTGTGGCTTTTAATCTGACATTTAGATTATCGACGACTTTTTATCAATTAAAACTAGTTATTTTAGTTCGTAAGTCGACTCGATGTATATCCCAGTGAACTCTAAAGAAAAGACACTACAGACTCTACCGTATATGTTTCTTATTTTGATTTTTCAATGACTATAGACATAATAGCTAACCTATTTGACAAACGGGATGACTTCAGTTTTTCCTTCATCCCTTATTTATTTAGTTACTTGCCAATAACACCTACACATAGTGTTTATATCTCCCAGCTGATTCAGTACGCAAGAGCATGTACATGTAGCATGCCCCGAATACGATCAATTTTTAAACCGAGACAGGCTACTGACAAATAAATTGGTGTTACAGGTTGTTTTTTTTTTTTTAAATATGTCCGGTTTTAGTCAGTATTGCACATATTATAAAGTCATTATAATTATCTCGTTGCAATTATAACCTAGCGGTTGGATCTTTTTTTTTTTTTACTTTAATGCTTCCTACGCATTGTTAGGCCATTGTTTTTATACTGATTTTGACTATGGATATTCTGTTTACCTGTTCAATACAGAGTATGACAGGTCGATAAGAGTTGCATACTCCTCCTAGGCAACTGATCCCATCCGTATGATTTTTCAGGAGTTCATGCATATGTTTTTGCCAAGTTCACAATCTGTAATGTTTAAAGGATCTATGAAATCGATCACTGTTCAAGGTTCTGCATATCTTTTTTTTTTTTTTTTTAAATTCGACATTACTAGATCGAATTCCATTTTTTTAAAAATTGACTTTCTGTCTGTTTTTATTCCCCAAAACTACTTCAGCTGGAACCGTAAAACTTCCATGAATGGTATAGTATTAGGCATCACGTTTTCAAATCAGCAGTTTTATTTGTAACTGAAAATTATTTCAAAAATCAGAATTTTAATATTCTTCAATCATATTCAGAACATAGTACTCAAATAATTGCAATGATGACATTCACAACACTGACGAGAAAAGAAATTGTAAATCAATCTTTGTGAAAGTCATATAGTTTGTTATCTGTGATTTAAACATAAAGTCCATTGACGACAACTTCCTTTATAGCCAAAGAATTTCTACCGTCCCTGGCATTCCAATCGTCTGTAATGTAGTTAAGACGGACCATTTTCACTGTAACATACGATACATACAGGAGAGGCCTGGCTTCACATTCTATGGTGTGAATTTTCCCAGTTTGACTTGGTCCAACAAATGTGCCACAAGTGTTCATCTCAGACCAAACGGAAGAGATTCCACCTCTTATTTCAACATTGTGGAGCCAGTGACCTAAAAACACAAACGACAGAAACCTTCCTATAATTATCTGATATACATGTACAAGTTCTACATGTATCTAAGGAATTTGCGATTTGAAATAAATCAGATTGTCTCCATCCTCAAAACTTTACATTTGCATTCACTTTTAAAATAAAACATAGCAACAACTTAAAATGGTTGATAGAAGGCATTCAGAAGAATTTTAGAACAATGCTCAATTTTTACCATTTGTGTCATTCCTGTTGTAAATTATCACGTTCTTTACAATACTGCGTGTTCCTAGAGCTATCGTCAACCATGGATAAAGTTCGAAGTCTGTGATAAACAGAAGCCCTATGTCAGTAAAGCCGGTACGACCATCAACAGCATAGCTTGGATCCGAATATGGTGGATAAGGATAGATCGAGCTAACGGAGACACTCTTACCAAGCGCCAGGTTTACCACTGAGAAAAAGAGGGAAAAACATTAATTACCCAAATTTGGGAGGAGTCAAGATCTTTCTCTTAATATTTTTGTTAATTTTTTAATACAATAACATGGCACAATTTCCACCTTCTTGCAACAAATGATATAGAATCTACTGCAAAAGTCTACATTGTATTGTCATATATTATTACCTGCCTGACATAGAAATATAACCGCCAGTAAGGTGTTGTGTTTAAAACAATGAAAGTGCGACATTTCATCCCAAGGGAAAATGAACATGTACAAGTACAATTGATGCAAAACATCAAATTGGCCGCAAACAAAATTTAGCATTTCAAAAAGTACTTTCACAATAGATCATCAAAGGAAAGCACAAGATATTCAAAGATGAAAGAGTGATCATTTTAATTTCAGACTGTCTTCAAAGCAAAATAAATAAATAAATAAATAAAAATAAATAATAAATAGAAATTTTAGTGCAGAATGTAGGAAAAAGTTATCCTTGTGTCATTCTTAGCTGTAGCATATTCAAAACAATTTTTACCAGTTGAACAACTTTTCAATTTCTATTCATCATGCACCTTTATTACTTAATTATTATTCGGAAAATCATAACGATTTGCATATTATATCTTATACTATCCAAGGTTTGGGAGTACCAATTTTTAAATTATTTTTTATATAATCATAAATTAATTATTATCAGATGAGAAATGAAATTGAAACATAATAACAACAATTAAGATTTAGTTTAAAGCAGGTTTTCAAATATTGTACTCATGATTTTATACATGTTATCATTTAAGAATTATTTTACTGAACTAATAAAGAAATAACGTCCTCATTTCCCCATGTGCTCGTTCTAACACAACCACAAATAGATCGGCCGCTGATGCGGCAGATAATATTATAGAACTGACTGTCGTTCAAAGAATCAAAATCATTATTTTAAGGCTTAATTTGAAAAATTAGGTGGGCTTAAACGTAAAGGACTATAATCACAACAATTAATGACCATGACC